>NC_044977.1:104532481-105186223 GCF_008728515.1 Papio anubis | reverse complement strand
CTTCTATCAATTCTCCTTTTCTCATATTTAAAATTCTCTCTCTATGCTGGAATCCTCTTCTGATCTACAGCCAGCCTGTATCAGTCCTTCCTTTCCAGAGCTCCATGTTCGAGGAACCAAGAATGGCACGGGTCAGAGCTAGAGGGTGGGGGGATGAACAGGACAAAAGGGATGTTCAGGCTTAGATTAACAGACCGCTACGCATCATAGATTTTCAGGGGATTCAATCTAAGGTGGTAGGAAGGGGCTTTTGGAGTGATGTTCGCTAATGAATAAAAACCTTCGTAATTAAGCTAAATCTCCATTTAACAACTACTATTTTAGTGTAAAATCATGTGCAGTTAGGACTTTCTGGGATGTCAGACTGTCATGTCAAGACTGGGATTTATAGCTGAAGAAATTGATTGTAGTGGTCTGAGCCCACATGTGAACAGTTCATCAGAGCCCAGTTCACATACATGAAACTTCTTACTCACTGTAAGGTGGAACAGGATGCCGTCCTGTAAAGGATGGTCTCATGCTGGTGCTGCCCTCAGAAAACTCAAGAGAGTTGAGCCCGGTTGCAAAATAATCCAGCACTTGGGTTCCCTGGAAATGGGCTGCTGGGAGAAAAGTCCTTGCTTAGGAACAAAGCAAGCTGGTCTTGTTCCTGTCTTCTGCCTCTTCTTGTGGTCTCCCCTTCATTTCTGCAGGCCTAGGACACTTTAGGGGTGCTTCATACAAGGGCAAGTTGGGCATCATGTCAGCACCCTTTTCTCTTGTCTTTCTTGCACATATTCATAGACAAATGGTTTGGAAATGGGCACTTTAAAAGTGAAACCTGAAATTCTGTCACCTGTAATACGGGTCAAACAATGAAATCTGATAGGTGGAGTCAAAGGGGTCCACTTTTGGAGGTTCCTGTGTCACTTCTCCCCCTCCCAGATGTCTCCTCATCCTGAGAGTCATCACCAAGTTCTTGGGCCTATACTTAAAGCCCTTCCTTTAAAGATGTGCTGTTCTAGGACGGGTGCAGTGACTCACGCCTGTAATCCCAGTACTTTGGGAGGCCGAGGTGGGAGGATCGCCTGAGGTCAGGAGTTCGAGACCAGCTTGGCCAACATGGTGAAACCCCATCTCTACTAAAAATACAAAATTAGCTGAGCGTGGTGGTGCATGCCTGTAATCCCAGCTACTGGGGAGTCTGAAGCAGGAGAATCACTTCAACCCAGGAGGCAGAGGTTGCAGTGAACCGAGATCGCACCACTGTACTCCAGTCTGGGCAAATAAAGTGAAACTCCACTCAAAAAAAAAAAAAGTGCTGTTTCTACCAGGTGCAGTGGCTCAAGCCTGTAATCCCAGCACTTTGGGAGACTGAGTCAGGTGGGTAACCTGAGGTCAGGAGTTGGAGACCAGCCTGGCCAACATGGTGAAACCCTGTTTCTACTAAAAATACAAAAATTAGCCAAGCGTGGTAGCAGGTGCCTGTAATCCCAGCTACTCGGGAAGCTGAGGCAGGAGAATTGCTTGAACCGGGGAAATGGAGGTTGCAGTGAGCCGAGATCGCACCACTGCACTCCAGCCTGGGCAACAGAGCGAGACACTGTCTCAAAAAAAAAAAAAACAAAAAACAAAAAAGTATTCTTGCTCATTTGACATGGATACCTCAATTAGGGAACACCTTTCAGTAATGACTGTGGCTGCCAAGAATCCCACAACTTCTCTTGGGCTGACTGGCACCTATGGCTTATTTGTGAGAGCAGTGGGTTTGAGTCCTAAACGGGGGAGGGCGAAGGTGGAGCCACAGGTACAGGGGCTTCTACTGGCCACATGAAGGGCCAGGCTGTCCCTGTCCATCATGCCAACCACAGCAGTGAGAGTAACAGTAGGGCGAACAGCTGGACATCTCCATGCCATAAAACTTCAAAAGTCAAGTCAGCATCACTGAAATTGGAAATAATGAGAAAATGAGTGAGGACATCAGTGAGGAACACATTTTACATGGTATACGGGGAATGTGGCTACTCTGGAATCCCATCAGTTCACCGTCATCTGCCCCCACTGTGCCCTGAACTGTCATCCCAAAAAGCTGAACTGGCTATCTCTGGCAGTCAGTGTTAACTCTGTATTCCTCAGATCACTTGGACGTATGGCAGCCATCTCTCGTAGGCTCTCCAAGTCTATGAACATAAGCTTATAAATGGAGCAGGGCTTTTCTCGTCCAACCTTTGCACAGCATGTTGGTGGCAGTGCCAGGTAGAGCACCCACTCCTCAGTCCAAGGCTGATCCTGCCCTTCTGACCTCCCAGAATACAGGCATTCCCTGTTTATTGAACTTGGCTTTATTGCACTTGAAGACACTGCAGTTTTTACAAATTGTACATTTGTAACAACCTTGTGTAAGTCTATTGGCATTTTCCCAACCACATGCTCACTTTGTATCTCTGTGTCACATTTTGGTAATTCTTGCAATATTTATTTCCAACTTTTTCATTATATTATCTATTATGGTGATCTATGATCAGTAATCTCTTATATCACTTTCATAATTCAGCACCACAAACCATGCCCACGTGGCAAACAACCTATAATTTGTGTGTTCTGACTGCTTCACTGACCTGCCATTCCCCATCTCTTTCCCTTTCCTCTGGCCTTCCTATTCTCTAAGAAACAATATTGGAACAGGCCACTTAATAACCTTGTAATGGCCTCTTAATGTTCAAGTGAAAGGAAGGGTTACACATCTTTTGTTTTAAATGGAAAGCAAGAAAAGTGATTAAGCTTACTGAGGAAAGCATGTTGATAGTTACGACAGGCTGACAGCTGGGCCTTCTGTGCCAAACAGCCAAATGAATACAAAGGAAAAGTTCTTGACGGAAATTAAAAGTGCTACTCCAGTGAACCAGGAACAGTAAGAAAGTGAAACACCCTTACTGCTGATAGGGAGAAAGTCTGAGTGATCTGGATAGAAAATGAAACCAGTCACAAGATTCCTTTAAGCCAAAGCCTAGTCCAGAGCAAGGCCCTAACTCTCTTCAATGGTTGGTTCATGAGGTTTAAGGACAGAAGCCACATGTAATACAAAAGTGCAAGGTGAAGCAGCGGGAGCTGCTGGAGAAGCTGCAGCAGTTATCTGAAAGATCTAAGATCACTGATGAAGGTGGCTACACCAAACAACAGATGTTCAATGTTGATCAAACAGCCTTCTATAAGAAGAAGATGTCATCTAGGACTTTTATAGCTAAAGCAGAAAAGTCAATGTTTGGTTTCAGAGCTTCAAAGGAAGGCTGACTCTTAGGGGTTAATGCAACTGGTAACTTTGTTGAAGGCAATGCTCATTTACCATTCTAAAAATCCTAGGACCCCTAAGAATGATGCTAAATCTACTCTGCCTGTGCCCTAGAAATAGAATAACAAAGCCTGGGTGGCAGCACATCTGTTTACAGCATAGTTTACTGAATATTTTAAGCCCCCTATTGAGATTCAAATTATTACTGCTCACTGACAACGCACCTGGTCACCCAAGAGCTGTACAAGGAGATGAATGTCTTCATGTCAGCTAACGACATCCATTCTGTAGCCCATATATCAGAAGATAATTTCAAACTTCAAATCTTTTTTTTTTTTTTTTTTTTTTGAGACAGAATCTCACTTGGTTGCCCAGGCTGGAGTACACTGGCACAATCTCGGCTTACTGCAACCTCCACCTCCCAGGTCCAAGCAATTCTCCTGTCTCAGCCTCCCAAGCAGCTGGGATTACAAGTGTGCACCACCACGCCTGGCTAATTTTTGTATTTTTAGTGGAGACAGTGTTTCACCATGTTGACCAGGCTGGTCTCGAACTACTGACCTCAGGTGATCTGCCACAGCCTCCCAAAGTATTGGGATTACAGGCATGAGCCACTGCACCCAGTCTCAAATTTTTGTAAGATATAAATTTTTAAATAAATTGGCCAGGTGTGGTGGCTCATGCCTGTAATCCTAGCACTTTGGGAGGCCGAGGCAGGAGGATCACTTGAGGTCAGGAGTTCGAAACCAGCCTGGCCAACATGGTGAAACCCTGTCTCTATTAAAAATACAAAAAGTAGCCGGGCGTGATGGAAGGCACCTGTAATCCCAGCTACTTGGGAGGTTGAGGCAGGAGAATTCCTTGAACCTGGGAGGTGGAGGCTGCAGTGAGTCGAGATCAGGCCACTACACTCCAGCCTGGGTGACAGAGCGAGAGTCCATCAAAAAAAAAAAAAAAAAAAAGTACATTTCACAAGGCTATAGCTGCCATAGATGATGATGATTCTGATGAATCTGGGCAAAGTAAATTGAAAAGCTGGAAAGGATTCACCATTCTCGATGTCATTAAGAACATTTGTGATTCATGGAAGGAAGTAAAAATACCAACTTTAACAGGAGTTTGGAAGAAGTTGATTCCAACCCTCATGGATGACATTGAGGGTTCAAGACTTCAGTGGAGGAAGTAACTGCAGATGTGGTGGAAACAGCAAGAGAACTAGAAGTGGAGCCTGAAGATGTGACCGAATTATACAATCTCATAATCAAACTTGAACAGATGGGCGGAGTTGCTTCTTATGGATGAGCAAAGAAAGTGGTTTCTTGAGATGGAATCTACTCCTGGTGAAGATGCTGTGAACATTGTTGGAAGGACAACAAAGGCTTTAGATTATTACATAAACTTAGCTGATGAAGCAGCGGCAGGGTTTGAGAGAACTGACTCCAATTTTGGGAGAAGTTCTGTGGATAAAGCACTACGTCAAACAGCATTGCATGCTACAGAGGAATATTTTGTGAAAGGAAGAGTCAATCGATGCCCCCAACTTCATTGTCTGATTTGAAGAAACTGCCACAGCCACCTGTACCTTCAGCAACCACCACCCTCATCGGTCGGCAGCCATCAACACTGAGGCAAAACTCTTCATGAGCCAAAAGAGTACGACTTGCCTAAGGCTCAGATGATCATTAGCATTTTTAGCAATAAAGTATTTTTAATTAATATATGTACACTGTCGGGCCTGGCGCGGTGGCTCACGCCTGTAATCCCAGCACTTTGGGAGGCCAAGGCAAGCAGATCACAAGACTGTCCTGGTTAACACGGTGAAGCCCCATCTCTACTAAAAATACAGAAAGTTGGCCAGGTGTGGTGGCACATGCCTGTAGTCACAGCTACTGGGGAGGCTGAGGCAGGACAATCGCTTGAACCCGGGAGGCGGAGGCGGCAGTGAACTGAGCTCGCGCCACTGCACTCCAGCCTGGGTGACAGAGCGAGACTGTCTCAAAAATAACTAAAAACACAAAAAATGTACAGTTTTAGAAATAATGCTATTGCACACTTAATATAGCATAAACATAACTCACATGCTGTAGGACACTAAAACATGTGTATGACTCATTTTATTGCCAAGTTCGCTTTACTGTGGTGGTCTGGAACTGAACCTGCAACGTCCCTGAGGTATGCCTCCACTTAAAAGTGAGCTTCCCGTGGAGGCCTGAAATGCCTCTTCCCAGAACTGTCGGGCATATTATCCTCCCCCTTTCCTCCACTTAGAAAGCAGCTTTGCCTAGCCAAGCTTGAAGTTCCTTAAGGATAGACTGGTCTTCCCTAGCTTGACATGCAGTCGATCCATCCCTCTAGCCCCGGGGTTCTGAAACTTCAGTGCACACAGCAATCACCCAGAAGCCTTGCTGAAAAGGTTGCTGGGCCTCACCCCCAGGATTTCTGATTCAAGGTGGACCCCAAGAATCTACATTTCTAACAAGTTCCCAGGTGATAGCTGATGCTGCTGGTCTGGGGACTACACTTTGACCACCGATCTAGTTTAGCTTCTCCCAAAGACTTTCCTGGGAAAAACCAGCTTTCTCAGAGTAGCTGTGCAGATCCTGGTCATATTCGCCGCCTGCCTCCCCAGGTCCCTCAGTTAGGACTCAGCTGACACCTGGGATGAGGCAATGCTTACTTAGTAAAATAAAACACCAAGACACCAGGATCTTGTTAGCTGGATATATTTCTTTTTTTTTCTTTTTTTTTTTTTTTTTTTTTTTTTTTTTGTCACAGAACACTGTTTGCAGTAGAGGAAACTGGCATTGCAGTCTGGTGGTATAATGGCTTGTCCACATAAACCAGTACATGTTCATCCTTTAGCGCAAAAGCCCTAATGGCGCGTACCCTATGAAAATTCAGGACATCTCCAATATTCTCTCTCTCTGTTTTTCTTTGTCATCTTTTTTTTTTTTTAAATAAACATTTTCAAGGTTTGTCCAAAAGAAGGCCATATAGGTTCTTGGCTAGCGGAAGACAATTCAGAACAGCTGTTGCACACTTGCACTGTCACCTTCTCCAGGCTGGCAGTTGATATCTTATTTTTTTTTCCAACTCATTTTTATTAAAAAAATAAAAAAATGCTCCAACTATCAGTTTTACAAAATCTCTAAGGGAAACACAAGAGCAAGGTGCTGAGGTAAAAAACACCTGAGGTAGCTTTTTCTGTGTGTTTTTCTCGTTAAAAAAATCTGTAAATTTAACGCCCTGGGCCAACAACCTTGGTAAATTTCTACTTTCCTCCACATTTTTTTTTTTTAAGAAAGAAATCATTTTGCTGAATATTGATGGCTTATACACCAAAATGCAAAAAGACAAAATACATTCTTTCATTGTGGAATTTTTTCTTTGTTTGGTTGACTGGTTGGTTTGATGGGTTCCTGTTTTCCTCTTCCAAAACGCTAGGACAAGTACCATTGACTCTTGTTCTTTTGAGTAACCAAGTGTAAGCTGAGGCTGGTTTGTGTGTTTCGCTTTTGTTCCTTTTGTGTGATGTGATACTCAGAGCACTGCTTTGCCTGGGTAGGGGGGGTGCATAGATACGGGATTGAGATGGAGGGATGAGGGAATTCAAAAGAATGGAGATGGAGAAGAAGGGGAGGGGAGGGAGGGGAGAGATAAACAGAGAGAGACAGAGAATTATATAGCAGTATGCAAAAAACCAGTTTAAAACCTGTGAAGCAAAGAGAAATGGGTGTATGAGCTAGACAGGCATGAGGAGTGACAGAGTTTCCTCTTCAAGGAGACGGTATCCCTTCTGTTGACATACACAGGTGATCCAGAACTGCGTGAGTGTCCTTCCGACGGGATTTCCCTCTGGGTGAATTTCGTGTGGGTGGCCTCAAAGCTCCTCTCTACACCGTGAGACCTCCCAAAGAAAGACTTTATTCTTTAAAGTCTAGAAAAGCCTGCTTTCTCTTTAAAAAGAAAAAAAATTAATAATTGATTAAGAATTGGAGTTAGTTGAGTTATCTGATATATTATTTCTAAAATATATTACCGCTGCAGGCACCCTGTGTAACCCACAGGCCACATATCTTAACATCTTCCCCTTCTAATATGTACACACATGTACAGAGACGATTTGCCACAAAAAAAGGGTGTGCATTTTGCTTGGCTTTGAACACGTTCACCTATGTTAGTTCAACTAAAAGGGATAGCGTCGTGGGAGTTAAGGAGAGATCCGAGTGGATGGTGAAGTGGATGGTGAAGCCTGCAGAAGCCCTGCGGGGCAGGAGGCGGCCCGGTGGTTCTGGCAAACCTGGCTGACCTTCCCCACCCCTCCTCGGCCCCTGGGATTCTCGGGGCCTCTGCAGAGTCCCTGGCCGCCTCCGCAGACTTCTCATTCCTCAGATGGTCTTTGGTTTGCTCCCGATCTGGCTGGCTGTGTTTGGTCTCATTCTGTCAGGTGTTGGAAGGGCTACATTCATCCGTTGTTTTGCTGGTGCCTGTGGGAGCCTCACTTGCTGCGCTGTGAGGCGACTCCCTGAGGGTATTTCTGCTCCTGCTGCTTCACCTGTTGTACAATTTCCCTGATCTTGCGCTGTGCAGTCTGCAGCAAGGGAGAGAAGGGAGAGGAAGGGACAGGGGAAAAAAGGAACCCAGTTCTGAGGACAAACGGCAGGGGAGGCTCTGGGGCTTAGGGAAGAAGGGTGGAATGCTCAGACAAGCGTCACCTACCCACCCCCGCACCTTACTCCGGGCCCTTTTCTGCCGCGAAGTAAGTGGCAGAGGCCCCCCACCAACTCCCACCCCAAGGTCCAGGGTAAGGGGATGGGACTTCGGCAGCCTCCAGTTCACTGCTGGATGGACAGGCCAGGAAGCAGAAGCAGGCAGCCGGCAACAGGGGGCTGTGCAGAGTCAGATGCTACACTTGGGCTCCCATGCTGGTCCTACCCCCGTTCTACAGTGGCTAGAAGGGCATGAGTGTGATGGACAGGGGAGGGAGGGAGGAACTGAGCCCAGATGCTCTACCCTGAACAGCTGGAGCACACACATGGACCCCCACCTGTCCCCTCACCCAGCCCAGCACTGTGCCTGCAGGCAGCTCCCTGGCAGACTGAACTCCTGTAGGAACTGGCTGTTCAGACACATTCCCAGGTCACTGAGGAGCTGAGCGGAGCGGGGAGACAGCAGACAAGGGGCGTGGCCAGGGACTCTGACTGCAGAAGACCCAAGTGAGAATTTTGAAGGGCACTGGGGGTGTGTATGTGTGGGTGGCAGGGGAACCACAGTGTGGCAGGTGCCCTTTCTTGGACCATCAGGTCTCTTGGCACAGGCACAGGCATTGGGAGAGCAGGCTGACAGCTTAGACAAACCTTCAGTGTCTGCTTACACCAAGTACACTGTTTGTCTTCACTAATTCAGGACAAAGAGCAGGAATGCTGTCTTCCAAAACTCAGTTTACAAAAGCACCAAAGAGAAAGTGGCCAGGTGCTGGCCTTTCCCAGTGAAAGAGAAGCAGCTGTGTGGAGGTGCAGTATTTTGACAGGATGGGTTGCGGTGAGACGGAAGAGGAGGAGAGAGAAATGAGAAACGAGGCTCTCTTGCCATGAGCATACAGCCTTTCACAGTAAGTGTTCAGGCTTTGGGGGAGGAATCCAGAGGGTGGGCTTGCCTGGCTCCCAGCGGGGAGGCTGGCACTGGGGCCTGAGGAGAGAGGGTGAGGGAAGCTGAGACCATGCCCTTAAGCATTGCAGGGGGCTTGGAACCTGCTTGGCTTTGCTTAAGGGCTTAACTCTCCACTCTCCCTCAAGCTCCTGGCATACATACCTTGGGGATGACAGTGGAGAGAAGTGTGAAACAACATCCCTGCCCTGGGGGCCATCCCTGAAGAGCCAGGAAGAACCAGGGAGAGGTTTCATCTTGGCAGGGATTGGTGCTCAGGGCTGTGGCCACCTGACAGGCCATGAGTAGCTTAGCAGAGAACTGAAAAGAGACTTGCAGGAGAGACGGGGCCCTCACAGCACAGTACCTGGCTAGCAAAGAAGTGCCCGATAATTCTGACGATCACTTCCTCATTTTCATCTGGCGTTTGGTCACGAGGCACGATGACTTCCGCACTGGTTAAGTTCTGCAGTTCATTCACCTGTGAAGGGAGCAATGGGTTGGATAGGTTCCCTGCCCGTCAGCATGGTGGGCTCAGGACGGAGTGGAAGAGGTGGAGTAGGGGAAGGAGGACACCCCTGGGGGCTCCTCTGCCCCTGGGCACATGGGGCCATGTTGGTTGGGCCCTGCCAGGCTCAGTGACAGGGAGAGGGAGTCCAGCCACGGACTCCTGGGGCTGCTTCTGAGACAAAGTTCTCTTCTTCTGGAGTTCCCATCAGTGCAGGCCTGCCCATGCTCACAGAGACCCCAGGCTTTCCCATAACCCGCACTCCCCATCCCTACCCCGTAAGATCATTACTCCTGGACATGCTCTCCTGGGTGCTGACCACGAGCCCAAACCTCCTCTTGGTTAACTGTCCCTGCGAATCAGCCCTGCTGTTCCCTCCTCCTCGTTTTCACTCCTCCCGTGAACACAGTCTTGCTTATGTGTTCCTACCCTTGGATTGTTGTCCTCTCTCCCAGCCACTGGATCCCACCCCAGGCCCACCTCCACGAAGCCTCCAGCCCATGCTGAGCTTCTTGTGTCTCCAACCACTGCCTGCATTGTTTCTCCTCCCCGCTGCCTCACTGGGCCTGCTTCCCATCAGGACTGCACGCTTCCCGAGGGCTTGGACCCCATCCTCTGGCCCTCTGGCCTGATGCCGAGCTCATAGGATGGTTCAGCATGTGCTTTAGGGGAAACCTGACAGTCTAGAGGATGCAGAGAATTCAGTGACTGGTTCTGAAATAGCCAAACAGGACACCCAGGGGCTCGGGATTCTACTCCCTGCTGATCCGTCTTTCTTTTGCCTCCTACATTCCAGCTCCACCTAAAGCGCAGTGTGTGCCCTGGAAGGCCGACTGCATTCTGGAGACAGGGAATCTTCTGATTCCACACTGCTTCATTCTTTCGTATAAAGCTGACTCATTATATCTAGAACTTGGTTTTGAATTCCTTTTAAGAGTTTCTATGTAAAGAGCTTTACAGATGGGTGCAGTGGCTCATGCCTGTAATCCCAGCACTTTGGGAGGCTGAGGTGGGGGGATCACCTGAGGTCAGGAGTTTGAGACCAACCTGACCTGACCAAAATGGTGAAACCCCATCTATACTAAAAATATAAAACATTAGCTGGGCGTGGTGGCGAGTGCCTGCAGTCCCAGCTACTCGGGAGGCCGAGGCAGGAGAATCACTTGAACCAGGGAGGTGGAGGTTGCAGTGAGCAGAGATGGCGCCACTGCACTCCAGCCTGGGTGACAAGAGCGAAACTCTGTCTCAAAAAAAAAAAAAAAAAAAAAGCTTTACAAAAACAGCAAATAACACACATATACATATATATACGTACATACTCAGGACTCAAGAGCCCCCTGCAAGTTCCTGCCACCCAACACTGCTACTTTGCCAGGCAGCCTGCTCTAGGTTCTACTGGAACTTCCCAGTGTTCATCTCCCCACCCAGGTAAGTCACATTCCAGAACATACCTGGGTCTACAGACCACCTGCTCATTCCCACAAGCTTCAGAGTTAATGCTCTGGCACTTTTCATTGTTACTGCCACCTTCTGGTAGAAAATGTAGATGATCTTTTAAAAAACGATTTCCTCCTTGCCCACCATCCTACTGCTAAACTAGCTCCCCTACAGCCATGTTTGGGAAACAGCCAGAAGCTGGAGCCTGTGGAGGGAGAGTTAGGGACTGGGGGCATCTGTCAGGAGGGCTGAGAGTCAGGAGAGAGTGCAGGGCACAGGCCTGAGTGAAATCCAGGGAAGGGGTGGTCTGCCAAGCGGGTTAGCATCTATCTCGGTGGGACTCCCCCCTTTCCTATTTAATGGCTGCTACGTGTGAGTATAAAGAAGGGGACAGAAGACAGCCTTTCTGTTTTCGGGGAGTGGAGACCTTCATTTACCCTGGAGCCAAGATGGGTATTACTGGGCACAGGAACGTGGTGTTTTTGGTGCTGGGCTTATAGCACCATGGACTGGGGGCCCTAAGTAGTGGAGTGAAGCTGATGACATTTTTGTTCTTGGGATCCTCATGCCTCGAAGGGCTCAGATGCCAGGAGAGCCTGAGTTTGTCTGCCAAAGACCCTGACTGTACATTGGGAAAGAAGGCACCAAATGGGAGACTGAGGGAACTTGGGCAAGGCCAGAGCGGGGAATCCGGCCCAGGTGATGAAGCGGAGCACACTTACGGTCTTGCCACCTTTGCCAATCACCCGGCCAGCTGTGGAAGAGGGCACTCTGATATGGGCTTCCAGCTTCACTTCTTCTTTGGGGTTAAAGAAGTTTTCCTCTTTCAGTTTCCCAAAGATCCGTCCCTGGGCCTGAGAGAGCAAGACATGACTAATGACTCTCAGTCAGCCAGCAGCAGGCCACTTCCTCAGTGCTGCCAAGGGCACTGGAGAGTCCAGACAACGGGTCAGTCCCATTCCCACACTCCCTGGGACACACAGGAAGCTGTGCGCCCCAGCCTCTGCTCTCTCACAGACCCGGGGGGCGCTGCTCCCGCCACGTCCGATGGCTGCACTTTGAAAAATGTGCATGGGCATTCATGTTTTGGTGGTCTGCAGAAGACTGCCTCCTCTAGGAAGCTTTCTGTGTGTCAGGGCTAAGGGGATGGGTGAGGGGATGGAACTCTGTCTTATTTCCATATTATCACCTATAAATGTTTGCTTGATTGACTGAATTTGTTCAGGGGATTCTTAACTCCCATCACCACAGGGTCATAGCTCTGGTTAGTAAAGGATGGAGGTGATGGTGATGGTAATGGGATTTGAGGAGCCTGATGTTGCTTTTTTTAAATTAAAAAATTTTTTGATGGAGAACAGGGTCTTGCTCCGTGCCCAGGCTGGAGTACAGTGGCATGATCACAGTTCATGTTTTCATTTTCTTTTAGAGAGGAGGTCTCACTATGTTGCCCAGGTTGGTCTTGAACTCATGGCCTCAAGTGATCCTCCCACCTTTGGCCTCCCAAAATGCTGGGATGACAGGTGTGTCACTACATTCAACATGATCTTTCTTTTTGATGTCTAACTCCAAAGGTAGAGGAGCCAAGAACCTATTTTCTTTTTTTTTTTTTTAATGAAAAAGAACCACAGCTTACAACGTTCTTTTTTTTTTTTTCTTTACTTAAAATACTGAGATATAACTTACATAATCTGAAAGTCACCATTTTAAAGTATACACTTCAGTCCAGGCATGGTGGCTCACACCTCTAATCCCAGCACTTCGGGAGGCCGAGGTGGGCAGACTGCTTGAGGCCAGGAGTTCAAGACTAGCCTGGTCATCATGGTGAAAACCCATCTCTACTAAAAATACAAAAATTAACCAGGTGCGTGGGCATGCGCTTGTAATTCCAGCTACTTGGGAGGCTGAGGCACGATAATCACTTGAACCCGAGAGATGGAGGTTGCAGTGAGTCGAGATGCCACCACTGCACTCCAGGCTGGGTGACAGAGGGAGACTCCGTCTCAAAAAATAAAAACTAAAAAACAAAATAAAGTATCCATTTCAGTGGTATGTTGTGCAATCACTACCATTATCTACTCAAAACATTTCCATACCATTCCCCCAGATAAAAACCTCATACCTATTAGCAGTTAGTTCCAACTCCTCCTATTCTCTGGCAACTGCCAATCTACTTTCTGTCTCTATGGACTGGCCTATTCTGGACATTTCATATAAATGAAATCATTTCATACATGGCCTTTATTTATTTTGAGAGTCTTGCTCTGTCACCCAGGCTAGAGTGCAATGGCATGATCACAGCTCACTGCAGCCTTGACCTTCTGAGTTCAAGTGATCCTCCTGCCTCAGCCTCCCAAGTAGGCTGGGACTACAGGTATATGCTACCACATCCAGCTACTTTAAAATTTTTTTTGTAGAGATGGGGGTCTCGCTGTGTTGCCCAGGCTGGCCTCAAACTCCTGGGCTCAAGTAGTCCTCCTGCCTTGGCCTCCTCAAGTGTTGGGATTACAGGAATGAGCCTCCATACCTGGCCTATATAGGGCTTTTGCTGTCTGATTTCTTTTACTTCGTGTGATGGTCACCCATGTTGCACCATGCATCAGTACTTCATTCCTTTCTATGGCTGAATAATATTCTGTGAAATGGATATTCCACATGTTGTCCAATATTGAGTTGAAGCATTACTGTTTTTTGTTATCTTTTTCTTTTCATTAGAGATGAGGTCTTGCTATATTGCCCAGGCTGTTCTCAAACTCCTGGGCTCAAGGGATCCTCCTGCCTCTGCTTCCCGAGTAGCTGGAACTACAGGAGGATGCCACCACCTGCTGCCCCTGGCCGAGGCTATTGCTTTTGAGCAGTTCCACATGTGTGAATTTCCTCTGCTCAGCTAAAGTTTAAATATCTTTAATGATAAGGATTGTACTTTTATAAATAAATACATGTTTCTCACTTTTAGAAAGCTCAAGTTATAATTTTCCTAGGGAAGAAAAAAAGGCAAAAACAAAACAAAGTAAAACACACCTCACCAAAGAACTTCCAACAAACCATGCTATTTCCCCTTACACCTGGTTAGTCCTCTGTGGCTTGAAGGGTAGAAATGACTAAATGAGCCGGAGACATCCATCCTCAGAACCAGGGCTAAGAGATGAGAGGTGCCAGAGGAGGTACCACTCGAACTGGGCACCGACAGATGATCGACTTTTCCACAGGAGGAAAGGGGAAGAGGGCTTCCCAGCAGAGGGCAAACGTGCAGAAGGAACAGCCAGGATGGAGGTGGGGACGACAGTGTGAGCCTGAGCCCAGTGGGCAGTAGCAGGGAGGAAAATGGAGGCTGGGCCTCCAAAGAAGAGCCTTGAATGTGCCTTTGAGGTGGCTGCTCTGTGCCCAGAGCCTGCAGGGCTGAGGTGGCCCTTGGCACTAACCTTGAACTGGGCTTCTGGCGGCCCGGTGATGATGACCATCCTTTCGCTGACGTCTGGGCCTTCTGCAGGGGCGATCTGTGGTTCACAGGAGAGGAAAACGCTGATGCTTGGCTGCATTCCCTAGCCCCTTTCAAGTCTAAGTGGACGGCAAGCACACCAACAGGAGAAATTGGGTCTTGCTTCTGCCGTTACCCCTGGCTCTGTCTGATGCCATGCTGCCTCCACCCTGGTCTTAGGAAGTCATGACTGTAATGCCCAGTATCAAATTTGGGTTTTTGGCCACCCAGGGAGAGTCAGACACAGGCCCGTAGTTACTGCCTGTCCCTGCCCCCAGCACCAACTGTGACGGGCCTCCTCTCACAGAGTCAAGTTTTAGGAAATAACCAGGGAGTCAAAAGCTCTAGGAAGAGGGACGTATAGGCTCTGCCAACCCACCTAGGGCCCAAAGGGAAGGAAGGGCAGGTCCACCAAGGTGTTAAATTGGAGTCGAGCTTGCAGCAAAGGTATCTCTGGTTCTAATTCTCAGCTCGCGGGGGTAGTCAGCTGCAAGTGACAATTGAGTTAGCGTATGTGTGGTCAGGACTGCTTCCTCCACGGCAAATGGGTCATAAGTAAAACAGCAGCAGAGCAGAAATGGGGGCACGTTGGTTCCAGTCTTGGTTCTGCAAATCCTGCAAATCCCTCCCCTTGCTGTGCCTCCATTCCCTCATCTGTGAAACATGGGGGCTGGGCCCGGCAAGCTCCAAATCTCTTTTTTTTTTTTTTGAAACTGAGTCTCACTCTACCGCCCAGGCTGGAGTGCAGTGGCGTGATCTCAGCTCACTACAACCTCCACCTCCCAGGTTCAAGCGAGTCTCCTGCCTCAGCCTCCCAAGTAGCTGGGACTACAGGTATCCGCCACCACACCCAGCTAATTTTTGTATTTTTAGTAGAGATGGGGTTTCACCATGTTGGCCAGGCTGGTCTCAAAGTCCTCCAAAGAAGAGCTCAAGTGACCTCAAGTGATCCGCCCACCTGGGCCTTCCAAAGGGCTGGGATTACAGGTGTGAGCCACTGCGCCCAGCCTCCTTCTCTTAGTTTCTGTGAGTTCAGGTTCTCTTGCCACACTACTCAAACCCTGGGCTGAATAGGCATTTTTGTTAGAGAGATCCTTGTTACATATTTGTTTCTGCATAGCCTGTTTTATTCCAAAAAACTTTAGCTAAAAATAAATACAAAATCAAAACTTATTAACACATTGTAGCAAAAGCCACACATTTCGTCATTCAAAGTAAAATGAGGCCAGGAGTACAGTTACTCACACCTGTAATCCCAGCACTATGGGAGGCGGAGACGGACAGATCACCTGGGGTCAGGAGTTCAAGACCAGCCTGGCCAACATGGTGAAACGCCGTCTCTACTAAAAATACAAAAATTAGCCAGGTGTGGTGGCAAACACCTGTATTCCCAGCTACTTGAGAGGCTGAGGCAGAAGAATCACTTGAACCCAGGAGGTGGAGGTTGCAATGAGCCGAGATCAAACCACTGCACTCCAGCCTAGGTGACAGAGAGAGACTCCATCTTTAAAAAAAAAAAAAAAAAAAAAGGAAAATGAGTGCACACCAGGCATTTAGGAACGTAAGGATGAGCCCAGACTGAGGTCAGAACACACATCTCCTAAGGTCCTCCACACCTGCCCCAGGTTGGCCGCAGATGCAGTTCTAAGCTAAGATCAAATACGAAACAAGAAACATGGTCAATGACAGGGTCATCATGTTCTCAGGCAAAACCCAAGTAGCGGTTCAAGGGAGGCGCCATTCGTGAGACTAGGTCTCGAGAAAGATCTGTTGAGTGAAACGGGATTCACTCTCGGTGCTGCATTTGTGTGCAGATCACCTTGGACCACTGTGTCACTTGGGCTCCTCCAGGAAGACCTCCAGCGCCAGAGGGTTCAATTTTGTTTCCTCTCAGTGTGTCCTATAAGCCAGATCCATCCATGGGCCTCAGGGTCCAGGGCGGCTGCTCCAGCTTTATTGTGAGTACACAGCCAAGACATGCTCAGACCCATCCCACTCTGGAAGCAGGGACCCCTTCATGGGATCTGCAAAGAGTTCTCTGGCCTTGACTCCTTGGTGGCATGAAGATAAACGTGAGACTCGGGTGACCAACAGCTGAGCTTCTTGAGGGACTTCCTTTGCTGTGGGCAGCCATTTCTTGGCAGGGCCTCAGCCAAAAAATACAGATCTGAGTGTGTCGAGGGGTCTGACACCGTCTGGTAGATCACACAGAGCCTGGCCATTGAGACTTCCGGCAGGATCCCTTGACTCTACTTTGAGATCCATACCTGGCATTAAACCTGGTCCTTACCTCAGAGTAAATAAGACAGAGTGGATCACGGCTGTGTGGTTCCCAGCTCCTACCACCACCCAAACCAAGAAGGGTGAATGGCTGATTCATGATTCACACTGACCAAATCAGTTCTGTCATCACCGTCCACTTCCTAGTGACTTGTGGCTGCTTTGCTCAGATTCTCCAGCCTAGACCAGAAGTTGGAGGGCTACTTATGCACTTCTGCTTGTGCTACTTGTGCACTTGTGCGCTTCTGCAGTTTTTGAATGTCAGTCTATGGGCACGCTCCCTCTGAAGGGGCAGGAATGAGGACCCCATCTTACGACTGAAGCAAATGGGGCGCAGAGATAACTGCCAAGATCACAGGGTAAGCAGGGCTGGAGCAAGGATCTGGAATTAGATGTCACTGGCTGAATTAATTTTGTGCAGCATTTGGAAGCCTGTTCTACAGGAAAGGCAGGTGATGTGAGCTCAGCTCTCACCTGCAACCAAAGCATCTCTTGGAGTGCATCACCCAGATCTTAGCTCAGTCCACCTCCTCTGGGCACTCTGCTCCCATGGATGAGTGTAAGGCTCTCTCCCCGCCCAGCAGCATCAAATGTGCCCCTCACTGTGGCCCCCAAAGACTGGCCCAGTAGAAACTAGGGGTGGGAGAATCTCTGGAGTTAGTGAGATCATCCATCTTGCTTTAGAGACAGATGTTTTCAGGGACCTGTTGAGACAAAGGGAATCTAGCAAAAAACAGATTTTTAAATTTTTATTTTCATGAGACAGAGTCTTGCTCTGTCACCAAGGCTGGAGTGCAATGGCATGATCTCAGCTCACTGCAACCTTCACCTCCCAGGTTCAAGTGATTCTCCTGCCTCAGTCTCCCGAGTTGCTGGGATTACAGGCTTGAGCCACCGCGCCCGGCCTAATTTTTGTATTTTTATAGAGATGGGGTTTCACCATATTGCCCAGGTTGGTCTCCAACTCCTGACCTCAGGTGATCCACCCGCCTCAGCCTCCCAAAGTGCTGGGATTACAGGCATAAGTCACCATGCCCGGCTGACTGATTTTAAAAATTTGGAAATTTCCTTTGCAAATACTTGGCCTCCCTGGTTTATGCTATGGAGAGAGGCAGGAACTGGGGAAGTAGAAGGTTGCTGGAGAAGACTGTTAGCCCAGCATAAAAAACACTATCTGGACCTTCCTAAGCTGTAGAGCCCATTCTGTCCTCCTGATGCAACACCGCTGTCTTTGCCCATCACAGAGGCCAGGAGCACAGTGACGCATCACCACTCGACCTTGCTGGGACCTGGGACTGTGGGATGCAGCCCATGGGACTGATCTCTCTCTTATTTTCCTAGAGGCCCTGCTGGGAATTACTCTGGCATCGCAGTTAGGTTGCTATGGTGGAAAAACACACTGGACCAGAAACAGAATAACCTGAGCAAATCTTGGCTCTCATATTCTTCAGCTTTGTGGCTTTGGACAAGTCAGTGAAAACTCCCTAGGCCCCAGTTCCTCATGGGCAATAGTAAATGAAGAGGTCCTGTGGTGGTGAGCCCCAGGAGGTGCTGGATATCCCAGAAGTCAGCAGAATTTCTATCTCAGAGCCAGCCCTGCCACATGTGTGCCTTGCCCACGTCCCAGCACGATCTGAGCCTCACTTTTCTCTGCTGAACAAGAGGGGGATTTGATGAGATGGTCCCTCAAGTCCCTTTTAGTTGAAATGGTCCCTTCTCCTGCCGGCATCTCAGATTGCAGGACTGAAAGCTGGGCAAGGCCCAAGGGCTGCAGCCAGCTGGGGGCGTTTTCCACACTTTACTCCGCCTACCCTCAGGGGTCAGGCCAGCACCTGCCTATCTGCCTAGGCTGGCATCTCACCTGCAGCAGGCCTGCTGGGCACAAGGGCCCCCACACCTCAGGGCTCTCATCCTGTCTGTCCACTCTGCAGATGAGATAAATGAGGCCTGAGAGGGAAAATGATTCACCAAAATGAAATTCTCTGATGGTCTCAGTGCAACCCTTGTTCTGTACTACTCAGAATATTTTTTGTTTTTTCTCTAGCACACTTGCTGTGGGAGAAATTCCAGCTCTTCCTGAGGAGAAAGTGTAAGCATTCTTTCTCTCCAAGTCATGAGACTTCTCATTTGGAATTCTGGGTTGTCCCATGGTAGCAAATTATTTTGCATAACAACAAAAACTCTGTTTCCGAAAATGTTTCATGAGGCTTGGGACGTGCTCAGCATTCTGCCCGTGAGTCAGAGCTGATAGCTGGTCTTGGAGCAGGACCAGGGGCAAATAATCCTCCCCTTTCAGCTTCTCTGATGATTCTCCACACTGTGCTCAAGGAGGCAGGATGTGGGCCTGGAGATGCAGCCACGTCTGCATTTGCAGCCTTTCCATAAGTCAAGGACCTTCCTTCCTGAGCTGCTCTGCTCAGGCTGGGCTGCTTATTCAGTTAGATCCTCAGCTTTTGTTTATGATTTTATCATTGCTTTTAAAGAGTTTTTTATTCATATTATTTTCTCATAGTTCAGGGCCTGTGAAGTGGAGACTCATTAAAGCACTGTACACTGATACCTGCTAAGTTATCACTTCACTGCAGTCCCTTCCATTAGTTTGGGAAAATCCTCATCCTTTCTTTATCTTCTTGAGGACAACAATGATAAAAACAAAAAGGACTGGATTGGGTTGTTGGCTACTAACATTTTTTTCTAATTCAGTGGTTAGTTGAAGAGTAAAGGAACAAGAAAAGGAAAGATGAGAGCGGACGGGGATAGTCCTGGGGCAAATGTTCTAGATCCCTGTGGGATTCTGTCTCTGCATGGTGTGGCACTGCCTGGGACTGAGAGGGCACAAGGGACGTGGGGTGAGGGGAGGTGGTAGAAAGGGCCACAAGGGCCATCGGGAGCAGCCTCACCTTGATGGAGGCTCCGGCGAATCTCGCCAGTTGTTTGATGTGTGCCCCCTTCTTCCCGATGATGGCGCCCACAGCCTGGGTTGGGATGAAGAGATTCACAACCTCCTGCTCTGGATACTGGGAGGGCAAAAAAGACAAGACAGAAGACATCATTCCAACTGGGCTCTCTCCTCCAGGCACTCCACAGGTGCCAAGCGCCTTACCATGAACCCCAGTGTGGGAAGGCCCCGCCACCCAAGGAAATGGCCAAAATGGTGCACGGGATCTTTCTGCGGCCTGCGGCTCTGCAGGTGTGAAGCCTGAGGAAGGGACCTGAGCACAGGCAGCACTCATGACAGTCAAGGGCATTCTCCTCTTGAGCATCTCAATTTGTTGGATTCCAAAAGCTGTCTGTTCACAGGTTTTCTGTCTTATACAAATGTGATCTGTATCTCTCCTGTGTCTTCATCCAACAAATGAAAACAGCTATTAAACATACCTGGCCTGCAGACAGCCCCAAGGCATTCTGATGAAGGGAATGGAAAGCTGCCCAACCCACCTGGTATCCAGAGAAGCATTTTCACAACTAAACCTGCCCTGACCTGGCTGCATGGTGACTGCCCAGGAAAATGGGGTGAACCATCCCTCCTGGGACCCTGTGACAAAAGGCAGAGGCTCTTGGGCAAGGCTGCCAGGGTTCCTTGCAAATGGGGTCTGTGCAAATGACGTTCACCTCATTTGCTAGACTTTGTTCAAAGATCTTTGGAAACTCTGCTTTTCAGTGCCAACAGCACCTCCTCATCTGGCCTGCTTGCCCATCTGCAGCAGCTCCTGCGACCTGTGAGGTGTGCGAGCATCCACAGGACTGTGCAACAGGAACGGCACAGGCCTCTGAAAAACCTCAAGGACACTCGGGTGCTGGGGAGTTTGGCGTGCTCATGCTTTGAGGTGTGTCACTCCCAGGACGACCCAGAACCACAGGAGACAGGACCTGCACTATGAACATTCACTGGTCATCAAGGGCCATGTGGGCCCAGCCCCAGGAAAAGGAAAAGTGGAAGATGCAGCTGAACTGAGGGGCACTTACGGAGTGATGATGCGGGAACGGGCCAAACTGGTGATGGGGGTACAGGCTGGAAAAGTATCCGGAGTGGGTCTGCAGCATGAGAGAAAGAGTCAGTGGGCGGGTGCCCTCAGGGACCATCAGTGTCCTCAAGGAGGCAAGATTTCCCACGTGTGACACAGACTCTCTGTGGCATCAGCTGGCTCCACTGTCGTGTCTACACACCTGTCCCTCTGTGTCTCAGATCTCTGCTCCACCTTTCCCACTGAGACCACTGAATGCTTGGCAAGATGTCCCCTGGTTGCAGTGGCTCCTGGGCTAAATGTTCATTATTTCTAAACTGAGTCATGTTTGAGGCTTCCTAGGAACATACCAGCGGTGTGAACGCACTCACACATACACACATACACCCACTGACACTTGCACCCACACACTCTTTGAACCTGCCCTCGGGTGGAGAGACGGGGCCAGGGCCTTCCACTTTCTGGGGAATGATGAGTCGTAGACGAAAAAGAACAGAGTGTGCTGGACAATACCCAAGAGCTATTCACAACAAGCAAATGTGTTCCTGGGGAGACAGATCAGTCAGCTCCATCAGAGAATTCTAGAAGGAATGGAAAGAATCCTGAGAAGGGAGAAATGTAAAAGGAGACTGAGCTTTGGGAATCTGAAATGGGAGGATCACTTGTGTCCAGGAATTTGAGACTAGCCTGGGTAACATAGAGAGACCCATCTCTATAAAAAACAAAAATAGGCCGGGCGCGGTGGCTCAAGCCTGTAATCCCAGCACTTTGGGAGGCCGAGACGGGCGGATCACGAGGTCGGGAGATCGAGACCATCCTGGCTAACACGGTGAAACCCCGTCTCTACTAAAAAAATACAAAAAACTAGCCGGGCGAGGTGGCAGGCGCCTGTAGTCCCAGCTACTCGGGAGGCTGAGGCAGGAGAATGGCGTGAACCCGGGAGGCGGAGCTTGCAGTGAGCTGAGATCCAGCCACTGCACTCCAGCCTGGGCGACAGAGCGAGACTCCGTCTCAAAAAAAAAAATAAAATAAAAAAAATAAAAATAAAAAATTAGCTGTGTGTGGTAGGGCGCACTCTGGTCCTAGCTACTCAGGACGCCAAGGTGGGAAGATCACTTGAGCCTGGGAATTTGAGGCTGCAGTGAGCTATGATTGCACCACTGCACTGGTGCTGTGCCTGGGTGACAGAGCAACGCCCTGTCTCCATAAGAAAAAAGAGAGAGACTGAGAGAGGAGAGAAAGAAAATGAATGTGGAGAGAGAGAAGCAGGGAACAGGAGGGCAGATATGGACAGAAAAAAAGTAGAGCTATTAAGAAAACAGAAATTTATAAACTAGCTGCTTTTATTTATTTATTTTTGAGATGGCATTTCACTCTTTTGCCCAGGTTGGAATGAAGTGGCATGATCTTGGCTCACTGCATCTTCCACCTCCCTGGTTCAAGTGATTCTCCTGCCTCAGCCTCCCGAGTAGCTGGGATCACAGGTGCCTGCCACCATGCCTGGTTAATTTTTTGTATTTTTTTTTTTCTTTTTTTGAGACACAGCCTCGCTTTGTGGTCCAGGCTGGAGTGCAGTGGCCAGATCTCAGCTCACTGCAAGCTCTGCCTCCCGGGTTTACGCCATTCTCCTGCCTCAGCCTCCTGAGTAGCTGGGACTACAGGTGCCCGCCACCACGCCCGGCTAGTTTTTTGTATTTTTTTTTTTTTAGTAGAGATGGGGTTTCACTGTGTTAGCCAGGATGGTCTCAATCTCCTGACCTCGTGATCCACCCATTTCAGCCTCCCAAAGTGCTGGGATTACAGGCTTGAGCCACCGCGCCCGGCCCCAATTTTTTGTATTTTTAGTAGAGATGGGGTTTCACCATGTTGGCCAGGCTGGTCTCATACTCCTGACCTCAGGTGATCCACCCACCTCAGCCTCCCAAAATGACAGGATTATAAGCGTGAGCCACTGCACCCCGCCAAGTAGCTGCTTTTTACTGAATAAGTACTGTGTACTAGATACTAACATAGATGTTTTGTGTCCATTCATAAACTCTTTTAATCCTCACAAGAGTCCTATGAGAGGAAACTGTCTGATTTGATTTTTTTTTTTTTTTTTTTTTTTTGAGATAGCATTTCACTCTTGTAGACTAGGCTGGAGTGCAGTGGCGTGATCTCAGCTCACTTCATCCTTCACCTCCCAGGTTCAAGTGATTCTCCTGCCTCATCCTCCCAAGTAGCTGGGATTACAGGCATGTGCCACCAAGCTCAGATAATTTTGTATTTTTAGTAGAGACAGGGTTTCACCATGTTGGTCAGGCTGGTCTTGAACTCCTGACCTCAAGTGATCCACCTGCCTCGGCCTCCCAAAGTGCTGAGGTTACAGGCGTGAGCCACCACGCCTGGTCTGATATATTCTTACAGGCAGAACGCTGACCTGAGTCAGCAGAATCGTTAGCTGTGCTTTACATAAGGCTGGGTCAACACTGACATCACTGCTCCAGGAAAGGAGGTGAACAGCTCTGGGCACCATGGAACCAATTCCCGCAGGCCCACCCTGCCAGATAGTCCCCCAGGAAGACGATTCCAACAGCGGTCAGACGTGGCCGAGGCTTGGAGTCTGGTGGCCCAGCTTTCATTTGAGGACCCCTGAGCAAATCTCACAGTGACGGGCATGCCCTCCATCCCCCAAATCTCCTGAAGGTTAGAACGTTGCCTTATGACCCAATAGGGACAAAATGAAACCGTTGCCCTTTTTGAGCTTGGAGGGAGAAGGCAGAGATGTGAACAACTTGAGGAGCTGTAGGTTACCAGCCACGCAGCCGGCGACAGAGCTCTACTTAACATGGCTGTGGTGCTAGCCTTGCTTTGACTTGGAAAGGGGCTGCAGCGGTCCCTCATGCCCACAAGAGGGCGCTAAGAGATCAGCAGTCTCCTGGCAGCCTCAAGTTTTGCAGGAAGGTGGGTGAAGCAGTTTCTCTTGGCTCTGCTTCTTTCTTAAGGACCCCCTGGAAAGAACATCAGCTCCAGAGCTTTCTCTGCAGGTCCGTGTCCTGGGCCATGAAGAGCTGGGGAAGAATTCATGCAACTCCTCTGCACAAAACTCTACTCTGGGAAAAGGGCACTTCAGCCCTCCTCCCGCCTGAAGAATCGTTCCTTCAGGTCTCACCTCAGAAATAGTAATTCCTTTGAACTATGACTTACCATTTCCTTACAAAACTCATGTGAGGCCGGGAATAGACAAGCCACAGTGTAGCTCCTATTTGGGGTTCAAATACTTCTCACATAAATACTATCAAATTTAGACTTCCTAGGAACTCAGGGTAAGAAAGAGATCTTTAAAATTAGCTGTCAAAGGATAAAAAGGACAAATTCTCTTTTATTCATGAGTCACAGCTGGAAAATTGTCACAGGGAAAAAATCTTGAACTCTGCAATTAGGAGCTTGTTTGCAGCGAAGGCTCTGCCGTTAGCCCCTGTGTATAGAAGTTCATTTTTGGAGTCAGAAGATCTGAGTCTCTGAACCACTACCTCTGCAAGTTGGATAAAATTATTTAACCTTTCTGAGCCTTATCCACAAACAGACTCAAATAATATCTAGTTCTTATAGTATTGTTGTGAGGGTTTGTTCATTCATTCATTCAAAAGGCATTTGAGGCCAGGCACGGTGGCTCACGCTTGTAATCCTAGCACTTCGGGAGGCTGAGGCGGGCGGACTATTTGAGGTCGGCAGTTCAAGACCAGCCTGGCCAACATGGCAAAACCCCATCTCTAGTTAAAATACAAAATTAGCCAGGCATGGTGGTGGGCACCTGTAATTCCAGCTATTCAGAAGGCTGAGGCGGGAGAATCGCTTGAACCCGGGAGACAAGAGGTTTCAGTGAGCCGAGATCATGCCACTGCACTCCAGCCTGGGTGACAGAGAGAGACTCCATCTCAAAAAAAAAAAAAAGTGTCTTATCAGAGCGTACTTTCTAATGCCCATTCCCTTCCCATACTTTTTTTTTTTTTTTTTTTAAAAGACTGACTAGCTCTGTTGCCCAGGCTGGAGTGCAATGGCATGATCTTGGCCCACTGCAAACTCTGCCTCCCGGGTTCAAGCGATTCTCCTGCCTCAGCCTCCTGAGTAGCTGGGATTACAGGTACCCACCACCATGGCCAGCTAATTTTTGTATTTTTAGTAGAGACAGGGTTTCACCATGTTGGCCAGGCTAGTCTCGAACTCCTGACCTCAGGCGATCCTCCCACCACGGCCTCCCAAAGTGCTGGGATTACAGGTGTGAGCCACTGCAGCTGGCTCATTTTTTTGCATTTTTAGTAGAGACAGGGTTTCACCATGTTGGTCAGGCTGATCTTGAACTCCTGACTTCAAATAATCCATCTGCCTCGGCCTCCCAAAGTGCTGGGATTACAGGAGTGAGTCACCATATCCGGCCCCATTCCCATACTTTCTATTAGGTGATGTCTATAGCCTCAAATGGAAGGGGGTTTTCAAATCTTGCTTATTTATAATGGTCAGAAAAAGTAACTTGGCAATGACTCAAATAACCATTTTAATGGGAAAGCAGGCTGTAGTCATCTGTCATCTGGTTCAAGGCCCCGAGGGATAGGGAGGTTGGTAGGGAACCCTGACCCTGATGTGGCCGTTAGACTCACTGTCCCGGTTCAAGAGTCTCACCTATTTTATGAGGGAGGAGCTACTTTATTTTTGAGTGTTTCAAAAGCATTTTGGGGAGGGGGAAAGGAGGTGTGGTGGTGAAGGCACTCCTGCCAGGTGCGTCCTCACCCCCTGGCCCCCCACCCACTAACTGAGAGGCAGAGGGAGGTGGGTAATTATTATCCACAGGCTTGTTTCAAACTCTCAACTTCAGGAACACTGGTGTCTGCCTTTTCTCTGAGTTTGACTCTTCTCGGGGGTAGGTACAGGAGTATATATCAAACACACTTGTGAAAATTAGAAAAGGGAATTATAAACAGCAGAGCCTCCTTTTCCTGGGAGAACTGCAGGGTTCAAGCTGCAATGTGTGACCATCTGATACACAATTTAGGTGATATTCTGAAGCATGAAGAAATCAGGGGATGAGAAGAGTGGAGGGTGGGAAAGGCGAGAGTGCAGAGGGCAAGGACCAGGCATAGGAATTATGTTTCATTGATCTTTTGTATTGTATTTTTCATTCCAATTTCACTTATTTCCACCCTGATCTTTATTACTTCTTTTCTTCTACTAATTTTGCTGTTGATATGATATATTACATTGATTTGATTTGCATATGTCAAACCATCCTTGCATCCCAGGGATAAATCCCACTTGGTCATGACGAATGGTCTTTCTAATGTACTGTTGAATTCAGTTTGCTAGCATTTTAAAGCATATATATGAATTATGTTCAAATATTTAAATAGTTTTAGTGTGATAACAGAGTGATACCAGACTGCAAAGCTGGCAGGTGCTCCCTCTGGGCACCAGGGACATGGGCCTTAGGAAGGGGCGACGACTTGGCCAGAGGGTTCAGTGTTGTGACATAGCTTTCTAAGATGCAGATGGTGCACTGCTCTATGCCAGCTTGTCAAAGTGTCTCCTTAAGTGGAGCTGCCTGTCCTGCTCTGTGTGTTCTCACGGGACAACCTTAGAAGCTGGAGGGAGCTAGGAAATGGTGAGCCAGCAAGAGGTAGAGCCAAGATGTTAACACAGATCTCTGTGTCTGCCTCTGCAGCCCAAGATCTAAACCACTGCACTCACTGCTGAGCTCCCCTGGGACATTCTAAACTCACTGGTTCAGGTGGGGTCTGGGGAGCATGCTAAGAAAAAACTCCCCTTAGGATTGTAATTATGCTGTTGAGTGCATTTAAATATATAAATGGACAATTAAAATCCATTAGACATATATAAAGAATCAGCAGCATGAAGGAGAGGAGCCCAGCTGCACAAGACAAGCGAATGATCCCAGTGAGTGAATGGAGGGAGAAGGGAGAGCTTTTTACAAAATTGTGATTTGATCTCCTAGTGAGATTCAAGAGGACAGTGCCTCAATGATTTGTATATAGACTGCTATGAGAAATGAACAATCAGAGAACCAGAGTGACCCTGGATATGAAAAACATGGTTAAGTAAAAACTCAGTAGAGGACGTGTAAATAGTAGGGAAGACACTGCTGAAAAGCCCATCAGTGCACGGGACTGTTAAACCACACAAAACCAAGACAAAGAGTGGGAAGTGGACAGACACAAAGAGTAGAGTGAGGTTTGCTATAACTCTCCTCTTCTGGAGTGGGAACTCCATAAGGAGAAAATAAAGTGGATGGCAGAGAAGCAACACTAAAATTAATTACGGAAGGAAAACATTCTCCTGAGCCAAAGAAAAACACGGATCTTTAGATCAAAGCACTCAGATTCAGATTCCTGAATTCCAAGGGTACAGGCAAATTATTACAAAAAGCAAAAAAACTTATAGACACCAGGGGGCAAAAAAAAAGGACAGGCGTGGTGTTGTGCACCTGTAGTCCCAGCTACTCAAGAAGCTGAGGCAGGAGCATCGCTTCAGCCCAGGAGTTCAAGACTGCAGTGAGCTGGGATCACACCACTGCACTCCAGCCTACTAGATGACAGACAGAGCAGGACCCTGTTTCTTAAAAAAAAAAAAAAGAAAAAGAAGAAGAAGAAGAAGAAAAAAGATATCTACAAAAGAAACAGTGCTAGAAGTAACATTAGAGTTCTAAAGTAACTATGGGCTGGGCGTGGTGGCTCACGCCTGTAATCCCTGCACTTTGGGAGGCCAAGACAGGCAGATCACTTGAGGTCAGGAGTTCAAGATCAGCCTGGCTAAAATGGCAAAATCCCATCTCTGCCAAAAATAGAAGAATTAGCCAGGTGTGGGGGCACATGCCTGTAGTCCCAGCTACTTGGAAGGCTGAGGCATGAGAATCGCTTGAACCTGGGAGGTGGAGGTTGCAGTGAGCCAAGATTGCACCACCGCACTTTAGCCTGGGTGACAGAGAGACTCCGTCTCTAGAAAGATGATCGATACAGATTAGATAGATAGATAGATAGATAGACAGACAGACAGATAGAGGAACTACGACCCAAGAATTTCTACCCAGAATTCATTCACATGTGAAGGAAAAAGAAGGGCATTTTCAGATACAGAAAAAGTTTAGGAATCATACTCGTGCTATTTCTGTTAAAACTTGTTTGAGAAAATACTCCAGACATTTAACAACAAAAAATTCAAATAAATAACTCAAAAAATTGATAGGGTGTGGAACACAAGAAGCTGTCTGCAGTGAGCAATGAAACCAGTAAAAGTTTAGTTAATTCTAAATAACTGGACTATACGGTTGTGTATTTATTAAGAAAGCAAGCTTAGGCCGGGCGTAGTGGCTCACGCCTGTAATCCCAGCATTTTGGGAGGCTGAGGCAGGTGGATCACCTGAGGTCAGGAGTTCGAGGCCAGCCTGGGCAACATGGTGAAACTCCGTCTCTACTAAAAATACAAAAATGAGCCTAGCGTGGTGGTGGGCACCTGTAATCCCAGCTGGGAGGCTGTGGCAGGAGAATTGCTTAAACTCGGAGGCAGAGGTTACAGTGAGCTGAGATCATGCCACTGCACTCTAGCCTGGGCGACACAGCAAGATTCCATCTCAATAACTAACTAAATATATATATATGTGTGTGTGTGTGTGTGTGTGCATGTATATATATATATATATATATTTTTTTTTTTTAAAGAAATTAGGAGAGAGAAGTAACCACAAGTTTGGATATTTAAAAGGCAACAGTCTGTTTTGTATCACTTTATATCAATACACATAAAAAGAAAAATTAAGTGGAAAAAATTTATACTTTCATAGGAAAATATAAATGAACAAAATCAAGTTAAAAACTTAAAAAATAAAGCCAGATCTGTATCTCAGTATAAGTCAAGATAAATTCCCCATGAATTGCAGACATACACAATCCTCCAAAGCCAACAACTAAAAACTAGTGTAAGAAAACATGGGCCAGGTGTGGTGGCAAGTGCTTGTAGTCCCAGCTATTGAGGAGGCTGAGGCGGGAGGATTGCTTGAGCCCAGGAATTCAAGGCTGTAGCGTGCTATAATTGTGCATGTGAACAGTTACTGTACTCCAGCCTGGGCAACATAGCACAATCTCTTACACAAAGAAAAAGAAAATACGGGAGAATATTTTATTTTTGCAGTCTTGGATGGGAGAAGGCTTTTTTCCTTAGCATGACGTCAAAGGTCAGAAACTCAAAAGGAAAATATCAATCATTTTACTACCTTAATTTTTAAGTTTTCTGCATGAATTCTGGTGGAGAGAAATCTGTGAATATTTAAAATACATATACGCTTTGAAATAATAATTCCAGTCTTAGAGAATTTACTTTCAGATATACATACTCACACACTTGTGCAAAGATTTATGTAGAGGCACTCCTCACTGTATTGTGTTTGGCTTTATTGCACCTTGCAGATAATCGTGTTTTTTACAAACTGGAAGGCTGGTGGCAACCCTATGTCACACAAGTCTATTGGTATCATTTCTCCAACGGTACATGCTCACTTTGTGTTTCTGTGTCTGCGTTTTTAAGCAATATTTTTAAATTAAGGTATGGATATTGTTGTCTTCTCAGACATAATGCTATTCCACACTTAACAGACCACAGTATAGTGTAAACACAACTTTTATATGAACTGGGAAACAACAAAAAAAAAAGTGTAACTTGTTTTATCATGTTATTCACTTTACTATGGAGGCCTGGAAATGAATCCACAGTATCTTCAAGATATGCCTGTAAAGATACTGATTTTGACATTGTCTGTAATACTAATAACTTGGAATCAACCCAAATGTGTAAAACTAGTGTGCTGGTTACAAAAATGATGATAAACTCATTTAATGGAATATTATGCAGCCATTAAATAAAACTAGGTCTAGCTATGGAAAGATGCCCATAATATGTAAAAACAAAAGTTGTAATTCCCTGTGTACAGCATAATTTCATTTGTATTTTTTAATAATATGTTTGTATATACGCCGAGAAAACTTTTTTATAACTACTACACTTCTAGGGAGGGGGTATTGGGTGAAATTTGGATGAAAGAAGTAAGGCTAAAGGGAAATGTTTACATTTAACTTCAAACAGAAGTTCATTCGAGATATATATATATATATATATAGTGAACTACATATATAGTTAAGTGGGAATTCTGTGTATGACAAAGTTGGCATTTTAAGTTGAACTATGAACTACTGTTCACTATAAATGAACATATATATAATATATATAATACTGTTCACTATAAATGAACATATATATAATATATATTATATATAAATGAACATATATATAAATGAACATATATATAAAATATAAAACATATAATTATTTATGACATAAGACACTACAAATAAAGCAAAGAGAGTATTTGTTGAAAATATTTACAACATGACAAGCGGTTAGCAGCCTTTATATGTAATTAGCTATGATGAATCATTAAGAAAAAGATGAAATAAAAAGATGATGATAATAGCAGCTATGATTTACATAGCAGTTACTGTATGTAGGTTTTAACTGACTTAATTACCCTCATAACCATCCCCTAATGTAGGTACTATTATTTCTCCCAGATCTGAAGAGCTTAAGTCACTTGCTCAAAGTTAAAAACAGCAAGTGACAGTGTAGAAATTCAAATGCACACAGTCTGCTCTAGAACCTAAGTTATATTACTTCTCAATAGACTGAGGGGCCAAAAATACAGAAAGCAACTTATCAGAGAGAACAAAAATGGCCAATACAAAATTTTTCAGTCATATAATAATAATTTTAAAAACCGCATATTTTAAAATATCAGACTGTGAGGAATAATTGGGAGTGCTGGTGTGGAAGAAAAAGTCCTGCTCTGTTACACACACTCTTGATGGGAATGAAAAGTAATATACCTTTTTTGTATCAAAATTGTGTACTATGTATCAGCATAGAAAATGTACACATTCTTTGATTCTATTTCCAGGAAATTATTCTGAGGAAATAATTGGATAAATGAATCAAGATGTATACACACAAGGATTTCCATTCCAGAGTTAAAAATTGGGGGAAAAACTATAAATCACGTATAAATATACACACACACACACACATGCACATACCTACACAGAAACACTGCTTATATCTAGGTTAAGAAAAAACTTGCACTTTCTGCATTTCTGTATGATTTGCTGCTTTTTTTTTTTTTTTTTTAGGATCAGAGAAATGTGGTTTTTTTGTTTTTTTGTTTTTTGTTTTTTGTTTTTTTTTTTTTTTTTTTTTTTTTTTGAGACGGAGTCTCGCTCTGCCGCCGGGGCTGGAGTGCAGTGGCCGGATCTCAGCTCACTGCAAGCTCCGCCTCCCGGGTTTGCGCCATTCTCCTGCCTCAGCCTCCCAAGTAACTGGGACTACAGGCGCTCGCCATCTCGCCCGGCTAGTTTTTTGTATTTTTTAGTAGAGACGGGGTTTCACCGTGTTCGCCAGGATGGTCTCGATCTTCTGACCTCGTGATCCACCCGTCTCGGCCTCCCAAAGTGCTGGGATTACAGGCTTGAGCCACCGCGCCCGGCCTGTTTTTTGTTTTTTGGAAAATTCAAAAGTACATACTCCCTGCTTCTTAAATACTATCCACATATTACTTTTATAACCAGAAAAACAGTAAAAAAAAAAAAAAAAAAAAAAAAAAAAAAGTGGTAAAGTTTTCATATACACACATATGTATTAAAAATTCCAGAGTTCGGAGACCAACCTAGGTGTGGATGAGCCAGTTATAAGGAGGGACACAGACTCCCTGACCTTTGGATGGTAAAAGCAAAAGTATTAGAGCTTTGTGATATATAAAAGCAACCAAGAAATATCTTGGTTCCTTGAAATCTGAATGCCTATGTGACAGGAAAACAACACTGTCAGTATTTAAAGTGTCTCCACCACCCTATGCTGCTGTTCTCAGGAGTCCTGGGCCCACCAGGGAAGCCTACAAGCCTGTGGTGTGGACTTCCCAGGTATTGCTCCAGGAATAGCCTAGGTCCTGCACAGGTGGGCAGTGAGGGCCGTCTCCATGCCGTTGGACCTGCACTTCTGCAGCTGCATGAAGGAGATGTCTGCAGAAGCCATCATGTCTCAGACAGTCAGGGCAACTGGATTAGAATCTACTCTAATATTGACCCATGGGATCAAGATCCGAATTACCTGGTTGTTTTTGTTTTGTTTTGTTTTTAGTTTAACAATTTTTAATTTAAAACCTATTTTATGAATAACAGGAACCACATATTTTAGCAAAATGGTTATTCTACTATTTTAGTAAAAATCTGAGATGCAAAGGAAGCTTTCCAACTGGCAAAACCTATTTTCAAGTTTAGAAATATTCTGCTATCAAAAGAAAAATTATCTCCTTGTTAAATTTAGTTCAGGGGTCAGCAAACTTTTTCTGTAAAGTTCTGTAAAGAAGCAAATCATAAATATTTTAGGCTTTGTGGCTCATGTGATCTGTATGCACCTACTCAGCTCTGCCACTACAGGGGGAAAGCAGGAATAGATAATATGTATATAAACGACCGTGGCTGTGTCCCCTAAAAACCTTTATTGATGAAAATAAATGGTGAGCTAGATTTGGTCCTCAGGTTGTAGCATGCTCACTCCTATATTTGAGATTACCAATTTAATTTTATTTATTTATTTATTTTTGAGACAAAGTCTCACACTGTCGCCCAGGCTGGAGTGCAGTGGCATGATCTCAGCTCACCGCAACCTCCACCTCCCGGGTTCAAGTGATTCTCCTTGCCTCAGCCTCCCAAGTAGCTGGGATTACAGGCATGCACCACCACACCTGGCTAACTTTTGTAGTTTTAGTAAAGACGTTTCACTATGCTGGCTAGGTTGGTCTTGAACTCCTGACCTCAGGTGATCTGCCTACCTCAGCCTCCCAAAGTGCTGGGATTACAGGCGTGAGCCATCATGCCTGGCCTAGATTACCAATTTTAGAATTGGTCTAATTTATTATGCTCTTTTTCTCTCCCCACTTATATTACCTATACTGAGAGGGTAGCCTAACGTTTGAGATTATCTTCTGTGGGGCTGTATGTACCGCCTCTCTCCCAAGAAATGATACGTGCCTCAATGCCACTTAATTGTAACTCACTGGGCCATTCTCGGATCTGACAGCAAAAATATGGGGATGTGAAACTCTCAAGCTATTCTTACTGCTTGGCACAGCCATGTGACTGACAGCTGCCACAATCCCTCGTACTGCATCTTTAGGCTGCTCAACACACAAGGCTCAGTGTCAGTCCCCTCCTTCAGTTTAAGGGGAAATGGATTTAACTAAAGAGGTGGTATGGAGAGATTTATAAATAACTCAGGGTGCCAGGCACCTGTAATCCCAGCACTTTGGGAGGCCGAGGCAGACAGATCACAAGGTCAGGAGATCGAGACCATCCTGGCCAACGTGGTGAAACCCCTTCTTTACTAAAATTAGGTGGGTGTGGTGGTATGTGCCTGTAATCCCAGCTACTTGGGAGGCTGAGGCACAAGAATCACTTGAACCTGGGGCGGAGGTTGCAGTGAGCCAAGATTGTGCCATTGCACTCCAGCCTAGCGGCAGAGCAAGACTCCACCTCAAAAAAAAAAAAAAAAAAGACTCAGAAGAGTCATATATAAGCAGGAATGCAGAATGTGTGCATATATGTGACTGAGGATGTGGGTGTCAGTGTGTGACTGCATTTTGTTGGCAGGATGGCACAGGGGATTCATCCTGTCTCTCCACTGATAACCCAAAAAACGACTGGGAATTCACACAATGGGAAGCCTACCCCAGAAAGCACTTCTCAAAAGAACAGAATGGCTGAGGCAATGTTCACCCACCCAATTCTTCCCATTTAAACAGCATAAACATTGGGGGAAAGAAAGTTTGCTTTAAAAATAAGCAGTCTGTGTAGAGAAAAATTAGGAATCAAAAAAAGCTATCAAGCATCCTGAGCCCCAATTTGATAATGCATTAATCTTGAATAATGCTTGTGAATGAAAACAGTAAGTAAAACACTCATAAAATTCACATTTCTTCTGTTGTGAACAAATACTTATTGAGAACTTACTAAATACCAGGCATTGTGCTAAGTGTTTAGATATAAACAATGTATGTAATATTTTCTTTTAAAAATTGCCTATTAATAAACAATACATTTGACTTGTAAACATAGGTAGAAGCTGCACATGTATGTATGTAGATATATATCTCTCTAAGAATCATCCAGGTACCCTATATACTTTAACAAATGACCAACACTCAAGAAATGTTCTTATTTGAGCTAACAAGTCCTTTTTTTATAATAAATTAGCTTCTAGTTGATGAATTTGCTGTGAGTTTCTTTCTTTGCTAGTTGTGACATACTATATTTAAGAACATGTGTTTAGAGGATGGTTTAATATTAAGTTAGTTGCCCATTAGGAAGAAGTCCTAAGAAATGTTGAGTTCAACCTACATTGGATTCATCTCTACTCGAGCATGGCCTTTAAATGAAAGCTTCCGTTCTGATTCCACATAGCAGAGTCATGCTGCTGCCTGGAGGTGCCCAGCGCATAAGCAAACCTCCACAAGCTGAGCTACTTACAGCGAAGGGGTGGTAGGGGGCAGCGGGGGGAGCTCCGCGGGGCCCTGCTGGTGGAGATAGCACGGACAGTCCTGTTGAAAAGATGCCAAGTGCGCTGAGGTTCAACCCTGGGATCAGATTGGCTTGTTGCTGGGAATAGAAATGGAGAAAAAAGATGAAGGGAGGAGACCAGAGAGGCCCGCACGCCTGGGTCAACCTCCCTCTCTTGTCTGAATGGCACCAGCGTCTCCCAATCAGCTCTGCCCAGGCTCTTCCTACCCTGTATCAGAGGTGGGTGCCACATCTCAACCTGACCATGGTGTTCCTTCAAGGCTTCTCTGCCACCCTTGGGCATGTCTACATATCTTATCATGGAAAATGAGGCTCTTCCTGGGGATGGCAGCCACCTTGCCAGCCTCACCCCTGCTAACCCTTCATCTCCAACCTGGTCAGTCCTGTTCCCTAAATACCTCTGAGCCCCTGCACATGCTATTTATTTCCTAGGCAAGGAAGTGCCTTTCTCCTTTCTCACCTGGCTAAGTCCTACTGACTTGCAGGTTTCACTTGAGCAGAGATGACCCTTCATGCAGGAAGCTTTCTTTCATCCCAAAGCTCAGCTCGAATGCCCTGTCTGTGCTCTCCAGCACTCCTGTTTCCCTATGCCAGCACTCATTACATGGTATGTGAACAGCTTGTTTAGTTACCTCTTCCCCTTTTAGTCCAGAATTTCCTTGCAGACAGAGACTGTCTTACTTAGTGTTGTGTTCTCAGTGCCTGGTACATAGTAAGTACTCGATAAATATTCGTTGAATGACTGTTTAAAACAAATTGGATTAACAGTGTTTTCCAACTCTATCCATGGAAAGATCAGATCCTTCACATGATGTAAAGTCCCACATACGTAAACTCCATTATCCAGCTTAGGGATGGTTTACAACTTTGTCTCTCTGCTATTTAGTTGTTGGCTTTGTGATCATCTTGCTTGCTTATTTTACATTTCTACATGGGGATGGTCACACAGGCTGGGGGGGTTTTAACCATACAGGTCTTCAGAGGCAGAGGAACGTGGTCACCCATTCCCTGAACATGAAGCAATTTCCTAACATTTTCTATTTTCTTATTTTTGGCTACATTCACTCTGTAACTTGCCTTTTTTTAAAGAACGTTTGGAATAGCAGGGCTCATATCCTTCGTCTTTACCTCATTTTGTCTATAAGATGTGGTAATTTTGTTATTCACCTACCAGTGCATGACTTTGGCACAGACAAGAATGAACCTAAGTGGTAAGCTCAGGTGAAGATGTATGAATCACTCAGACCCTTCTGTAGCTTTTCCAGGTGTTCACAGAAAGAGATGTTTATCATAAGATGTCAAGAACCCACAGGAAGAAGATGAGATTGTCAGATGATACTTCCACAAATATATCCAAACATGGGGTGAAGACCACACTGCAGTCTCCTGCTCTAGCTCTTCTCATCACGCCCCATAATTATCACGTGATGTGGGCTGCTAAGGTGGGGGTCGGGGTGAGGTGGGGACAGATTCTGGGCTGCAGTAGAGGGTACAGCAGAAAGTGCTGCAGTGAGGGACTTGGGCTTAATCTATAGAGTGCTTTGTCCACATTTATTTCTCTAGGAAATATTATCAGGTCTGAGATTTGCTTCAAGGTCATCCAACAGGTATGAACAGTGGATGTGGATGAGGATTTAGAGGAAACAAAACAGACGGTGAGTTGATAACTGCAAAAGGTGGATTATGGGTATATGAGGGCTTATTGAAGCATCCTTTTCACTTCTGTATATGTCCGAAAAATCTAATTAAAAAGTGAAAAAATTTACTCCTCTGAGCTGAGCTGGACTTTTGCTGATGGCCAAATATTTTAAAGGATTTTTTTTTTTTGAATGCCAGATCGGCGTCTCCCCATTAAGAATAAAAATTAGGTAGCAATCACAGGAAGGACAAACCTAATTGAGTCTGCTACAAATACACAGTAAAGGCTCAAGTGGTTGACAACATTTATCAGACAATCTAAAAGTGCGGATCAGCAAGCAAGGGAGGAAAATCAGAAGTTAACTTTAAAGCATGCGTTTTTAAAATTTCTTTTTTTTTTTTTTTTTTTTTTTGAGACGGAGTCTTGCTCTGTAGCCCGGGCTGTAGTGCAGTGGCCGGATCTCAGCTCACTGCAAGCTCCACCTCCCGGGTTTACGCCATTCTCCTGGCTCAGCCTCCGGAGTAGCTGGGACTACAGGCGCCCGCCACCTCGCCCGGCTAGTTTTTTGTATTTTTAGTAGAGACGGGGTTTCACCATGTTAGCCAGGATGGTCTCGATCTCCTGACCTCGTGATCCGCCCGTCTCGGCCTCCCAAAGTGCTGGGATTACAGGCTTGAGCCACCGCGCCCGGCCGCGTTTTTAAAATTTAAAAAGGAACAGGACAATATTACATAAGGTTCAGAAGGCTACATACATGGAAAAAAATCCCACTTTTCTAACAAGCCAGCTATTTTCATTTTTGTATGTAGCCTTCCAGTCATTCTGATCCATGTTATTTTACATAATTGTAACTTTAGTTACATACATTTATATCTTGCTTTTCTTATTTATTTATTTAGAGATGGGGTCTCACTCTGTTGCCCAGGCTGGAGTCCAGAGGCGTAATGCCCACTCACTGCAGCCTCAACCCCCAAGACTCAAGTGCTCCTCCTGCCTCAGCCTCTTGAGTAGCTGGGACTACAGATGCATGCCACCACACAGAGTCATTCTTGCTTTTCTTAATGAACATTACATCATAAGCTTTTCCTTATGTCAGTCTTCAAAGTTATAATTTTAATGTCTTCACATGATGTTGTCCCCTGCACTTATCATAATTTACTAGTTGGTTTCCTGATGATTTTAATGCCTTTATCCTAGGAAGTCAGGAAAAATTCTGCATACCTATCCTAAGGCACTTCCTGATTAGCTGAATGACAATTATTCTTAAGAGAGCCTTGAGCACTACCTGAAAACACATGTGAAAACCAGCAGAGAAGAAAGCATTAGGGACTTACATTAACAGCCAGCATATCATTTTCAAAGGCCTCCCGCAGCTTCTTCATAATCTCTATCTCAGCACTGGCACAGGCCTCAACTGTGCCCTTCACAGTGATGGTTCTTTCCGGGTTGTATATGCTCAAATCCTGCAAACTGACCCGTAAGAAGAAAAGACAAATTTTGTTTTCAACAGGAAAAATAAAATGCCAAAAAAAAAAAAAAAAAAAAAAAAGGAAAATCACAAACAAGTTTTGGCGAAGAGGGAGAAGACTCAATTCTCTCACAACACACTGTGGTGTAGAACCCCTGCCGTCCTATTTCAAATCTTACTCGTGATTTAGATAACATCCATAGTGAAAAATGTCTACCTGGTAAGTATTTACGTATTTTTTTAAAAAATGATGATGGAGATAATTGTATCACTTATGATTATATTCCCATTTTGGGAAAAGTAGGTGAATGAACTGGACCTATCAAAATGCTCAGGTGTTCCATTATTGGGCATGATTAATCTGAATAAGTGGCTTACGATGAGATTGTTATCTTGGTCCCTGTTTCATGTTCAATTTTCTTCAAATTTCTGCCTTCTTTTCCAATGAGTCTTCCAACCAAGCCATTGTGGGCCAAGATTTTCAGAGGAATCTCTTCGGCTCTAAAAGAGACAAGCAACAAGTGAACACTTTAAGATAGGTATAATGGTTGTCTCCCAAAAACCATTACCTTGCTTTTTTCTTACAAATGGAAGACATTTTGTTCAGGTACCAAGTGACGATGGGATTTAGGAGAGGCCAGGTCCCTTACCGACCCCAGTTCATGAATTTTGATTAACATAAGCCAAACCATGGTAATTCTACTCCCTTGTAGTAACTGGTTGGAAGTGGATCCATGAGGCTGATCTGGCCAGTGAGGGTATTACAAGAACTCTATTGGGTGAAGAATGTTCTCCTTGCTCTTAAAAAAAGGTACAAGGGAGAGTGACGTTAGCGAGATGACAGACGAGGAAGCCACAGGTCTCTTTCCCCCTCACAGACACCTCAAATTAACAAGAGATAGACCAGAATGCTTCTGTGAGGGCTCTAAAGATCAGCTGAGAAGCTATAATATGAAGTCCACTGTAAACTAAGAAGGCATTCCAGGCTGGGCACTGTGGCTCATGCCTGTAATTCCAGCACTTTGGGAGGCCAAGGTGGGCAATTGCCTAAGCGCCAGAGTTCGAGACCAGCCTTGGTAACATAGTGAAACACCGTCCCTACTAAAAATACAAAATTAGCCAGGCATAGTGGTGCATGCCTGTAGTCCCAGCTCCTGGGGAGGCTGAGGTAGGACTGCTTGAGTCAGGGAGGCCAAAGCTACCGTGAACCATGATCATACACCTCTGCATCCAGCCTGGGCTACAGAGCAAGACCCTGTCTAAAAACAACAACAACAACAACAACAACACCACACACCCCCCCCCCCCCCCCCCATATATAGATATAGATATATATAACGTCTTCACATGATGTTGTCCAGTGTACTTATCATAATTTACTAGTTGGTTTCCTGAATATATATATATATGTATGTATATGTGTGTGTGTATATATATATACATTTCCAGCAAAAAAGGTAAGAACATTCACAGTGTTTTCAAGGCCCCACCCCCTACATGGCATACTGAAGAGCAAAGGGGAGGAAACCCTAAAGGCTGGGCTCCTCCTTTGGGATAGAAACAAAGACTGGATTATGCATACAACATTTTGGCTTGTCTGGAAGGTGCCAGAAAAACTGGTTTTTGTGTCACTGACTCAGAGCACTGACAGGATCAGCATCAGAGTTCAGAAGCTGCTGAAAGCAGAGGCAAGCAGCATTCAAGAAATGCAGTTCTACAGTCAGACACCAGAGGGATCAAGAGATTAGAACAGTTTTGAGAGGTCCTAGAACCTCTAGCTAGGCTGATTTCAGGTATTCCACTGCCCAAAGCCAGTACACAGAGACCCTGAGAGGTGGTTGTTTTTTCAAACGCCCAAATCCCAACAAAAAAATTTACTAGGCATACAAAGAAACAGAGGAACATGACCCAATCAAGGGACCAAAATAAAACTCCCAAAAACTGACTCTAAAGAATACAGATGTACATGCTCCCTGACCAATAATTAAAAATAATTGTAAAGATGCTCAATGAGTATTTTTAGTAAGGACTAAAAATAGTCCCTACTACGTTGCCGAGGCTGATCTCAAACTCTGGGGCTTAGGCAATTGCCCACCTTGGCCTCCCAAAGTGCTGGAATTACAGGCATGAACCACGGCCCCAGCCTGGAACTCCTTCTTAGTTTACAGTGGACTTCATATTATAGCTTCTCAGCTGACTTTAGAGTCCTCACAGAAGCATTCTGGTCTATCTCTTGTTAATTTGAGGTGTCTGTGAGGGAGAAAGAGACCTGTGGCTTCCTCGTCTGTCATCTCGCTAACGTCACTCTCCCTTGTACCTTTTTTTAAGAGCAAGGAGAACATTCTTCACCCAATAGAGTTCTTGTACTGAGCTAAACAAGAACACAGACAGACAACTAAATAAAGTTGGACAAATTATGCATGAACAAAATGAGAGTCTCAACAAAGAGACAGAAACTATAAAAAAGAACCTAACAAATTCTGGAGCTGAAAAATACAACTGAACAGAAAAATTTGTTAGAGGAGTTCAACAACAGACTTGACCAGGCAGAGGAAAGGACCAGCAAATTTGAATACAGGTCATTTGAAGTCTTCAAGTCAGAGGATTAAAATAAATAAATACAGTGAAGAGAGACTAGGGACCTATGAGACTTGCCAAGCAGATCAATATAAGCATAATGGGCCTCCCAGAGACATGCCAAGTAGATCAACATAAGCATAATGGGAATCCCAGAAAGAAAAAAGGGAACAAAGGGGCAGAGAGCTTATTTGAAGAATAGCTGAAAAATTCCCAAATATGAAGAATGAAATGTACATACAAATCAAAAATTTTAAAGAACTCCAACTGGGACAAATCCACAGAAAACCACACTGACACACATTATAATCAAACTGCCTAAAGTCAAAGAGAGAGTACCTTCAAAGTGGCAAGAGAAAAGCAATTGTGACATACAAAGGAGCTTCTATAACACTATCTGCAGATTTCTTAGCAGAAACTTTGCAGGCCAGAAGGGAGTGGGATGATATATTTGAAGTGCTGAAAGAAACTGCCATCCAAGGATACCATGTGTGGTAAAACTGTCCTTCAAACATAAAGGAGAAATTAGGATTCCCAGATAAAAACTGAGGGACTTTATTACCACTTGACATGCTCTACAAAAAATGCTAAATTCTCTAATTTTCCTTGTGCTGTTGATTTCTGGTTTCATTCCATTGTGATCAGAAAAGATACTTTGTATGATTTCAATCTTCTTGAATTTGTTAAGATTTGTTTTGTATGTTTTCTCTCCTAGAGAGTTCCACGTGCACTTGAGAAGAACATATATTCTGCCGTTGTTGGGTGGAATGTTCTCGTATGTCTGTTGGTCTATAGTGTTGTTCCAATTCTATTTCCTTATTGTTCTTCTATCTGGTAGTTTTATCCATTATTGAAAGTGAGGCACTTAAGTTTCCTACTGATATCATGTTGCTAATTATTTCTCCCTTCAGTTCTTTCAAAGTTGACTTCATATATTTAGGAACTCTAAGGTTTGCTGTGTACATATTTATAATTGTTATATCTCCTTAGTGAATTGTTCCTTCAATATTATATAATGTCCCTCTTTGTCTCTTGTAACAGTTTTGTTTTTAGTCTATTCATCTGATATTAGTATAGCTACTCCTCCCTTGTGCTTACCATTTGCATGGAGTATCTTTTTCCATCTTTTTACTTTCAGCCTATATGTGTCTTTATATCTAAAATGAGTCTCTTGTAGACCGCATACAGTTAGATCCTGTTTTTAATCCATTTAGCCAAGAATGTGGAGTTTAATTCATTTGCACTTAAAGTAATTACAGATAGGGAAGGACTTACTTTTGTCATTTTCTTCATTGTATTCTGTATGTCTTGTAGTTTTGTCCCTTCTTTCCTTTCTTCCTGTCTTCCTTTATGTTTTGTTGATTTTTTTTTTTTTTTTTTTTTTTTTTTTTTTTTTTTTTTTTTTTTTTTTTTTTTTTTTTGAGGCCAGTCACCATCTGTCGCCCAGGCTGGAGTGCAGTGGCGGATCTCAGCTCACTGCAAGCTCTGCCTCCGGGTTCACGCCATTCTCCGGCCTCAGCCTCCCGGTAGCTGGGACTACGGCCCGCCACCTCGCCCGGCTAGTTTTGTATTTCTTAATAGAGCGGGGTTTCACGTGTTAGCCAGGATGGTCTCGATCTCCTGACCTGGCTGATCGCCCGTCTCGGCCTCCCAAAGTGCTGGGATTACAGGCTTGAGCCACCGCGCCCGGCCTGTTTTGTTGATTTTTTATAGTGATGTGCTTTGATTTTCTTTTGTGTGTGTTCTTACAGATTTTTTCTTTGTGGATACTATTGCAATTACATAAAACATCTTAAAGTCATAGCATCCTGTTTTAAACTGATAACAACTTCACTTCAATTGCATACAAAAACTCTACTTTCACCCCATCCCCAAATACCACAAATTATATCTTCATATGTTTTTATACTCATTAACAAAGATTTATATTAAAAAAAGTTTTTGTCATTTAAATTCTATGCACCAAAATTACTACAGTACAGGTTACTATATTTGTTAATATTCACCCTTACCAGATAACCATATATTTTCATATGGCTTTGTGTTGCTGTCTATCATTCTTTTATTTTATGTTTTATTTTATTGTTTTTTCTTTTTCTTTTTCTTTTTTTTTTTCTTTGAGATGGAGTTTCACTCTTTTTGCCCAGGCTGGAGTGCCATGGCATGATCTCGGCTCACTGTAACCTCCACCTCCCGGGCTAAAGTGATTCTCCTGCCTCAGCCTCCTGAGTAGCTAGGATTACAGGAGGTGTGTGCCACCACACCCGGTTAATTTTGTATTTTTAGTAGAGATGGGGTTTCATCATGTTGGCCAGGCTGGTCTCGAACTCCTGACCTTGTGATCTGCCCACCTCGGCCTCCCAAAGTGTTGGGATTTACAGGCATGAGCCACCGCACCCGGCCCCATCCTTTTATTTCAACTTGAAAAGAACCAAGCCCAAAACCAGCATAAAAATGGCAATAATAAAAATCAGAGCAGAGATAAACAAATACAACCAACAAAACTAAGAGTTGGTTATTTGAAAAGATCAACCAAACTGACAAATCCTTAGCGAGATTAAGGGAAAAAAGAGAACATTCAATAACTAAAATCAGAAATGAAAGAGGGAACACTACTACCAATACTACAGAGAGAAGAAGGATTATAAGAGAATAGTATGAAGAATTGTATGCCTATAAATTTGATAACCTAGAAGAAATGGATCAATTCCTAGAGGAAACACACAACCTACCAAGACTGAATCATGAAGAAATGGAAAGTCTGATCAGACCAATAATGAGAGATAGAATCAGTAATCAACAACCTCCCAACACAGAAAAGCCCAGGACCAGATGGCTTCATCGGAGAATGCTACCAAACATTTAAAGAAGAATTATCGCCAATCCTCCTGAAACTCTTCCAAGAAAATGAAGAGGAGGGAACAGTTCCAAGCTCATTCCGTGAGGCCAGCTTTACCCTGATTCCAAAGCCAGACAAAGACAACCCAAAAAAAGAAAACTTCAGACCATTATCTCCGATGAATACGGATGCAAAAATCCTCAACAAAATACTAGCAAATCAAATTCAGCATATGAAAAGGATTATATGCCACGATCAAGTGGGATTTGTTCCTGGAATGGAAGGTTTGTTCAGCATACAAGAATCAATTAATGGAGAGCTGGGCGCAGTGGCTTATGCCTGTAATCCCATCACTTTGGGAGGCTAAGGAAGGAGGATCACTTGAGGCCAGGGGTTCAAGACCAGCCTGGGAAACGTAGTGAGACCCCATTTCTACAAATATTTTTTTAAAAATCAATCAATATAATAAATCACATTAACAGAATGAAGGGGGGAAAAAAACACATGATCATGTCATTAGAAAAAGCGTTTGACAAACTTAACAGCCTTTCATGATAAAAACACCCAACAAAATTAGGAATAAAAGGAAATTACCTCAACATAAGAGCATTTATGAAAAGGCCACAGCTAACATCACACTCAGTGATGAAAGACTGAAAGCAAAGCTTTTCCTCTAAGACCAGGAACAAGGCAAGGATGCCCACTCCTGTCCATTTCTATTCCACATAGTACTGGAAGTCCTAGCCAGAGCAATTAGGTACAAAAAAGAAATAAAAGGCATTCAAATTGGAAAGAAAGACATAAAATGATCTCTATTCACAGATGACATGATTTTATATGTAGAAAGCCTTAAAGACTCTACAAAAAAAAAGTTAGAATAAACAAATTCAGCAAAATTGCAGGATACAAAAATCAATCAACATGCAAAAATCATTTACATTTCTATACACAACAATGAACAATCTGAAAAGGAAGTTAAGAAAACACTACCACTTACAATAGCATCAAAAAGTATAGAATACTTAAGAATAAAACTAACCAAGGAGGTAAAAGACTTGTACACTGCAAACCACAAAAGGTTACTGAAAGAAATTTGAAGGCACGAATAAATGGAAACACATCCTGTATTCATGGATTGGAATATTTAATATTGTGAAGACGTTCATACTACCAAAAGTGATCTACAGATTCAATATGAGCTCTGTCAAAATCACAGCGGGCATTGTTTGCAGAAATACAAAAATTCATATGGAATCTCAAAGGACCATGAATAGCCAAAACGATTTCGAAAAATAAGAAAGTTGAAGGGCTCAGACTTCCCGCTTTCAAAATATATTACAAAGTTACATAATCAAACAGCATAGTACTGGTATAAAAACAGATAAATAGACGAATGAAATAGAATAGAAAGCCCAGAAATAAATCCTTACGTATAGTCTCCAGTGATTTTTGACAAGGTGCTGAGCCTACTAGTTAGGGAAAGAGCAGTCGATTCACCAGATGGTGCTGGGGAAACTGGACATACACATTCTTCATTGAAGAATGAAGTTGAACCATTATTTTACACCATAAACAAAAATTAACTCAAAATACGTTAAGGACCTAAACATACGACCTAAAACTATCAAACTCCTAAGAGAAAACACGGGAAAGCTTTACGATATTGGACATGGTAAAGACTTCTTCGTTTCACCATGATACCAAAAGCATAGGCAACAAAAGCGAAATTAGACCAGTGGGAGTACATCAAACTTAAAAACTTTTGTGCATCAAAGGATATAATCAACAGAGTGAAAGGTCAACCCACGGGATGGGAGAAATATTCACCAATCATTTATTTGATAAGAGGTTTGCTATGGTTTCAAATTCCCCTCAAAACTCATGTTGAAATTTAATTGCCACTGTAACAGTGTTGAAAGATAGGACTTTTAGGAGGTGATTAGGTCATGAGTACCTTCATGAATGGATTAATGCAGTTATCACAGAGTGAATTCGTGGGCTGAGGGTGAGTTTGGACCTATTTCTTCTCTCTGTCTCTTGCACTTGCTTCTGCCTCAGGCTTTCCACCATAGGATAACCCTCACCAGATGCTGACACCACGCTCTTGGATTTCCCAGAACCATGAGCCAAATAAATTTTGTTCTTTATAATTTATCCAGGCTTGAGTATTCTGTTATAGCAGCACCAAATGGACTAATATATAGTTAATGATCAAGAATAAATAAAGGACTGCTACAACTCCTATAACAAAAGAATGAAATACTTCAATTAGAGAATGAACAAAGGATTTGAATAGACATTTCTCTAAAGATGATATACAAATGGTCAATAAATAAATAAAAAGATGCTCAATATCACCAATCATTAATCATCAGAGAAAGAAACACAAATCAAGACCACAATGAGCTGTCTGTCACCTGGTACCTATTAAGATAGCTGTTACTGAAGTAACAGAAAATAACAGGTGTTGGGGAGAACACGGAGAAACTGAAACCCCTGTGCACTGTTGGTGGGGTTGGAAAATGGAGCAACTGCTATGAGAAAAAGTACAAAGCCTCCCCGCAAAAAATTAAGAGCAGAACTACCATATGACCCAGCAATCTCACTTCTTGGCACATATCCACAAGAATTGAAAAGAGGGTCTTGAAGAAATATTTGAAAACCCATGTTCATAGCAGCATTATTCATAATAGCCAAGAAGCAGAAGAGCTCAAAATGTCCATCACCAGATGAACAGATAAACAAAATGTGGTATATACATATACTGGAATGTCATTTGGCCATAAAAAGGAAGGAAAACTTGTTACATGCTATAACATGGATGAACCTTGAGGACACTATGCTAAGTAAAATAAGCCAGTCATAAAAGAATAATAGTATATGATTCTACCTATATGAGGTATCTAGAGTAGTCCAATTCACAGAAAGAAGTGGTGATTACCAGAGGCTGACGGGAGAGGGAAAAAAAGAGTTGTTTAATAGGCACAGAGTTCCAGATTTACAAGATGAGAAGGTTCTGGAGATCTGTTTCACAGCTATGTGAATATACTTAAGACTACCAAAAAGCACACTTAAAATTTATGATTAAGATAGTCATTTTTTTTTTTTTTTTCCTGAGATGGAGTCTCGCTCTGTCACCCAGGCTAGAATGCAGAAGTTCACTCTCGGCTCCCTGCAACCTCCGGCTCCTGGGTTCCAGCGGTTCTCATGCCTCAGCCTCCCGAGTAGCTGGGACTACAGGCATTCGCCCCCACACCTGGCTGATTTTTGTATTTTTAATAGAGATGAGGTTTCACCATGTTAGCCAGACTGGTCTTGAACTCCTGACCTCAAGTGATTCACCTGTCTCGGCCTCCCAAAGTGCTGGGATTATAGGTGTGAGCCGCCATGCCTGGCCAAGATGGTAAATTTTATGTTATAGTTATTTAACCACAACTTTTAAAGAAGTTTTCTGAAAAAAGGACACAAGGAAGGGATGCCCTCTCCCTCAATTTGTAACTTTTTATGGAGATGCACATCTGAAATCACTACAGCCATCCTATTATTACCAAGGGAACGTGAGACATGCTCAGGAGCGTAAAGCAGAAAAATGTCCTGGGTCTTTGGGCCCATGATTCAACTGACCTTGGAGCCGTGTGCCTCAGGACTTCTTGTTCTGTGACACGACATCCTTTTCCTATTGGTTACACCACTTGTATTTTCCGTTGCTTGAGACCAAAAGCATCTAACTGATTGCATTACTACTGCCTCAAAATAAAGGGGGTGCTTGAAGAAGCTCCATTAGAAAGTAACTTTCAGAGGGCAGGCATTTTTGTCAGCTTTGTTCACTGCTGAGTTCCTGGCACATAAAATAGTGCCTGGCACATAGTGAGTGCTCAATAAATATTTGGTAAACGAACAAAAAGAAAGTTTAGGATCTCTGTTCTCCTATATCCTCTACCTCTTATTCAGTTCCTTCAGGGCTCTGTCACCTACATAGGGAGGCCTTCTCTGAAACCCTCAAATCTTTGTCCCCCTAAAACCCTCATTAGAACCTCCAGTTACATGTCATCATTGGATACGACATTTTTCCACTGTAGCATTTCTTTTTTTTCTTTTCTTTTCTTTTTTTGAGATGGAGTCTCGCTCTGTCACCCAGGCTGGAGTGTAGTGGCACGATCTCGGCTCACTGCAACCTCCACCTCCCAGGTTCAAGTGATTCCCCTGCCTCAGCTTCCCAAGTAGCTGGGACTTCAGGCATGCACCACCACACCCAGCTAATTTTTGTATTTTCAGTAGAGACAGGATTTCACTATATGTTGGCCAGGCTGGTCTCGAACTCCTGGCCTCAAGTGATGCGCCTGCTTCGGTGTCCCAAAGTGCTGGGATTATAGGTGTGAGCCACCGCGCCCGGCCTCACTGTAGCATTTCTTATAGCTGCACTTAATTATTTACTGGCATAATTACTCATTATTTGTTTAATGACTCTCTCTCCCACTGGACTGCTCCATCAAAGCAGGAACCAAGGGGTGAAAAAATGGTATGTGGGGAAGGAAAAAAAAAAGCAGGAACCAAGTCCTGCTCATGGTTGTAGCCTCAGCCTCCAGCAGTGATTAGCACAGCGCAGGCACTTAAAAATTTTTTTTTCTAACATATTCAAACTCTATCTTGGCTCTACATGAAAACATAAAAATCCAAGTTGTAAATTAGTCTTTTTGACTAATTTAGAATTTTATTAACTTGTTTGCACCTAGGTTGAAGAATCAAGGAAGGTGGCTGGGCGTGGTGACTCACGCCTATAATGCCAGCACATTGGGAGGCCAAGGCGGGTGGATCACATGAGCTCAGGAGTTCGAGACCAGCCTGGGCAAGATGGTGAAACTCTGTCTCTACTACAAAAATTAGCTGGGCGTGGTGGCAGGCGCCTGTGATCCCAGCTGCTCAGGATCTGAGGTAGGAGAATTGCTTGAACCCAGGAAACAGGAGGTTGCAGTGAGCCGAGATTGTCCATTGCATTCCAGCCTGGGTGACAAGAGTGAAACTCCATCTTTAAAAAAAAAAAAAAAAAAAAAAAAGAATCCATAAAGGTATTATTTACTAAGTTCCCAGGAACTTGGATGAGAAATGTCTTTTTCAAATTAAGCTGTGGCATTTGGGGGATTTCAAAAGCCCCAGTAGAATAAATATTTCATAATAGAAAGGATAGAGTCTCTTATGAAATCTAAGAATAGATTTGTAATGTTCTTCTTTTAAGGACCATTTTCATCTTCTTGGTTTTGGAACACTCATGTTTGACATTATTTGATTCATCTCTCACTACTTCTCTATAAAACTGCCACTGCTACCCACAAACAGATTTTGCCAAACTGAAAATCTCCTTTTTCTTTTTTTAGGGACAGGGTTGTGCTCTGTCACCCAAGCTGGAGTATGGTGATGCAATCATAGCTCATTGCTCAAATTCTTGGGCTCAAGCAAGGCTGCCGCAGCCTCCTGAGGAGCTGAGACTACAGGTATACGCCACCATACCCAACTAATTTTTTAAATTTTTTGTAGAGATGGAGGTCTCACTATGTTGCCCAGCCTGGTCTCAAACTCCTAGCCTCCAGCGATCTTCCTGCCTTGGCCTCCCAAAGCACTGAGATTACAAGTATGAGTCACTGCACCCAGCCTGAAAGTCTATTTTTATTGTATTATCTATTCCATCACCACTCATTCATTTATAATACAAAGTTAATTTGTTTGGTAAGAACTGTATTTGCCATTCAAACTGGGACAACCCTCATTACACTGTGGAATCCTGTAATTACTTCATAAAATAAGGGGAAAGGGCTGGGCACGGTGGCTCACGCCTGTAATCCCAGTACTTTGGGAGGACGAAGTGGGCAGATCATTTGAGGTCAGGAGCTCAAAACCACCCTGGCCAACATGGTGAAACCTTGTCTCTACTAAAAATACAAAAATTAGCTGGGCACAGTGACGCACACCTGTAATCCCAGCTACCCAGGAGGCTGAGGCAGGAGAATCACTTGAACCCAGGAGGCGAAGGTTGCAGTGAGACGAGATTGCACTACTGTACTCCAGCCTGGGGCAACAGAGTGAGACTCTGTCTCAAAAAAAAAAAAAAAAAAAAAAAAAAATGGGGAAGTTGGGACGAAGGAGTGGAAGAAGAATAAAGCAGCCATGTGGAAACTAGTTTCTACTACTTAAGGAAATGTAATGCAATGTTAACAGTGTAAACAGTTTAGAAGCACGGTGGGAGAAACCTTTTCCAGGACAATAAATGATAGCTTTGGTGACAACATACATTCTACACTTGCAGTGTCCAATACGATGGACATTAGCTATATACACAGCTAGTGAACTCTGAGTGAGTAAAAATAAAACACTCAGTTCCTCCACTGTACTAGTCACATTTCAAATACTCAACAGCAACATGTGGCTAGTGGCTGACCTGTTGCACAGGGCAGATATAGTTCTATCATTGCAGAAAGTCCTATTGGACAGCATGAGTCTATGTGTTCCTCCCAATAATTACTATCAATGGGTGATAGAAGCATTAAAATCACCGAGAGAGACACGCAAGTGGAGAGACAGCCATACTGTAAATGCAAAAGATCTACTTCCCACTGCATTCTACTTGGGAATAAATTTCTTAAACATATTCCCTCCCTGCCTCCGTTACTGAGTAACAGATTTGGAGTTTTTAAAAAAAACCTCTTTGGTTAAATGAGGGAGAATCTACTCTTTTTCTCTGTTGAGTGATCTGGGCATTGAATGCAAACTTACAGTTTGGTCTCATCTGCCTCTTTCTGCATGATTTCAAGAATCATGCGGCATGCTTCAGAAGTCCCCTCTGGGGTGGCATGGATGGTGACAGGCTTCTCTGCAGCTCCAGAGTTCTCTTTTCTATGGATGTCTACCCTGTAGGAAAAGAATCAGGAGCCATGATTACAAGGTCATCTGGATAGGACCCTAGTCCCAAGAAAGCGTCACACCAGCCAATGTACAGCAAGGACACAGACAGACAAGGAGGCATCATCAGCACGTTTGCAATCAATGCCATTCTCCAAGAAGGAGGCAAGCAGTGCAAGGGGTCTTGTGCCAAATTTTAATTATTTGCAGCTCCATTTAGACGGGAACGGTTCTTACAGGAGTGCTGTAGGACAAAGGCACTAAGCCAACTCAGTAATGAAGCCAGTTTGGTAAATGAAGTATTTTGTGTAGTCTTTCAAATGACTGCAGAAGTGAAGAGTAAAGTGAGAAGGATAATACTGCACATTGGCACAGTGCCGGTCTCTGAACTGATTGCAGCTTTTAAAAGCCATATGTTAATCCAAATCCAAACACCAAATTCAAGCAAGCTTTATATATTTGAGTGTGGATAGAAAACAGAGGCATGCCCTCTCTCTGCCTCTCTAAGTTTTTGGTTTCCTTTCCATTGGCAGCCTGCCATTAAGACTAATGGCTCAAAAGCTTGATGACTTTATCAGACTTCTTTGGGTAGCTGTGGTCCTACCTGTTTTTGTTAACTTTCAAAATTACATACTTGATTATATCCTTTTTACTCTGGCTGTGAGAAAGCCTAGAGCCAAGTCTCTGGTTGACTTCTAAAAAATGGGCACACTTTGAGAGCTAACCCCACTTCTATTTAAACTTGTTACATTTTTTTCCTCAAGCCACCTTAAACGATTTTTGAAACAAAAAGACATAAATAAAAGTCACTTTCACAGTGAACTTGGAGGGAAAGCCAGGGCTGATTTAAAAATAAAAGGAATACCAAACAGTGACCTCCCTCTCTATTTCTTCACTTCTCTCCTAAGATGCAGCACTGCAGACTCATCCATATCAGTGTCTATTATTTGGGGATATATAAGACATTTTGAAGAAAATAGCATTTCTCTTTCAGGTTACAAGACACTCACTGAATGACCCGAATAAAGTGCACTAGCCCATGTAAATAATTACTATGTGTCAGTAATTGGGTGCTTTGCAATTTAAGTACTTTCATATTAATTATTTCACTCAATCTGCCTGATTATGCTAATTGTCATAATAATCCTGGCAAAACAGACAGGAACCCTCTATTTATTTATTTATTTAGAGGTGGCGTTTCACTCTGTTGCCCAGGCTGGAGAGCAGTGAGCAGCCATCTTGACTCACTGCAACCTCCACCTCCTGGGTTCAAGCGATTCTCCTGCCTCCGCCTCCCAAGTAGATGGGATTACAGGCATGAGCCACTGCACCTGGCTAATTTTTGTATTTTTAGTAGAGATGGGGTTTCACCATGTTAGCCAAGCTGGTCTCGAACTGCTGACCTCAGATGATCCCCCTGCCTTAGCCTCCCAAAGTGCTGGGATTACAGGGGTGAGCCTCTGTAATACAGAGGGTGCCTGGCCTGAACCCTCTTTTTATAGAAGAAGCAAATGATGCTCAGAGAGGTTAACATCTTTTCCAAGATCATAAAACCATTTAAAGTGCTACAACTTGAACGTGAGTCTTTGTTTTCAAGTCCTAAGCTTGCTTTATTACATCATGCTACAGTCTTAGGAGGATATAAAATCAACAACTCCACAAGACATTTTATTCACTCCAACTCTTATAACCAGTTTAGTCTCCTTGAACAGAGAGGAAACTAAACAGAAGGCCAGTGTGCTTTATTTCTTGCTTGACGTGGCAGTGACTCACCCACTTCTTTGTGAGACTACCTATGTGGTCACAAAGAATGGCCACCCTCAGGGATCTGACTCAGGGGAAGAGGAAGAGCTATGATGAGTGGGTTCTAGGATCCCGCAGAGCTCTACACCTCTGCTTTTGTAGAAATCGATGCATCCATAAGCATTAGTTCGCTTACAGGAACAGTCCTGGCTGTGAGGTTATCAGTACCCTCTTTATGAACCTTTAGCCTCTCAGCATGAAAGCTTATCACAGCCCCCAGCTTGATGTTAGTCTGTTAGTAGTCCTGTTGAAAGAAGCCACTGTTTCTGACAGCACAGCCCCCCACTGCTGATGTAAGCAGTTGTGACCTAAGAGTGGCTGAGACCCACCAGCACGCAGGGGACCCCTCAGAAGGAAGCAAAGGAAGCCCCAGAGGCACGTACCGGGACTGGGTCTGCTTAGTGATGTTCTTTATGGTCAAGCCCTCCTTTCCGATGATGGCACCAACAAACTGGGTGGGGACCAGGATCCGCAGCGGGAAATCAATCTGTCTGGCCTGAGAAGTGCCCCCAGGGGCGTGGCCTTGCTCCCGGGAAGAGTGGTCCCCACGCTGGGCTCGCTGAGGGGGCGAAGGGGAGCTCACCTCTTCATCCGGGATGTAGGAAATCTTGAAGGAGTAGTTCTCAAACTGATGCCCGCTAAGCTTCTCCATGGCTCTGAAATGCAGCAGGAAGGGGAGCTTCATCAGAAACCAACATCAAGAAAGATCCTCCTGCAAGACTGGTTCATTCACTCCCCATTTAATAGGCACCTATATAGGTGCCATGCCAGGCACTGAACATACAGTGGTGAGCAAGACAGACACCATCGCCGCTTCCTCAGGGCTTGCGGTTAACAGTTAAACAAGTAATCACAATGGATCAGCCTGGTCAGGCTTCATATCCAACATTGCAGCCTGGTTTCTCCACCACTCCAAGGCCATTTCCCCCTTATCAAAAACTCTTATAAATATCAGCATAAAATTATGACTCATTTCTTCTCATTTTAATTATCATACATATTATTGAAAATTCAGAAATATGTAGGTGCAAATAAAATCCTAATCCGCTATCTTTACTGTCTTTCTTAAATATAAACATATTATTGTTTATAAAAATGGGTTAATGTTGTACATACTATTTTCTAACCTTTAAAAAAAATTAATATTCTAAACACTTTTTAATGTCATTAAATACCTTTCAGTATAATTTTCTCACACATGACTCAACTGCAGTATCAGTATAATTTTTAATGACTGTTTAACATTCTATTGATTCACCATAGTGAATCAATTGCAATTGATCCTTTATAGTTAGATATCTGTTGTGTCCAACTTTTACAGTTACATACAGTGTCACCATCGACATTTTAGCAACTACAACTTTGCACAGAGGACAAATTCCTAGCAGAATTGTTAAGTATTGCCCAGTGGTCCCCTGGAATGGTTTCAACATTTATGATCCCATAGCAGTTTAGGAGAGAGCATTTGTATCCTCGAATCTTCAAATGCACAGAGTGCTGTTATTTAAAGATATTTATCAATTTGATAGGGGATAAATGATACACCACTATTATATTCTTAAAATGACATGAAGTAGAATATCCTTTTTAGTATATTTTTAGCAGAATTAACCCAATTTTACTAGGTTAATGTTTAGGACTTGTAAATTTATTATGAAAAAGCACCTTTTGAATTTAATAAAAGCAATAAAGTAATATCATGTACAGAGGTCCACCCAAGCAGCAGCTAGATAAGGGCTGTGGACTTCAGTTGTTGGTATATCTCCACTTACAAATGTGTACAAGGTAAAGTTAACACTAAATGAACTATTACCTTTTTTTTTTGAGACAGAGTTTCGCCCTTGTTGACTAGGCTGGAGTGCAATGGCACAATCTCGGCTCACTGCAACCTCTGCCTCCCAAGTTCAAGCAATTCTCCTGCCTCAGCCTCCCGAGTAGCTGGGATTACAGGCATGCGCCACCACACCCGGCAAATTTTGTATTTTTAGTAGAGACGGGGTTTCTCCATGTTGGTCAGGCTGGTCTTGAACTCCCGACCTCAGGTGATCCGCCCATCTCAGCCTCCCAAAAGGCTGAGATCACAGACATGAGGCACTATGCCAGGCCTGAATTATTACCTTTTTCAATGCAAAATTAACATTTTGAAAACTAGCAGTATGAAAATGGATTAAATATCTTTGTATATTGAAAAATAACACTATAATCCTGGGATGTATAGCTAAGGTTATGCCACATCCATAAAGCAAGACCAAATGTGACCATAATTCTAGTTATAATAACCTGACAGGTACTTTAAGGACCTCCTACAAAAAAGGAACTTGTTTTTGTTGGTCTTTTAGAGATAGTGGTCTCACTATGTTGCCCAGGCTGGCCTCAAACTCCTGGTTTCAAGTAATCCTCACCCTCCCAAGCAGCCGGGATTATAAGCATGTGCCACCACATCTGGCTGCTGCTGCTGAGAGGCAGCGTCTCGATCTGTTGCCCAGGCTGGACGGTAGTGGTGCAATCACAGCTTACTGCAGCCTTACCATCTTGGGCTCAAGTGAGCCTCCTGCCTCAGCCTCCCAAGTAGCTGGGACTATAGGTGTAAGCCACCATTCCCAGCTAATTTTTAAAATTGTTTTTGCAGAGACCAGATCTCCCTATGTTGTCCAGGTTGGTCTCAAACTCTTGGGCTCAAGCAATCCTCCGGCCTTGCCCAAAATGCTGGGATTACAGGCATGAGCCACCAAGCCTGGCCTCATTGTATTTTAAGAGACTTGATCTCATGTCCATTAATAGCTAAGCTCAAAATTAACCATCCCTGAAGTAATGAATGGGCACTGGAAAGAGGATGGGGATCGGAGAAAAGAACTCAAACCAGGTGCTACTGATTAATCACTCTCAAGACAATTCTCTCAGCTGCTGCTGTCACTGAGGTGGATTCCCTCTTAATGTTACACACACAAGATTGATGTTTTGGTATAGGCTTGTGTTGGTTCCTCATGGTGCATGGAGGAAACTCTAGGTAAAAGTGGTCCCAAGTGTTTGGCAAAGCAGAGTCTAGGGGACACAGTGTCACAGATATGGTGCCCTCTATTCCTGATCATGTCAAGACACAGCTCCTATCTTGGTTTTGATGCCAAGGCTCAACATTTTTCAAGTCTCTACGCAGTCCACAAATATCCTGGTGCGAATGTCCTGGAGCTCCACTGACATGTCAAAGATGGCAGGAACACCCTGGAGCCCTACCAACATGTCAAAGGTGGCTCAGACGCCGTGGAGCTCCATGGATACATCAAAGGTAGCAGATATCCAGCTCACAGATCTGCATCTTTTTAGAAAACATTTAAAAACACAGAACTCAATGGAATTCAAAGATGAAAACAAATAAATTTAAACAGAAATAAGCCCAAATCTGCTTACATTTTTGCTTCTTCCCTTGTTGCATACGTGACGTTGACAACGGCGGTTTCTGTGTCTGTGTTGACTAGGGGAAAAGCAAAAACTACACTGTCATAGGAAAAAGCACTGTCACCCTCTGGCTTAATGTAAACAGACAAACTTTAGAGAAAAACGCATAAAAACCCTCATCACACTGGCTCCATAGTTATCTGAATGTCTGTGTTTATTCATCTGAGTTCACAGTAATTTGTAATCAATTGTACATAACACATTCGTGATCAATCGTATAAACAACTCAGAACCGTATTTTCCACATATTGTATAAACACTTTTATAGATATTTTGTATCAGTACATTTTCTTTGTATCTTTTATTTCTAATGTCTATATAAAATTGCAGTGAGTCAAATGTACCATGACGTGCCTAACCACTCCCCAGTTGTTGGCAAGTAGGCTGTTCCCACTATTTGCTATTCTAAATAGTGTTGCTAAAAATCACCTTTGTTGCAAACATTACTGGATTGTGTGTTCTTCTGAATTACTTCTTTAGGCTAAAATCACAGAAGAAAAGTAATGCAGTAAAAGAACACGATGATTTTTTTTTTTTTTGAGACAGAGTCCTGCTCTGTCGCCCAGGCTGGAGTGCAGTGGCGCGAACGAGGCTCACTGCAAGCTCAAGCTCCGCCTCCCGGGTTCACGCCAGTCTCCTGTCTCAGCCTCCCAAGTAACTGGGACTACAGGTGCCTGCCACAATGCCCGACTAATTTTTGTATTTTTAGTAGCGACGGGGTTTCGCCATGTTAGCCAGGATGGTCTTGATCTCCTGACCTCGTGATCCGCCTGCCTTGGCCTCCCAAAGTGCTGGGATTACAGGCGTGAGCCACTGTGCCCAGCCGCCACGATGCTTTTTAATGTGTATTTTCAGACTGGTCTCCTAGAAGTTTGTATCAATTTATTGCATCACTATCAAAGTATGAGTTTTAATTATAATTTGCATTAATTCTTAAATAATTGGATATACATATAAAACAATAAGAAAATGTTTTAATTTAAATTATTCATTCATTGACAAGGTTGAACCATCACTATTTTTGTTTCCCTTTGACTGAACTTTTTGACTGTGTGAATTAAATCTAATAAATAAAACCGACAATTCTAATTTCCTTGGCTAAAAGAGAAAAGTATAAACTCTATGACTGGCCAATAAGGGATTACTCTTGTGAACTGTCTTATCATAGATCATAATTTCTTGCTTCTTCTTCTATAGTTAGAAATTAAAAATAAATTCAAATGCCAGAGAAAACTGTCTCAATCCAAGCCAGTAAACTTAAACACCAAAAATATATGTTTCCCAAAACAAACACAGGTGACTAGATCAATTCTTCCCTTTAAGACATTTAAGCTGTTGGGAGTTTGGAGTTAACAACAACATAAAGTTAATAAGAATTCAAGAAAATTATGATAAAGCTGCTGTCCAAAGTAATAATAAAACTGTATAATGTACGATTCTTTACCCTGGACCCATGCTTGAGCTTCAAGAATTCGATAAACCCCTCCAAAATGATTCAAACTGGTGGAAATGTGAATTTTTCTGATTATTTTATAAGATTTGCAAAGGGACCTGAGACTCCAAAAAACTTAAGGACTACTGTTAAAAATACTGTTTGTTAAATAACTTTAAAGTAGTTGCAGCCTTTATGGGTTGCAGGGAGCTGTATGTAATGCTCAGAAAGAGCTGCCACTGAGAATGACATGAATAAACCCGAGCTCAGCCCTGGCCTTTGCCTGGAGTGTCCATAGCACACTTTAATTAACACTTAACCCAGAAAAGTCCTCACAGTGCAAAACAGGGGAGATGCAGCCCATAACTGTCCTCTCTCAGTGCTGACACAGAGAATGCTACAAAGGTTTCATATTTGCTGCTTTCTAGTGCTACAGATGAGACTGTAGACTCCCAGAAAGGGCTGGGTTTGAACCTCCTGAATAAAGCTATCCATTAGAATTCTCAGATTCTGTGGTCACTTCTTAGTCATATTCTCTGTTCTTCAAAGATGTTAGTCTTCAGGAAATCAGGCAGTTCTTTCATTCTGCGACGAGCTAAGCTCCATTCAAATAATTTATTTCACTGGACATGAAAGTTCTATAAAGTTGCCTAAAACTCTACTGAAAATATTTTCCTGCTGAATCAGGAATCACTCATGTAACAGGACAAAACAATAGCCCAATAGTTCTATCCTGTTGTTGTTAGGCAGCTAGAAACTGGGGGTTCTCTAGGGCACAGCTGCCCTGGGAGCTGTAAACTGCCCCAGGGACCTGGAATATATTTTTCTTGTGTAGCATTGTCCTGAGTTTATAATATAATCTTAATTAGTAACTTTTACAGGTTCATATCTGCAAGGCCATATTGCCTACAACATCCAATCACTACAATGTCTTCTTTTCTGCCGGGCATGGTGGCTCACGCCTGTGATCCCAGCACTCTGGGAGGCCGAGGTGGGTGGCTCAGTTGAAGCCAGGAGCTTGACGCCAGCCTGGCCAACATGGTGAAACCCCGCCTCTACTAAATATACAAAAATTAGCCAGTCATGGTGGCACTCACCTATAATCCCAGCTACTAGGGAGGCTGAGGCACGAGAATCGCTTGAACCCGGGAGGTGGAGGTTGCAGGGAGTGGAGATCGTGCTCCTGTGCTCCAGCCTGGGCAACAGAGTGAGACTCCGTCTCAAAAAAAAAGAGAGAGTCTCCTTTCCATGTTGAAGGAAATAAGAACTAAGAAATAGAATCCTTGTAATCATGTCTTCTTTCTGAGCTCTTTCCCTTCACCTTTGGGCATGGGCAGGCAGCAGCATGAAACTGAATAGTATCTGAATAATTACTGCTTTTAAACTATTAAACTGGCAGAATAGATCACATATAAGAAAATAGGTTATTTGCCATTTTTCCTAAGTGAACTTGAACAATCCCTTAAGCTTATGTATGACTCTGCTGTCTACGAACACCTTACACAGGTTCTCTTTGGGTGCCACAACTATTCGGTGATACAGGAAGGGTAGAAACTTTTCTCTCAATTTTACACTTGTGCATACTGAGTCAGTGAGGTTAAGTGACTTTTTCAAGGGTTTGCAGTCAGTAAATGACTGAATTTACACATTCTGTTTTCTAGGTCAAATCAAAAATAATCTTGATCACGTATTATTGCCTGTGACGTCAGGAGTTTGGAATCTACTTCTCTGGGACTCTTAAAGAGCTACATAAGATAACAACTTTAGGTACCATTGTTTTTCTTTTAAAAATCACAGTATTTCATGCTTTAGAAGATAAAAAAGAAGCTGGCAGGAAGAAAAGTATCTTCTGAGCATTTTCAGCACCGTTCCTTAGACAGGTGTTCTCAAACTTGAGTGTACACAAAAATCACTTCGGGGTTTTTTTTTTTTTGAGACGGAGTCTCACTCTGTCGCCCAGGCTGGAGTGCAGTGGTGTAATCTTGGCTCACTGCAACCTCCACCTCCTGGGCTCAAGCGATTCTCGTGCCTCAGCCTTCCAAGTAGCTGGGATTGCAGGCATGCACCACCATACCTGGTTAATTTTATATTTTTAATAGAGATGGGGTTTTGCCATGTTGGCCAGGCTGGTCTCGAACTCTTGGCCTCATGTGATCTGCCTGCCTGGGTGTCCCAAAGTGCTGGGATTATAGGCATAGGCCACCACGCCTGGCCTCGGGTGCTTTTTAAAATATAGATTCAAGAGCTCTTCCCTGCAAGACTCTTACTCAGTAGGTCTACAGTAAGCCCTAGGAATCTGCATTTCACAAGCGCTTCAAGGGATTATTGGTATAGGAGTCCTATTCGTTGGGTAACACTCAGTTCAAGACATTAGGGATCTGTTTCTCTTATCCAGGAAAAGGAAAGTAGCAACCGTGTAAATCCAATTACTCCTAAGTGAATTAAGCTTACCCTAGCCTGACAGCACTTGAGCACACTGCACAGTATATGAGAAACAGCTTGTAAATAATATTCCTCGAAAAGGCAAACTATATAGACATAGAGAGAGACAGGTATCTCTAACACATAGATGTAAATACATATACTCTAGGAAGTTTATTTCAAAGAAATATGAACTTAATATTTCTCCCTGGAGTTGACCTAATCTATAAGAAATAACAGGTAATATCTCACTCCAAAACCAGGCTAACTTCCTCAGTTATTACCTTGTTCCACATTCTCCACTGTCCCATATTGAGCCAAAAGTCCATCCAACACCTAAAAGAGAAAGCTTCCATGTCAGAATGGGAAGGCAAGATCATACGTACAAAAAACACTACAGTGATATCCCCCCGCAAATGAATTAAAGAAAAATAAAAAGATGGTTATAGGAATAATCTAATTAAATTGATATTTCAGGTCTTCCATAAAAACAGAACTGAACAAACATATAGGACCTTCATTCGCTTATTGGCTCCCAAATAATCTGTTCACTAAGGTTACACAGCAGAATTTCAGTCTTAGTAACTGTTAACAATCACATTCATCATGATGGTTGGAACACACTACTCTTATAATGAGAAGCAGAATAAAGTACAAGGCTCACTCCACTTTCTTGAAATATTTAACAATTCTTTTACAAGGATCTCTTCATTTTACAAGGTAATAGGATGTGTACGTTTGAAATTTTCCATGATAATCAGGTTTTTTGTTTTGTTTTGTTTTGTTTGAAATGGAGTCTCCCTCTGTCACCCACACTGGAATGCAGTGGCACCATCTTGGCTCACAGTAACCTCCACCTCCTGGGTTCCAGTGCAGCAATTTTCCTGCCTCAGCCTCCTGAGTAGCTGGGACTACAGGTGTCCGTCACCACGCCCAGCTAATTTTTGTATTTTTAGTAGAAACGTGGTTTCACCATGTTGGCCACACTAGTCTCAAACTCCTGACCTCAGTGATCCTCCTGCCTTGGGCCCCCGAAATGCTGGGATTTACAGGCATGAGCCACCATGCCCAGCCAATAATCTTTTTTTTTTTTTTTAAGTAATAAAAACATTAGATAAAACATTCTTTCCTTTAAGGCACTGTGATTTTCTTTGGGTTGGGGAATAAAATATGGGGCAGTTTGTTTTTAAATAATGCAATAAGGCCACTCCTCATATTCTTATTTTATTTTAAGGTAGAAATCTTATAAGCTTTACAACTCTGAAAACATAACTTAACTATTACAGCAACTAATTCAAAACAAACAAAAAATTCTGCTAAAACCAACAAAGACTTTTCTACTTTTGTTGCCTTTTCATCAACTTTTTTTTTTTTTTCAAATTACAATCTGGAAAGATAAAAATCTTTTTTAAAATCATGAGATACAAGGCAGGTGGATTGCTTGAGCCTAAGAGTTCGAAGCCAGCCTGGACAACATAGCAAAACCTCATCTCTACAAAAAATACAAAATTAGCCAGGCGTGGTGGCATGCATCCATAGTCCCAGCTACTCGGGAGATTGGGGTGGGAAGATCCTGGACCCGGCTGCAGTGAGCCATGATTGGGCCACTGCACTCCAGCCTGGGTGACAAAGTGAGACACTGTTTCAAACAAACCAACCAACAAACCATGAGATACAAATCACGAACCAGGTATATATTTTGTTTCTTGGCTTATTTGCTGGTGCTTGGTAGCATGGTACTTGAAAAGACAGAGCCTGAGGGATCAAAGTACCCATTCTATGAAAGAAACAAATACGACCCCAAACTCATTACAGATCACATACATGAGGGTACTGAAAAGAAAGAGGCAGGAGGCAGAAGCTTTGTGGGAAACTCTGAGGCCCTCTAATTCCTAAATGTAAAATGGAACTAAAGAAGGGAGAAATGTCTCATCAACCCATTAAAAATTGACACTGGCTTACCTCCCACTGCAGGTGAGGAGGGATGTTTCGAATCTGAATTTTCCTGCTCCTGTAAAGACAAAACCACAGACTATAACACTTTCTCCAGGACACAAACTATAGCAAATAATAAAAACCGGCTTAAATCTGTTATTTGAGTTGCTTTCTCACTGTGTTCACCATGGCATCAACAAAAAATTCCTAGTGTGAATCAAGAGCACAATTGTTTGGTTGTTGTATTTTTCGAGACAGAGTCTCGCTTTGTCGCCAAGGTGGGGTACAGGTGGTGTGGTCTTGGCTCACTGCAACCTCTGCCTCCCGGGTTCAAGTGATTCTCCTGCCTCAGCCTCCCAAATAGCTGGGATTACAGGTGCCCACCACCACATCTAATTTGTGTGTGTGTGTGTGTGTGTTTTTTTTTTTCCAGATGGACTCTCGCTCTGTTCTCCAGGCTGGAGTGCAGTGGCATGATCTTGGCTCACTGCAACCTCTGCCTCCCGGGTTCAAGTGATTCTCCTGCCTCAGCCTCCTGAATAGCTGGGATTACAGGTGCCCACCACCACACCTGATTTTTGTGGGCTTTTTTTTTTTTTTAGACGGGGTCTCACTCTGTCATCGAGGCTGGAATGCAGTGGCGCGATCTCGGCTCACTGCAACCTCTGTCTCCCAGGCTTAAGCGATTCTCCTGCCTCAGTCTCCCAAGTAGCTGGGATTACAGGCATGCACCACCACGCTCAGCTAATTTTGTATTTTTAGTAGAGACGGGGTTTCACCATGTTGGCCAGGCTGGTCTCGAACTCCTGACCTCAAGTGATCTGCCTGCCTTAGCCTCTGAAAGTGCTGGGATTATAGGCTTGAGCCACCGCGCTGGCCTCATGAGCATGTTTTAAGGTTTTCAATTACTTTGAGGGGTGGTGGGGGGGAAGAAATCCCAAGAAGCTTTAAAAAAAAAATCAATAATTTAAATACAGATTCATCTTTTCAATTTTCTACCAAAGTAGTTAGAATGTAAGTCATCATACAGATTCTATTTATAGAATTATCCCCTTCTTCCTCAAAATACATTGGCCTGCAACTGACCCTACCCCAAAGTGTACCTAGGCTCAAACAGGACAGGTGAGGTCATATATAGTGGGCTTCAACAAGATCAGGTTTAGCTGCCCCCTTATCTAACAATGCAAAATGTCATTTAAAAATATTTTTATGGCCGGGCGCGGTGGCTCAAGCCTGTAATCCCAGCACTTTGGGAGGCCAAGACGGGCAGATCACGAGGTCAGGAGATCGAGACCATCCTGGCTAACACGGTGAAACCCCGCCTCCACTAAAAATACAAAACAAAACTAGCCGGGCAAGGTGGCGGGCGCCTGTAGTCCTAGCTACTCGGGAGGCTGAGGCAGGAGAATGGCGTAAACCCGGGAGGCGGAGCTTGCAGTGAGCTGAGATCCGGCCACTGTACTCCAGCCTGGGCGGCAGAGCGAGACTCCGTCTCAAAAAAAAAAAAATATATATATATATATATATATTTCTGAATAGGTAATACAGAATACAGTCCTAATTCAAAAGTTAAAACACTATAAAAAGTTATACTGTGAAAAGTCTCACCACCCCCTTCTTTCACCAGAAATACTTTTTACACGTTATTTGCGTATCTTTCAGATTCTTTATGCAAATAATAGCAAATGTGAATATATATTCATATTTTCACCGTTTTCTTACAGAAATATCTGCATATTCTACACATTCTCTGCATCTTGCTTTTTTCACCTAACAGTCCTATTCTTAACATCTTTCTCAAGGTGGAGGTAGAGAGCTTCCTCATTCTATTTCATAACTACGTAGGTATCCTGGAGTATATTTAATCCATCCCCTACTAATGGACATTTGGGCCTTTTCATTCAGAGGCTTTCCCCAAGACATCCCGCTGGTCTGAAAGCTTTGAATGACTTAGATTGTTTCTTGTTTTCACTTAAGCATTAAAATCAGACAGAAAAAGAACAGTTTAAATTATGTAAGTTTTTTCCCCCTTTGAGAAAATGCTGGATCCTGGAAATAAAGCATTTAAATTTTAGAGAGGTTGTTTTAATAGAGGAGCTTGACACTGAAATCCTATAAATACCATTTTGTGGGGGTTGCCAGAAAAGGGATGTGGTGTACCACCTTGTGGGGTCAGAGATACTAAACAGTGGTTATACACAGTCACGTGTTTCTCCAGGGCTTTAATCTGGGCAATAGCCCCAGAGAGAAATGTTGTTGTTGTTGTTGTTGTTGAGACGGAGTCTGGCTCTATCACCCAGGCTGGAGTGCAGCCGCGCAATCTCAGCTCACTGCAAGCTCCGCCTCCCGGGTTGACGCCATTCTCCTGCCTCAGCCTCCCGAGTAGCTGGGACTACAAGTGCCCGCCACCACGCCCGGCTTTTTTTTTTTTGTATTTCTTAATAGAGACGGGGTTTCACCGTGTTAGCCAGGATGGTCTCGATCTCCTGACCTTGTGATCCGCCCGTCTCGGCCTCCCAAAGTGCTGGGATTACAGGCTTGAGCCACCGCGCCCGGCTTTTTTTTGTATTTTTAATAGAGACGGGGTTTCACCGTGTTAGCCAGGATGGTCTCGATATCCTGACCTCGTGATCCGCCCGCCTCGGCCTCCCAAAGTGCTGGGATTACAGGCTTGAGCCACCGCGCCCAGCCTCAGAGAGAAATGTTAGATTCAAGCAGAGAGAGAAAAGGAGAGACACACAGAGAGAGGTACAGAGATGGAAGAAATAAATGGGGAAATAATGAATTAAATGAGGGGCTCGTTTTCTCAGCTCCTTTTTATGGAATGTCATGGGGGCAACCCCCCTGCTCTAGCTCCCATACACTACTTCAGTCTTGTCTATTTTTTAAAATGTGAATGTATTCATGCTTTACTAGGGCTGCTTTAATGACTAGACAGAATCACTAATTGTGCATCAGGATGGAAAAAGAACCAAGAACTAATTTCTACCTCTATGTTGTGAAGGCTAATTCCCAACATGGGCTTTGGCAATAGTTCAGAATAAAACAGCCAGCACCATCCCATACAGTGGCTACATAGAAATTCTCTATGGAAGATGTCACCAAGTCTAACAGTGTATAGAAAAGGCATCAGAATTTTCAAGAAAATAAAATATTTCTAAAGAAAAATATTTTTGTTATTTCCAAATAAAAACATTGACTCCAACTGCTAACCAACAATTTACTGGTAGATATTCTATTGGAAGAAACTCATGAATGAGCACAAAGAGATGTGAACAAAGACAGCTACTGTAACCTTATTTGTAACCAAGATTGCATACAATCTAAATATTCACTGAGAAATGAATACATACATCATAATACAGCCTAATATAGAATATCATGCAGCTCTTAAAAATGAAGTTGACAAGCATGCACTGTCATAGAAAAGTCTCCAAGGCATGCTGTTACAAGAAAAGAGGTAATTACAGACTAAGTTGATCATGCTTTCAAAAAGCACAAAACCAAACTACCTGTTATTCAATGTGTATGTGTGTAAATGCACAGAAAAAGGTTGCACCAAGCAGATTTAGTTGGTAAAAGGATACTGTTATTTTAGCTACTAATTTTTTAATTTATATTTTTTAAAATTATTAAACTTTTAACAGAGATGGAGTCTTGATACGTTGTCTGCTGGTCTTGAACTCCTGGGCTCCAGTGATCCTCTCACTTTGGCCTCCCAAAGTGCTAAGATTAAAGGCATGAGCCACCATGCCTACCCTTATTTATTTTTTTTAATTGAGAATATATTCACATCTTATCCTACAGGCTTTAAAACACGAACAATGAAAACATCTATTAGGGTTGCCTTAATATACAAGATTTATTTTTTTTAAAAGTATCCTGGAATCTGCTAAGTAAAAAAAAAAAAGAAGAAAAAAAAAAACAAGCCTCATTTTCTCCATAATTACACTAGGTATTCTTGAAATCTAATACAAGTGAAAGTTGTTTCTCATCCTCACTGTCGCAGAACTATTAATGTATGTGGCAAACACTCCATTCGTAGTGCAAAAGTAGGAAAATTCTGCCCTATGCTGATTACCCCAAATACTAACTGAATGCATCTAAAACAATGGTATTTCCCTGTAATAATTCAAGTCAAGACATCAGTTCACTAACTGGGAATGTCCTGCTTCGTTAAGCCAGACACTGGGAGGAATAATCTCTAAAAAGCTAGACTGTCGTACTTCTAATCTCAGACCAGATGGAAAGGAAGAAAAGGAACTGAGAACTAAAAAGAGAAATGGAGATCACTATGGTAGAACCAACTAACCTGGAGTTCAGTTGGTCATTTGGGAGACTATCCTGAGGGATTATCTTTCAGGGTCATGAGCAATTAGGATCTCTGAGATCTGCTGACTCCTGCGGCATCATCTGGACAGCATGCCTTCTCATCAGGGTACCCAGAAGGCCTGTCCTCTTCTTCCCCAGGAGGGACTTCGGCATGTCCTTCAAAACGCAGCTCACACATAATCCCTGCTGAGCTTTCCAGAATGTCTCCAGAAAGAACTGTTTCCTCTGCACTTTTCAGCTTTTCTGGCAGCTCACTCTTTGCCATTATTACTCATCTGCTAGTGCTGTGCCTCCTCAAGCCCCTCAGTGATTTCATCAAGGACAGGTTCCTCGTTTACTATTCCACTGTCTAGCACGAGGTCTCATACACAGGGGCTGAGAAGAGCACTTCTGCTGCTGGCTGTGGTCTGTTCATGATGAAGACCCTCCAGACCCCACCCAGGAAAACAAATTGTCTATTTTTTTCTTTGCCAGGTAGTCATCAAGAGAGGGAAGGAGGTGTTTGTTTCCCTCCTTCCTTTAGACAAGAAAGGAAAGTATTTGGCTCAGTCTCAAATGGGAATATGGATCTTTCTCCCTGAAACTGTGCCCTGCTTTAAAAAAGCCAAACACACAGTAACTTAGGAAAGTGATTGGTAATAGGAAAATAATTCTTTGTCCCTTAAAATAATAATTTCACAGTTCCAATATGTTAAAAATGAAACCAAGTTTCTCTAATTACAGATAAAAGGCATTTCTCACCCTCACTGCCACAGAGCCACAGAACTATTACTGCCATCTCCCAGCTGGTCCCTCCGTCTTTGGCCTGCACCTCCTCCTGTCCCATCCACTCCTCACCTGGCTGCCAGTCACTTTCCCACACATGGAGAGGACTACTCCTGCCTTCCTTGACTCCCTGCTGCTGCCTCCTCCCCATCTCTATCTTTAAACACTCCTGCCACACCAAGTCCTTCCACCTTCAGTTCACAAGTGTGCCGGAATGAGCCTTCAACTCCCTCAGCTCACCTTCAAACAGAAGTAAAAAGAGCAGTGGGAACATGTCTTTATTTCACCTTCATTTTAACTGGAAGCAGAATAAGACCTGAAGTTAAGCAAAGGGTGCTCTTTAATACAAATATACAGGTTCTCTCCCTGTGGCTTTCGGATTCAGGAACTCAGAACTTCCCACTCTCAAATTCAAGTAAACCAAGTGTGTGGGAAAGGGCCACCTACCAGGAAACGAGTAATGCAGCCCTGGAGCCATCCTGCTTTGCTGGGGAACTGGCTACCTTTACCGATTCTAGACTCTGGTCAATTGGTGATTATAGCTCACATGTGTGGACTATCAAACTGTAAAGAACTACAGAATAAAATATATGTAATCCCAGCTCATCTAACTAATTTACAGTTGATGGGTTCCAAGGACTTTCAACATATAAATGCCTCAGCGTATATTTTATAACATGTTATATTTATAATATGTTATATTTGTGCTGTAGATGCCCAGAGGTAACAGAAGGTTCCAACTGAGTGAATTTCAGATAAGCTAGATGTCCACTGTTATGAATTTCAAGGGCCTGGCAGAAATTATTTAGTCATGGTGGAATTTGTTTCTTAAAGTAAGTAGGCAATCAGCCAGGGAAATAAAATCATATTTAATTATTGAGGAACCTCATGAAACTGAAGAACCATTTCATCTGTATTATTAAACAACAACAACAAAAAAAGTTGGGAGGCTGAGGCAGATGGATCACTTGAGGTCAGGAGTTCAAGACCAGCCTGACCAACATGGTGACCCTATCTCTATCAAAAACACAAAAATTAGCCGGGCATGGTGGTGTGCACCTGTTGTCCCAGCTACTCAGGGGGCTGAGGCAGGAGAATCACTCGAACCTAGGAGACGGAGGTTGCACTGAGCTGAGATTGAGCCACTGCACTCTAGCCTGGGGGACAAGAGAGAAACTGTCTTAAAAAAACAAAACAAAACGTAAAACACCTGCTTTGGTGTGAGGAGGATAATGCCATAGTTTTCAGGCATATGGTCAACTAGCCACAAGTCTATCAGCTACCTTGAGAACTCTAACCCAAGCCTTGGCTATGCTGTGGGTCTGACTAGAGAACAAATTAATATGAATTGTGGGAACCCAGCTTGTAGGATTCCAGCTTCCATTGGAGAATTAGGCCAACTAAGAACTGGATGATTCCCAGGTAACTTTTAGGCAAGAGAGGCAACAGAGGGCCTTGTGAGAGTGTCCTTTGGGTCTCAAAAGGGGATTCTACCCAAGTAGGTCCCAGCTGTTTCCACAGCATTTCTGAGCTCCATCAGATGATAAAAGGAATTTCCTTACATGCATTACCTGTAAAGAGAGGCAGGTATGCTAACCAACCCCCAGCCGGGACAGAAACCACCAGTGCTCCCAGCCCTCCTCCCCTTCAGTGCTGCAGTCAGATTCCAGTCTATTGCATGCGCTCATTAGTGTGTGTTTCCTATTCCTCATTAGTCTGAAAGTTCCCCTAAAAACTTCTGGTCATTCTGTACAAGGGACATCCTGTGCTAAATTGAACTAGGACCTAGAGCTGCTCAAGGAAGCAAATAAATCACCAGTGATAGCCAAGTCCAATCCTCTACCCAACTGTCTCTTCTTTTTTTTTTTTTTTTTTTTTTTTGAGACAGGGTCTTGCTCTGTCACCCATGCTGGAGTACACTGGCGTGATCTCAGCTTACCGCAGCCTTGACCTCCCAGGCTCAAGTGACCCTCCCAACTCAGCTTCCTGAGCAGCTGGGACTACAGGCCCAAGCCACCATGCCCAGCTATTTTTTGTAATTTTTGTAGAGATGGGGTTTCATCATATTGCCCAGGCTGGTTTTGAATTCCTGGGCTCAAGCAATTCACCCACCTTGGCCTCCCAAAGTGCTGGGATTACGGGCATGAGCCACCACACCCAGTCCAACTGTCTTTTAAAGTTCTCTCTCGCTTTCTCTCAAACCCAGATACCACACAGGAGGATCACAGAGACTGACTTGAGAGTCAATGAAAACAAAATTGTTTAGTCACTTTCTTTGTTGCAACATGACTAAGAACAATTGTCTCTATGAAATCCAAAATAAAACAAATGTATTAGAAACTAAATGTGTTCAACACAAATAAACTGTTGAAAATGAACAAAAATCAGTTTGGGTTTTTTTTGAGAGAAAAAACAAATGATAAATGTAAATCCTTGTGAATATTAGTAGTGTTGTGAGTCAAATCATAAAAGGATTAAATCAAATACTGTGGTGACCTGCTGCAAAGGGTTGTTTTTTGTTTTCTCCCCCCCCAAGACAGAGTCTTGCTCTGTTGCCCAGGCTGGAGTGCAGTGGTGCGATCTTGGCTCACTGCAACCTCCCTCTCCCGGGTTTAAGCGATTCTCCTGCCTCAGCCTCCTGAGCAGCTGGGACTACAGGTGGGTACCACCACACCAGACTAATTTTTGTATTTTTAGTAGAGACGGGGTTTCACCATGTTGGCCAGGATGGTCTCGATCTCCTGACCTCGTGATCCGCCCGCCTCAGCCTCCCAAAGTGCTGGGATTACAGGCGTAAGCCACCGTGCCCAGCCCTACAAAGGGGTTTGAGCCAGGAGAACTGCAGTTATGAACCCAGTAATTTTCCTTGCTCTATAAACTCATGTTCACAAAACCATAAGCTCCAGAACAGCCCTCACAACTCATGCTTCCTGGGCATTCAGAGACAGAAACTCATGAAAGTTCATTGCTTGAATGAAACAGGAAAAAAAAATCACTTAATATGATGTGTCTTGGTCCACTTGGGCTACTATAACAAAACTCCATAGACTGAGGTTATAAACAGAAATTTATTTCTCACAGTTCTGGAGGCTGGGAAGTCCAAGATCAAGGTACCAGCAGATTTGCTGTCTGCTTAGGGCCTGTTCCTCATAGAAGGCACTGTCTAGCTGTGTCTCTGGATGGAGGAAGGACTAGATATCTCTCTGGGGTCTATTTTATAGAGGTACTAATCCCCTTCATGAGGGTTCCACCTTATGATCTAATCAACTCTGCAAGGCCCTTAATACCACCACCTTGGGAGTAAGGATTTCAACATAAGAATTCGCGGGGGTGGGGGGACACAAACTTTTAGACCACAGCAAAAAGCAACAGTCTGAGACTGTAATTCATTTCTCTCTCCACAGCCCTCTCAGAGCCTACTAGCTCACAAAAAGACCTAACACAATTCTAGATTCCTCTTTTGAGGAAACCATCAAAGATTCTTCATTGTTTCCTGTTGAAAGGAGCGGAGCCGGCCGTGGTGGCTCACACTTGTAATCCCAGCATTTTGGGAAGCCAAGGTAGGAGGATGGCTTGAGACCAGGAGTTTGGCACCATCCTGGGCAACATGGCAAGACCTCATCCCTACAAAAAGAGATGGTGGATAATTCCATAATACTATTCCTTTTTTAATTATTAGCCAGGCGTGGTGGCACATGCCTGTAGTCCTAGCTACTTGGGAGGCTGAGGTGTGAGGATCACTTGAGCCTGGGATGTCAAGGCTGCTGAAAGCTGTGACTGTGCCACTGCACTCAAGGCTGGGCAACCAAGTACTGAGTAAGACCATATCTCTCTAGCAAAAAAAAAAAAAAAAAACACAAGTGGAAGGAGAAAAATCAACGAGTCAATGGATCATTACATGATGTTTAGCTGTCTATGAGAAGACTGGTTGGATGGTTACTCTTGGACAAGATGGTGAAGGAATTCCTCTATTGGGTCAGAGGAGAACTTGCATGAAATGACCATTATGTTTCATTCCACCTTCAGGATTCTATAAATCTTTTGGACAGAATTGTAACAGGAAGGTTAAAACCATTTCCCATTAAAAGGAAATTAGCATGCTTGCTTATAGATTGAAACCATCACGCACTGTTGTAGTGAAATAGATCACCAGATTTCTCAGAGATTCCTTTTTTTTTTTTTTTTTGAGACAAGGTCTCACTCCAGTCACCCAGGCTGGAGTGCAATGGTGTGATCTTGGCTCACTGCAGCCTCAGTGTCCTGGGCTCTAGTGATTCTTCCACCTCAGCCTCCCAAGTAGCTGGGATGACAGGAGCACACCACCACTCCTGGCTAAATTTTTGTATTTTTATTAGAGACAGGGTTTCTCCATGTTGCCTAGGCTGGTCTCAAACTCCGGGGCTCAAGCGATCCACCTGCCTCAGTCTCCCAAAGTGCTGGGATTACAGGTATAAGCCACTGTGCCCAGTTGAGAGTGAATATTTTAGCTCTTTAAAAAGGACATCACTTAGTCAAACGTGGTGGCACGTGCCTGTAATCCCAGCTACTCAGGAGGCTGAGGCAGGAAAATCGCTTGAACCCGGTAGGTGGAGGCTGCGGTGAGCCAAGATCATGCCACTGCACTACAGCTTGGGCAACAAGAGCGGAACTCCGTCTCCAGGAAAAAAAAAAAAAAAAGGACCTCACTATCTAAAATTCTGCTTTTAAAAATTTATATTCAACGTTTAATGAAGGGGTTTTTTTTGAGACGGAGTCTCACTCTGTCACCCAGGCTGGAGTGCAGTGACACAATCTCAGCTCACCACAACTTCTGCGTCCCAGGTTCAAGCTATTCTCCTGCCCCAGCCTCCTGAGTAGCTGGGATTACAGACGCCCAACACCATGCCCGGCTAATTTTTGTATTTTTAGTAGAGACGGGGTTTCACCATGTTGGCCAGGATGGTCTTGAACTCCTGACCTCGTGATCCACCGGCCTTGGCCTCCCAAAGCGCTGGGATTACAGGCGTGAGCCACCCAAGGGGCTACTTTACTGGAATAGTGGTGAATAGCACGACTATGTGAACTGAAGGAAGACTAAAAATCCATATAATTATTCCAAGAAAGATGATAGCTTTTTGGGAGGAGGGGGTCAAAGACCTCATTCGGAAATCAAACAAAAACAAAAACCCTAACACAAAAAAATTGTGATTATCCTTATCAAGGTTTGTGTACAATTCCCTATGATAATACCAACTCTCCCTTCCACCATCCCTCTCTTCAACTCATTCTGTGCAATGTAGAGAAAGAAATGTAGTTTTAGCTCAAGTTTTACTAGAACTTCTCCATGGGCTTCACTGAACACTATCTTTTCCCCATTTCTCAGTCTCTATTTATTTGATGACGTCTAATTAAACATTTCCGAGGTAAACCCAAAACATTCTTCACAGCGTGTTTAGCATGAAGGTTTTCCCAAATCACCGTTACTACTGACATTCCTGGACGCTAAAGCATCTTATTTAAGCCTTACCCATTTGAATTAGGTGTTGTTATTCCCATTTTTCAGAGAAATGCACTGAGGAGCTGATGAGTCCCTTGTCTGAGTCTCACAGTTAGGGGTCACCATTAGGGAGTGATATTTTTGACTTGTGGTCTTTATACATTTAAAGTTTTGCTCTTCAAATGTCACTGGAATTATTAATTCACCAAAAACAAAATTTACATTTCAGGCATGTATTTTAGTTCAATGAGTTTTGGTCAAGATGTCCCCCTCCACTGACAAACATTAAGAAAACATGCCTTGGGAATGATGTCCAGCTTTTCCTTCTCAGCATCAACCGCACCATAGAGTTGCTGACCGAAAACATCTCCAGGAAGGGTTATTTTGGAAACTTCACTGTGGTAGCTCACTCTTTGCTTCTCAAAAGGATTTACTTAAATATAAATGCTCTTTAGAGAGGTGATAAAGGTATTAACTGTAAACTCCTTCACGGATTAGCCGACTTCTGGTTGATGGTCAGGCTCCCCTGGCACACAGTGGGGTGCAGCACATACATGGAAGGGCCTGAGGGTGGAACAGTGACACAAGAAACACCTGCTTATCCCTGGCCCCCAACCAGGGCGGTGCCGAGCCTCATGGGACCAGATCAAGTTTGAGAACCTTCCTCAAAGCATGGATTGCTCTACAGGGAAGGGCGGAGTGAATCCCAGACAGCTAGACAAAGTCCTCAGAAGAGCAAGAACATTCATGTGTGCTTGAGTACAAACATGCATTTGGATTCAGGAAGGTGAGACTTTGGGACGTAAGGCTGAGTTTTTACTGAGCCAAAAATCTGCATGCCTGCTTTCAGTTTTTCAAGACCTAAACAGAGTAAAAACCACAAGCATTTTCTTCAATGTTTTAATTCTGCTGTGATGAAAGTTTCAGTTAACAAAATCAAATTGGGTTTCTAGAGAAGTGATTAGTCACCCTTACATGGTCCTCAACTCATTATCTGTAATTAAGACTAACTAGGGTAAAAACAAATATTTACACATAATCATTTGAGCTCAGATAAATAACATGTACAAACATGATACAACAAAAGCTATAATCTAAGTATATAAATGTTTGCCTTGTGTGGCACATGGTAAATACAAAACCATCTTTGTAAAGGCCAAGAGGGTCACATGCCCAATCACCAACTGTGCCATCCTTTCAGCATCTTGTCAATTAGTTTCCAAAAAACTGTTCTGTTTAGTTCTCCAAACAGCACTTGAATCTGTCCCTTTCTTTCCTCCCCTACTACCTGTGTCTTTTTTTTCTCCTTCCTCTTCAGCCCAAACAGTGTCTGGAGCACAGCATGTGTGCAGCAATCAGCAAGCTCCCCAGGGGTGTTTGCTGCTGGACGCTGGCTTCTTTCTCCTGGCCCACTCCATCCCACATTCTGTCTTTCGACTGTAAGAGGAACATGTGCTTACTAAAGACACTGGTCTTCAAACAGCCAATTTCTTTCATTTCCAGTGTATGAGTGATAAAGTGACAGCAGTTTACTTCTGAAAAGAAGAAAGTATTCCCACCAGTTATAACAGATGTTGATCTTATTCATTATAGTTATGGTGATGAAGGAAAATTAAATTCATCTGTAATATAGCCCTAACTCCCAAGAGAGCAGGAAAGACAGGAGAGGGTTGGCCAAATCACTTGCTCCTCCCTCAAAGAGGAACCCCTTCCTCTTGCCATGTAAATCAAACAGTATCTCCCATCTCACACGAGAGAGCACCATCTTACCTAGCTGAGGGTCAGGTGGAATGAACAATCCAAACCACCTCTACCCAAATGTTTTGACTAGAGGTTAATAGACATTTCACCTCATTCTGGAGAATGGGATGGTCTCTAAGATTAAACTAAAAGCTTTTCCAAATTCATTCAATAAATGTTTACTAAGGACTCATTATAGGCTAAGCACTTATGTTAGGTGTTGGGGTATACTAGTGAACAGAACAAAAATAGGACAATATTGATCTGAGCAATTCTGAGAACTTAATTTCAATAAAGCAATAAAATGTATTTTAGGGTTGGTTACTCAATCCAACTCCTTGCCTTTTCCTACCTCGTATTTTTAGATTTTTTTTTTTTTTTGCTAAAAGTGAACCAATTATCTTTAAATGCCTATTTCTGCACAGTAGCCTTATAATGTAATAACAGCTAGCAAATGGCATCACAGAGTCACTGTTTCCACACACTGTGGGAAAGTTAAAGCTGGGGTAGGTATTGTGTGCATAACAGCATGGGACACCTCCACTGCCCCAGAAGGGTGTCAGAAAAGCTTTTCCCAACACCCAGAGTCTGCTCCTTGGCATTTAACCTCTTAAAGTTTCCTCTGTTACAGGAAGGGATACGTTGGCGAAAGTAAAAGAAAAAAAGAAAAGATCGGCCGGGAGCAGTGGCTCACACCCGTATTCCCAGCACTTTGGGAGGCTGAGGCGAGCGGATCACTTGAGATCAGGAGTTCGAGACCAGCCTGGCCAACATGGTGAAACCCCGTCTCTACTAAAAATACAAAATTAGCTGGGCGTAGTGGCGGGCGCCTGTAGTCCCGGCTACTTGGGTGGCTGAGGCACAAGAAACCCTTGAAACTGGGAGGCGGAAGTTGCAGTGAGCCAAGATGGCGCCGCTCCACTCTAGCCTGGGCAATAGAGCGAGACTCAGTCTCAAAATAAAGAAAAAAAAAAAAAGAACAAAACAAAACAAAAAACCTCGGGTGATTCTGGTTACTTGCTCCAGAGGGGAAAAGGAAAAGAAATTTTCTTTACTCTATAGGAAAAGTTATTTATCAACAAGGTGAGGGTAGCCAGAAAAATAGCTTCTTACATAATACTAATAAAAAAATAAAACCACTTCATAGGATACAATGAAAAACAAATCAGTGAACATCATCATAAAATGCTGAAGAATATAATTAGCTCTCAAACCTAATGTCACATGATTTGAATACAATAAAAACTACTTTTTAAAACCTTGAATAGCCAACTTTAAAAACAGATGAACAAACTAGGGAAAGGGAGCATATGAATTATTCTTATTATTAAAAGAATTTATCATCTTTTCGAGGATTCATCTGAAGATCCCTTTAAAGCAGTTCTGTAAAGGGGGAAAATTAGAGCAGAGATAACTTTAAATATGCAAATTTGATTTATAACCAATTTGGGGAGACTAGATTTTTGCACAAATAATTTTTCTAGTGGTGCTGATAGAAATCCAAGATTTCTGACCTGTATCCTTCCTGAACTATGCAAATCCTATTCCTATCCCTGCACATCCACAGCTTCTAGGCTACTGACATGTACACAGCAGTCTCTCAGTAAACCTGATGAATGAATGAACATGACAGGGTTAATATCTCTGGTGCTTAAACACAGAATTCCTTCCAGCGGCTGATCCACACTATCTTCTGAGTTCCCTGTCCTACAAAGACAATGAACAGCATCTGTCTCAGTTGGTTCCTGAGTTTTCATCGCTTCCTCTCAAGACAGCACCATCAGCTGAGCAGGCTCCAGCAGGACCCACCAGCAGAGAGGTGCACATGGGAGTCAATACCTGACTTGAATAGCAGGGAACGACCTACCTGGCTCAGCAGGTGGCCACAGGCAGTCCCCGCTACCACAGCTTCAAATTCCTTTTCCTACATCTTTTTCCTTCACTGGATGCAGCCCAGGAGTGCCTCCTACTTTCAGGACCTTTCCTTGCCTAGAGCCTTGTCCTCAGTAGTATGATTGAGAGAAGGAAGAGAGTTCAGCAGGTGCACTCTCCTTTGCTGTTCACAGGGTCCCAGTCTCCACGGTAGATGAGCTGCTGCTCTCTCTTCTCACTTCCCTTTCATCGAGCTCCAGGATTATGAGAAAGTACTCCACAAACTGCAAACTCTACAAACACCAAACTCCCCTTGCACCTCTCATTCCCAGCTTTGGTCCTGATGTGCTCAGGAGAGTTGGTGCCTGGTTTTCCTATGAAATGTGAATGAATCTGGCAATTAATTAGAAGGCATGACCTGGAGCCAGCATTGAACTGGAGAGAAGCTACTAACGTTATACAGAGTGACCTGTAGATTCAGGCTAAAGACCTAGTTCAGGGTAGTTTCAGAAGCTGAGAAGTGCAACTATCAAACCAACAGATTATGCTTCTTTTTTTACTTAATAGCACCCTGATTACCATTACTTACTAAATAAGAATACCTTTGTTCCTTAGTGTGAAATGTAGAATTTGCAATAATCAATCACAAATACTTATGAAAATGTAAACATTTTTATTTACTAGTGTCTCTAAGCAAAGAAAAAGCCTTGATTTCCTAGGGAACAAAGATGTAAGAAAAAATACAAACTTAAATATATTCCCTAGATGTTCTAACTCCACAATTCTCCCCACTCCTAATAAAACATTTTATTGTTACCAAAGGCTACCATTATTCTAACACAACAGAGAAGCAGAGTGAGAGATATGCCAAGTGGGAACTGGAGGTAAGGATTTGAATCCCAGCTTCGCCACAGACAAGCTGTCAGACAGATGCTGAGTTAGTCATTCAACCTCTCTAATGCTTCAGCCATGAGACAGTTAGAGAAGATTCTTTCTAAATCTATGATTTACCTCATTGTGACAGCAAAACAGAACTGTTGCAAGGAGAAGGTAAGGAGCAGAAAAAAGAGGTATCCCACATGGACTTTAGGCTACAAATAGATGCTGAATTTTGGGAAAAAAATAATACTCTCAACAAATCTTGCATTTCGTTTGGGTCACAATTTTTAACATCCCAATAAATAAGTTAGACGACACACTCCACTGTATTTTACAACTGGATGGCTTACAAATCAAAAACAATGGGTTTGTGACTCTACTTGTGTCATGACCCTACAGCCTCCACTTACCCATTTCTTCCCTCTCCTAAAACAGGAAGCTTTACGCTTACATTTTCATTACTGCCAGGATACTCTTGTACAATATCTGGTGTCCAGATTTTTAAAGTGTAAGGTTATTTCATGAAATTTACTACAAACAGAGTAGAGGGTGTTGCACAGCCTGCCCTACAGATGAAGTATTTATATCACATGGAGCTCTTTCTGGTTATTTCTAACACCGCGATTCGGTGGATCTCAGCAAATCTGAACAGCTATATCTACCACTCAACTGGTATCTTTGAAATAAATTTATCTTTTAGAAGTAAGTACTACATATTCTTTTTCATTTTCTTTTGAGATAGAGTCTTGCTCTGTCGTCCAGGCTGGAGTGCAGTGGCTCAATCTCACCTCACTGAAACCTCCGCCTCCTAAGTAGCTGGGATTACAGGCACCGACCACCACCACGCCTGACTAATTTTTGTGTTTTTAGTAGAGATGGGGTTTCACCATGTTGGCCAGGCTGGTCTTGAACTCCTGACCTCAGGTGATCCGCCCATCTTGGCCTCCCGAAGTGCTGGGATTACAGGCGTGAGCCACCATGCCCGGCCCAAGTACTATATATTTTTTGCACAAAATTCAAGAGGTACCAAAGAATAGAGTAGAAAAATTCTCTCTTCTACATCTATTCTTCAGTCCTCCAGTTCCCATTACCCCTTCTTTAAAAAATCCTTCCCAAGTAGTCTATACATAAGCATATATGCATACATTCCTTTTTTTACCCAAACACAAACATTAATGCTCTGTACATGCATTTTTTTTTTCACTTAGTATAGGGTAGTATTATTCTTTTTGACAGCTGCATAATATTACATTTTATGAATGTACCACAATTAAACTGGTCTTCAAGTAATGGACACAAGATGTTTCTAATATTTTGCTATTTCTAAAGAGTAAGTAAATGCTGCAATGAATATCTATCCATCTATCAACTATCTATCCATCCATCCATCCATCCATCCATCCATCCATCCATCCATCCCACTTTGCACATGTGTGAGCATATCTTGGAAGATAAACTCCTAGAAGTGAAATCCTAAATTGTAACGTCAACAAACAAAGCAGTGCCGGTTTCCCCATGTATCTGAAAACATGGAGCGATCAAACTTTTTGATTTCTGCCCATCCATAGGTGAAAAATACTATCTTGTTTGCATTTTAATTACAAATGAGGGTGATCATTTTTCATATATTAAAGAGCCTATGGTTAGGTGCAGTAGCTCACACCTCTAATCCCAGCACTTTGGGAGGCCAAGTCGAGAGGATTGCTTGAGCCCAGAAGTTTGAGCCCAGCCTGGGCAATGTAGCAGGACTCCATCCCTACCAAAAAACCAACCAACCAACCTATCCCACCCCATTCACTCTGGGAAACTTCACAGAAGTCTTCCTTGCTTTTTCTCAGTATTCAGGCTTTCTTAACTTCATTTCATTTATTCCACAAGCCCTTATCAAGCATGTGCTATGTTAGATAGCAGAAAGACAGTGTGAACAACCTGCTCCCAACCAGGAGGCAAGTGGGCAGGGAGTGCACCTCGCATGCCATGCTGCAAAGGGACAAGCCTGCACCACACTGGAGGGTGCCTGAGCAGCAAGACAGACAGGAGGAGAAACCTGGCAGGGAACCAGGGGGAGGCAATGCCTTAGCAAAGTCCTGAGGAATGGGAGGCAGAATAGGCCAAAGGGAAGAGCAAGAGCATAGAGGCATCAGGAAAGATATTCTAAGTAAGGGAATGAGGCACACAAAAGCATGGCAGCCAGGGACAGGAGTCTGAGGAATCTCAAGTCCTCCGGTTTGAAAGGAGCAGAGAATGCTTCAAGGAAAGGCAAGAGAGCAGGCTGGACAGGTTGGCAAGAACTCATGGCAAAGACTTGCTATTTCCTGAGTTAAACCACGAAGGTGATAAACCTTTCACCAAGACTCAGACACGAATCATCACGCCCCACACGAGTCAGTGCACGCCAGGTAAGCACTGGGGGCAGGTGAGCACAGCCAGCAGCACTAACTCTCTTCTCAGAAGATATTTTCTTCTTATTGGCTTTTCATCCTCAGAAAAGAGAACTCTATAGCTCTGAAATTTGCAGTGCAAGTATAATTCTACCCTGTTCTGTGGCTGTGTATATCCCACCATCAGGGCAGTCTTCTGATGATTCCTCATTTCTTTTTTTCCTTTTTCTTTTTCTTTTTTTTTTTTTTGAGATGGGAGTTTCATTCTTGTCGCCCAGGCTGGAGTGCAACGGCATGGTCTTGGCTCACTGCATCCTCCACCTCCCAAGTTAAAGAGATTCCCCTGCCTCGGCCTCCCAGGTAGCTGGGATTACTGGCACCCATCACCATGCCCAGTTAATTTTTTTCTATTTTTAGTAGAGACGGTGTTTTGCTATGTTGGCCAGGCTGGTCTTGAACTCCTGACCTTAGGTGATCTGCCCGCCTCAGCCTCCCAAAGTGCTGGGATTATGAGCCACCAGCCACCAGCCACCACGCCCAGCCTGATTCCTCACTTCTCTTTGACATGTGGCTGCTAGGTCCACTTAACCAACAAATTAAATGCCTCTGTATCTTCAAATAAAAGCATCTCCCCAATTACTATTCTAAAACTCTTCTATTTTTAACAGGTATTTACCACACTTCTTGAAAGCATAACAAATAGATCCATTAAATATATTAGGAGTGTTTTAGGTTAGTAGAGGGTATGATTGAATAACATGATTTAAAAAAAAAAAAAACAACCCACCAGAACTTTTATTTTTTAGTACACATGAATAAGGCCTCCCTGAAAGTAATGCTGTTAGAAAACTATTTACTTATTCCGACAATGATTCCTCTGCCCAACGTATTTTTGGAATTCTTTTAATGATATTTTCTGCAGCATTTATCCAATAAACACTGATGTAACTGATTTGCCTTTTGCGCTACAATACAATCTTATAAATATGCTCTGTGTTAACACAGAATATCCCTCTTTTCTTTCCTCTCCCTCTTTCCATATTCAACAGAAACAAAGAAAATCTCAGAGGTCTCTTCTTATGTCTCCGCTAACAATAAAAAGAACAGCTTTGTGGGGAGTGGGCTGCTTTGTTCTGTAGCCCTCCTCAGATGCCAAGACTGCTGGGCTGGTCACCATACTCATGTCCTCAGTAAGGAATTTACCTCCTACTTTTCTTCAGGGGCAGGCAGGGAAGCACAGCACCAGCCCTCAGCTGTCTTGGGCTCCCTGATCTGGTTAAGGAGAGTGTATTTACTCAGGGTCATGGTGGTGCATGGGGGAAGCCAACCCTGTCAGCGCTGGCTGGTCATCAGAATGGAAGTGGGAGGACATCCTTCATTTCCAGGTCATGCCTGGTTAACATTTCACCTTAACTGAGGGGCCGACGAGAGGCTATACACAGCCTGGATCAGAGCTCCCACAGCCCTTACCTGGTGGCTTGTTTGCGGAGTTTATCACATCCTGTTGTAACGCTGTTTACATCTCTGCTGCCCAGCTAGACCCCGCCTCCTGTGATTTTCTCATCCCACCACCCAGTACTTTACAGGTTCAACGGATGACTATAAACAAGTGAACAGATAGCAGGAGTGGCTGCCCTTATGTCCAGAGAACTGGGCCTCTCAATTCAGCCCATGTTGGTCATTTCAGATCATCTGAATGTAAATCTGTCTCTGACCAGGCTTCTTGCAGGCCTTTGGCAGCCGTGGAGCTCTGAGAGGGAATGGTTTCCTGAGGGCTGGTCACCCTGGTCTATTTATTGGGAGGCCACGAACAGAGAGAGTGGGCATCAGGACCAACAGGCACATGGCCACCACCCAGATACATGACTCTGGCATGTATTTCACTTCTCTGGGGCCAGATGGCCTCTTCATAAGATTCTCCTCAGTGCCGAGAGTTCTTCAGTCCTGCCTGCTGACTTCCCTCCAGGACAGAACAGATGCCTCTTCCTCCCATAGATATGATGCAAGAACTGAGCTGTCCAAGCAAAAAAAAAAAAAAAAAAAAAAAAAACCTTTGAAGGAAGAATTTCTGTGCTGTGAGTGGTTTATTCTGAGAATAGGACTCAAGTTTTAGAAATCTTTGTTCAATGTCAGAGATAGAGCGACTGTAATCTGTGAGCCAAGAAAAAAGGTTTGCAAAGACTAGAAGAAAAGAAGCCCATGGGTAAGAACTTGTAAAAACATCTATAGCAAACAAGAGTTCCAAGAGAAAGACTAGGAATCAGCAGGCCCACAGGAGCTAGAGAGCGAGCTTTGAAACGATACAGAATTAACTGTCTAAGGGGCATTAACTGTCCACTCAGGAGGCTGAGGCAGGAGAATCGCTTGAACCCGGGAGGTGGAGGTTGTGGTGAGCTGAGATTGTGCTACCACATTCCAGCCTGGACAACAGAGAGAGACTCTGTCTCAAAAAAAAAAAAAAAGAAAGAAAGAAAAAGTCAGAAACTCCCTCCTGGAACTGGCGGATGGGTAGGGTTAAATCTGAGTGGAAAACGGAAGCAGGAAGACGGGAAGAGCAAAGCCATGATCACAACCTGAGATACTGAGACGATGAACAAGGAGCAGAAGTGATAGCAGAGATAAGATCTTGTATCTTTTGGTGTCAAGAAGCACCATTTTGATGGGCTATTCTGGGCTTCCCAGACCTTCCCAAGGAGCTGCTCCTTACAGCTTACAGGACCACATTCTTGGGAAGCCACAAACCCTAATCATGCCTTGCCAGGTGGGACTCAGTGTGGACCGTGGTAGGACTGTGATGGTCAGAGAAGACCTTGGGTGGGGAGAGGAAGCAGACAGAGGGAAAAATAGATGTATCTAGACAAGAGAAAATAGGGTACATCTAATGGGGAGACAGATGAATACTAAGTGGGGACAACTGCAGAGGCATTATTTAATAAGGTGAAGAGTTTGCACTGATACAGTAGGCTATGGGAGATCATTGCCGGGATTTGCACAAGGCAGTCATTTGTGATTCCAGTTATTTGTAAGATAAGGATAGTGGGGCATGACAAAGCTCTACAAAACTGTAAGATACTGCATATCTTTGATGAACAGTAGTATGAAAGACAAAACAGATTGGGTTTGCTAGAATAAAGGTGCTAACAAGATGGCTGTCACGAGCAATCTGCTGCAGCAACAGGCTCAACACCCCTACGCAGAGCTCTTCCTTCATGTGCTTCATCTTATTTGCATGAACATTCCTAGGAATTAAGCAGAAAAAAGGCAGGGATGAGCTTGCAAAATGACCAGGAGTGTTGACTGGGGAATGAAAATTGGAGTACAGCCTGGGTGTGGTGGCTCACTCCTGTAATCCTAGCACTTTGGGAGGCCGAGGCAGGCGGATCACCTGAGGTCGAGACCAGCCTGGCCAACATGGTGAAACCCTGTCTCTACTAAAAATACAAAAATTAGCCAGACGTGGTGGCGCACACCTGTAATCTCAGCTACTTGGAAGGCTGAGGCAGGAGAATCACTTGAATCTGGGAGGTGGAGGTTGCAGTAAGCCAAGACTGCGCCACTGCACTCCAGCCTGGGCGACAGAGCAAGACTGTCTCAAAAAAGAAAGAAAGAAAGGAAAGAAAAAAAGGAAGGAAAGGAAGGAAGGAAGGAAAGAAGAAAAGCTGGAGTACAAAGAAGTGAGCCTTGATAGAAACAAACTCAGATGAGAAAAGCAAGCCACATTGAATAAATATAAACTCAAACTCTGGTGTGGAAACAGCTGCAGATGTACAATTCTGACTGTCCCTTCTAAAGTGAAATCCCCTGGAAAGTAGGAAAATATTCTCCCCCAGGCAACCTTCCATCAACAAGGAGCTTGTGGGCACTGAGCGTAAAGCAGGGCATTGAACCTGTGTCCTATCTTCAAGGAGTCTTCGGGCTCTGGCCACAGTCTATAAGAAAGGGCTATCAGCTAAGTGAGAGCACTCAACAGATGTATCTAGTGCTAGAATGGTAAATATTTAACAAATGGCTCTTGCAGGGGGAGGTAAAGCAATCTGTAGTTTTTGCCAATTTCCGTGGTGTAAATACTGTCACCAAAGCCTATTTATTTTATTTTATTAATTAGTTAATTTTTTTTTTTTTTTTAATATGGAGTGTCACTCTTGTCGCCCAGGCTGGAGTGCAGTGGTGCAATCTCAGTTCACTACAACCTCTGCCTCCCGGGTTCAAGCAATTTTCGTGCCTCAGCCTCCTGAGTAGCTGAGATTACAGGCACCCACCACCATGCCCAGCTAATTTTTGTATTTCTATTAGAGATGGGGTTTTACCATGTTGGCCAGGCTGGTCTCGAACTCCTGACCTCAGGTGATCCGCCCACCTCGGCCTTCCGAAGTGCTGGGATTACAGGCCTGAGTCACTGTGCCAGGCCCACTCTTCTTTCAAGTAGTTTTTTTTCTTTTCTCTTTTTAATGGTTAAAACTTTTAATTTTGCTACCTCCTCATGTCAGCAAGTGAATTGTGCATTTAATGGGAAATCAAGTCTTTGTCTAAAAACTGTACTTTCATGCTGGTTTCCTCCAGACTAATAAAACACTGTTTATCAGTCTAAGTAAGCCTCAAGTAGGTCTCTCATGCACCTGTCTTCTTCTTCTCTGTCTACCGCCTCCCTCACTCTCATCTGAAAAGTCATGAACCAGCCCACCTAGTGAGTTCCTTTGACATCAGGGCTAATAGGGCCTGGGTAAACTTCAGCAATGTTGGCTTTCTTCCTGGCTTTTTCTGCTTGAAAAGAAGGCTCTTTTAGCAAGTCAGGGCAGTGTTTTCTGTTTGTGAGGTGCTTTTCTTCTGGGTGGCAGATTGTCTTCTATTTACCAACCACTCACACTTACCAATAACCAGCATCCTTGGCAGTTCTTAGAAACTTTCAGGTGGCAAGTACTTGGTTTTTAAAATTTTATTTTATTAATTTTATTTTTAGAGACAGAGTCTAGCTGTGTCGCCCAGGCTGGAGTACATCTGGTCCACTCACTGCAGCCTCAAACTCCTGGGCTCAAAGGATCTTCCTGCCTCAGTCTTCTAAGTAGCATGCACTACCACATCTGGCTAATTTAAAAAAAAATTTTTTTTTTTTTTGTAGAGACAGTGTCTCATAATGCCCAGGCTGGTCTCAAATTCCTGGCCTCAAGCAATCTTCCCACTTCAGCCTTCCAAAGTGCTGCGACAACAGGCACATGCCACCATGCCCAGCCACAAGTGTTTATCCCCATTTCATAGGAAACTGAGGCACAAAAAGAGGAAATCACCATCAGGATATGCCACTGCAGAGAGATACAAGATGAGTGTAATTCAGCTTGATGGGTTATCTTCAAAAACGAAGGAAGAAACTGCAACAAGGACTGAATCACGCTTTACTACAGCATTGCCTTCTACTTCCTCTACCAGCCAACTGCAAGATGAGCTTTTATGAGGAGCAATATTGATGGATTTAAGTTTTGAATTTTATGTCATTTTGTGCTTTCTGGAGGTGGTACAGTGAGCTTGGAAGTAAGTGATGTGGTGGGAAGGTGGAAACAGGGAAGGTAAAGTGAGAGGCTTGGTAGGCTGCCGACCTGAGATAATCAAACTGAGAAAAACCAATCTGGTGGAGGTTACACAGAGACTCTGGGAAATGACACCTCAGCTGCTCATAGCTCACTGGAAAACTGTCGGAACAGCCCTTTTTATGTCAGGGCTGGTGGGTAGAGAACTCTGGCCTGATGTTGTGTTTTTATATAATTTTATAATTATATAAATATACACACACACATATACGCAGTACACATATATACATGCTATAAACATATATATGTGCAAATAATGATACATAATTATATAATTATAATTGAGTTACAAGAACCCACTATGATAGAGTGTTTTCAAAATCAGCCTTCATTTTAATATAGAGAAAACTCTTGGCCATAAAAACATGCTTTGTTTTGTTCCCAAAGGGGTATGTCATTTTGTTCTGCCTTTGCTAAATAAGAGTTGAAAACTGTTGAAACGTTTCTCGTTGGCTTAGCTGGAGAAAACCAATACAAATCAACGGAGACTTTTATGTCTTCAGAATTGAGATCTGTTGAGGTTTATGTGGGAAGTGGGAAAGGTCTGTGAACCATAAAAGGTCTGTTTATGATTCCATCAAATCTAGTCGGCCACAGCTCCACACTAGGGGCACAATCAAAATTATGCAAACAGCTAAGTTTCTATCCCTTGGAAATGATGATACGGGGTCATATTTCCAATACTTAGAATTCACTGCTCGAGTCCATGGCAGCCTACAGTCAAAAGCTTATCAGATAAAGTCATTTCACAGGGTATCAGGGCTGGGAGGGTGGTTAGGCCAATCCCTTCACTTCATAAATAAGGATGCTGCATCCCAGAGAAGTGGCAAATAACAGTATTTAGGATGAGAAGCCACATCTTCAGAATCTCCAGATCCCTGAACCTTCTTCCCACCCCAGTGTCTCTGTTGGTGGCATCCACCCCAGTCAATCCATTAACAGACAGGAACTAGCACGGGTGTTCCAGCACTGGGCCAAGCCCCTCAGGAGGACTGAGAGTTTTTGATGCCTAGCTCTCAACAGGCGCTGAGGGCTCCAAACTGTGAGGATGACACATAGCTTCTTCCTTATTGGAGCTCCCAGGCTAGTGAGGGTCCCATGGAACTAAACAACAGATGAGTATGGAATGGGGTGAAATCATTCCAGAAGAACAGACAGCATATGATGGGAGCTCAGAGGAAAAGCTATACCTAGCCTTGAGGGAGGGTGTAGGAACCAGAAGGAAAAGGAGGCATCATCCAGGTAAAGAAGAGGACAAAAGACAGTGATCCTGCAGAGAAAACACCATTGAGCAAAGTTGGGAGGCAACCGAAGGGGGTAAGCAGGTTCGGTCTGGGCAATCCCAGGGAAGCTGAAGGAGACAAATCCAGTGCCAGACTACGCAGAGACAAATTTCTGTAACTCTACGTGGGGCTGCAATGAGCATGCGGTCAAAGCAAACACATGCTCGGGCCAACAAGTCCTAAGTGGCACCAGGACCCAGGCAGGAATGAACAGACAAGGAGAGAACCAAAAGAAGAGAGCCTTCCAGATAGCACGTGAGCAAAATCGCCCGGCTAAGGTCTGAAGAGGCAGACACAGTCACTGAGATCATTCCCTGGGCTCTTCTTGTCCACTGGGGCAATATGTGGTCTGAAGACTAAGGTAGCTTGATCTATCAATCAGCCAACAAGTCTTGTTTCTGCTGAGTTGTAAGCTTTCCAGGACTGCAGCTAGACAAGTGGGGAGTTCAGAGTCTAAATTAAAACTAATTCCTAATAGGTTTTATAACTGCTATCCCTTTTTTCCCTCTCTCCCTGCACCTAGGCTTTTGCCCTGGTAGAGGTGCAGACAATATAACCCAGAAGTTCAGACAGGAGTCAAAGGTTCCAAGTTCAAAGCCCACCCCGCTACTTATTAACTGAATGACTCTTAGCAAAGTTGCTTTAACTTTCCCCATTCAGCTCCTTCATCTAAACTCTCAGAATTGTTAGATCAGATAAGAATGCAGAAGTTGCTTTCAACATGGCGCCTGGCACTAAGTGTTCTGTGAGTGATAGTGTTCTAGTGTTCTATTTAAAAGGCAAGGTAGGCCAGATTTTAAAGGAACCCCCATATCACAGTCTAGACTTTGTGGTGCATTGTATTTCCCAAAAAGGAATGCATCAGAATCTTGCCTATATGCTTTTCTTATGGTGTGACTTTGACACTCCTCCCATTGAGAAATGGGGTTCTATACTTCCTCCCCCTTGATAGTCATGCTTCTGAAAACGGTGACAGTGATAGTTTGTGACTGCTGAAACCAGATCATAGCATGCCTTTCTTAGGAATGCTTGCTCTTGGAAGCCAGCCACCATGCTGTGAGGAAGAGCAAGCAACACATGGAGAGGCCACTGTTCCAGCCAACAGCCCCAGCTGAGGTCCCAGCTGACAGGCTGCATCAAATCGCCAAGGATGTGAACAAGTAAGCCTTTAGATGTCAGTTCACCCCAGCTTTTGAATATTCCCAGCAGAGGCCTCAGACATAACAGGGCCAAGACAAACCATCCCACTGTACCCTTTCCAAATTCCTGACCCACAGAATCTGTGAGTCTGATAAAATGGTGGTTATTTTATGCCACTTTGTTTGGGTTTGTTACATAGCAACAGATAATCAATATAATTGCTTTAAGACAACAGATGGTCATGGAAAGGTTTGAAAGTGGTGAAAAAGCAAGATGTACGTTTCCAGAAGGCTAACCTGACTGCAGTGGGCTGAGATTGTTGGCAGGGAACTCAGTAGGAGACCACTGACACTACAAACCTGAATATCAGGGCAGGGGGAGGATGTTAAAGGTCACAAATTAGATGTGGTGGCTGACAAAAGGAAAGAACTTCAAATGACACCAAGGTTTGAACTACTAGCGGAACCTGACGTAATTAGGTTCATCCAGAAGGGACTAATGTTGTTTTTTTCTGGTGGACAGTTGGGGTAGAGAAGAGGAGGTAAATTCCATTCTAAATACATGGAATTTGCATGATGTCAGTATAATCTAAGAAGTATCAAGTGAGAAGTTACAAATTCAGGACTAGGCTGGCTGTGGTGACTCACATCTGTAATCCCAGCACTTTGGGAGGCCAAAGCAGGAGGACTGCTTGAGGTCAGGAGCTCTAGACCAGCCTGGGCAACATACTGAGACCCCAATCTCTACAAATTTTTTTTTTTAATTAGTCGGGCATGTGTGCCTGTAGTCCCAGTCACCTGGGAGGCTGAGGATCACGTGAGCCCAGGGGGTTGAGGCTACAGTGAGCCATGAACATGCCACTGTACTACAGCCTTCACATCAGAGTGAAACTGTCAAAAAATTAATTAATTAATTAATTAATCCAGGACTAGAAGCTGAACACTGGTGTTGGTTAAAACCACGAAAAGAGATGAGATCACCTCTCAGATCATGCCTGTATTTAGGAGAACAGATGAGCGGGACCAGGGTTAGTCAGTCACAGAGATAGAATTCTAAGAGTATAATTTCACGAACAAGTTTTGGAAAGGTGCGATCATTATTAGTGCCAAATGCTACAGAGAGGTGAAAGAGATGAAAGATTGAGAAAAGGGACTGCAACTCAAAAAATAATAAGAAATGGACCCAGGGTCAGAGGAGGGCCTCTGCATCCCTGAGCAAAAATGAAACAAGACACACAAACTGGGGAACGAATGAAATTACAAACCCTGCTCGGTACACATCAGAATGTCTTCAGTCTTCATTCAGATGGAAATTTCCTAAGAGTCTGGAAGAGGGAAGTGATAGGAACTGTTAAAATGAGACGGTGAAATGCACATTCCTAAAGGTATAAAGTAGGCACAGGAACACCTGCCACTTATCCACCTCACAAAGATAAAGCACAGATTAGATTCCTATAAAGTGCTTTGAGTTATCTGCCATTGTAATAGACCTGATACCTATCTTCCAGCCTTCAGAGAACAGTTCTAACATTTGCTGAACTCTCCAGCATTCCTGGGAGGTAGATATTATCATTGGATGAGGAAACAAAGGCCACACAGCAAGTCAAAAGCCAAGGCAAGATTAGAACAGGGCCTGCCTTTTGTGTGGGGAAGTCCAGTTGGCTAGATTCCTTTTGTGTCAGTAACAGGTTCTTTGATCTGTAATACGGAATAGGCTTGTTTCTGGGGAGGCTGTGAAAATAGATACATTAATGATCACAAGGTTCTCTGAAACTCACCAAGGGGGTTGTAGAAAAAAAGGTGCAGCCAGCCAGATTCTGGAAACAACAGAAGAAATTACAGGAAGCCACGCATGGTGGCTCACGCCTGTAATCCCAGCACTTTGGGAGGCCAAGGCAGGTGGATCACCTGAGGTCAGGAGTTTGAAACCAGCCTGGCCAACATGGTGAAACCCCATCTCTACTGAAAATACAACAACTAGGTGGGTGTGGCGGCAGGCGCCTGTAATTCCAGCTACTCAGGAGGCTGAGGCAGGAGAATCACTTGAACCAGGGAGGTAGAGGTTGCAGTGTGCCAAGATTGCGCCACTGCACTCCAGCCTGGGCGACAGAGCAAGACTGTCTCAAAAAAAAAAAAAAAAGAAAAGAAAAAGAAAAAAGAAATCACAGGAAGAATGGAGATTGTAAAAACAGCAAGGGAGATGCAGGGCCCTTCGAAAGATTAGTCTGGGCAGATCCAGAGGCTGCGGGGAGGGGCCTCACAGAGCGGGCTATACGCCAGCCTTAGACTCCTCACTTGCGGCATCTCTTTCACCTCTCTGTAGCATTTGGCACTAATAATGATCGCACCTTTCCAAAACTTGTTCATGAAATTAACCAACTGAACTATGTTTGCGATTCACACAGCATGAACGTGGCTGGCTTGGACTGAGGCTCCTGGCCTCAAAGACAGAGCAGTAATTCGATTACTCACAGGTTGAACAGGTGAACCAAAAGGTAGTGCTGTAGATCAGAACACCTCAGGGGGCCCCAGAAACAGTGAAGAGGAAGAGTAATGGTTTTGTGAAAAAGACTTTACTTGAAATCCCTGGAGAAGCAGTAGCATCATAATCCTTCCTCGTCCTATATTTACTTTTTTCCTAAAAATTCAATTTCTTAATAAAACTAAAAATGCAATGATGACACTGTTTGAATATTATTATAAATTAGATGGAGTGGAGGATAAACAAAGTTGGCACAGGGAAGGCAAGAGGCATTTACTGAATGTCTATCATATGCCCTCTCAATATTTAGAATCCCCTCACGAGATACTGGCAGCCTATTTTACAGAGACTAAACAGTGACTTAGAAAGGATAAATCTTTTACTCAAGACCACGCAGCTAGTCTATGATGGAGTCAGGATTCCAGCCCTGACATGCCTGATTCCAGAGCTCTTGTTCTTTTCCGTACACTGCACTATGCACATCTCAACAGTCATGAGGTCTGAACTAACGAGATGTACTGTAATGCCCCAGAGATGACTGCACCCTAGAACTGGAGAATGCATAGGGAGGGGGACTTCCGTTATGTATAACTGAACTATGTTTGCGATTCACACAAAATAAAGAAGTGACCAGGACCAACCTCAGCTTATTAGAGGCAAAGTTACTACTGCCCACTCCACCCCACCCTAGAGCGCCCTCTGCTCTGCACTCTCACTCTGCCTTCCAGCTTTCCAACAGCTCCAGACCCCTTGCTGCTCCTGGGTCTCTTCCCCTTGCTCGCTTCATCAGGCGTTCTCCTCTCCCCAAGCCCATCAGCGCTGGCAAGAGTTGGTAGGTTAACCAGATTCACCAACCCCTGTTAAGTTGTTCGCTAACATGTTACCCCTCCGAGGATATGGGCTTTTTGTGCTTTTGTTTTTTAAGTCAGTTAACATGTACTTGAACACCATAAAGGTAAAATGACAATGGTGGACGTCTCATTCATTCCGGAAGACTGATAGAGGAGACAGCTCCGGGTCAGCAGGCCTGTGGGCATTTCCCCAGCCCATCAACCAGCCAATCACAAAATCAAAACACGAGGTGAGTCTTATAGTTTTTTAAATACTAATTATTATTCACGGCTTAACTATTGAACAGATTTGCTTAGTGAGGTAGGTACTATTATGACACCCATTTTACACACAAGATACAGTCACGAAAAGGTCCAATAACCTCCCAAAGGCTCACAGCTCATAAGCAGCAGGAGCTGGATTCAAACGCAGGCAATCAAGACCGGAGTCATGCTCTTACCCATGATGCCACGAGTTCCCAAAGTGTGATCTGCACACCCTTGGGATCCTTAAGACCCTTTCAGAGGTTATTAGGTAAAACCCATTTTCCTAATCATACCAAGATGTTATTTGCCTTGTTTATCATGTATTTTCACTCATGGTACAAAAGCAACGGTGGGTAAAACTGCCAGTGCCTGAGGCTGCATCAACGCAGTGGTTCCACACTGCACAAGTCCTACACTCACTGTTGTGTACTCTTAGAGGACAGGGGAAAGTCAGCTTCACTTAAAACTGTCCTTGACAAAGCAGTAAAGATTACTGCTTTTCTTTTTCCCCCCAAAAAAATTTTGACCCTGGAATGTAGATCTTTTAAAGTATTTGGTGTGACAAAATGGAAAGTACGCAGAAAACACCATTGCTGCATCCTGAAGTCAGATGTCTCAGGAAAGGCAACCGTGTGATCATTTGAGTTGGAAGCTGAAATGGCCACTTTCTTCCTGGATATGTCATTTGTACTTGACAGAACTGACAGACAGTGATGACCATTCAGATCTGGGTATGTCTCACAAATTTTTCTTGAAATGAATAAAGTATTCTTCAAATAAAACAACTCACAGTATTTGTTGCCAATGATAAAATTTGGCCCCTTAAGAACTAGAATTTTGGAATACTTGTATTTACTATCACGAGCTTGTAGCTTCCCAATACTGGTCATGATAGTGATGAATGTAATTTTTTGATACTGTATGGTGCAACATCAACATCCGGAAGACCTGAATAATCCAGTGACCCAATATTTTCCGAATGACTAATGTATACTGCTACAAAACCCTGCATCAGTAAAATATTTTAATGTAACAGAATATTAATGTTCATACGGTTTCAGATACTACATGGCAACTAACCTTTAAGAAACTATTGCTTGTCAAATTTTGGGATAGTATCAAAAAATATCCATAATTATCTTAAAAGGCTATTAAAATACTCTTTGCCAATTACATATCTGGATGAACCCAGATTTCCTTCATATTTTTCAACCAAAATAATGTATTGCATCAGATTGAATGCAGAGGCAGACACTCGAATATATGTATCTTCTCTTAAGCAAGGCATTAGAGAGATTTGTAAAAACAAAAAGGTAAAACAATGTATCCATTCGAAGATTTTCTGACTTTAGAAAAAATATTGTTTTGGTTTTTATGCACCCAGGCGTACATGTGCAGGTTGGTTACATGGATATATTGCATAACAAAATTTGGGTTTCTATTGAACCCATCACTCAAATAGTTAACATTGTACCAAATAGGTAATTTTTAGCCCTCACCCCACTCCCCTCTTTCCCCTTTGTGTCCCCAGTGTCTGTTATTTTCATCTTTATGTTTAGCCACTACTTAGCTCCCACTGTAAGTGAGAACATGCAGTATTTTTGTTTTTGAGTTATTTCACATAAGATAATGTGAAATATAAATGGTGCTGCAAGAGAAATAATTTCATTCCTTTTTATGGCTGCATAGTATTCCATGGTATATTTATACCACCTTTTCTTTATCCAATCATCTGTTGATGGGCACGCAGGTAGATTCCATGACTTTGCTATTGTGAACCAGGCTATGATAAACATACAAGTGCAGGTGTGTTTTTTGTTTGTTTGTTTTGTTTTTGTTTTTGTTTTTGTTTTTGAGACAGAGTTTCCCTCGTTTCCCAGGCTGGAGTGCAATAGCACAGTCTTGGCTGACCACAACCTTCACCTCTAGGGTTCAAACAATTCTCATGCCTCAGCCCCCTAAGTAGCTGGGATTACAAACATGCGCCACCACGCCCAGCTAATTTTGTATTTTTAGTAGAGATGGGGTTTCTCCATGTTGGTCAGGCTTGTCTCGAGCTCCCGGCTTCAGATGATCTGCCTACCTTGGCCTCCCAAGATACCAGCTGACGTGTCTTTTTTTTTTTTTTTTGAAACGGAGTCTCCCTCTGTCACCCAGGCTGGAGTGCAGTGGTGCGATCTCGGCTCACTGCAAGCTCTGCCTCCTGGGTTCACACCATTCTCCTGCCTCAGCCTCCCTAGTAGCGGGGACTACAGGCGCCTGCTACCGCGCCCGGCCAATTTTTTTGTATTTTTCGTAGAAACGGGGTCTCACCGTGTCAGTCAGGATGGTCTCGATCTCCTGACCTCGAGATCCGCCCGCCTCGGCCTCCCAAAGTGCTGGAATTACAGGCGTGAGCCACCGCGTCCAGCCCAGCCCAGGTGTCTTTTTTATACAATCGTTTCCTTTGGGTAGATGCCCAGGAGTGAGATGATGGTAGTTCTATTTTTAGTTATTCGAGAAATCTCCATACTGTTTTCCATAGAGGTTATACTAATTTACATTCACACTAACAGGGTATAAGGATTCCTTTTTCTCTGCATCCACCCCAATATCTGTTGTTTTTTGAGTTTTTAATAATAGCCATTCTGATTGGTATAAGATGATATCTCAATGTGGTTTTAATTCACATTTCTCTGATGGTTAGTAATGTTTAGTATTTAGAAAATACAGTTATTTTAAATAAACTGATGTTTATATTAAAATGTAATTTTAAAAAATGAATGAATAAACACTTTAAAACTTTCTTGGTTTTAACTCCAGATGTGGTAAACATCAAAAGTTTTGGAGTCCTCAGTAATTTGTAAGAGAATAAAGGGATAGAGACCAAAAGTTTGAAAATCACTGCTGTACAGAACGGGACCTAGAAGGAGAGAAGACAAAGAGCAGGCTGTGTAGCTGCATCACTTTCTTTTCTTTCTTTTTTTCTTTTTTTCTTTTTTTTTTGAGATGGAGTCTCGCTCTATAGCCCAGGCTGGAGTGTAATGGCGCGATCTTGGCTCACTGCAGCCTCCGCCTCCTGGGTTCCAGTGATTCTCCCAGCCTCCCTAGCAGCTGGGATTACAGGCATGCACCCCCATGCCAGCTAATTTCTGTATTTTTAGTAGAGATGAGGTTTTACCACATTGGCCAGGCTGGTCTCTAACTCCCAACCTCAGGTGATCTGCCCGCCTCAGCTTCCCTAAGTGCTGGGATTACAGGCGTGAGCCACTGCGCCAGGCCTGCATCGCTTTCTAGGTGAGGCGGGGAGACAAACTAGTCACTATGAATTGTACAGACTTCTCAGCAAGTAAGTTTCAAGGACCCAATTTCTTATCAGTCTTTAAGGCTTAATGACAATAAACTTTAAAGATCATTCTCAACTCCTTGTGGTTTCCAGAGTGCATTCAGCTCCTGCCTCTCATCTTGTGCACTTCTTGTTCTCTCTGGTTCATCTGGGAAACTCCAACCCTCCTTCAAAACATATATTGCCAGTCTCTCCTCTTTGCCCCTAGGAACGCTGTATATCCCTTTTCTATAGCACTAAGCACATGGCTCTGATGTTTGTTCATGTGGCTTTTTCTCTATTGGGAGTGTGAGGCCTTGAAAGCTAGAATTTTGTCTTAATCCTGGTACCTTCCTCGCAGTACTTGGCACGCAGAGTGAAACTCAGAAAAGATCTGTTGAATTAATAAAACCAAGCTTCTCCCTAACATGCACCAACCAATCTTCCAGCAGCAATGTGGCTTCTCCAGGGAAGACTATGCTGACCAGCTGGGAGAAACAGTACAGGATTTTTAATATTTCTCAGTATGATAAACAACCGACATTTTGACTATCAAAGTCTTGATATAGTTAGACTGGTGTGAAACCTGAAACTGTAAAACTGAGATCCAAATCTGGGACTTCAAAACCCTCTAAGGCAAGCACCCCTTGCCCAGCCCCCAACATACTACAAGGACCCTCCCCAGGCAGATGCCGGCCTCCTACAAGACCCATGTCTCAAGCTCTCTAAAATCAAAACAACGCTTTTAAGCAGCCAGGTTTGAAAGAGAAATTTTTAATAAAATGAAGAGTATCTGAAGACAATTACAAAGTTACTGCTGTAGCTTAAACTGCTACATGACCAAGGACTTCATAACTCAATTAGAGAAAATATTTTTTTCCTCAAATTTAATGTAAGCAATGTGTGGGAATAAAGGATGTTGAGTCAGATAATCCCCTGTAGGCCTCACAGATAAGACCATGTGTATACATTTTGAAAAATGTTCACATACCTCAGGATGTTACAGCTTCTTTCTGGAATGTTGCTACTGTCCTGTTAATCCCTCCCCCAACCTGCCCATCACAATGTTCTCTTATCCTGTTGTTCATCACCCCACTTCCCTTCCTTCCACTATACTGCTTTCTCCTGCTTCCCCACCCTATTCATCTAGGAACTAGGGGAGGATACAATAAAGCTGATAGGCATAAGACATTTCAGACTTCTTAGGCTCTGCCAAAGAACACGATCGTCTGATTCCCTTGTCCCTACAAAGTAAGAATCTTGGAAATCGTCTATTCTCATTCTTATTTTACTAAAGAGGAACCTGAGAAAATGTAAAGTCATTGATAAGTCATATTTTCTCAATCCATTTCTGTATATTTCAGGAAGCTTGATCCCAAGGAAAAGAGGTTGCTCCACTGTCAAAGGGAGAAGGAAACTAAGGAATGGTTAAGACTGTCAGTACCCATTCACCACTCACCATCATTTACTAAGCATTTCCTAGATGCTAAGCACCAGAAGTCCTGTGTTAGCACAGGCAGACAAAGAAAGCCCTATGTGTTTAAAATTTAACAGATAATAAATCAGAGCCAGACTGGGTGAGGGGGCTCACGCCTGTAATCTCAACACTTTGGGAGGCCAAGGCAGGCGGATCACGAGTTCAGGAGTTTGAGACCAGCCTGACCAACATGGATCTCTACTAAAAATACAAAACTAGTCGGATGTGGGGGTGCATGCCTGTAATCCCAGCTACTTGGGAGGCTGAGGCAGGATAATTGCTTGAACCTGGGAGACGGAGGTTGTGGTGAGCCAAGATTGCACCACTGCACTCCAGTCTGGGCAACAAGAGCGAAACTCCGTCTCAAAAATAGTAATAATAATAAATAAATAAATCAGAGCCAAAAATAAAGTAAATGCAACAAGCACATTAAAAACAAACAAACAGTAGTTTAGGAAAATGAAAAGTTTAGCAAGTCTTTCTATGAATGGAACAGGAAAGACAGGAAGAAAAATTAAAAACTGGGTAAGGACTAAATAATTCACTCACCTTGCAATTTAAGGATTTGTTTAGAGTGTGTACATTCATTACTGGGAAAGTATTTCTGGTGACCAAAAAAATCCCACAGTAACAATATTGAAATATTTTTCACAAGAACCCCGAACCCCTTACTTTGCCACAAGAGGGTGCACATCTCCTTATGAATACAGTAACCCAGGGAAACCTGCTCAAGTTCCTCTAGGCAGCTGCTCACCTCTGCTCGGGCACCTCTCTCCCTAGCCTGAGTCTCATGGCAGTAATGAGCATCTGGTGAAACCAGTAATGAGCATCATTCACATAGGTGAAACCTGTTCACATACTTTATCTCATTCAATTCCAACAACAGCTCTGTGAGGGTGGGTAGGGCAACTTATCAACTCCATTTTAAAGATGAGGAAACACACTCAGGGGTGAAGTGACTTGTCCAAGGTCAGAGAGATCAGAATGTTAGAGCCCAAATGCAAACTCGTGTTGTCTAGTTCCCAAATCCTATACACATTTTCTTTACATCCCTGTAAGAGCATAATCAAAACTCACTCCACAGTCACTCCGTGTCTCTATTCATCCATTCTACTACTTCTGAGTAAAGAATCATACACTGGGCAGATGAGAAACTGCTCACTTGCATTGTTAAAAATCAGTGAAAGCTGGTTTTTAACAAGTGAGTGTTAGCACCTGGCAAATATCTTTATAAGTTTCCAATGAAGTGAGAAGTATGCTGACACTTGTCTACAGTATTTAAGGCAGCAGTAACCTGGACAATAATAACTGTAAGTGTTGCTTACAACAGGGAAATTAATTGTAAGCTCAACTTTCTTTGGATAGATCTTATAAGACTCAGGCTAAAATCTAACTCCAAAATCCTCCTCCTGTCAGAAACACTAGAATATAGAGGTCAAGGATTTGGAGTTGGATGCCGGACTGCCTGGGTTCAAATCCAGGTTTTGCCACTTACCAAGCATGTGACCTTGGCCAATTACTCAACTCCAATGTGCCTCAATCTCCCCTCTGCAGAGTGGAGATAAGAGCAGCAGCTCCCCTCACACTGTAATAGTGAAGACAGCATTGTAACATGAAAGCACACACAAGCGCTCAAGCTACAAAAGGCAGCCCTTACTCTAAAAGGCAAATGAGATTATTAATGTTAGAGACTACAGAAAATATATTAATTTTATGTGCATTATATCGGAGAATTACAATTTATGACGATATGAATGCTTGAAAATACATATAAATCCCTTTTTTTTTTTTTTTTGAGACCAAGTCTCACTCTGTCACCCAGGCTGGAGTGCAGTGGTATGAACTCGGCTCACTGCAACCTCCGCCTCCCGGGTTTAAATGATTCTCGTCCCTCAGCCTCCCGAGTAGCTGGGACTACAGGCGTGAGCTACCACGCCCACCTAATTTTTGTATTTTTAGTAGAGATGGGGTTTCACTGTGTCTTGAACTCCTGACTTCAGGTTATCCACCTGCATCAGCCTCCCAAAGTGCTGGGATTACAAGCATGAGCCACTGGGCCTGGCCTTACATCCCTTAATCTATGTGCATAGCAATTATGTCTATCTTAAAGGATTTAGGGCATAAATATAAATAGCTAAGAACAAAGTTCTCATATCGTTGCTTTTATGACACTGTTTGGTCAGTCTCATGCCAAGTCCTTGGTCAAGAAAGAAAAGCTAAATTACAGAGTTCCTCTGGGAGGAGACAGTAAGCTTTACACAGCAGAGCGGAAGTCTCGTGACCCCAGGAACCTGAAGACCCAGATTGTAGTTACAGCTCAGCCACTAAACAGCATCCCCTAATCCTGCATCCATAACTCTTAAGTATTTCTAAAAATAGACCTTTTCATTTCCATCACCATGATCTTAATTCATATCCTTAACAGCATGGACTCCTAACTGGCCACAGAAGTGGAGCTCATTAAGTTTGTTGAATGAGTGAATGAATGGGGGGTGGGATAGTGACACCAAAGGAGAAGACCACAGAAAACAGGGAAAAAAGATTAGTTTATGGCCGGGCGCGGTGGCTCATGCCTGTAATCCCAGCACTTTGGGAGGCCAAGGTGGGCGGATCACGAGGTCAAGAGATCGAGACCATCCTGACCAATATGGTGAAACCCCGTCTCTACTAAAAATACAAAAATTAGCTGGGTGTGGTGGCACACGCCTGTAATCCCAGCTACTCGGGAGGTTGAGGCAGGAGAATCACTTGAACCCAGGAGGCAAAGGTTCCAGTGAGCTGAGATTGCGCCACTGCACTCCAGCCTGGTGACAGAATGAGACTCTGTCTCAAAAAAAAAAAAAAAAAAAAAAAAAAGATTAGTTTATAAACTATATGCATACACTTTGTTATCTCAAGTCCTAGCTCAGCTCTGATCTCACAGAAAGCTGGACCACTCCAGCAAGGCAAACCTGAAGGAATCCACCCTCCCTCTCAGAATTTTTTCTTAGTGGTAGTGTCACAGGCCCCAACGGGTCCCCCAGATCACCTTTTCAGTCCAGTTTGTTGGATCAAATCCATCAGATCCTTAAGGTTAGCGGCTCCTGCACCTGGCTGAAGCGGCCTTGGCACCTCTAGGTCTAAGAGGATACTGGGCCTAGGTCATGGGGACTTGGAGGTGGGGTAGGCCACTCTTTCACAGGGTCTGAGTGCCTTCCAGCTCCTTCCAAGGGCCCCAAAAAACCCTTTGATTCCAAACACCACGCTCCTCCTTTTAAGACCGCCCTCCAAATTCTGATTTAGTTTGAAGGACATCTCTGTTGCCTAACTCCTATCGGGCAGAGATAATTCCATGGCCACATCTCAATCCAAGGTGAATACTTTTTACAGCTTTGACCTCAGATTTTGACACTGCCATGGGTCCGGCTGCCCCTCTTGGGGACATGGTTTCACACACACAATATGTACACGATCATTCCCTACCCATGATGGCAACGTCTTGGGGATGACATTTCCTCCACTGAAACAGGCCCACTTGCTTACCCAACGTGGCTGTGAATCATACAATAAGAGAACATCTCTGTGTCTTGCTCACAACCTGAAATTCCCAGCAGGGGACACCGTGTAGGTGGGGAATCAGTCATCTGATGGCAGAGTTAATGAGCTCAACTCTTAGGGTTTCAAGTTAGGCCTCACGGGCAGTCTCTGTGATGTCAGACTGCATGATGTTGGGGACATGTCTGAATTTGGCTTCCACAGATTGTAACAAGAGTTTTCCATTTGACCCTGACACGCAAAACTGTGCCATCAGTACTGGGTGGCAAATCTATGCTAGGAAGGGACATGATCTCAGCCATCCAAATTAGAAATGGAATAGCCCTCCCCAAATCTAGGCAGAATAGCTTAGTCCTAAATGTCTTAGAAGGGCTTTTGATACTTGTTCTGGGACTCTAATTTACAAGCTAACAAGTGTCACCATGAAAATGGCTTTTTGTGATGTTTAGCATTAATTTGTATTTCTTTTTACATACTGCTTTGATTGATTCTAAATACATTTTCTCTTTCCATGATGTTTACATCCTTCACATTCCTAGGGACTGCTATCATATCCCCTTTAATCAGCCGTTGGCCAAGCTATACATATTAAATTCCTTTCATCTCTCCTATGTCCTTCCTTCCAGCAGTGTTGGCTCCTCTTTAAATTCCTTCCAATCTGTCAACATCTTTCTGGAGCTGATGTACACCCAACCTTAATAAACACTCTAGGTGCTCCTTGTTTCCTAAGAGTTCTCCAAAGACTCCTACTGTGAAAAAATATTGGACTGGGAGTCAAAAGTAGTAGTTCTAGTCCTGGATCTGTTCCAAGCCTCAGTTTTCCCTTTTATAACATGGGAGTAACACCTTTTTTGACTTGATCAAAATAGAGTATAAAATATAAAATCAGTTTGCAGATTATAAAGTAAATGTGCCCAAAGACTGTGTGCATACAGTATTTGCATAATGTTAAAAATATAAACAAAAAATAAAATTGGAAACAAGTATGTCAAATAACTGTTGTTAAATCTGATAGTGGTATTCGGAGTAACAGTTACATTATTCTATGCATTTAGCGCTTTACGTTTCAACTTTAAAGAATTATTTATTCATTTACTGCAAGTATTTACTTAACTTCTACTCTACACAAGAAGACAGGCTAGACAATGTGGGAGAACATGAAACAAAGACCTAGAGAAGTTATTATGGTCATCCCCAGTTCTTAGACACTCAGTACTTGGTTTGGATCACATATCAGGAAGCTGTTCCTACTGTCTCTTGGATTATGCTTTATAGCATTGTGGTGATTTCTTATTATTTCTTTAGAGTAGATTCTGAGAAACAGAATTACTAGGTCAAAGGGTGTGACCATATTTAGGCCTCAAATTTCCAAATAGTTTCCCAGAAAGAGTGTGCCAATTTCTACCCTCACTGCCAATGTTTACCAGTGTCTCTTACCAGGCCATTGCCAACACTGGATATCATCTTTATTCCAAATCTAATGAATTGCTTTTAGAAATCATAAAGGCATGAAAAAATCTAAAATAAATTCATTTCTACCAAGATTAAGTATCCCCACTTGGTATCTATTTTGATGTCGCCTTGTGGTAAGTATTCAACAGAATCTGCAGTCCTTCAAAAGACATTAACTGAGTGCCTATTATTTTCCAGGCAATAAAACTGGGGGTTAAACCACAAAGATGAAATAGTCCCAGATCCTGCCTTTAAAGGGCTCATAATCTAGTGTAAAAGATAAACACTAATAATTACAGAACTAATTATAGAACACTGTGGGCAGAGCTCCTTCCTTGAGAAGTACCAAAAAGTACAAAAGCAATACAGAAGAGGGAAGGAGGAACAGCCTAGGGGAGTCAGGAAGGGCTACAGGGAGGTGGTGATATCCGAGCTGGGTTTTGAAGGATAAGCAAGTCTTAACCAGAGAAAGGAGAACAAAAGAGATGAATCGAGGCAGAGGAACCGGCTGTTGGTCTTTGCAGCCACTACCATCCTCTCTCAGAAAATGTTTTATTATACAAAGGTTTAGCAATTCAGGGCTAAGCCTCACTGGGCGGTTTTATTGTTTTAATCTCTATCATTTACAGTTGCATTTCTGTCCCTGGAGAAAGCAATCAGAAAATATTCCTGGTAATTCATCCAACAAAGGGCACAAGATCACTGCTGCTTCCTTCACAGAGAATGCTGTTTTATAAAAACAAGTATTAAACAAGAATTTTGCTAAATACAAACTTCAAAACTTAGATTGTCAAGCTTGAAGAGGATTTAATCCTTAAAGAGCCTTAAATACTTTCTCAGGTAAAGTGGGAATATCTATAAATTAAGATGAATAACTTTCCTTTCCACTCCTACAAAATTAAATCAATTGGAGCTACAGAAGTCACAAAACCCAGTTTAAAAAAATAGCATAAGAAATGATTAATGGCATCAGATCCATTTTCAAGTAATAAAAATATTCCTAAAAGCTGCCCTTTTATGTGTTTTCACATATCATTTGGTAGCATATATAAATATCCACGTCTGGGATTTAGCAGCATTCTGAAAAATATACTCTTGTGAAATAGGGATTACAACAGTGGACTTAAAACAAAACAAAACAAAATGGCCACTGCAACTGTATTAGGTTACAAGCCTGTAACCTGTCCTTGGATTTTCAAAGCCCAAACATCACTCCTGGTCTCTAATCCTCAGTGTGTTTAAATTGCAGGGCATTTAAACAGACTTGGCAGAAAAACACATACAAAGTGGCCTCTTTATAAATTGTAAAAAGATAGCTTTCCAATTACTTTGTCAATTATTTTCTTTTAAACTAAGTCCTTCAAATTGTGCCCTATGGCTCAGATGTCTTCCTAAACCATTTTGTAAAAGGCAAATAGATCTTCCCTTGACTCTAAATGACAGCCTGGCTTTCTCTTGGCACCCCAGGAATCACTACCACCTGCCGGAATGCAGCCGAGTTTGGCCAGGAGCAGACACTCTGATGCTGTCCTGTGATGAGGACAGATTCTCTAGCCAGGGAGCTCAAAGGGAAGGGTATGACCAGGAGTCCAGATACCCAGCCACACGAAGCTTCACTTTCTGTCTAGCCCGGCAATGCAACCTAGATCCCAGCGGAGGTTCCAGGCCTATCTGCCACTGTGCTTCGGACTCACAGGTCAGCCTATGTTCAGATATTTAAAATTACCATTTATCTCCATCTTTATTAAAAATAAATATACCATCAAATTTCGTCCTTTTTTTCCTTCGCCCCACATCCCCCTCCCCCGAGACAAGGTGTCACTCCCATTGCCCAGGCTGGAGTGCAGTGGCACAAATGCAGCTCACTGCAGGCTCGACTTCCCAGGTTCAGGTGATTCTCCCACCTTAGCCTCCTGAGTAGCTGGTATTACAGGCATACACCACCACACCTGTCTAATTTTTACTATAGAACGGGGTTGTGCCATGTAGGCCAGGCTAGTTTCTAACTCCTGGGCTCAAGCAATTCACCCGCCTTGGCCTCCCAAACTGCTGGAATTAAAGGTGTGAGCCACCATACCTGGCCTTTTTATTTCCTTCTCAATTGTTGAAAAGCAAAGGGGATCTTTACACAAAACCATATATGTCCACACAACTGGACTGGCATGAAAAATAAATGTGTTTGCATATTTAGAAAGACACATATCACACAAGGTGAAGAATAAAATACTAAACCATTCATTTATCATTTAATCAATAGCATCTACTATGTGCCAAGCATTGTGCTGGGCTGAGGATACTGAAAACAATAACACACAGCTTCCCATTCTCAAAACATTTACAGTCTAATACAGACCAGTACTATTTTGTCCTTCATATTAAACGTCTACCTGCTGAGTTTCCAACAGAACTAGCCAACAGTATCAGATTTACTCACCTCCCAACCTTAGAAGTATAGTCATTTGAAGTATTTTTTTTCTGTGTTATGCTAATAATCATAATAGTTAAAACTGATTGAACACCTACTCTATGTCAAAGGTCAAACTAACCTATTTCTTAATGTTATCAAGAGTAATCCTTTGAGCTAGCTACTCTTACCACTGCTTCTTCATAGGTGAGGAAACCAAGCTCAGAACCATAGGTATCTTACTCATAGCCATACACCTAGTAAAGGTTAGAGTCAGGATGTAAGCTTGAGTCTGCCTAATATCTGGATTTATGCTCTTAATCACCTAGCTTTGTGGTCTATACTCACTCAAAGGACTGTCAAGAGCAGCTGCAAGTTGAGGAAATGTTTGCATATTTTCTTCTTTTTTTATTTTATTTATTTATTTATTTTGAGATGGAGTCTCACTCTGTCGCCCAGGCTGGAGTGCAGTGGTGCGATCTCGGCTCACTGCAACTTCCGCCTCCCGGGTTCAAGCAATTCTCCTGCCTCAGCCTCCCAAGTAGTTGGGATTACAGGCACATGCCACCATGCCCGGCTAATTTTGTATTTTTAGTAGAGACAGGGTTTCACCGTGTTAGCCAGGATGGTCTCAATCTCCTGACCTCGTGATCCACCCGCCTGGGCCTCCTAAAGTGCTGGGATTACAGGCGTGAGCCACCATGCCTGGCTGCTATTTTCTTCTTGAAAAATTGTTCTATCAAAGGCACAGGGGTAAAATACTCCAACAGCATATAAAAATCCTCTCAGAGATAAGTTCAGTGAGTTATTGATTTTCAAACCTCTTATCAGCCTACTGATAATTTTATAAATCCAACAGAACCATATGCAGAATACTTTGCTGCAAGCAGACGTACAATTTTGAAGCTACTGGTTGTCAATCTTGATTTTTATTGAACTTCCTAAATCTCAAAGCTGACCCTTCAGATTCATTTCTTTCCTATTCAGGATCCATGGGCTAATTTGACCACTAAACACGAGATAAAATAATGAATGGGTATCAATGGCGAGTGGCACCCTGTCCCATGAAAAACTGCTATTTGTCATTGTCAAAAACCTGGAATTCACTCTGAACAGAGAAAAATTCCAGGTCCCATGGGATTACAGTTAAGGAGCACTCAACCCAGAACAAAAAGCCATGGAAAGGATGACAACAGTAACTGGCCATTGTCATTACAAAAATTACAACAGTCAGGGCTGGCTTCATGGGTGTGACATACACCCACCCATGTCACACAGGGCCCTGTGCTCAGATGGGCCCCACATTTGGTTTAATGCTCTGTTTTCACCATGCAGAAATTAATAATTTGTCTTTGAACTTGTGTGTTGTAAGTGAAGTCCAATGGAACAATGGAGTATGTGTGTGAGCAGAGGAGACACATGCAATATGCGTGTTGCCATTCTTTGTTGCACCATTTGCACACAGCTCATTTGACAACCAACGAGTACGGGATTTTGGTAGACCCGCCATGCGTGGGAGTTCGGCAAGACACAGAGCAAGCACGAGGTAAGCATGTTATGTCTATGATTGAATATGTGTGGGTACAACCCAAGAAGCCACACTTTCTACTGGAACTAGAATTTGCCTTGAATACAGAAAGAAGGCAATGGCACTCTGAGAAACATGAACAACCCCTCTTATTCACGTTACTTCATGTTAGCCAACAACTTACACCAAAAATGATGATGTATGTCACAGAAGGAAAACAAGAGACAATCCACAGTTTCTCTTCCGTTAGTTTTCCACATTTCCATTATTCATTAGTAAGCTGAAGGTGGAGAATGTTGGTAAAATGTGCATATATTAAGAAGTGAAATAATAAATAATAAATTTTTTTAAAAAGTGAAATAGGCCGGGCGCGGTGGCTCAAGCCTGTAATCCCAGCACTTTGGGAGGCCGAGACGGCCGGATCACGAGGTCAGGAGATCGAGACCATCCTGGCTAACACGGTGAAACCCCGTCTCTACTAAAAAATACAAAAAACTAGCCGGGCGAGGTGGCGGGCGCCTGTAGTCCCAGCTACTCGGGAGGCTGAGGCAGGAGAATGGCGTAAACCCGGGAGGCGGAGCTTGCAGTGAGCCGAGATCCAGCCACTGCACTCCAGCCTGGGCCACAGAGCGAGACTCCGTCTCAAAAAAAAAATTAAAAAAAAAATAATAATAAATAAATAAATAAAAATAAAAATAAAAATAAAAAAGTGAAATAAGTTTGAGACCAGTCTGGGCAACAAAGTGAGATCCCATCTCTTTTAAAAAAAAAAAAAATTAGCCGGCCAGGCACAGTGGCTCACGTCTGTAATCCTAGCACTTTGGGAGGCCAAGGCAAGTGGATTACTTGAGGTCAGCAGTTCAAAACCAGCCAGGCCAACATGGTGAAACCCCATCTCTACTAACAATACAAAAAAATTAGCCAGGCATGGTGGCGGGTGCTCGTAATCCCAGCTACTTGAGAGGCTGAGGCAGGAGAATTGCTTGAATCCAGGAGGTGGAGGTTGTAGTGGGCCCAGATTGCGCCACTGCACTCCAGCCTGGGCGACAGAGTGAGACTCCATTTCAAAAAAAAATATTGGTCGAGTGTAGTGGTGCACACCTGTAATCCCAGCTATTTGGGAGGCTGAGGTGGGAGGATCACTCAAGCCCAGGAGTTTGAAGTTACGGTGAGCTATGATTACCCCACTACACTCCAGCCTGGACGACAGCGAGATCTCATCTCAAAAAAATAAAAATAAAAGTGAAACAAAAACAGCTGAGTTAGTTTAATGCAGCATTTCCACAATTTTGGTTAGAACAATGTGTGAAGTACAAAATATGAATTGTGTGATTTCAGTGATAACAAGCTAAATGCTCTCATATTTGCATTTTAAACTGCATTGCAGCCAGGCGCAGTGGCTCATGCCTGTAATCCCAGCACTTTGGGAGGCTGAGACAGGCAGATCACGAGATCAGGAGTTCGAGACCAGCCTGGCCAATATGGTGAAACCCCGTCTCTACTAAAACTACAAAAATTAGCCAAGCATGGTGGTATGCACCTGTAGCCCCAGCTACGCGCGAGGCTGAGACAGAAGAATCGCTTGAATCTGGGAGGTGGAGGTTGCAGTGAGCCAAGATTGTGCCGCTGCACTCCAGCCTGGACGACAGAGTGAGACTTCATCTTAATAAATAAACAAACAAACAAACAAACTGTATTGCACAATATAAAGGCAAACAATAAAATTGATATGAATAATTACATTTTTTGTTACTTAGAGTGACTTTAAGTAGCAAATAAAACACACTATGATAAGTCAGGAGAGAGACCGTGGAAGAAAGGGAAAAACTTTATATTTTAATTTTTTTATTTTTGTTTGTTTATTTTTTGAGACAGAGTCTTGCTCTGTTGTCCAGGCTGGAGTGCAGTGACACGATTTCAGCCTACTGCAACCTCCATCTCTCAGGTTCAAGTGATTCTCCTGTTTCAGCCTCCAGAGTAGCTGGGATTACAGGTGCGTGCCACCACACCTGGCTAATTTTTGTATTTTTAGTAGAAACAGGGTTTCGTCATATCGGCCAGGCTGGTCTCAAACTCCTGACCTCAGGTGATCCTCCCGCCTTGGTCTCCCAAAGTGTTGGGATTACAGGCGTGAGCCACCACGCCTGCCCTACATTTTAATTATTTAATGACACTTTTTCTGTTTTTTGAACAAGGGACCCCACATTTTCATTCTGCACTGGGTCCAACAAATTAAATAGCTGACTTTAGTAATAGTATCAGATAAAATTATTAAATTATGATCAATCCATTGCCCCTTTCGAACCAAACCTCAAATCACGATGTAAAAGACTAGATAATTCAATAACAAGCACACAAAAACTCCTGCTTGGAATTCTGGCTTTGGTGAAATCAACAAATCAACACAACCTCCTTCCACCACACGCAACAATCCAGGGATCACAGAAAACCAAAGGTAATCAGCACAAAATGTAGGAAAGAGGTTCTTAACACCCAGTGAGTCCTAGCAGTTCTCCCAGTGTCTGAGTCTACGCCTAAAGGGTTTTCTGGGAGGAAAAAACTGCAGATGGTGCAAGTTGCACAATTGATACATTTTTTTAGTGCAAATCTCTGTATGACACAAGCAGCCCCAGACTCTGGCAATGACTTACTGCTTATGGGCACCTGTCATCTTTGGCACCTGAGAGGCGAGAGATAACTTCTAATGTTTGATGGACATTTTCAGGTTTGAAAAATAAAGCACTTTTCTATACAGTCTTATTTTATTCCCACCATAGCCAAGTGAGGAACTCAGGGAAAGTATTTTTTAATAAAATTTTTATTGTTAGTATTCCAATGATAAAAAGTAATGCTGCTTTTATATGACTGATCTGGGTAGTAGCTACATGGGCATTCACTTTATACTCACTCATTAAACTGTATATACGTATTTTATGTACTTTTGTGTATGATGTAGTCTGCAAAAAAAAAAAAAAAAAAGGCATAAATGTTCATTGTAGAAAATCAGAAAAGGAGGTTTAAAATCTCCCACAATCCCATCACAGGAAACTACTATTAACTTGACACCTTCCTTTCTTAGTTTTTATAAAATTGGAATTAACGACCGGGTGCCGTGGCTCACGCCTATAATCCCAGTACTTTAGGAGGCCAAGGTAGGTGGATCACTTGAGGCCAGGAGTTTGAGACTAACCTGGCCAACATGGCAAAACCCCTTCTCTACGAAAAAATACAAAAATTAGCTGGGAATGGTGGCCGGCGCCTGTAATCTCAGCTATTTGGGAGGCTGAGGTGCAAGAACAGCTTGAACCCTGTAAGTGAAGGTTGCAGTGAGCCGAGACTGCGTCACTGCACTCCAGCCGGGAAGACAGAGTGAGACTCTGTTTCAAAAAAAAAAAAAAAAGAAAAAATTGGAATCCTATTTTCCATATTTTGTATCTTTTTCTTAAACTCAGCATATCATGTTTTCATACAGTATTAAAAATTCAACAATGCTTAATAAAAGATAAGCCTAGTTTATTTAACCAATTCCCAACTATTCGATGTTTAGGTTGTTTCTAATTTATTTCCAAAATGACCAGAGGGCCTTTATTTCTATTTCACAGAAAGTAACCTCCCGTGAAGGGATGCGCTTGCTGCTGGTGTCCAGCAGAGCCAGGAGGAGCCATGGCTCCCTGAGCTTGGAGGCTTCATTCCCCTCCACGTGCTGCTTTGCACTTCCTCTGATCACAGGGTTTAACTTGACAGATTAAAGGGAAAAACTGTGAAATACAATCCACCCCTGACCCTTTCCCATGAACTCTCTGCCACCCTAAACAGGGGAACGGTCGACCAAGTTCAAGATTAAGATCAGGAAGCATGAGCTTCTCTGGTACCTGGCCTGCAGATGAAAGGGCACCAGTGCTGTCCATGTGAGGTGTACTGTAACTCCCAAATAGTTACTTGGGAGGCCAGGGAAAGAGAATAAACTTTTCAAAAGTACAGAGTTGCAGGGTTCGAGGTTAGTAGAGAGGTTTTATAAATATTTACTGAACAAAACTCTGCCTGTTAACTGGCTGACACAGAGCAAGGTGTGGTTTTCCTTCCCACCCCCAGAGGCGGCTGGGAAAGTTAGTCTGACAAACCAGTGGGAAATGCTGCCCAGCCAAGATGGAACCAAGAGACGGCAAGAATGCCTAAGATGATTCAGGAAATGAGTCCAACCGTCTTCTGTCTGTCTTCTTCCCTCAGCCCCCACAACTCCCACTTCTATTCACTGAAGCAGGAAACCATAGAGAAGACACTCACAAACAAAACACTGGCTGCTGCAATGAGTGGCTGCAGTAGCTGGCCAAACAAACAGCTCTGGTCACAGTGCACAGCGTAGCTGCTGCCCAACAGGTTGAAATATCACTCGCACCATTTCGTATTGTGAATGCCACTGGGTGGTAATAAAAATCATGAGCTGTGGGGAGCTTGTACATAAAGAGAAAAAAACAAAACAAGTCCTAACCTTCCTCTGGTTTGGTGGGTGGTCTGAAAGTTTTCTTTTTGGCAAGGTCATATCCACTTTTTCACACTCCTTGCTAACTGAAGTAGCCAAGAACCTAGGTTTGGGAAGACAACTTTTCTTCAGAAAAAACCACAAGTAAACCAGCCCAGACTTAAGAGAATCTACCCTATTATAAGGACCCCAGAGATAGTAATTCCAAAAGCTACTGAAAATAAACAAAAATGTTTAGTTACTGTTTACTGGAAAATCCCCCCAACATGTATATACAAATTCGATTCTAATCCCTGATTTAAAAAAAAAAACCTGTTATACAAATTTGACTTGACCTGTTATACCAATTTGACAAATTTGACTTGGGGGCACCCTGAGTGGGCAGAGGGCAATCAAAGTGATAGGAAGCGATGTCCCAGTGCCACTAAAGCCAAGACACCACCTGACTGCTCACAGCAACCATGCACATAAAAGCAGCTGGTTCCAAACAGCAGCGTTCTCGAGGGCAGGGGCTCCCAGTGCCAGGGCAATTCACATGAGCAACTCCATGTTCTCCCAGTAAAAGCAGAGATTGATCTACTTAATGATTATTTTCCTGTGATCAAAACTGTGGAGGCCACCATCCTAATTCAGAAGGACTGGCCTTTCCATCACTGGAACATGGGTCCAACCTGAATGTCTCTCGCCTCTGGATCAAAAAAGCCAGCTCTCACTAACAGGTATGAGACATCATTTAACTTAAAAGCTTTGTGCACCTTTATGAGGAAGATAATATATGGGGGTGGAGCAAAAGTGGGGATAAAGCCAACAGGAAACATATATCAGATTATGCAACCAAGATACCTATTTATAACCTTATTATTATTTTTATTTTTTATTTTTTGAGATGGAGTCTCACTCTGTCACCCAGGCTGGAGTGCAGTGGCACAATCTCGGCTCACTGCAAGCTCCACCTCGCGGGTTCACGCCATTCTCCTGCCTCAGCCTCCCGAGTAGCTGAGACTACAGGTGCCCACCACCACGCCTGGCTAATTTTTGGTATTTTTAGTAGAGACGGGGTTTCACCATGTTAGCCAGGATGGTCTCCATCTCCTGACCTCGTGATCCACCCGCCTCGGCCTCCCACAGTGCTGGGATTACAGGCGTGAGCCATCGCACCTGGCATATAACTTTTATTAAACTTCCATTTAAATGGTAGATTCTTGAGTTAGGGATTCCTGTAGAAGTTATCTGAACTATTTTATAGCAGAAGAGAAAATGCTTTTATGTTTGGAAGCAGGACCAGAAAAGGATCTCTTTGCTGCTTTAAGCAAAGTTGTAAAAGTAGGTCTGTAAAGATCTAGGTATGCAAATGTGGCCATGCTAAATTTTGAGTGTGGGCTCTTTTTCATTCCTGGCCTGCCTTCCCCTGGAAGTGTGATTGGACAAGAAGCAAAATCAAAAACAAACAAAGGCAAAAACCAGGCAAAACAGAAAAATAACTCAGAGACCTGGAAAACTCCAAAACGAACAATTTCCAAGTCACCAGGAGCTAAGGATAATTATCCATCTACATATCAGTGGAATTACTGTTTTAACTTTCTAGGATCTTTGTTCTTCCTAAATTAATTATCCACTTACAGCTTCTAACTTAACAATTTATAAATAGCTACCCTTTTACTGCTATGAAGAAATTTAGATTTTTAAGACGTTAACATATTTTAAAGCTCTGAAAACTGGTAACACTACGATTTATCACTTTTTCTCACTATCCTTATGTTATGGTACTGTCACCAACCCTGGACTTGGAAGTCTTTGGTATTTAGGGTCTAGATGGTCTGTTGTTACAGGTTTTAAAAAATATAGACTGGGTGCAGTCACTCATGCCTGTAATCCTTACACTTTGAGAGGCCGAGGCAGGTGGATCACCTGAGGTCAGAACTTCGAGACAAGCCTGACCAACATGGTGAAACCCCGTCTCTATTAAAAATACAAAAATTATGGCCGGGCGCGGTGGCTCAAGCCTGTAATCCCAGCACTTTGGGAGGCCGAGACGGGCGGATCACGAGGTCAGGAGATCGAGACCATCCTGGCTAACAGGGTGAAACCCCGTCTCTATTAAGAAATACAAAAAACTAGCCGGGCGAGGTGGCGGGCGCCTGTAGTCCCAGCTACTCGGGAGGCTGAGGCGGGAGAATGGCGTGAACCCGGGAGGCGGAGCTTGCAGTGAGCTGAGATCCGGCCACTGCACTCCAGCCTGGGCGACAGAGCGAGACTCCGTCTCAAAAAAAAAAAAAAAAATACAAAAATTAGCCAGGCATGGTGGCATCTGCCTGTAATCCCAGCTACTTGAGAGGCTGAGGCACAAGAATCACTTGAACCTAGGAGGTGGAAGTTGCAGTGAGCTAAGATCACACCATTGCACTCCAGCCTGGGCGACAGAGTGACAGTCCATCTCAAAAATAAATAAATAAATAAATAATATATAGTCCATATATATTGTCCATATATATATGAACAATGACTAGTTTGGTTTTTTTAGTAGACTGTGTCCCAAACATGGTGATCAAAGGTGCCTTCCTATCACTTTTATTTTATTTTATTTATTTTATTTTATTCTATTTTACTTTATTTTGAGACAGAGTCTCCCTCTGTCGCCCAGGCTGGAGTGCAGTGGCGCCATCTTGACTCACTACAACCTCCAACTCCCAGGTTCAAGCGATTCTCCTGCCTCAGCCTCCCAAGTAGCTGGGACTACAGGCTCATGCCACCATGCGCGGCTAATTTTTTTGTATTTTTAGTAGAGACAGGGTTTCACCTTGTTAACCAGGATGGTCTCGATCTCCTGACCTCGTGATCCACCCTTCTCAGCCTCTCAAAGTGCTGGGATTACAGGTGCGAGCCACCACACCCAGCCTCCTATCACTTTTTAAAGGGCTCCCATTTAGACTACCCTCACAGGAGCAAAGAGGTACAGGAAGGAGCCAGGGGATTACATAATGGATACACTGCTAGGTATGTGATATACTGCCTGCCTGCACTCAGTGTGTCAGTGAACAAGTACTACTGTGCCTTAATACCAGAAGTAGCAACTGGAAAACAGAAAAATATGCCACAAAGCCTGCTGCTATTCCTATTGTGGGAAGTCAAACAGCAACCTTTGCAAACATCAATTTTCTTTCCCCCCAGTGATGAGTTACATAGAAGTTCTCCTCCAAGTTTTAGAATGTACTTCTAAAAATTCCCAACCAGCAAATTCTAGACCAGCAGTAGGAACTGCTAAGGCATAATATGTAACAATCATTATGGACTGAATTCTCCAACTCTTGATTTAGAATGCACCAACTGCCATCTCACCCTACCCAAACAGCCTGCACGGTGGCAACCCTGCCCCAGAAAATCTGGCTGTCCCCACAGCATTCAAAAGTCAGCCTGGTAAGTCTCATTTTGCAAAACCTGTTCCCCAAGTTCCAGACACAAAGAACTCCAATGCCCATTGATAACCTCAAATTCTACAAGGTCCCCTTATCAGCCATTAAAATTATTTTAAAGTAAAAATTATTTTACTTAAATTTAGTAATCTAAGAACTTCTTGGCCAGGCGCGGTGGCTCACGCCTGTAATCCCAGCACTTTGGGAGGCCGAGGCAAGCTGATCACCTGAGGTCAGGAGTTCAAGACCAGCCTGGCCAACATGGTGAAACCCCCTCTCTACTAAAAATATAAAAACTAGCCAGGTGTGCTGGCACATGCCTGTAATCCCAGCTACTTGGGAGGCTGAGGCAGAAGAATCGCTAGAACCCAGGAGGCGGAGGTTGCAGTGAGCTAAGATCGCACCATTGCACTCTAGCCTAGGTGAAAAAGCGAGACTCCGTCTTTAAAAAAAAAAAAAAGTCTCTCTTTTCTGGCTTGATTTTACTGAGAACAGTAATTCAACCTACACATATACATGTCAAGGCTGTGTTGTAAAGGATAATTGTCTACTAGTTTATTTATCAGACTCCTGGCCTTAAAAATAAACGTCAGGAGGCAGAAAAAAACTGAGAAGGTGGGGTCATCACTTCAAGATTCAACTCACTTAGAGGAATTAAAATACACAATCAATTGTTGATTAGACAGTAACGATTATAATGAATGCTGAAGTCCACAGTTCAAACAAGCAATTAGGGTTGATACAAGAAGTGTAAACAATTCATGAATGGGCTAATTGCTCTTCTGAAAAGGAACTGGCCTCTAGTCCTCATACTGTGTCTGTCTATCCCCAAATCTATCCCTGAATCTCTCTGTAACTCCCATGACACTTCATCCTAGGTGCAGCAGCACTAATATAAGCTTCTCTTTTATGGACATAACTTCTTCCGCTGGGTAATTTTGGGAAAAAACTTGTTTTACTACCCAGTGTAAAAAGTAAAATAGGACCTGCAATCAGACTTGGAATTAGCCAGGATATGATCTCTCATTGAAAGGCACTATTTCAATTAACAAAGTTGCAGTGTGTTAAAAAACATCCTTGATAGCAAGCCAAGAGCATGAATTAGGTTGGCCCAGAAAGAAATGAGCCTGTGCCTGAGAAAAATCAGGCAAACACACAACTTTAACAAAAATTAAGAGTACACCAAAAACACAACGATATCTGAGCATTTATCACCCATGCGGACTTACCACGAGAATAGAAGCTCTTCATAGGTAAGGGCTATCTCCTAGCTCGGTTGTTTTGAACTTTAGCACACATCAGAAGTCCCAGTGAATCTGGGGTGGGGCCTCAGAATTTGCATTTCTAACAAGGTCCCCATTGACAGTGAGAGGACAACGCTAAGAATCACTGTCCTAGCTTATCTATTATGTGGTGTGAATAAAGGTCAGAGGATGCTTACCTTACTGTGGGGAACATCCCCTCCACGGCACTGGAAAGCCACATTGTGAAAGGATCCTTCAGGAAATGCCCCATTTTGCCTTGACACTGGGAATTTATTATCTGTTGATCTTTAAAGTATAGATTATAAACTTCTCTAGACTTTGACACCTTCCAAAGAAAGGAGAGAAACTCCCCTAGCATAGGAACCATCTCGCCTGGAATAACACTTGTCCCATCCCCTAGAGGTACAAATTCTAGAGTAAGACACACCTGAGTATCTAAAGCTGTTAACCAGAATTCATAGAAAACTCAGTAAATATCAAGGCTATCATGCCTGGTCCCTGCTAAGGACTTCTACAATTCTCTGCGTAGATCACTTGTAATCCAGGAACTCTTCGTCCACAAACTTCTACCTATCTAAGATTTCTCAACAAGATCTCAAGACAAGACAGAAAGGTTTCTCCCGGGAAAAGATCACGTGCAATTCTCTGAGATTTATTTGTCTTCCTGTATCCCTGTCTTTGTTCCAATCCAGACCCCCCTCATATACTGTCATAGCCCCTTCACCTGTGTACTTTTACTGAAGTCGCCCAGGCACACTCAATTATTTCATCACTGTTCAAAAAACAGTCTTTCAGAACCAGGATAGGTGCCAGCTATCATAATTCAGCCAAAGATAAGCAAACTGTCACGCCACTTGAACACATGTGTTTCCTCTGAAATTTATGTCCATGCACATTGTCTTCTTTTAAAACAATAGCTTCCTGGTCTGGCATGGTGGCTCACGCCTGTAATCCCAGCATTTTGGGAGGCCGATGCAGGCAGATCACCTGGAGCCAGGAGTTCCAGAACAGCATGGCCAACATAGTGAAACCTCACCTCTATTAAAAATGTATTAGCCGGGCGTGATGGGGTGCGCCTATAGTCCCAGCTACTAGGGAGGCCAAGGCACGAGAACTGCTTGAACCCGGGAGGCGGAGGCTGCAGTGAGTGGAGATTGTGACACTGCCTCCGGCCAAAAAATTGCTTCCTTTAAATAACACTATAAAATCATACATATAGAAATTAGAAAATTAAGATATTAGCGATTCTACCACCCAATGATAACCACTGTTAATAATCTGATGAAGGGGCCGGGTGTGTTGGCTCACGCCTATAATCCCACCACTTTGGGAGGCTGAGACAGGCAGATCACCTGAAGTCAGGAGTTCGAGACCAGCCTGACCAGCATGGTGAAGGGCCAGGCATGGTGGCGCATGCCTGTAATCCCAGGTACTCAGGAGGCCAAGGCAGGAGAATTGCTTGAACCCAGGAGGCGGAGGTTTTGGTGAGCAGAGATCATGCCATTGCACTCTAGCCTGGGCAACAAGAGGGAAACTCCATCTCAAAAAAACAGAAAAAAGAATAGAAAATAAAATAAAAGAGAAAAGAAACATAATCTGATGAAGAGGCCAGGCACAGCGGTTCACGCCTGTCATCCCAGCACTTTGGAGGCCGAGATGGGCGGATCACAAGGTCAAGAGATAAGACCATCCTGGCCAACATGGTAAAACCTTGTCTCTACTAAAAATACAAAAATTAGCTGGGCATGGTGGCACGCGCCTGTAGTCCCAGCTGCTCGGGAGGCTGAGGCAGGAGAATGGCATGAACCCAGGAGGCGGAGCTTGCAGTGAGCCGAGATTGTGCCACTGCACTCCAGCCTGGGTGACGAGCGAGACTCCATCTCAAAAAAATAATAATAATAATCTGATTAATGCTATTAGTTGTGTAGGTATTTATGAAAATGGGATCATACTGTTTATTACTCTTCTGCAATCTTTTTCACTTAGTATATTGTACAAGTCTTTACATATTCTTCTACAACATTAATTTTAGTGGCTACAAAGGGTTTCATGGCATAGGTGGACAATAATTTCCTTAACTCCTTGGAGTCTTTCCTCTCTCGCACATGTTATGTCTATTTAGGATCCAGCAAAATGACACATGCATTTACAACCCCTGCACTCCATCACTAAGCCATGTGCAGGAATAGAAGCACTGGATGATAAAGCTAGAGGAATTATTACCTAATAAACTTGTGGACAGACTTTCTTAATCAGAGAAAAAAACATTTAAATTAATTAAAAAGCATTTCTCTTCATTTCTTCACACTGTAATATTAGCTAGCAGGTGGTCCATAAAACCATTCCCTTTGGTACTCCAGTGCAGCTGAAACATTTCCCTCCACTTTTGTTTTAATGGGAAATTTAAATGTCAATGAAATTAAATACAATCTGGGTATACTTTACACACATTCCCCAGGGCCTAAAGGTAGTAAGAGCATAATTTTAAACTTTTCTGTTTGTTTGTTTGTTTTGAGACAGTGTCTCCCTCTGTCATACAGGCTGGAGTGCAGTGGCACGATCTTGACTCATTGCAACCTTCACCTCCCAGGTTCAAGCAATTCTCCTGTCTCAGCCTCCCAAGTAGCTGGGATTACAGGTGTGTGCCACCACACCCGGCTAATTTTTGTATTTTGGGTAGAGATGGGGTTTCACCATGTTGGCCAGGCTGGTCTCAAACTCCTGACCTCAAGTGATCCTCCCACCTCGGCCTCCCAAAATTCTGGGATTACAGGCATGAGCCACCATACCTAGCCCAATTTTAAACTTTTTTAAAAACAAATAAGAGGGAGAAGTAAGACATATAAATTATTTACTATGTTTTCATTCACAACGGGAGAATGCAGGGGGCTGAGGGTGGTAGTAGGGGAGACAAATCTAAGCCTTACAAGATCCATTTTAATTAGTTAATATTGTTAAAGAATCAAAGACCTTGTGTGAGATGAAGTTCCAATCTTTCCATTTACACTGTGCTTCTCAAAGGATTCTCATAAAACCAACCCCTGTGTGTGTCGGAATTGCCTTTCCAATACCAAGCATTCACCTGTAGAAACACGCACAATTGTGGCCTCCACTGCTTTCTCTAGTGTTGGAGGTGATATAACTCCTGGAAACTGTACTTGCAGAGTGGGGTGCTCTCTGCCTGTAAGGAAACCTTCCGCCCCTTCTACTCAGCCCCTCCGAGTCTGTGTCTTCTGCTTCTCGTTTCTCACCAATTACTTCAAAGCATGTGGTCTTTCTTTTCATCTTGGGACAACCAACATTACAGAGAAAGATGCAGAAAAGATGATGTACAATATCTAGGGAAAAAAAATCAACTCATATATCCCTTGTGAAATATTATTTATCACCTCTCAAAACAAGTCATACCTGGGGTGGCCGAGTCTGGACTGCGTCACACGAAGATAAGGCAACTGCGCAATCCAAAGACACCAGCAGGCCACAGCCATCACTTCCTGCGGCTAAGTAGACACTTTCTCTTGATGTTCCAGTATTTCAAACTTAAAATCTCCTCAAACCGACCTCCCCCTTCTGATTTCCATTTCCATTTAATAAAACAATAGCAGCATCCTTCTCCCAAGATCCCCATTTCAGGATCTGATATGGCTTGGATGTGTGTTCCTTCCAAAGCTCATGTTGAAATGTGATTCCCAGTGTTGGAGGTGGGGCCTGGTGGAAGGTATTGGATCATAGGGGTGGATCCCTCATAAATTGCTTGGCACCATCCCCTTGGTGATAAGTGAGTTCTCAGTTAGTGCACGTGAGATCTGGTTGTTTAAAAGAGTCTGATGCCAGGCGCAGTGGCTGACACCTGTAATCTCAGCACTTTGGGAGGCTGAGACTGATGGATCACTTGAGCTCAGGAGTTCGAGACCACCCTGGGCAACAATGTTGAAACCCCATCTCTACACAGAAAATACAAAAATTAACTGGGTGTTGTGGTGCACGGCTGTAGTCCCAGCTACTTGGGAGGCAGAGGCAGGAGAATTGCTTGAGCCCAGGAGGCAGAGGTTGCAGTGAGCTGAGATCGTGCCATTGCACTCTAGCCTGGGTGACAGAGCAAGACTCTGTCTCAAAAAATAAATAAAAGTATGGGACCTCCCCCTTCTCTCTCTTGCTCCCATTCTTGCCATGTGACATGCCTGCTTCCTCTCACCTTCTGCCATGACTAGAAGCTTCCACGGGCCTCACCAGCAGCCAAGCAGAAGCAAGCACCACAATTTCTGTACAGACTGCAGAACTGTGGGCCACTTAAACCTCATTTCTTTATAAATTACCCAGGCTCTGGTATGCCTTTATAGCAATGCAAAAACCGACTAACACAGAAAATTAGTACTGAGGAGTGGGGCATTGCTATAAAGATACTGAAAGATGTGGAAGTGGCTGTGGATCTGGGTAATGGGCAGAGGATGGGAAGAGTTTGGAGGCTCAGAAGAAGACAGGAAGATGAGGGAGAGTTTGGAACTTTTTAAAGACTGGTTAAATGGTTGTGACTAAAATGCCGATACAGATATGGACAGCGAAGTCCAAGCTGATGAGGTCTCAGGTGAAAAAGAGGAAGTTAATGGAAACTGGTGTAAAAGTCACCTGCATTACACCTTAGAAAAGAACTGAGCTGCACTGCATTCATGTCCTAGGAATACGTGGAAGTTTGAACTTAAGAGTAATGACACTTAGGGTATCTAGTGGAAGAAATTTCTAAGCAGCAAAGCATTCAAGATGTGGCCTGGCTGCTTCTAACAAACTACAATCAGAATTGGGAACAAAGAAATGACTTAAAGTGGAACTTATATTTAAAAGGGAAGCACAGTGTAAAAGTTTAGAAAATTCACAGCCAGGCCCTATAGTTGAGAAAGAATCCAAGTAGGCTGTGGAGCAACCACTTGCTACAGAGATTAGCATGACTAAAAGGGAGCCAAGTGTCAACATCCAAGACAATGGGGGGAAAAAGCCTCAAAGCCATTTCAGAAATCTTCCAGGTTACCCCTCCCATCACAGGCCCAGAGGCCTAAGAAGGAAAGAATGGTTTAGTGGGCCAAGCCTGGGGCACCAACGCCCTGCACCACTTCAGGAGACTGCAACCCCCATCTCTGCTGCTCCAGCTCCAACCACAGTTCACAGGGCCCCAGGTACAGCTTGGGCTGCTTTGGAGAGTGCAAGACATCATAAACCTTGGTAGTTTCCACATGGTGTTAAGCTTACAGGCACACAGACTGCAAGAGTGAATGAGGCTTGGCATCCTCTGCGTAGCTTTCAGAGGATATATAGGAAAGCTTGCTACAGGGGCAGAGCCCCCACAGAGAAACCCTACTAGGGCAGTGTCTAAGGGAACTGTGGGGGTTGGAGCCCCCACACAGAGTCCCCACCAGGGCACTGCCTAGTGGAGCTGTGGGAAGGGGGCCACAACCCTCCAGACCTAAGAATGGTAGAGCCACTGGCAGCTTACACCCCCAGCAAGGAAAAGCTACAGGTACACAACTCCAACCTAAGACAGCAGCCATGTGGGCTGTGCTCAGGGAAGCCAGTGGGGCAGGGCTGCCCAAGGCCTTGGGAGCCCATCTTTCAAATCTAGATATGGGACGTGGAGTCAAGGATTACGTTGGAGCTTTGGAGCTTTGGAGCTTTAAGATTTAATGCCTGCTCTACTGGGTTTCAGACTTGCATGGGTTCTATTACCCTTTCCATTACCAATTTCTCCCTTTTGGAATGGGAATGTTTACCTAGTATCTGTACCACCATTGTATCTTGGAAGTAAATAACTTGTTTTATATTTTACAGGTTCATAGGTAGAAGGAAATTGGCTGTGAGTCTCAGATGAGATTTTGGACTTTGAGTTGATGCTGGAACAAGTTTTTGGGAGACTATTGGGAAGAGATGATTGTATTTTGCAAGGCGAGAAGGACATGAGATTTGGGGGCAGCAGGGGCAGAGACAGAATGACATGGTTTGGATGATGGCCCCTCCAAATTTCATGTTGAAATGTGATCCCCATTGCTGGAGGTGGAACCTGGTAAGAGGTACCAGATCATGGAGGTGGATCCCTCATGAATGGCTTGGTGCCATCCCCTTAGTGAAGAATGAGTTCTCATATGGTTTATGAAAGATCTGGTTGTTTAAGAGAGTCTGGGACCTCTGGCTTCTCACTCTTGCTCATGCTCTTGCCATATGACATGCCTGCTCTTCTTCACCTTCTGCCATCATTGGAAGCTTCCTGAAGCCTCACCAGAAGCCAAGCAGATGCTAGCACCACACTTCCTGTATGGCCTGCAGAACTGTGAGCCAATTAAACCTCTTTTCCATCCTCAGGTGTTCTTTCATAGCAATGCAAAAACAGACTAACACAGGATCACTCTTACCATTGCCAGGTTTCAATATCTAGCCACTAACTCAACAAGTCATGTTTCTTCTCTCTGCACAATATTTCTCCCATCTGCCTCTTTTTTTCAGCTTCCTCAACCAGTATCCTAGTTCAGGCTCTTATTACCCAACACCTAAACATATCTATAAGCTCTTAACTGGCCTCCCATACACATCAATCCATTCCATTTATGGCCATGTGTTTTGATAATCTTTCTCTGCTGATCAGAAATGCAGGAGGTGGCCAGGTGTGGTGGCTCATGCCTGTAATCCAACACTTTAGAAGGTGAGGTGGGAAGACTGCTTGAGTCCAGGAGTTTGAGACCAGCTTGGGAAACATAGCAAAACTCCGTCTCTACAAAAATAAAACAAAAATTAGTCAGGCATGGTGGTAAGCATCTGTAGTCTTAGCTAGTCTAGAGACTGAGGTGGGAAGATTGCTTGAGCCCAGGAGTTTGAAGTTTAGTAAGCTATGATCACACCACTGAACTCCAGTCTAGGCAACAGACTGAGATCCTGCCTCTAAATAAATAAATAAAAGAAACTCAGGAGACTACAGAATAAAATCTTAATGTCTTCTTCCAACAGTCACAATATTTCACGGTTCTAGCCATATCTCTGTCCTAGCAAAAGTGGTCTTTTCTACTCCTGGGACACATTATGCACACTTATGTTTCCAAATTACCCTTGAAACCTTTTCCTGCACTTTGAATCACCTTCCCACTCTTCTCCTCTTCCTTGAATTCTATTTATACCTGAGTGTTCAGCTCAAATCCAACCTTTCTACAAAGCCATCAGAAAAGCTACTACGCACTTGTCTCTGCATTCTCATTCATTCAAAAAGTATTTACCTACTAACTTCCTATGATGAGCAAGGCACCAAGTTAGTTGCTGGGTATAAAATGGTGAAAAAAAAAACCCACACAAACAGGGTTCCCGTTTTTATATTTTCCTCTCTCCATGAGTCATATGTGCACCAATTAGGTATAGCCCTTTGAGAGACTACATCTCATACTTTTTGTTTGTTTGTTTTTTGTTTTCTTTGAGACAGAGTTTTACTCTGTCACCCAGACTGGAGTGACGTGGCATGATCATAGCTTACTGCAGCCCTGACTTCCCGGGCTCAGGTGATTTTCCCACTTTAGCCTCCCAAGTAGCTGGACTACAGGTGTGCACCAACACGCTTGGCTAATTTTTGTATTTTTTGTAGAGATGGGGTTTTGCCATGTTGTCCAGGCTGGTCTGAGACTCCTAGGCTTAAATGATCCATCCACCTTGGTCTCCCAAAGTGCTGGGATTACAGATATAAGCCACTGTACCTAGCCTATATCTCATGTATTTTTAAAAAATCTTTCAAAGCTCCACTCCTAGTGTAGTGCCAGGCACATAGCAAATGCTCAGTAAATGACTGCTGATTGATTTCTGATCAGTAGTTACAGATCCACACACATATCTCTGACCTGCCTGTGACAGCAGTTCTTTATAAAGCCAAGTCAAATGGCTCATATCTGAAGAGACCAACCTTTATTAACACTATGCTCCAAAATCAACAGGGCCAACTGGCCACCTGACCAAGAACAATGGTTGTCCTTTTCATAGAGAATGTGCCAGTTTGCCTTAGACACTGAGAGCACTTTGTGAAACCCTGATCACAACAGGACAAGGCGTACTTCTGAATGGCAACAGGAGATGATATAGGTGGTCTCTGCCTTCATATATTCATGTAACAAAACATGGGTACGGTCAAAGAGTCCCACTCAATGCCTTAGAGACTTATAACCATCTCATCTCACATAGACTTAGGAGGTATGCAAAATGCCTGTCAAGCATCCAAAGTGTGCATCAATTCAGCAAATATTTACCAAACACCAAGAAGAGACAACACCCAAGAGAAAGCACAGGCTTTGGAACTAAGAAAACCTGGCTCTGACTGCTGGATTTAGCACTAGTTATGTGGAAAGATGACTGATCTTGCTCAGCTTTGATTTCCTTCTCTGTAAAACAAGGACAGGACCACCTACCTCACAGGGTCTGCTATGAGGATTAAATGAGATAATGCGTGTAAAGTACGTGACACAGAGTAGACGTTCAGTAAGTGGTAAGCCGTTACTATTGCTGAAGAAGAAGATAAACAGGCAGTAGTGGTATCTGTAGTGTTGGGCACTGTGTTAGCACTGTTGCATATCCAGCAAGACAATCTCAAGGCAGACCTTTAGGTAGAGAGAAAAATAAGAGAGGGGGACATAAAACTGTCTTATGCCTTAGAATGCGTATCTATCACTAAAATTCTAAGTAATATGGAAACTTGGATGTTTCACTGATATCATAAGCAACATTATCCCAAAGCATTTAAATAAAATACTCATCTCCAACCACCCTCGTGTCATGGTCACTTGTTGCTTTCAGCAATTCAAACTGCTTGGGGTGATAGAGCTCCATGGTAGATTTAACTGCACTCCTTTACCTTGAGATAAACAGCTTGTAAACTCCTAGAAGGCCACTACTGCTTTTAAAACCAATGTTTGTTCTTTGGGGAAGGTAATGCTGAGAATCCAAACCCAGTATAAGAAAGAATTCAGCTCCCATGCAGGCCACTGTGAAGAGGACACACCTAGTAGACACACAAATGTTTGCTGAACATAAGAATGAGTTTCAGTTACAATGGACTTCTATATCCAATGTAATATAACACCTGGGATACCGATGCAAAACATGTTACTATGAATAAGAGTCCCAGTCTTCGGAATCAGAGAAGGAAATGGAGCAAATACAAATACCCAGTTTCTGTCTCTCCTAAGAACAAAGAGAAAGGGAAAAAAGTATTGAACCAGAAGCTGAACGGAAAAAAGTATTGAACCGAAGCTGGCATTCACTCTCAAACATGTACTACTGCCTCCTCTACCCGCTTCTGTCCAGTCTTAAAGGTGTGTGTGCATAGATTAGTTGAATGTGTTTCAAGTTCATAAAGGAAGTCAAGGAAAAATTCCATTCTTTAACATCTTGCTAAAATATATAGCTTCCGTAAGATGACACTAAATGTAAGTATTCAGCACTCACATCTCACTGAAGAGAAGGGAGAATCAGGAGAAAATGAACTGTAAAGGGTGAAACTATGCTTACGAGGTAAGAGTCCAGCGTTCTCTGCCTTTCCGAAGAGTGGCAACCATCCCTTCCACAGCCCCATGCAGCAGTATCTGAGAAGCACAGGGAAGGCTGAAAAATCTGTGGATGACCTTACTAGAATTTCATGCTTACTTATACATGTGACTAAAAGCCAGCACCCAGGCTTCCAATCTCTCAGAAGTCACCCATAAATCAGCCTATGAGACAAGTGCTGCAAATAGCATAATTTCTCATGAGCAAGGACCCTGGCTATGTTGCTAGATCTTTCTGTAGTTAACAGCGAAAGATAGTATCTGTTTTAACATTTTATTATGAAGATTTTGAATTTACACAAAAAAGTAAACGGATGTGATGAACCCAGCTTTAACAGTTACCAACATATGACAAATCTTGTTTCATCTATACCATACCCACTGGATTATATTAAACTGAAACCCAGGTATCATAGTATTTTATTTATAAATACTTAAGTATATAAAAGATGAGGATTTTTAAAAAAATCACCACAATACCATTATCAAACATTAAAAATGAAAAGCCATTTCCTTATACTAGCAAAAATGCCCTCACAATGTTCAAATGTCCCCAATTGTCTTATAACCCCATCCTCTTTTTACAGTTAGTTAATAAGTGAATGTTCACAATGGAAAGCAACGTAGAGACTGCACAGTTCAGTTTCTACCCACTAAGACCCAAACTCCCTCACAGCAGTGCCTCGGTTATGACACGTCCCCTGAGAAGTGTGCATTTTGTGGAAGACAAGAATATTAGACTCATCAGTTTTTTTTTTCCCCTTCAGTATGTTATTTTACTCTCTTTTGTAATTGCATACTTAAGATTTTTAAATAGCTTTATTGAGATATAATTCACATCACAAAACTTACCTATTTAAAGTATACAATTCAATTATTTCTAGCATATTCGCAAAGTTGTGCAGTGATCCCCACTATTTAAGTTCTGAACATTTCTATTACCCCAAAAAGAAACTCTGTACCCATGAGCAATCTCTCCCTCACCCGCCTCACCCTTTCCCGGCCCCTGGTAATCACCAGCTGGCTTTCCGCCTCTGTGGATTTTGCCTTTCTGGACATTCTTACTCCACTCTCACACTGTTTAAAGTCGTTTGGGGGTCTGTCCTCCAACCCCCAGGTAAGGCAGTAACTTTCCTAGGGGATAGGAGTATCTGACCGGCACTCATGGAGTCAGATTCCCCAGCAGGCTCTCCTGGCTCCTCCCTAATCTGGGAGCAGAGGATCAGCTGTTTCTTTTTGTTTTAGCTGTTAGAAAGTTCAGGCTTAAATTTGCTGCCCAGCTTTAATAACTGTGTAGCATACTATCACATACATTTCTCTCACCACATTTCCCTCTATCCTCACTTTAGTATTCAACCTTAATTTTCCTTTTGTTTTGTTCATTTGCATTTTTCCTATATTTTCTTATACTTCAAGTATTTTGTACTCAAATACTTTTTTTTTTGAGGTGGGGAACCAGTAAAGAATGAATGCATAACATTTATCTTCAGACATTCTGGTACTATCTTATCATGTCTGAAAGCCTAGGAAAATCTCATTTGATTATGATGATTTCTGGCGATTGAAACCTAGCCTGATACTCCCAAAAACATAGTGTTAGGCTCCAACGAAAGGATACAGAAGAAAAAGAAATGCCTCAAAGATGACTTGGGTGAGGATGTGTGAAATGTATTCCTGTACACACAAAAAAGAGGTGTATGTGTGGGGCAGGATCGGTGAAGAAAATGTTGGTGATTCAGCTTTAGTTTAGAGAACTAAACGTAACAGACTTGATGGTCAGGGGAAATAAAGAAGAGGAAGAAAACAGACATAGAAGGTATCACTCCGGGGCCCTGGGCTGACGCCTCCATTAATATTACCGCATTCATTGTGAAGTGTACGTGTCAGCATCAGAGAACAAGAACTACAGCTTCACTGTGTGAAGAACCATCCCCATCCCAAGTGCTATTTAAGACATTTTACTGGGGGTACTGGTTGCTTTACTCTTGCCAAAAGAAAAATATCCTGTAAGGAGTAAAAACCCAAGCTTTCCCCAGGAAAGACCTCACAGGCAGAGGACATTAATTCCTTCCTTGATAGAGTTCAACAAAACTCTTCCTGCACCCCGGAATGCAATGATTAATCAACTAATCTGGACCCAAGCTTTGTTTATATGTTCCAACCCTAAACATTAATTGAAATATTTCCATTACAACAAAAACACTTTGGTTAGGATTTAAACACCACTGCCTAACAACATGCAAGTGTGCTTCAGAACATGAAAGCATAATTTAGCAAAATAACAGTCCCTGCATTCGATCCAAGGGGGCACGGAATGAAAAATATGTTATTCTAGGGTACATGGTTACTTGACAGCTAGACCAAGGGACATGAATTCCCTTTCCCACGTGATAAACTGCCGGAGATATTCTACCATGCTTTGTACTATTAGAAAAGCTTGCATAAATTTTTTTTTCGCTTGTTAGTGTTTGTTTTGCTGAGGTTGGGTGGTGTGGGTGTTAGGTTTTAACATGTGAAAAAGAGACACAAGACACAAGTTCACACCTGTAATCCCAGCACTTTGGTAGGCTGAGACAGGCAGATCACCTGAGGTCAGGAGTTCAAGACCAGCGTGGTCAACATGGTGAAACCCTGTCTCTACTGAAAGAAAAATACAAAAATTAGCTAGGTGCGGTGGCTCACGTCTGTAATCCCAGCACTTTGGGAGGCTGAGACGGGCAGATCACCTGAGGTCAGGAGTTCAAGACCAGTCTGGTCAACATGGTGAAACCCTGTCTCTACTGAAAAAAAAATACAAAAATTAGCCAGGTGCGGTGGCTCACGCCGGTAATCCCAGCACTTTGGGAGGCCAAGATGAGTGGATCACCTGAGGTCAGGAGTTCCAGACCAGCCTGGCCAACACCGTGAAACCCAGTCTTTACTTTAAAAAAAAAAAAAAGCCAGGCATGGTGGCTGACACCTGTAGTCCCAGCTACTCCGGAGGCTAAAGCAGGAGAATTGCTTGAACCTAGGAGGTAGAGGTTGCAGTGAGACAAGATCATGCCACTGCACTCCAGCCTGGGTGACAGAGGGACACTCGATCAAGAAAGAAAGAGAGAAAGAGAAAGAGAGAGAGAGAGAGAGACAGAGACAGAGACAGAGAGAAAGAAAGAAAGAAAAGAAGGAAGGAAGGAAGGAAGGAAGAAAGAAAGGGAGGGAGGGAGGGAGGGAGGAAGGAAGGAAGGAAGGAAGGAAGGAAGGAAGGAAGGAAGGAAGGAGGGAAGGAGAGAGAGAGAGAGAAAGAAAGAAAGAAAAGAAAAAGAGAAAAAGAGACACAAATTTGGGAAATACCATTTTTGAAAGAAAGTGTGTTTTGACAGTATTTGAATACGGGTCAAATCCCCTGAAGAAGCTTAGATATAACAATAGAGGTGAATGCAATAACAGAACTTATACTGGCTACAGTCTACTTCAGTTACTGCTCTAGGAAGAAGCAGCCTTCAAGAGGGGGGAAAAGTCTGAGCAATTTAAGATGCACAGACGAGTTTCTTAATAATAGCAAATGGATGAATTTTATCCAAGTGCTTCAAAGTACATTTAACACAGAACAATCTGCAGCAGCTATTCTCACCTCCACCAAAACCTCCCTTCCTCAAGATGAATCAATCTCCTGGTTTCTTCAACAATGTGAAAAAAGCAAGATACTTACTTTTTATTTGTTAAGAAGGTTTCTCTGCCTAGAATGTGATTCTCAAGCCTGGATACAGGGGATCCCTCCCTACACAGGGATTCATTAGAATCACCTGTATAGATTTTCTTTTTTTTTTTTAAACAACAACAACAACAAAAAAGCAGCTAAGCCCACCCAGAGATTCTAATTTAACTGGTCTGGGATTGGATCCAGGCACTGGTATTTTTTTAAAAAAGACTTCCCAGTGATTCAAACATAAACCTGGGTTGAGAATCAATGGTCTATACAAACATCTCCTCTTTCCACACCAAGTCGTATCTGTGGGGTTTTTGTTTTTGTTGTTTTCATTTTAAAATAAGCTTTTTCTCTCTTCAAGGCTCAATCTCCTCCATGCAATGTACCAAAACTACCCTACCTTAGTAGGTCCCTACTCATGTAATCGTTCCTGACACTCCTCCAAGGTTAGAGCGTTCATATTTCTCCTGTGACTTAAGCGTTTATGGATATACTCAGCATTATATTCATAATGTAACCAGCATGTTTATGTTTGTTACTATGGTTTGTGCTTAAGTTACAAGCTTGTCTTATCTCCCTTGTTTGATTCAGCAGATGATTTTGGAATGCATATTATGTGAATGTCACTGTGCTCAAGGCCTGTGGAGGCTGCAAAAATGTAAAGCCATTCTTGTAGCTGTCAAGGAACTTAAAATCCAGAATGGAGATAAGACAGAAATAAATAACACTACCATATAGAATATAAAATCTATAATAGACATCCAAGGTATACTAGACCACTCTCAGCTGCAGAACAAAGACATATATCAAAATGCGAACAGTGGTTATCTCCAGGAAGTGGGATTAAGAATGTTCTTTGTTTTTGCGTGTTTTTTTTTAAGTCTTTTACAAGATGTACGTTATGGGAAATAGTCTCTAAAGAAGGAGAAATCTGTTTCAAGGATGGAAAGTTAACAGGTGGAGAAGGAGCATGAGCAAAGGCAAAGCACCAAATGTATTTGGTGACAGTGGGTAACTCCGTGCTGCTGCTGTCCCTTGGAGTGAAGGCAGAAAGAGAAGGGGGTGAGGTCAGAAGGATTGTAGCAGTATTGCCAAAACCTTGAATGCCATAGAGAGGATTTTTTTTTTTTTTTTTGAGACAGAGTCTCGCTCTGTCGCCCAGGCTACAGTGCAGTGGCGCAATCTCGGCTCACTGCAAGCTCCGCCTCCTGGGTTCACGCCATTCTCCTGCCTCAGCCTCCGGAGTAGCTGGGACTACAGGCGCCCGCCACCTCGCCCAGCTAGATTTTTGTACTTTTTAGTAGAAACAGGGTTTCACCGTGTTAGCCAGGATGGTCTCGATCTCCTGACCTTGTGATCCGCCCGTCTCGGCCTCCCAAAGCGCTGGGATTACAGGCTTGAGCCACCGCGCCCGGCCATAGAGAGGATTTTTAATTGGCAAATGGGAGCCACTAAAGGTTTTTAAATGGTACTTTTCCTTATTATAAAAATAACACTTTTCTTTAAAAAGAGTATTATATGTCTATTATATAAGTAATTGGAAAGGAGTAAAATCCATAAAGTAAATAAAAATTATCACCAGAAAGCTCATAACTCAGAAAAAAAAAATAATGCTAATATTCTGGCACATTTCCTTTCAGTCTTTTGCAGTCATGAAAGATTTTTTAAGCAGGAATCTGACCTCATCAGGGCTATGCTTTAGGAGGCTGGGTTACGAGATGTCCAAAGAACGAAGTGGCTTCCTCACACACATTCTCCACTTCTCCTGCTTATGTTTTTGCTGCAGGTCCACAGATAGGTCCCAAAGGGCAAGCAGAACCCGAGGGGAAAGCCCAAGGCTTTGGCAGAAGCATTCCTAATATTCAGTGAAACAGACAAGAAGCCCTTGATGGAGGTGAAGAGACCAATCTGCAGAGCAGCAACAGGTCATCAGGGAGTCTTGTCTTGAGAAGGGAGGTTGTTTCACAGGACCGCAGAGAGCTTTTCTAGAGATCCTCTTCACCACAATTCCCAGCAGGGAGATTCCTAAAAATAGGCAATTACCACATCTTGTATGTGATAATTACATTACAATAAAACAGCTCATAGTATGACAGCTACTGCCTCTGAGTAAGAAATCATGTTGCCTCTGAGATCACAGCTTCAAGAAGGGGTTGACCTGTGTCAAAATCCCCTGACAGGCTTTATTTGTCAAGTCAGTTCTCACAGCACTCAGCCTTGCCCCCCACTCTGAGACAATGGGGCTCTGTGAAGGAGCAGAGGCCAAAATCTGGAAGGACACTGGCATGCCTCTTCTACCCCCATGAGGTGTTTATTATTTTGCTCGCAAATAAGCTGCGTCCAATGTTTTATTTCCTTCCCCCTTCTTCCCTTTGCTAATTTTATCTCAATTTCAAATTAGTATTTTTCAAGAGATAATTTACTTAATTCCCAGCCCCTCCTACCCGTTTATGACTTAGGAATGAACGTAAGCACAAAACATCTTGTGATGGCCTCAAAATAGAAAGCAAGTTTAAAGTTTTATTTTTCTGTCCCAAAGCTGCCAAAGCTCTGGCGTGTTTTAACTTCTGCTCTACACACAGTTTCCCCCTCCGTCCCTCCCATCCAGCTATATTTAGTAAAGCCCAAATAAAAGGGATACATGCAAAGCAAAATTAAATATAGTTTCTTTCAACCAGTAAACCCAAGTTAAAGCTCATACAAACATTCATATACTAAGAAGCACTCTCCTCCTCCAAAGACAGCTCTCAGCCTCACCTGTCTCACCAAGTGGCAGGTGCGCCCAGGAAGGCAAACACACCACCTCCCCTCCTTAATCTCGGATGACTCCTTCCCCCCTTGCTCCCACACTGCCCTCTTTCAGTGCCACCCGCACCTCTCTGCTCTCCGTTTCTGGATATCAGTGTACCTACATCACACTCTACACTCCACCTGCACCTAGAAGGAAAAGAGAAGAACTGAGAAAGGTGCATCTATTAATAAATGAAAGGCATGCAGAAGTGCTCGAGGACCAAGGGAGTGTAGACCAGGCTGCTCCAAAGCACACCATTGCAGCAGCTTCACACCACATCTTCACCTCCAGTGACTGATGTCAAACTTATCTTTGACTTTCGTTGGCTGAAAGAAATTCTATGGGACTTGAGTGCAAGGAAGACACTCTGATTCTGGTTTTCTAATAGGAATGAAGATATCACAATGGTAACAAGATTTTTTGGGGAAAATTCTTGTCCACAAGGCAGCAAAGCTGTAAAGCTAAATACGGAACATGAAAGGACTGAGGTAAGTTTATGGAGGAGAGTTTGTGGGCATGGATATGGGAATGTCTCCAAATGCAACTTTTCCCATAAAAGAAGTACTTGAGTGTCCCATCCCTTTTCCAAAACCAAAGGCACACATGAAGATGGGAGAAAATGTGGAGGTTCTAAGAACCCAATGGCTGTGTAGCAAACTCATCCTTCTCAGGATGCTTTCACCTAAATAAAGCCCAACGTGCCATACACAGCCACTAAGTATATTTAATTCTACTATCAAAGAAGAAGCTACTACCAGGTCCAGTGAATAGCAATAAAACTATTGAGACAATATCATCAAAGCCCCAAATTTATTTGCTACTATATTAAGGCAAAACAGCTCTACATTTTAAAATATTTTAAGTATAATGGCCGGGGGCGGTGGCTCAAGCCTGTAATCCCAGCACTTTGAGAGGCCGAGACGGGCGGATCGCGAAGTCAGGAGATGGAGACCATCCTGGCTAACACGGTGAAACCCCGTCTCTACTAAAAAATACAAAAAACTAGCCAGGCGTGGTGGCGGGCGCCTGTAGTCCCAGTTAGTCGAGAGGCTGAGGCAGGAGAATGGCGTAAACCCAAGAGGCGGAGCTTGCAGTGAGCTGAGATCCGGCCACTGCACTCCAGCCTGGGAGACAGAGCGAGACTCCGTCTCAAAAAAAAAAAAGTATAATGATCTAGAACACGGACCAGTAAACTATGGCTGATAGGTTAAATCCAGCCAGCCACCTGTTTTTGTACAGTCTACAAGCTAAGAATGTTTTTCCCTTTTTTTAAATGGTTGGGGAGAAAAAATAAAAAGAATATTCCATGACATGTGAAAATTATACAAAATTCAAATCTAAGTGTCCATAAATAAAGTTTTATTGGAACACAGCCATGCTCATCCATTTCCATATTGTCTATGGCTGCTCTTACAGAGTTGAATAGGTACTAACGGGATAGTATCGTCTACCGAGCCAAAAATATTTACTATTTGGTGCTTTACAGAAAAAGTTTGCCAACCCCTGGTCTAGAGACAAACCTGGGGTGTGAAAAATATATTTTACTGATTTAATACTTTATAGTTTTCCCTGGTATATTTACACCTATTACTTTCATTTTAACTTTACTCCAAGTCAGTGAGTTATACCCTGTTTAGGGATGAGAATGCAAGTTTGAAAGTGGACTTGCCCAAGGTCATGCAGCAGCTAAGAGGCAAGACCAGAGTTACACCCCAGTTTTCTGACCTATATCCCAAGGTGTTCACATTACACAGCTGTCTTCTTGGATGCCTGTTAACTGTAGTTGCCATCTTTTAAGACATTCTCTCCACATTTGATAGTTTACCATAGTGTAAAGTCCATCCTTCCTAAAATAGGACTGAAAACAAACTTCCCAGCCCCACTTTCTGTTAGGATAGAGACACACGACTGTGGACCCAGTGGCTTCCCAATCTGGCAGCGGCAGTTGTGGGAGAAGCTTCTCGATGGTGGCACAGACAGCAGCTCTCTTGGCAGAGCAATTCTGCAGAATATCAAGAAGCTCTACCTGGAGCCTGTTTCTTCAGCCTGCCCAACAATTCTGTGATCTATCCATATACCTCAATGCGTTCTTTTGTGCTTACTCTAGCTACTCTGGATTCTGTTCTCCACAACGATGACCAGAGACCAACACAACTTAAGTTCAGAAGAAATCCTTATAATACTATAGTGTTTCCTAAAACCTTCTAGAACAACTTCCCACCATCATTACCATCTTCTAAAATCCAATCCCATTTCCATAAGATGTTATTCTTAAGAAAGGATTCTGTAATTAAGTAAATAAATTATAAAACATCAAGTTAAACAGATTTCTTTACTACAGGACTTCTCAGAGCCTTAAAATGTATGTGTGCTTCATAAAACTCCAAGAAAGGAACAAGTATACTTGAAAAACGTGGCCGGGCACGGTGGCTCAAGCCTGTAATCCCAGCACTTTGGGAGGCCGAGGCGGGTGGATCATGAGGTCAGGAGATCGAGACCATCCTGGCTAACATGGTGAAACCCCGTCTCTACTAAAAATACAAAAAACTAGCCGGGCGTGGTGGCGGGCGCCTGTAGTCCCAGCTACTTTCAGGAGGCTGAGGCAGAAGAATGCGTGAACCTGGGGCCGAAGACTTGCCCAGTGAGCAGTCAGCGCCACTGCACTCCAGCCTGGGTGACACAGAGACTCCGTCTCAAAAAAAAAAGAAAAACGTAGTTGACCACTGAAACATTTTTAATACGTCTTACCAGTATAGTAACATATTTGGGGAAATATTGATCAACATACCTTCTACTTAGAAAAAAAAAATGTTTATAATTATAAAATATTTTAAAATAAGGCTGCTGAAATGAGGAATACAATTCTGGAATATGTTGGGTGAAATTACAGAATGTATTAAGGGTTGAAAATGCTTTCGTGTACTGTTCATGGGGATATATTTTAGTGCAGCCATTTTGGAAATCATTGGCAATGACTATTTTAGGTCAACGCAAAAGTAATTGCGGTTTTTGCCACTGAAAGTAATGGCCATTACTTTCAGTGTAAGCCATAATCACTAAATAACCAACCTAAAATAGCAAGTGTCTTAATCCTTATATTTCTCTTTAATCCAATCATTATACTTCTAGGAATATTTCCTTAAAAAAAAAAATCTGAAATGTGGACAATTACCAGATCCTCAGTCATTATATATACTTTTGTGACTTTATGAAAAAGAAAAAAATGTCCTCACTTGAGAAAAACACATAAGGGGACTCCTTTGTCTTTCTATTCAGGTCATAACTTCCTTATGATTGAGGGAAAAGAGACAAAAGGGCTGTTATTTTCTTAGTGGCATCATGACACTATATAAACATTTATTCAGCTCTTTGCCTCCTACAGAAAAAGGAAAAAGGAAAGTTGAGAACTTTCCCAAGAGTATCTCTATTGTTAATTAAAACATCCTCAGCCAGATGCATGGCATCCCCATAAGTGAAGCAGTGAGAAGAACCATGAGTATGTAGTCAGAGGTGTTATGATGCTGAGCTAACCCGAGGGCTTATGATGAACTACAAACTTTCGGGCTAGATTTTTTTCTGCGGGATTCAGGTTAACTTGGTAAAGAACAAGATAAAGAAAAAGAACTGCATGTTAACCCTTTTAAGTCAATCTAAGTATTTTTAAAAGGTCCTTTAATACTACTTAAATATTTAAATTATATTTTGAATATGTGTATATTTAATACATATAAAAATGATATAAATGTTATGTCTAATTCTGTGGAGGACTTAAGGAAGCTTCAAATTCAGCAACTTGTAGATTCAGATCATGTGACTAGGACAGCAATGCCCTCTAGTGGTGGAGTATCATGCTTTCACTTTGAAGCTTCTGACAGATCAACAAGCACCTTTAAAAGGTTGAATCTAGCCCGGGCACGATGGCTTGCGCCTTTAATCCCAGTACTTTGGGAGGCCGAGGCAGGTGCATCACCTGAGGTCAGGAGTTTGAGACCACCCTGACCAATATGGTGAAACCCCATCTCTTCTAAAAATACAGAAATTAGCCGGATGTGGTGGCAGGTGCCTGTAGTCCCAGCTACTTGGAAGGCTGAGGCAGGAGAATCGCTTGAACCCGGGAGGTGGAGATTGCAGTGACCCGAGATCGCGCCACTACACTCCAGCCTGGGCGACAGAGTGAGACTCCGTCTCAAAACAAAACAAAAAAAAGTTTGCATCTGGGCCGGGCATGGTGGTCCACGCCTGTAATCCCAACACTTTGAGAGGCCGAGGCGGAAGAATCACTTGAGGTCAGGCATTTGAGATCAGCCCAGGCAAGACAGCAAAACTCCCATCTCTATAAAAACTTTTAAAAATTAGCTGAGCAGGGGGAGACTGAGGAGGAGGGGAGGATGGATTGGGCCCAGGAGTTGAGGTGGGAGGAGGACTTGGGTCCTGGAGTTTGAGGTTGCAATGAGATATCCAAGATCATACCACTGCACTCCAGCCTAAGAGACAGAATGACACCCTGTCTCCAAAAAAAAAAAAAAGTTGAATATATCGTTTAAAAAGAAAGTTATGAAGAGACAGCAAACATTCAGAAGAACCTGTAACTCTTAAATAGTGAAGGCCATGACCAAGGAAAGGTATTTAATTCAAAGACCACTCTTCAATTTGCTCTGAAGTCCATTTTACAGACAGAGAAATCATGGTCTCCACATAGTAGAAATGGCCTGGCATGGTGGTTCACGCTTGTAATCTCAACACTTTTGGAGGTTTGAGGCAGAAGGATAGCTTGAGCCCAGGAGTTCAAGGCCATCCTGGGCAACATGCCAAGATCCCATTTCTACTAATTTTTTTTTTTTAATTAATGGTGATGCACACCTGTGGTCCCAGCTACTCGGGAGGCTGAGGTGGAAGGTTCAATTGAGCCCAGGAGGTCAATGCTGCAGTAAGCTGTGGTCATTGCCACTGCACTCCCGCCTGGGTGATAGAATGAGACCCTGTCTCAAAAAAAAAGGGGGGGAGGGGGCGGGAAACAATATCATCTCGGTCACAAAACCACATGAACCAAGAGGTCTGTGTTAACTATCTATTAGGCAAAATCCACCAACTAAGACTGAACAAATCATCTTTTCGCATTTTATCTCTACAGAAGTACCAATTGCCTATAGCAGCAGCCACTATATCCTTCTTTCCAAAGTTCAGTCCTTGTGGACCAGAGGCCCACACAAACCCAGGAAGATCTGGGAATCCCTGGAAGGGATATGAATCCTGAGCCTTCTCTCTATGTCCTCAAGGAAGCAGAACTGGGAGATGGTCTCTCTCTTAGGCTCCTATGTCAACAGAATCTATGTCTCATAAGAAGGGATGTGGTGGCGGGTGTGTAATTTACATCAGAAAAATGAAGTCTCTACCCTTGCTCTGCCATAGCACACCACATAGTTAGGAGTCAGGACTGGTCAAGTAGGACCGGCCAACCCCAGGGAGCATATCTGGTGATTTACAGGAAACTCCACTTCTCTCAGGGAAAATGGGATGTGGTAGGGAAGGCAAAACCAACAAACAGAGATTCACCATGTTGAAGTGAGAAAGAGCAGTGGGTTATATTTTAAAAGGATTTTATACATTGGAAAGTATTTTCACAAGCATCTTATGTGCTCCTTTGGTTACGACCCCATAGGTCTTTATTCCAACATAACAGATTTTAAAAAGACTGAGAAGTTAAGTGGCTTGTCTGTGTAATCTGGCAAATTGGTAACAGACTCAAGACTCACCCAGAGGTCTGTTATGTTTCCCATAGCACCTGTGACACCCAAGGTGGAGGTGCCTTAATTACCAGCACATAAATGATGAGAGGAGGAGCGGAGCCCCTCTAGGAAGTCACAGTCAGAGCAGCACACAGAGACTGTAATAGATGATCTTGTGGATAGGTTTCTGTTCTATTTCTTTTTTAGTTAGAGACAGGGTCTCACTGTTGCCCAGGCTGGAGTGCAGTGGTGCAATTATAGGTCACTGCAGCCTCAAACTCCTGGGCTGAAGTTATCCTCCCACCTCAGCCTCTCTAGTAGCTAGGACTACAGATGTGCACAACCACATCTGGCTAATTTATCCTTTTTTGGTAGAGATGGGGGTCTCACTGTGTTGCCCAGACTGGTCTTGGCCTCAAGCAATCTTCCCAACTTGGCTACCCAAAATGCTGAAATTATAGGCATGAGCCACAGCACCCAGCAAATGGCTTTAAAAAACCCAAAGAACAGAACTTAAAAAGTAAAGAAGCCTAAGACTAGAATAGGGACAAGGAGGCCTACAAAACTTGAAAAGAGCCTAAATGGGCCGGGCACGGTGGCTTACGCCTGTAATCTCCGCACTTTGGGAGGTTGAGTTGGGCAGATCACTTGAGGCCAGGAGTTTGAGACCAGCCTGGTCAACATGGTGAAATCCCTGTCTCTACTAGAAATATAAAAATTAGCCAGGTGTGGTGGTACGCGCCTATAATCCCAGCTACTTGGGTGGCTGAGGCAGGAGAATCGCTTGAACCCGGGAAGTGGAAGCTGCAGTGGGCTGAGATCGAGCCACTGCACTCTAGCCTGGGTGAAAGAGTAAGACTTTGTCTCAAACAAAAAAAAAAAAAAAAAGAGTTTAAATGTAATCACTGTTTTACAATTAAAATATGTTTATGAGACTCTGTTAAAGATGTAAGTAATGAGAAATCTATTTTAGAAAGACTGATATCCAAAACTCCTAAAACATTTGTTTAAGGAGGTAAACTTTCCACTTTCCAAAAGCTTTCCAGATAACCAAGATTCTGGCTGCAGTCGTTTCTCAACAATTTCAATAAATTAGTGAATCTCTTTCTCTTTTTCCTATGGTCTCATTTTTCCTTACAGTTTGAATAAGTAGTCTTGTCCTGAGTTTTTTTAATGGTGCATTTCAAATACTATGAGCTTACTTGCATTGCAAAACTTATTCTTGGTAATGAAAGAAAACAATGGAACTGGAAAGGTCTGGGGTCTATAACAGACCCATTTTTGAGGCTACGCAGCTCACACGGCCTCTTTGTCACAGAGGTGGGCTCCTGGAGGCAGTGTTTATATCCTGGAACCCTGCCACTGTGGCCGTATCTGACTGGGTCAGGCGTAGGCATCTCTGTCCCAAACAGAGCCAGTCAGAAACTCTTCCACAGCAATTCCTTTTGCTTAAGCTAGCTTGATTCTGTTTCTATTACTCAGAACCAAAAGGCTCTAGATAATACATTTTATGTATTTATTTGGTTTCTTTTCCGCTTGTCCACACTAAATTGTTTGCTCTATAAGGGCAGAGATTTGTCTGTTTTGTTCACTGTTGTAGCTCAAGTGCCTAGAATAATGCCTAGACAATACTATAAAAATGTTTAGATACTCAAAAATGTTCGCTGAATAACGAATATTGTGAGCCTTTCTTAAAGAGTTTTCCCCACTGTAAGTTTTATCCAGTGGGCTGTTGTGTTTGCTGAAGAGAGAAGGCTCGGCTCTGCAGAGTTTGGTCTCTACCAACTTTCCACATAATATCTGAAATATTTTCAAATTTATCTTTTCCCAAATATCTACTACTCCTGATGCTTCTTATATCTGAAAGATTCTCATCTCTTCTTCACAAGTTAGCACTTCAGTACTACAACTGCTGTACATAGTGTACTGTTATCATCATTACAATGGGATAATCCCTACACATCTCCCTTTCTTCTCTCTCTCTCTTTTTTTTTTCTTTTTTTGAGACAGTCTCACTCTGTCGCCCAGGCTGGGGTGGGTGCAATGGCGCAACCCCGGCTCACTGCAATCTCTGCTTCCCAGGTTTAAGCAATTCTCCTGTCTCAGCCTCCCAATAGCTGGGACTACAGGCACGCGCCACCACGCCCAGCTAATTTTTGTATTTTTAGTAGAGACGGGGTTTCACCATGTTAGCCCGGGTGGTCTTAAATTCCTAACCTCAGGTGATCCACCCGCCTCAGCCTCCCAAAGTGCTGGGATTACAGGTGTGAGCCACCGTGCCCGGCCCTTCCCTTCTCTTTCGTCCTTCGAAATGTCTGCGCTCAATAATGTCATAGTCTGGGCCATCTATTAATGAATGGGCAGAAGACTTCATCCCTGCTTCCCAAGCTCCAGGATTTAAATGGTGCCTGCAAGGGAATACAGAGGTGCTCCAGGAGGCCTGATAACTAGCCCTGTCAGGGTACCAATCAGGTTCCCAAGAGCAGCAAAGTATGTGACTGCTATCCAGGAGGCTAAAAAGCACAATACCATTCCAAATCTCTTCACTAAGGACCAGGGAAGCAGACAAACCAAAAAGATAGCTGGCCACATGTTTATACCTCCTAGGTGCTATTCTAACTCCTATCACTGAGCCATTTACCTGCTCTGTGTGTTGACTAGTAAAATAGGTAATTTGTACTTCTCTATACTGTTAAGGAGGTATAATCACTATTATAACACTATAGACTATAGAACTTGAGCTTTTGGCTAAGATAGAATGATCTATTAGACCTTCAAATAATTTAACAGGCAGAAGTACTAAAATAAATATAAATTGTTAACTATACAAAGTTTGAGTGCAGATTACACATTCAAATGGAAACATACATGAATAGATAATTTTTCGAAGTAGAAAAACTTCCCCAAATATATGATTTTAAAATTCAGTGTTTATGCTTAAAATTACTTAGTTAAAAACAGAACAAAACAGACTTTAGGTAAGTTTAAGTTTCCTACATAAAAACTAAGTTAGGGAGGCCAAGGAGGGGTTTATTTATAAGGTCAAAAGAAACATGATCAGTTGCTCACAGAAAAACGAGCAACTGGCCTTATCCCTGCAGTACTTTACAATTCCTTTATCAACTCATCTTCTCATGCCACTTTCTTTTTCTTGCTGAAATGTCTTAGTGTAACTTCTTAGGCTTAAATTCTCACAATTTTCTTTTCATTAACTCAATTTTACTTGCAGTCTGAATACTCGTTTAAAAACAAGTGCTCTAAAAGTCCTTGTGCCACATTTTTAGCGTGTTGAGCACACTCATGCAAGTGATCTCACAAAGACAAATACTTTCTCAGCTCCCTTCACGGAGATCTTCTCATTTCTGGCCCTCCCTTCCTGGAAGTCCTGACTTCGCTGATTGAGAGGAGAAACAAATCTCTTTTGATCTCTGGCTGGAGTCAGAGCTGCCTGCTGTTCTCTACCTCTCCTTAACACAGTGCTGAACACAATTTTCTGGAGGAGTGCCAGAATGTGCGCCATTCTGGAAGAGCAAATAATTATGGCCTCATCCTTATTCCAGTTCATACAATTGAGACAGGTATGGACAGTCCAGAGCAGAAGAAAGCAGCACGGAGACAGTTACCCAGGGCTTGCATGGTTTCAACGACTTTCACCATGTGTGATTTCAACGACATCACACATTCAGATGTCTGCTTGTTTTCCTCTACTACTGCTAAATCACAGACTAAGAAAGTAAAAACAGGCCGGGCACGGTGGCTCCCTCCTGTAAGTCCTGCACTTTGGAGGCCGAGGCGGGCGGATCACGAGGTCAGGAGATCAAGACCATCCTGGCTAACACGGTGAAACCCTGTCTCTACAAAAATACAAAAAATTAGCCAGGCATGGTGGCAGGTATCTGTAGTCCCTCCTACTTGGGAGGCTGAGGCAGGAGAATGGCGTGAACCCGGGAGGCGGAGCTTGCAGTGAGCCAAGATCAAGATCGTGCCACTGCACTCCAGCCTGGGCAACAGAGCGAGACTCTGTCTCAAAAAAAAAAAAAAAAAAGAAAGTAAAAACAACTTCAAGAAACACCAATGGGGCCAACTCCTGCTTTTCCATTGATAAATAAGTCTCATAGACAGTGTATGTGACAGTTAAGAGAGAGGTGGGGAAGGGTGCAGTTAAGAGGGAGGTGGGGAATCCCAGCACTTTGGAAGGCCAAGGTGGGCAGATCACAAGGCCAGGGCAGATCACAGGGTCAGGAGTTTGAAACTAGCCTGGCCAATATGGTGAAACCCCATCTCTACTAAAAATACAAAAATTAGCCAGGCATGGTGGCACACTCCTGTAGTCCCAGCTACTTCGGAGGCTGAGGCAGAAGAATCGCTTGAACCCAGGCAGCAGAGGTTGCAATGAGCCCAGATCGTGCCACTGCACTCCAGCCTGGGTAACAGAGTGAGACTCCGTCTCAAAAAAAAAAAAAAAAGAGGGAGCTGGGTTCAGATTTTGGCTCCAACACTTGTCTGGATGAACTGTAACAAGTTACTTAAGCTCAGTTCTTTATTTGTAAAAGAATAATAACAGCACTGACCTCATAGGATTGTTCAGAAGTTATGAGAGAAAAACATGCAAACCATTTGCAATAATACCTGCCTTGTAAGAGCTCAGTAAATGATGGCAGGAATAGCTGTTGATGTGATTACTATTCATATTACTGGTGCTGTTTTCTAAAGGAGTTGTTCCAAGAATTGCAGTGCCTTCATTCAGCAAACATTTCAATGAACACTTATGATATCTTATATGGGGCTAAACTCTGGAGACATAGACTCAAAAGCCGCAATCTGGACCCTCCAAACAGCATCCAATCAAGTGGAAGACGATCACTTAAACAACATATCACAGAATGGTAAGAGCTAGAACAGAGATGTACATAGGATCTTGACAAGCCAAAGAAGCAGCCTGAGAGTTCCAAGGAAGGAGAATGATCCAGAGCAAGGAGAAAGGTGACCTGGAGTGCACCAACAGAATAGGAGAGGGAACATCATTCTGGGCAAGGTTGGGGAATGGCAAAACATAAGACTAATAAGCTTAGCAAAAGCAAATGTATGAAAAGTCTAAGAAATTTGAACTTTAGCTTGAAGAGAAATGGAGATCACTGACTGTAGGACAAAGGATGGGCTGGGTTAGGGAAATAAAAGGAGAAGGTAGCTGAGTGAAGATTACTGCAATAATAAAAATCCCAGTCCAAGCACTAATAAAATGTAAAGGTATATAATTTAAGACCTAGCAATTCCACTTCTCAATCCCTACCCTAGAGAAATACTTACATATAAGCGTGAATAATAGGATATTACAAAAATGTTTACTGCAGCATGTTTGGAATTGGAAATTCTAACAATAGGAAAATGGCAAGGTGGCTCACGCCTGCAATCCCAGCACTTTCAATGGCCAAGGTGGAATGACTGCTTGAGCCCAGGAGTTTGAGACCAACCCAGACAACACAGTGAGGTCATGTCTTTACAAAAAACTTTAAAAATTAGCTGGGTGCGGTACTGCACACCTGTAGTCCTAGCTACTGGGCAGCTGAGGTGGGAATATCACTTGAGACCAGGAATTCAAGGCTGTAGTGAGCTACGATCATGCCACTGTACTCCAGCTTGTGTGACAGAAGTGAGACTCTGCCTCTAAAAATAATAATAAATAAAAATAAAGTAAAAACCCCAAGGTGGGCAAGGATAGATTAAAAACTCTAAAGAGCCTTATAGGCAGCATGGAGTAGAGAGAACAGACCCACAACATGTTGATAATTTAAAGTGACAGGTCTTAGTTGTGGATTGGATGTGAAGGATCAGAAAATGGAAAAAGTAAAAAGTGAGGATCAGGTTACTGACGGGAGAAATGAAGTTGATGGTGATGCAACTGGGATCCAGGCAGAGAGGATCTGGGGGAAAGGATGCTTAGCCTAGTTTTGAATGTGTTGAGTTGAGGGACTTAGGGACATTCAGATGGAGCTATCCAGCAAGAAAGATGTCAGAAATACAGATCTGCATTTGTGAATCCAGGGTGAGGGTGGAGATAAAGATGAGTCCAGGATGCAGCCAAAGCCACAGCAGAGGTGTCATGGGAGTTGCAGGTAACGAAGATGGACCAGCCCAGGAGATAAGAGTGCAAGAGAGAAAAAAAGAGCAGATGCCACAGCAACCAACATTTTCTCAGAACTACACTATTTTCATCTCCATCGGTCTTGTCAACAACAACTTTCTCAAACATTCCAGTGTTCTTTATTTATATACCATCTGTTTCACAAATATTTGAGGCAGCTTATGGTAAAGACATACAATAAAACAGTGCAATATAAATGAAATGAATACATCAGGGTAAGAAAGTATGAAATTAGATTAGGAGGTCAAGACAGAAGCAGACTGAGAAAGTAAGTACGGTTAAAATACAATTATTCAGGTCAAAAGGGTACTAAAGAGTTGCTACATTAGAACTATGAGTTTGACTCTGAGCTTCCTAGTGGCCAAAGTGAAAAGAGAGATAGTTGCCTCCAAAAGAAGAAACTACAGGAAGTCCTCACTTAATGTTATCAGTAGCTTCTTAGAAACTGCAACTTTAAGCAAAATGATGTGCAACAAAACCAATGTACCACAGACTGGTTAATATAAAGAAGAGTTACGTTTTTAAGGTATATTTCTGGTCACAAAACCATCAGCCTGGGCAACATGGCAAAACCTTGTCTCTAAAAAAATAAAAAATTAGCCAAAACCAAAACCAAACAAAAAAATTCACCTAGCATGGTGGTTCATGCCTGTAGTCCCAGCTCTTCAGAAGGCTGAGACAGGAGGATGGCTTGGGCCCAGGAAGTCCAGGCTGCAGTGAGCCAAGATCGTGCCACTAGCCTCTAGCCTGGGTGACAGGGCAAGACCCTGTCTCAAAAAACAACAACAACAATAACAAAATCACCAAACTTCTAAATAAATATCCAAAACACTTTTAATTTTAAACATTTAAATAAATGAGCTATGCACACATCTAAGAAAGATTCATGAAAACAAGTAAGATCATTATTTACCCAATTTTCAGTGAATCAGTGAGTGATGTCAGTCATAATGGTGGTGGGTTAAATCAAGGAATAAAGGTTTGCAAAGCTAAAATTGTAAGGAGCATCTCCTATCACCACACGGTTCAAAAACAATCACAAGGGCTGGGCACAGTGGCTCACACCTGTAATCCCAGCACTTTGTGAGGCCAAGGCGGGTGGATCTCCTGAGGTCAGGAAATCGAGACCAACCCGGTCAACATGGTAGAAATCCTATTTCTACTAAATATACAGAAAAATTAGCCAGGCAGGGTGGTGCACATCTGTAATCCCAGCTACTCGGGAGGCTGACGCAGGAGAATCACTTGAACCCAGGAGGTGGAGGTTGCAGTGAGCCGAGATTGCAAGAGTGAGATTCCGTCAAAAAAAAAAAAAAAAAAATCACAAATGTGGAGGCTCGCTGAGCATTTTTGTGCTTCATCATTTATTGTCATGCATTTGTATGATTACCATCTACTTTTATTTTACAATAATTTATATCCATTCATTCAATCATTTTCCAACCTGCTTATTCCAATACAAAGTCGAGAGTGGCTGCAGCCTGTCCTGGCAGCTCAGGGCACAAGGCCAGAAGCAACCCTGGACAGGACACCATTCCATCTCACAGCACTCACACACACCCCCACACTCACTCAGGCTGGGACAACTTAGACATGCCAATTAACCTGATGTGGGCATCTTTAGAATACGGGAGGAGGTAACTGGAGTACTCAGAGAAAAGCCACACAGACAGGGAGAATGTGCGAATTCTACACAGTGGCCTAGCCAGGAATCAACTTTTTTCTCATCAACATTATAATGAAGCAACATGATATGGAATGACATTATTCAAGACCTGCTGTATATTCCTTCTCAGGATTAACTGATTTGCTCAAGATCACCTAGTTAAAAGGCAAATAATGCCTTCCCCTCTACCAAGTTGCTTCAACATGCAAGTCCTCTACAGCTAGTCAGAGTCTCATCATCAGAATGGGATGGCAGGAAGGGAACTAGACTAGGAATCCGGACACCTGGTTCTACAGGACTAGCTCTTCTGCTAACCTTATGAACCTAAAGCAGGTCATTTACATTTTTGGTGTCTTGCTTTCTCAACTATAAAATAACTACTTTCACTGAACCAGAGTCAACCAATATATGCTATTTGTGCTATAATTCTCCAATCCAGCACACCTTGATCGATATTGCTAGTTAATCACAGAAATATTTTCTGTTGAACCCAGAAGAGACCTCAAAACCTTACACAACAGTGTTCAGGTAATCACCAATAAATCAACATGGGCACTCTGGCCTTAGAGGTTCTTTCTCTAAAGTGCCTCCAGGGCTAACGCACTGTCATGCAGTGATCTCGGTATATGCCACTCTATGCATTCTCTCTTGAATAAGGAAGGCTGAGGGTGATTTGACTGCAGCTGCTAAGGTAGGCAGATATGGAACAAAGCTCTTTTTTTTTTTTGCAGTTATTTTTAAACTTCTAAAAATACTCTGATATGCTAAAATTAAAACTCATGAGTCAAAATACACTACTGATTTAAAAAAAAACACACTTCCAAATCATCTACCATAGGAAATCTAGGAAAGGCATGGCAGCATGTACCAAGCTGAAAATCTTTAGGAATAACTCAAACTTTAAAGGGATCTTTCTTCTGTTTTCAAAGTATATTGTAAGCATTTCCACAGAATTATCTGCACAAAAGTAGAGATATACAACAGATCTACACGTACCCATCACCCAGTTTCAATCACCATCAATATTTTGCCATAAATGCTCACAGTATCTAACTTTAAAGGTCAAGACGACTGGGGGCTATGGTCCAAATTCTTCTGGCAAAATATTGCCAAATTCTTCTGGCAAAATACAGCTTCCAAATTCTTCTGGCAAAATACAGCTTCCTCGTGCTTGTGTCCACGAGTTAATGCATGTGCACACACACCCATAAAATAACTTCCAGGCAATATTTAAAAATGAACTGGAGCACGATTCTCACTACTGCAAGAGTGGTCCCGATCATCACCTGGGAACTTGTTAGAACTACAGACCCCCAGGCCTCATTCCAAACTTACTGAATCCCAATTTACATTTTAACAAAATCCCCAGGTAATGAGTCTGCACACTGAGGTTTCAGAAGCACTGGTCTACTCTAGACTACCATAACTGTCCTTTGAAAGCTTCTCCTAATTGCCATTCTGAAAAGCTGGGCAAGAAACCAATGTGTGAAATACAGTGTTCATTTTACTTGGGAGAATTATTTGCCATTAACCAATACAATGTAAAAGTATATGATTTAAGACCTAGCAATTCCACTTCTCAATCCCTACCCTAGAAAAATATTTGTATATGAGTATAAATAATAGGATATTACAAAGATGTTTATTGCAGCATGTTTGGAATTGGAAACAGCCTAACAATAGGCAAATGGTAAAACAAACCAGTACAGAATAGTAAACGGAGGCTAAAGTGAATGAGCCAGATCATGGAAAGTTCTAGATATGTTGAGTGAAAAAAGCCAGTTGTGGAATGTTCCACTTAGTATGACAGTTGTTTAAAGCAAAGAAAAGAAACATAAATGCCTCATTATATATTCTTTCTGGATACGTATACGCATGTGTAAAGGAAGAGAAAAGGTCTGGAAAGACAGATAACGAAAGGAAATAGTGGTTACAACTAAGAAAGGAGGAAGGGGACCAGGATTAGGGGTGGGAGGTTAAAAGAGGATTATGATGTTCTATTTGCTTATTAATTGAAAGGAGAATACATCACTTATCACCTGTGGGACAAATATTCTTCAAGTAGCTATATAGTTCCTTGGCCAAATGAGTTTATGGAGAGAACGTATGGTCAAGATAAGGCTGCAGAAAGATGGACAGAAAATTTAAAGATCTTCATCAAACCGCAGGTATTTGGAAATTAGGTGCATTGGCACAGATCATTTTTTCTCGCTGTTTTCTCCAACACACACATTCAGCTGGTACTGGGTATATTCTGCACTATTTAAAAATGTCTTCAAAAGTGGTATGATGTTTGTTTTTCTGTGTATACACAGAAAAGCAGCTTTTTTCATTTATCTATGAGCTACTTGAAAACATATCATATACGTGATTCCTTCCACTGCTGCACATTCCCACGGATAATATGAACTCTACCTGAATGAATTACTCATCAGGCTATGTATAATCATAATGATACATTTGAAAGATCCTTAAGAAGTGCACAGAGCACATATTGTACCCATTTTATAGCCGAAGACACCAGCTCAGAAAGGTTGCACGGTATGTCCAAGGACTACCTAGCCAGTAAGTGGCAAAGCCAGACCTTGGCTCACATCTTGTGATTCCAAGTCTGCTATCATTTCAATTACACCACATTTGCTACACTGTCGTATTTAAATATAATACCTATCCACATTTTAAGGCAGTTTTTAGGCAGCTTCAGGTTGGAAATTCTCAGGAAAAACATTAGAATTCAAATAATATGTACACTTTGGGGCTCTCGAATCTAGTTATTTGAGGTTTTTAACTTTTCTAATACCTTCCTTTGAACAACCCAAGGAAATAAGACTCAAAAAAGAAAAAATACTACCACCCTATCCTCAACATAAAGTAGATTAAGGATGAATTCCAGCTATTCTGCATTTTAAAAATTTTTTTTAAATTTTTATTGTGTTTTAAATTTTTATTCTGTTTTTATTGTGGAAAAAATTCAACAAATACAAAAGCAGAAAAATACTGTGTATCCATCTCCCAGCTTCATCAATGATAACCCATTAGAAATGTCCTAGTGACAATGTAAACAGTGTTTGAGGAGCTGGGAGGAAAGGGAGAAGAATCTGGTTGTCTGTCCTGAATAACAGGCTGAAAAATTTCATTTCTAAAGGTAAGTGACACCTGGAAGCTTTTCATGTGAAATATTCTCAATCTGACTTACAGGCTTTGTGAAGTTAAACTCTTTTTAAAGGTTTGGTGTTAACAAGGTGAAAAGGTTAAAGTAGATCCTGGATATTAAAATAATACAACTGACTTCTTGAAGGAATCCTTTTAAGCATTAAGACTACAGAGAAGCAACTCTGGACATATATGCATGCCTTTATTTATAGCCGCAAGCACCAAGTCTTATGGGAAAAGCTCCTCAATCATTTAAAAATCAAACTATTTTAAGCACCTCACAACTTTCTAAGAATTTTGTTTGTTTGCTTTAACATTGTTCCCAAAAGTTGGGTCATAAGTTTTGTGTGTTTGTGTGTGTGTGTGTGTGTGTGTATGTATGCATGAGTTCGTTTGCTTTTGGGAAATGTGCAAAATGGGGTTAGTGGGTTTGAAGCATCAAAGGCTCTTTGAATAGCTCTAACCAGAGCTGCATTTGTGGGATAACGTCCTGGGAATTCATAGTATGACTAAGAAGTGAATTAACTACTTGAAATATTTTTTTTTTTAGAATTGGGCAGAACATATATATTGTTTAAAAAATATGAATCAAGCACAGCTCACTTCAAATAGAAGGCATATTTCCCATAACCATTTAAAACATATGTACTGGTTCTGAGATCTTGCTAAATTTAAACCATGACTCAGTAGAGTAAGACAACTCCTTCCTTCTTCGTTCAGGAAGAAAAGAGTGAAGAGATTGCCCCAGTAGTGAGTACTGCTAAAAACACCCTCTGTGCCAAGAACTTAATGTGCCAGGAAATTTTTAATGATGTAGAGAATCATTAGCCCCCAACTCCCTTTTCTTGGATGAGAAAACAACAGGTTGAAGATATTTAAAACTCGCTTAAAATCACATGGCTAATTTCTAATATTGGTCCATTTGACTCTAAAATCTACCCCTTTTCCTCTCGATCACACTGACATTCAACTAGACTAGAAGCATTATATGTTTGCTTCAAATAGTCTTGACACGGGTTTCACCGACTATCTCTGCTTGGAATTCACCTTTTGAGCATGGTGTTCTCTAATTTACCATGTTCAAGAAACTCACATTCATTTACATAGAAAGTTATATTACCACCCACTAATTTTGTGACCCTTTGAAAAGGGCTTTCCACTACACCACGGCACTTACAAGGTGGTCACCAAAAAATAATTATTCCTAGTAATTTTATTCCATCACCGGGAGCGCAGACTGTAAATTAATGGGCGTACCTATACTGGTCTTATCTGAAAACAGCTGTATGACTGTGTCCACACAGTGACTAGAATATGTCAAAGCAGGAAACTCACAGGGTGCAGGCCTTGCACAGAGAAGAGCCTACATGCAGTTCACCAGGATCTCAGGGTGGGGACTGGGAAGTGGAAGTCACTGGCTTTCTGGTGTGGTCACCAAGTAACACCCACCTGAGATGAGATGTTCTCCCAAAGTCCTGTGGTGGTTATTGTTTTAAACTCCGTCTTTAAGAACACATATGAAGAAGTTATGTAGCAGGGATTAACCACTTGTCAGCTGTGGGCCTTGTGTTATCAAGTTACTAACACAACTAGTAGTTCTAATTAATTACATAGTTTTTAGTTCAAGTTTAATTCCACTAAAATGGTGAAACTAGACCATTTATGAAGGTTTATAGATAAAAGGACAGTGATAAGATTAAAGGTTATATATGTGATTCAGAGTTGAGACACACGAGATACTTGCAAACCAAGAGTGCTCCTTCTTGTTCTATAGACAGCAATAAAAGTAAATGTGCCCCTCACCTATACGGATTTCTAAACATCTGGACTCTTACTGAAAATAGATTGAAGCCTCTGCTCTGATGAAGGTCATGGAAGGCCTAACTCCACAGTGGTCCTCATGAGAGAGAATGGGCTGGGCCCTACACAGTTACAGAGAGCTCTGCAGAGGTGAAGAAGGACTTAAGGTGGTGGAAAGCCACTGTGATTGCCAAGGTCAGCAAAAGTGGAGCTCTCACCCCTGAGGGCAGGACAAAGGGTTCCCAGGAATTCCAACCCAGCAGGTGATTACAAACTCAGGGACATAAACCAGGGAGAGCTGTTACTTGGTCACTAGCGAAAGGTCATTGCCTCTGTACCTCATTGTCTTTATCACTTTATGTAAAAACAGACCTCTACTTCTGAGACCTGACTGGCCAAAGTGGTTAACACCTATTTGTGCATAACCAGTAGCTTAGCTATGCTTCTCCATCTGCGATGTAAATCTTCCCAGGGATTCAGAGTGATGGGCTGGGGATACAGGATGGGTGTAGTCCATATTTTCCCTGGTTTATTATAAAGGATATCACATTTTTGTGGAATATCAACCCCTTGTGAAGTTTTAAAATATTTTTTGATATTTTTACATTAAAGCAAACATAGAGTACCTTGCCAGAAACACGTTATTATACATACGAAAAACATACACAATCTTTATTTGTTAATATTTTAAAATAAAAAACAAAATTAAACAACAGCCAGGCAAGGTGGTTCACGTCAGTAATCCCAGCCCTTTCAGAGCTGAGGCAGGCGGATCACGTGAGGTCAGGAATTCGAGACCAGCCTGGCCAACATGGTGAAACTCCGTCTCTACTAAAAATACAAAAAATTACCAGGTGTGGTGGTACATGCCTGTAGGCCCAGATACTTGGGAGGCTGAGGCAGGAGAATCGCTTGAATCTGGGAGACAGAGGTTATAGTGAGCTGAGATCGCACCAGTCCACTTCAGCATGGGCGACAGAGTGAGATTTGGCTCTAAACAAATAGATAAGTAGATAGATAGACAGACAGACAGACAGACAGACAGACAGACAGACAGATAGATAGATAGATAGATAGATAGATAGATAGATACATACATACATATATACATACATAGATACATAGACAGACAGACAAGTTTTATGTTTACAGAAGTCACTTTGGTCGAAACCTCCTCCATCCCCTGGGGCATCCTGCTCTGAAGAGAATTTCAGTAGAGATATTTGAGGAACATCGATCTCCTGGATCTCTAGGAAGTTCCCTCAGCACTCAGAATGGAATGGCTCATCCCACCTGCCAAAGGCCACCTCCAGCACAGCAGGAGGCACCAATCCTTGACACTGCTCTTTAGGGACCCTCCACACACTATCCTCTGAGCAGCTACAGGGCTGGGTACTACTGCATCAGCACTGCTCATGCTGTGAACACTTTCCCCATGCAATGAATGCTGTTCCAGCGATCCCCTGCTATTCATCATCATCAAACCCCCCAACAGCAGCGAAAAGGCCAACTGGTAGTAGAAACCAAGTCAAGCTGTATGTATAGAAATGGGTCTGTGAGAGAGGGCAAGCTGGGCCAAAGAAAAATTGTAAGGAGAAAAAACTCGAGGGTACAACAGGCATTCACAGAAATATCACCAGTACAACCAGTCCCAGAAGCACATTCACTAATCACCTACTATGTGCGAGGCAATGGGGATACAGAGATGCCTAAGACACAGTCTTTGCCTGTGAGGCAAGTCAAGATGACCTAAATTCCTGACATTTCAGTGGTCTGCTATCAAAATTTATATATTCTAAATCAGACTTAATTTTTCAGGGAATATAATGATATACCTGTGTTTTCTTTTCAATCAAGAGTTGACGTGGGCCGGGCACAGTGGCTCATGCCTGTAATCCCAGTATTTCGGGAGGCTGAGGCGGGCGGATCATTTGAGGTCAAGAGTTGGAGACCAGCCTGTCAAACATGGCGAAACACAGTCTCTACTAAAAATACAAAAATTAGCTGGGCGTTGTGATGCATACCTATCATCCCAGCTACTCAGGAAGTTGAGGCAGGAGAATCACTTGAACCCGGGAAATGACATGATTGCGAAGAGCTTATATGGAGCTTTCAGGTTAGAGATCTTTATGCCCCAGCATTTAGACACTCATTTTACGGGGTCAATAACGAGGTTTTGCCCCTGTCCAGGATGGGTAAATTGACTTTACTCACATGCCTCCAGTCAGGAAACTAAAATACCTCTTGGTCTAGGTAGACACTTTCACTGGATAAGTAGAGGCTTTTCCTACAGGGTCTCAGAAGGCCACCACTGTCATTTCTTCTCTTCTGTCAGACATAATTCCTCGGTTTGGACTTCCCACATCTATATAGTCTGATAACAGATCGGCCTCTACTAGTGAAATCACCCAAGCAGTTTCTCAGGCTCTTGGTATTCAGTGAAACCTTCATACCCCTTACTGTCCTCAATCTTCAGGAAAGGTAGAATGGACTAATGGCCTTTTAAAAACACACCTCACCAAGCTCAGCCTCCAACTTAAAAAGGAGGACTCTGTCAAGGACAGAGCCCAAAAACTCACCAACCAAGCAAGTACTTATGCTGAACCCCCTTGAGCACTCTCTTATTGGATGTCCTGGGTCCTTCCAATTCTTAGTCATTTAACACCTGTTTTTCTCCTTAATTTGGACCTTGTCTTCCATTTAGTTTCTAAATTCATACAAAACCTCACCCAGGCCATCACCAATCATTCTACACACATGCTCCTTTTAACTACCTCACAATATCGCCCCTTACCACAAAATCTTCCTTCAGCTTAATCTCTCCCACTCTAGGTTCCCACACCACCCCAATCCCGCTCGAAGCAGCCCTGAGAAACATCGCCAATTATCTCTCCATGCCACCCACCAAAAATTTTCGCTGCCCCAACACTTCAATACTATTTTATGTTATTTTTCTTATTAATATAAGAAGGCAGTAATGTCAGGCCTCTGAGCCCAAGCTAAGCCATGGTATCCCCTGTGACCTGCACGTATATGTCCAGATGGCCTGAAGCAAGTGAAGAATCACAAAAGAAGTGAAAATGGTCAGTTCCTGCCTTAACTGATGTCATTCCACCATTGTGATTTGTTCCTGCCCCACCTTAACGGAGCAATTAACCTTGTGAAATTCCTTCTCCTGGCTCAGAAGCTCCTCCACTGAGCACCTTGTGAACCCGCCCCTGCCCGTAAAACCCCCTTTGACTGTAATTTTCCACTACCCACCCAAATCCTATAAAAAGGCCCCACCCCTATCTCTCTTTGCTGACTGTTTTCGGACTCAGCCCGCCTGCACCCAGGTGAAATAAACAGCTTTGTTGCTCACACAAAGCCTGTTTGGTGGTCTCTTCACATAGACGTGCGTGACATTTAGTGCCAAAACCCAGGATAGGAGGATTCCTACGGGAGACCAGTCCCCTGTCCTCGCCCTCACTCTGTGAGGAGATCCACCTACGACCTCGGGTCCTCAGACCAACCGGTTAGCCCAAGAAATATCTCATGAATTTTTTTTTTTTTTTTTTTCGAGACGGAGTCTCGCTCTGCCACCCAGGCTAGAGTACAGTGGCACGGTCTCGGCTCACTGCAAGCTCTGCCTCCCGGGTTCACGCCATTCTCCTGCCTCAACCTCCCGAGTAGCTGGGACTACAAGCGCCTGCCACTATACCCGGCTAATTTTTTTGTATTTTTAGTAGAGACAGGGTTTCACTGTGTTAGCCAGGATGGTCTCGATCTCCTGACCTCGTGATCCGCCTGCCTCGACCTCCCAAAGTGCTGGGATTACAGGCGTGAGCCACCACGCCCAGCCAATCTCATGAATTTCAAATCGGATAAGCAGTCTTTTCACTCTCTTCTCCAGCCTCTCTCGCTACCCTCCAATCTCCCTCTCTCGCTACCCTTCAATCTCCATGTCTTTCCAATTCTAGTTCTTTTTCCTCTCTAGTAGAGACAAAGGAGACACATTTTATCTATGCACCCAAAACTCCGGCGCCGGTCACAGACTCAGGAAGACAGTCTTCCCTTGGTGTTTAATCACTGTGGTGACGCCTGCCTGATTATTCACCCACATTTCATTGGTGGCTGATCACCACAGGGATGCCTGCCTTGGTCATCTACTCACATTCCCTTGGTGGCAAGTCAATTGCAGGGATGCCTGCTTTGGCTGCTCACCCACATTGCAGCCCAGGGCTGCTCACCATCCACTTCTCAGTGTCTCTACCTTTCTCTTTAAAAGTACTTCTTTCACTATGGGCAAGCTTCCGCCTTCCATTCCCCCATCTTCTCCCTCAGCCTCTGTTCTTAAAAACTTAAAACCTCTGCAACTCTCGCCTGACCTAAAACCTAAGTGTCTTATTTTCTTCTCCAACACCACTTGGCCCCAATACAAACTCTATAATGGTTCTAAATAGCCAGAAAACGGCACTTTTGATTTCTCCATTTTACATAACCTGGATGATTTTTGTCAGAAAATGGATAAATGGTTTGAGGTGCCTGACGTCCAGGCATTCTTTTACATATCGGTCCCTCCCTAGTCGCTGTTCCCAATGTAACTTGTTCCAAATCCTCCTCCTTTCCCTCCCACCTGTCCCTTCAGTCCCAACCCCAAGCGTCGCTGAGTCTTTTGAATCTTCCTTTTCTACAGACCCATCTGACCTCTCCTCCCCAGGCTGCTCCTCGTCAGGCCCCAATTCTTCCTCAGCCTCCACTCCCCTACCCTATAATCCTTTTATCACCTCCCCTCCTCACACCCGGTCCCCCTTACAGTTTCGTTCCACAACTAGACCTCTCCCACCGGCCCAACAATTTCCTCTTAAAAATGTGGCTGGAGCTAAAGGCATAGTCAAGGTTAATGCTCCTTTTTTTTAATCTGACCTCTCCCAAATCAGTTAGCATTTAGGCTCTTTTTCATCAAATATAAAAACCCAGCCCAGTCCATGGCCCATTTGGCAACAACCCTTACATACTTTACCGCCCTAGACCCATAGGGGCCAGAAGGCTGCCTTATTCTCAATATACATTTTATTACCTAACCCACTCCCAACATTAAAAAAAGCTCCAGAAATTAGATTCTGGCCCTCAAACCCCACAACAGGACTTAATCAATCTCGCCTTCAAGGTGTACAATAATAGAATACAGGCAGCCAAGTAGCAATGTATTTCTGAGTTGCAATTCCTTGCCTCCACTGTGAGACAAACCCCAGCCACATCTCCAGCACATAAGAACTCCAAACACCTGAACCACAAACCCCAGCCACATCTCTAGCACACAAGAACTCCAAACACCAGGACCGCCTGCCCCAGGATCTTGCTTCAAGTGCCGGAAATCTGGCCACCAGGCCAAGGAATGCCTGCAGCCTGGGATTCCTCCTAAGCCATGTCCCATCTGTGCAGGACCCCACTGGAAATCAGACTGCCCAACTCGCCTGGCAGCCACTCCCAGAGCCCCTGGAACTCTGGCCCAAGGCTCTCTGACTAACTCCTTCCCAGATCTGCTCGGCTTAGCGGCTGAAGACTGATGCAGCCCGATCGCCTCGGAAGCCCCCAGACCATCACAGACGCCAAGCTTCGGGTCACTCTCACAGTGGAGGGTAAGTCCGTCCCCTTCTTAATCAATATGGAGGCTACCCACTCCACATTACCTTCTTTTCAAGGGTCCGTTTCCCTTGCTTCCATAACTGTTGTGGGTATTGACGGCCAGGCTTCTAAACCTCTTAAAACCCCAACTCTGGTGCGAACTTGGACAAAATTCTTTTATGCACTCCTTTTTAGGCATCCCCACCTGCCCAGCTCCCTTATTAGGTCGAGACATTTTAACTAAATTATCTGCTGTCCTGACTATTCCTAGGCTACAGCCACACCTCATTACCGCCCTTTTCCCCAGTTCAAAGCCTCCTTCACATCCTCCCCTTGTATCTCCCCACCTTAATCCACAAGTATAGGACACCTCTACTCCTCCCTTGGAGACCGAACATGCATCCTTTATCATCCCATTAAAACCTAATCACCCTTACCCCACCACGCTTTAAAAAGGATTAAAGCCTGATATCATTCGCCTGTTACAGCATGGCCTTTTAAGGTCTATAAACTCTCCTTACAATTCCCCTATTTTACCTGTTCAAAAACTGGACAAGACTTACAGGTTAGTTCAGGATTTGCACCTTATCAACCAAATTGTCTTGCCTATCCACTCCATGGTGCCAAAGCCATAGACTCTCCTATCCTCGATACCTCCCTCCACAACCCCTACATAACCCATTATTCTGTTCTGGATCTCAAACATGCTTTCTTCACTATTCCTTTGCACTCTTCATCACAGCCTCGCTTTGCTTTCACTTGGACTGACCCTGACACCCATTAGGCTCAGCAAATTACCTGGGCTGTACTGATGCAAGGCTTCACAGACAGCTCCCATTACTTCAGTTAAGCCCAAATTTCTTCCTCATCCATTACCTATCTCAGCATAATCCTTCATGAAGACACACACGCTCTCCCTGCTGATTGTGTCCAGCTAATCTCCCAAACCCCAACCCCTTCTACAAAACAACAACTCCTTTCCTTCCTAGGCATGGTTAGGTACTTCTGCCTTTGGATACCTAGTTTTACCATCCTGACTAAACCATTATATAAATTCACAAAAGCAAACCTAGCTGACTCCATGGATCCTAAATCCTTTCGCCAGTCCTCTTTCCGTTCCTTTAAAACAGCCCTACAAGCTGCTCCCACACTAGCTCTCCCTAACTCATCCCAACTCTTTTCGTTACAAACAGCCAAAGTACAGGGCTGTGCAGTCAAAATTCCTACACAAGAGCCAGGACCGCGCCCTGTAGCCTTTCTGTCCAAACAACTTGACCTTACTGTTTTAGGCTAGCCCCCACATTATTCCTGATACCACACCTGACCCCCATGACTGTATCTCTCTGATCTACCTGACATTCACTCCATTTCCCCATATTTTCTTCTTTCCTGTTCCTCACCCTGATCACACTTGGTTTACTGACGGCAGTTCCACCAGGCCTAATCGCCACTCACCAGCAAAGGCAAGCTATGCTACAGTATCTTCCACATCTATCATTGACACTATTGCTCTACTCCCCCCCACCCCGCCCCCGCCCCACACTACCTCTCAGCAAGCTGAACTCATTGCCTTAACTCAGGCCCTCACTCTTGCAAAGGGACTATGTGTCAGTATTTATACTGACTGTGCCTTCCATATCCTACACGACCATGCTGTTATATGGGCTGAAAGAGGTTTCCTCACTACTCAAGGGTCCTCAGTCACTAATGCCTCTTTAATAAAAACTCTTCTCAAAGCTGCTTTACTTCCAAAGGAAGCTGGAGTCATTCACTGCAAAGGTCATCAAAAGGCATCAGATCCCATCGCTCAGGGCAACGCTTATGATGATAAGTGTTTGGGTGAGGGAGAAGGGACAAGATGGAGGAAGGTGAACAAGAAGGCATAATCCATGTTGCTTCCGGGTTCTTCCTCATCAACATTCCCGCGCGCGGGAAAATGCAGCCCGCCCCGGGAAGATGCAGATCAACCGAGCATGCGACAGGTGATGTCAATCCGAAGAGATCGAAACTTACCCGGCCACACCTATGGAGACGCCCCTATCACGCCCTTATCCTGCCCACTGCCCTCCCCCCCCTTCCAGTACCAATGCGTAAAAGTCTGCCACTGGCAGGAGCCAGTGTGACTTCTTCAGCCCCCACATTTGTGGACCGGAGAACATCACCCGAGAGTGCCGGCGCGACTTCCCTGGCCCCCCACACCTGAGGACCAGAGAACTTCGCCCGAGAGTGTGTGCATATTTTCAATAAAAGACTGCCACTTTCTTACGTACTTTGGCCTCATGTTTAATTACTTAGCTCTCCTAAATTAAGTTACATTAAATTAAACTAAATTAAAACAGTTGGTGCAGAAACCCGACCCAGGCGGAGATCCTTCCTCAACATCCCCTAAGGGTCTAACGAACCTCCTCCGCAGCGAACCGGCTCCCAACCCAACCAGCCATGAACACCGAACAAGTGTTCCAGCCTCCCACTGGTGCCGCTCTGAGAATTTCTCCTTCAGTGAGTACTCCCCTTTGTTAACCATCTCCGTCCGTTTCCGTGTCCTTGGCCTGGAGTCGTACGTACGCCCAAGGACGTAGCCACCCTGTGGCGCAGTGAGGCCTTCAACCCAGAGACATCCGTCTTGAAGTTCCTCAATTCTCCGTTAGTGGCTCCAGGAGCCCCCGGTCTCTAGCAGCGGCAAAGGACGCTTTGCCACTGCGTGAGGTCGGTTTCCATTTCTGGTGGTTAAACAATGGGAATCTCACAATCGAAACCTCTCCACTGTGGCATGGCCACAGTATAAATTAGACAGCCAATCTCAATGGCCACCAGACGGCACACTTGACTATAACATTCTATTAGATCTCTCTAATTTCTGCCAGAGGCTCAGAAAGTAGTCAGAAATTATCTATGTTCAAGGCTTTTAGGACTTGCGCTCTCGTCCAGACCTGTGCGCCTGGTGTTAAATGGCCCAGGTCTTGTTAGCCTAAACCCCTAAACCCGGCCCTTGGCCCCCACCTCAGCAACTGAGGAGGACTCCACCTCCATTTTAGATGGGGCTGACGGCAGGCGACCTCCCTCCCAACTTTCCAACCCCTCTCCCTATGGACTTCCTACCACCCCTCCCGACACTCCTCCCTCAGCCACTCCTCTTACCTCTCCCATTTCCGCCCATACTCGCTCCAAGACCGCGGTAGCGGCCCCCATTAGTCAGCCCTCTACCAGTCAGCCTGCCCCAACCCCCTCTACCAGTCAGCCTGTCTTAACCTACCCTACTGGTCAGTCTGTTCCAACCTCCCCTGCTAGTTTGTTGCCCCCTCCCCCACCCCAAGAAGTTGCTGGAGCCAAAGGCGTGGTTAGAGTCCACGTCCCTTTTTCCTTGGCTGACCTTTCCAAAACTGAAGAACGACTTGGCGACTTCTCAGCCAACCCCACCTAATATTCCAAAGAGTTTCGATACCTAGGCCAGAGCATATAACCTTACCTGGCATGACTTATATGTCATTCTTACTTCCTCCCTTAACCCAGAGGAAAGAGAGCATATTCTTGCAGCCGCCAGGCAACATGCACATCAATGGCATTTAACTGACGCCACTGTCCCGTTAGGAGAGATGGCTGTCTCGTCCATAGAACCAGATTGGGACTACCAACCACAGCAGCCTGGCCGCCATAGGAGAGACATTATGGTTCAATGTCTCTTGGCCGGTATGCAGGCAGCCTCTAACAAAGTGGTCAATTTTGATAAACTAAATGAAATCATCCAGCACCCAGATGAGAACCCGGCTTCCTTCCTAAATCGCCTTACAGAGGCACTAGCCCAATTTACTCGGCTAGACCCCACCTCCCCAGCCGGAGCAGCTGTCCTAGCCTCCTATTTTATTTCCCAGTCAGCCTCAGATATTCGAAAAAAGCAAAAAAAGGTTGAAGATGGGCCTCAGACTCCCATACAGGAAAATTGGCCTTTAAAGTTTTTAACTCCAGAGAAGCAGCAGCTGAGGCCACAGAGCTAGACAAGGAGAAAAGAAGGGCTGTGCTTCAGGCGCAGGCTCTAGTGGCTGCCCTCCAACCAGCGTTGCCCACTCTGCCGGCAGGGAAGACACAGGGCAAGTCTCCCAGGGGCTCCTGCTATAAATGCGGAGACTCAGGACACTGGGCAAACCAGTGTCCCCAGGCCAAGTCGGCCACTCCGTCTCGTCCATGCCTTAAGTGTGGCACAACTAGGCATTAGGCAAAACAGTGCCCAAATCCTCACCTGCCTACCACGCCATGCCCAACCTGCCAACAGGAAGGACACTGGAAGTCTGATTGCCCCGCCAGCAAGGCAGGCATTGCGCCTCAACATGGTGCCTCTCCTCAAGGGTCGGAAGCCTCCTTCCAGCTCCTACACCTGGACGACGACTGACGGTGCCCACATTCGGAGACCCCTGTCACCCTCGCTGAGCCTAGGGTAACTCTACAGGTAGCAGGTAAGCCAATTTCTTTTCTCGTCAATACGGAGGCTACCTATTCTGTTTTACAATTATATTCTGTTTCGCCAACCTATGGAGGTCCTACCCAGCCATCCACTATCTCAGTAGTTGGGGTAGACGGTAAACCGTCTAACCCTCGCCAGACCCCGGTGTTAAATTACTGCCTGGACTATGCATGCTTTGCCCACTCTTTCCTCATCACGCCCTCTTGTCCCACCCTCCTCTTGGGATGAAACATCTTAACCTAACTCAAAACATCTATTCCCCTTCCCTTTCTCCAGGTGGCCAGGTTCTACTCAAGGATCAACACCCTCCTCAAATTTTCCTGCTTCCTCACCATTCTTCATCTTAACTTAACTGACTTTTCCCTCATAAACCCCATAGACACCCTCCTTCCCGACCCATCCCCCAACCAGTAGGTTTCCCAACTTTTTACTCTCATAGAAGACCTAGCTTAGCAGGGTGCCCTTTGTGATTTCGGCAATGTTGAATTTACCCTCTACACCTTTGTCATCATTATTATGGTTCACTCCAATTCCCCTAGTTACTCCTACTAATCCTAACTTTGTATGGAGATTCTAAACCTGGTCTACAGACAACCAGATACACTCAGTCATGCAGGGCACTGCAGATTGTCCCCCCGCCCAGGGTTGTCACTCTGCCCTCTCCCTAAATAAAATGTGGACTCATTAGGCCAGGATGAAGGACAGATACAGGGAAGGAGAGGCTGTAACCAGAAGGCAGTAGAAAGCCCAGACCTCCCCAAAGGCCTCCGCGGCACTCAGTCCCTGTTGAGTCAGAGATAGGGAGAAGCCAGGAGGTAGGGGAGTTGGTGAGGGGAGCAGCCTTAATGAGCGGGAGGTGGAGAGATGGAGACGGAGATAGAGATGGAGACAAAGAGATACTGACAGAGACACAGAGAGGCAGAGACGGACAGAGACAGAGATGAAGAGACAGAGATGGAGAAAGACAGAGATGGGGAAAGACAGAGATGAAGAGAGACAGAGAGAGAGACAGAGGTGGAGAGAGACAAAGACAGAGATGGGGAGAGACAGAGATGGAGAGAGACAGAGAGAGAGACAGAGGTGGAGAGAGACAGAGGTGAAGAGAGACAGAGATGGGGAGAGACAGAGATGAAGAGAGACAGAGTGAGACGGAGATGGAGAGAGACAGAGATAAGGAGAGACAGAGACGAAGAGAGACAGAGAGAGATAAAGAGATACAGAGATGAGAGAGACAGAGATGAAGAGAGACAGAGTGAGACAGAGATTCCTTTTTGCTACTCTACACCAAACTCTTCATGGTGTAATTGCACATAAGCTCCCAGCAGGAGCCAGACGGCCCCTGTTGGAGGCTACTTTTGGTGTAACCAAACTCTATCTAAAACTCTTAACCATACCCCCATCACCCAGTCCCTTTGCGTTCCGGTATCTTTAGTGCCTAGCTTAACCCTATATAGCGAAGGAGAATTGTCTGAACTAGCTTCCCAGCTCAGCTCCAGCAATAACATCCAAAAGCGGGCTGTTTTTCTTCCCTTAATTATCGGGGTTTCCCTAGCTTCAACAATTTAACGCCCCCTTAACCCCCGGACCACCGGTATGGCTACTGCCTGTAGTACAGCAGATGCTTCCATTCCTAATTCCCATACTAATCCTCTGCCTTATGTTATGTCTTGCTCCCATTCTAATAAAATTTCTCCGAGCCAAGGTCCAAGAGATCACCCGAGTCACCTTCAACCAAATGCTCCTGCATCCCTACACCCAACTGCCAACCTCAGACCCTAACAACGCCCCTTAACAGCAGGAAGCAGCCAGACAGACCACGGCGCCCTAAATTCTTATAATCAATAAGAGGTTGGACTGTTTGGGTGAAGGAGAAGGGACAAGATGGAGGAAGGTGAACAAGAAGGCATAATCCATGTTGCTTCCGGGTTCTTCCTCACCAACTTTCCCGCACGCGGGAAGATGCAGATCAACCGAGCATGCGCCTGGTGATGTCAATCCGAAGAGATCGAAACTTACCCGGCCACGCCTACAGAGACGCCCCTATCACGCCCTTATCCTGCCCACTGCCCTCCCCCTTCCAGTACCAATGCATAAAAGTCTGCCACTGGCAGGAGCCAGTGTGACTTCTTCGGCCCCCGCATTTGTGGACCGGAGAACATCACCCGAGAGCGCCGGTGTGACTTCCCTGGCCCCCCACACCTGAGGACCAGAGAACTTTGCCCGAGAGTGTGTGCATATTTTCAATAAAAGACTGCCACTTTCTTACGTACTTTGGCCTCATGTTTAATTACTTAGCTCTCCTAAATTAAGTTACATTAAATTAAACTAAACTAAAACAATAAGGTAGCTAAAGAAGCAGCTTAGGCCGGGCACGGTGGCTCACGCCTGTAATCCCAGCACTTTGGGAGGCTGAGGCAGGCGGATCACAAGGTCAGGAGATCGAGACGACGGTGAAACCCCGTCTCTACTAAAAATACAAAAAATTAGCCAGGCGCGGTGGCAGGCACCTGTAGTCCCAGCTACTCGGGAGGCTGAGGCAGGAGAATGGCGTGAACCCGGGAGGCAGAGCTTGCAGTGAGCCAAGACCGCGCCACTGCACTCCAGCCAGGGGGACAGAGCATGACTCTGTCTCAAAAAAAAAAAAAGAAGCAGCTTAGTGTTCCAACTTCTGTCCCTCACAGCCAGTTTTTCTCCTTCTTGTATGGTCACTCCCACCTACTCTCCTACTGAAACTTCCACCTATCAATCTCTTCCTACACAAGGCAAATGGTTCTTGGACCAACAAAATATCTCCTTCCAGCCTCACAGGCCCACTCTATTCTGTCATTTCATAACCTCTTCCATGTAGGTTACAAGCCACTAGCCCGCCTCTTAGAACCTCTCATTTCCTTTCCATCGTGGAAATCTATCCTCAAGGAAATCACTTCTCAGTGTTCCATATGCTATTCTACTACTCCTCAGGCATTGTTCAGGCCCCTTCCCTTCCCTACACATCAAGTTTGGTAGTTTGCCCCTGCCCAGGACTGGCAAATTGACTTTACTCACTTTAGTCAGGAAACTAAAAAACCTCTTGGTCTGGGTAGACACTTTCACTGGATGGGTAGAGGCCTTTCCCACAGGGTCTCAGAAGGCCACCGCTGTCATTTCTTCCCTTCTGTCAGACATAATTCCTCGGTTTGGACTTCCCACGTCTATATAGTCTGATAACAGATTGGCCTTTACTAGTCAAATCACCCAAGCAGTTTCTCAGGCTCTTGGTATTCAGTGAAACCTTCATACCCCTTACTGTCCTCAATCTTCAGGAAAGGTAGAATGGACTAATGGCCTTTTAAAAACACACCTCACCAAGCTCAGCCTCCAAATTAAAAAGGAGGACTCTGTCAAGGACAGAGCCCAAAAACTCACCAACCAAGCAAGTAATTGTGCTGAAGCCCCTTGAGCACTCTCTTATTGGATGTCCTGGGTCCTCCCAATTCTTAGTCATTTAACACCTGTTTTTCTCCTTAATTTGGACCTTGTCTTCCATTTAGTTTCTAAATTCATACAAAACCTCACCCAGGCCATCACCAATCATTCTACACACATGCTCCTTTTAACTACCTCACAATATCGCCCCTTACCACAAAATCTTCCTTCAGCTTAATCTCTCCCACTCTAGGTTCCCACACCACCCCAATCCCGCTCGAAGCAGCCCTGAGAAACATCGCCAATTATCTCTCCATGCCACCCACCAAAAATTTTCGCTGCCCCAACACTTCAATACTATTTTACGTTATTTTTCTTATTAATATAAGAAAAGGCCTCTGAGCCCAGGCGAAGCCCTGTGACCTGCACGTATATGTCCAGATGGCCTGAAGCAAGTGAAGAATCACAAAAGAAGTGAAAATGGTCAGCTCCTGCCTCAACAGACGTCATTCCACCATTGTGATTTGCTCCTGCCCCACCTTAACGGAGCAATCAACCTTGTGAAATTCCTTCTCCTGGCTCAGAAGCTCCTCCACTGAGCACCTTGTGACCCCGCCCCTGCCCATAAGCGAAAAACCCCCTTTGACTGTAATTTTCCACTACCCACCAAATCCTATAAAACAGCCCCACTCCTATCTCCCTTCGCTGACTCTCTTTTTGGACTCAGCCCACCTGCACCCAGGTGAAATAAACAGCCTTGTTGCTCACACAAAGCCTGTTTGGTGGTCTCTTCACACGGATACGCATGACAGAACCCTCTTAAGATACATGGAAACCTACATACACATTTTTTTTTTTCATCAAAATCTTAAAGGACTCCCTGATCAAAAAAGATTAGATCTACAGCAGGGAGTCAGAAAACCTGTTCTGTAAAGGACCAGATAATAAATATATTTTAGGTTTTACGGGCCACATACTGCCTCTAAGGCATATTTTTCATTTTTTGTTTTGTTTTTACAACCCTTTTGAAATGTAAAAGTCTTTCTTAGTTGAAGGACCCTACCAAAACAGATTACTGACCAAATCTGTCCTGTGGGCTGGAATCTGCTGACTCCTGATCTAGAGGAATAACAGCTACCATTTTTTGAAATCTTAACATTTATAAAAAAGTAGCCATTTGTAGAATGGTGGTGGCCAGGGGCTGGGAGGGGGGCAACGGAGAGTTACTGTTTAATGGATATAGTTTCTGTTTTACAAGACAAAGAGAGTTCTGGAGACAGACAGTGGCGATGGCTGTACAACAACGTGAATGTGGTTAATACTCCTGAGTTGCACACTTAAAAATGGTTAGGGTGGTAAAGATGATGCTATATGTATTTTACCACAATAAAAAAAATCATTTAAAGAAATAAAAAATGTCTTTTAAAAAAATTTAACGTTTGTTCAATACCCACTAAAAAAAAAAATAAGTAGATATTTTCATTTTATAACTGAAGAATTTGAGGCTAAAAGAGCTGTGACAGGCTGCGCATGATGGCTCACGCCTGTAATTCCAGCACTTTGGGAGGCCAAGGCGGGCAGATCAAGACCAGCCTGGCCAACATGGTGAAACCCCATCTCTACTAAAAATACAAAAATTAGCTGGGTGTGATGGCAGGAGCCCGTAATTTCAGCTACTCGGGAGGCCATGGCCCGAGAATCGCTTGAACCCGGGAGGCAGAGGCTTCAGTGAGCTAAGATCACACCACTGCCCTCCCGCGTGGGCGGCACAGCGAGACTCTGTCTCCCAAAAAAAAAAAAAAAAAAAAAGTTTGCACAAGTTACAAAGCTGCAAGTGGAATGCTGAGATTGGAAGCTGTAAAGACTGAGCTCTTAGCCAGGATGGATGCTGTTTTCTTAGCACTCCCAGCATCAAGAACTCCTTTCACTCATTTTCTACAACAGATCAACATCATTTATTAATAATTTGTTTTGTTTTTTTAAACAAGCACTTAAAGGTAATATTGACAATCAGAGCTTCAGATCCATTCATGGCTTAGCCCATTCTTAAAAGATAAGCTCTATACTGATACAATTTCAGACCAAATCAAAAAGAAATTTGGCATTCTAGTTAGCATGTCAAGATTTTCTTCATGTAAATCTAAGTTGCATGAATGCAAGGACCTTCCTTATCTGTCTGTTTCATCAAAGTACCCTCTGTTCCTACAACAGGGCCCCATATTTAGAAATGTGAAAAAGTGTTTACCCTCCTTTACTGCTCGGTCCTTAGTATTTGGGAGACCCCACATTATATCTGAAACTACTGAAGGCAGATGGATTCTAGGATTCCTGTCATCTCTAAAGTTGTATGTTTCAGCCGGGTACAGTGGTTCATACCTGTAATCCCAACATTTTGGGAGGCCGACGTGTGCTGATCGCTTGAGCCCAGGAGTTCAAGACCAACCTGAGCAATAGAGGGAGACCTTGTCTCTACAAATAATAAAAAATTAGCTGGGCACACACCTGCTATCCCAGCTACTCAAGAGGCTGATGTGGAAGGACCACTTGAGCCTAGGAACTAGAGGCTGTAGAGAGCTATGATTGCGCCACTGCAGTCTTAGCCTGGGCAACAGAGCAAGATCCCATCTCTAAAAGTAATAATAATAATAAAGTTGTATGTTTCAATGCCTTGATATGTTTATTCCATTGGTTCAGTCAGTCAACCACAGTTTTTCAGAACACACTACAGCATAAGTGCTAGTCTGGGTTTCTGTGGAAAAACAGAGTAAAACAGAAATGTAATCTCAAGTCTACTGGTTGTAAAGTCCAAAACTGACAAACGACTTTTTTTTTTTTTTTTTTTTTTTTTGAGACAGTCTTACTCTGCCTAGGATGGAGTGCAGTGGCACATCTCAGCTCACTGCAGCCTCCGCCCCCTGGGTTCAAAGTAATTCTGCCTCAGCCTCCTGAGTAGCTGAGATTACAGGCACTGCCACCGCACCCAGCTAATTTTTGTAGTTTTAGTAGAAACAGGATTTCACCATGTTGCCCAGGCTGGTCTCAAACTCCTGACCTCAGGTGATCTGCCCGCCTTTGCTTCCCGAAGTGCTGGGATTACAGGTGTGAGCCACTGTGCCCAGCCTCATTCTATTTTTTTGAGACAGGGTCTCACTATGTTGCCCAGGCTGGAGTGAAGTGGCTATTCACAGGCCACTGTGAATATTCGATCTTCCTGCCTCAGCCTCTTGAGGAGCCGGGATTACAAGCACCAGCATCAACGAAGACTGCAAAAGATTTTCAATGATTCAAGGAAAGAATCTTTTTTTTTTTTTTTTTTTGAGACGGAGTCTCGCTCTGTTGCCCAGGCTGGAGTGCAATGGCCGGATCTCAGCTCACTGCAAGCTCCGCCTCCCGGGTTTATGCCATTCTCCTGCCTCGGCCTCCCGAGTAGCTGAGACTACAGGCGCCCGCCACCTCGCCCGGCTAGTTTTTTGTACTTTTTAGTAGAGACAGAGTTTCACCGTGTTAGCCAGGATGGTCTCGATCTCCTGACCTCGTGATCCGCCCGTCTCAGCCTCCCAAAGTGCTGGGATTACAGGCTTGAGCCACCGCGCTCGGCCACAAGAATCTTAACTAGTTGTTTGAGCTGAGTTCCATACGGAATAAAAATGCATGAAAACTGCTGTATCTAACTGTTTACAGCAGTTCCCTCAGGGGATCATCTGTGTACCTCCCTGGGCATGTGACACAAGCTAGGCTAAAATACACCCCTTAGAACTGCCACAAACACATGACCTAGGCTAGGCCAGTGAGCATTCTTCCCTGGGATTTGTCAAACTTAAGTTGCAGGAAAAGAACCCTGTTTTCTCTCAGATCACAGCAATAAAGATGTCTATACATTGGCAATGACCACAGTCATGTCCCCTTCCATGTAGAGGAAGCCCATCTGCAGTAAGACAAAAATTAAGCCAACACTAAGAGATAAAAGGTGGGGAGAGAGCAGGGAACCACACAGGGCACATAGCTGTGTTTCAAGTCCCTGGTTATGTATGTCCTTAAATCCCACCTCATTCCAGCTCTTCCTGCAATCTGGTTAAGTAAGCAAAAAAACCTCTTTTGCTTCACCTAGACTATGTGAGTTTCTGTTACTAGCAAACAGGAATCTGTTTTTGCTTGTTTGTTTGAGACAGAATCTCACTTTGTCACCCAGGCTGGAGTGCTATGGTGCTATTCCGGCTCACTGCAACCTCCCACACCCAGGTTCAAATAATTCTCCTGCCTCAGCCTCCTGAGTAGCTGGGATTACAGGTGTCCGCCACCACATCCGGTTAATTTTTGTATTTCTAGTAGAGATGGGGTTTCACCATGTTGGCCAGGCTGGTCTTCAACTCCTGAACTCAGGTTACCTGCCCACCTCAGTTTCCCAAAGTGCTGAGATTACAGGCGTGAGCCACCGTGCCCAGCTGCAACCAGGAATCTTAATCCATGGGCTGAGGAGGCTGACTGACCTAGAGGACAATGTACGTCATCCCAGAAGTAGGCTAAAGGTAACTAGCTCCTCAGCTCACCCCGGACTGCTTCCTCGTCCTTCCTCCACCTGTAGTTTTCATCTGAGAAACTAGGTTAAACCTCTTTGCTGCCAGGTGTGCTGAAATCCCTTAAACAGGCAGATTTGACATAATGTACTGTTTAATCATTTTTGCTTTTAAACAGAAATGAGTCTCCCAAAGTCCCCCAAATACAATAATTGTTATCTTAAAAGTGGCTTTACACTGTATAGATCAAACACTCAAAAACAAGTGGGAAGAAGTGACTGGGCTTCAAGATATACATAACAAAGAGCTTTAAGGGAACTACTAAGAAGGTAATCTCTTCAAACAGCCCAAGTAAATTATACTAATCTATGGAAAGAAACGTTGCATCACAAAGAGAATAACAAGAAAAATTTCACTTTCTTCCAACCCCAACCACCAACCAATCACCCTTTACTTTGCTGATTTCTGTATTATCATGTTCTTACCTTTCCTTCCTAAAATTGTTTTTTCAATGTGAAACTAGAGGAAGCTATTCATGTTAAATCTGCTCAATTCTACCTAAGATTGGGGAACTATGAATAGAAACAGCATGCATCTGAATTAGTCACCAGCCACAAGGAAACTTGATGTTTGCCTTAATAGAAAACTCAGAAAATTAATAATTTAGTAGCAGAATATTCAAAAAAGAGCGTTACCTTTCAAAAATATCTCAAGTTACTATAAGACTTTATTTGAAAGTAAGAGAAATAAGAATTACTCTCTAATCAAAGACTAGGTAATGGTAAACTGCCCACATCATGTTTTTCATTAGTTTATTGTTAAGGACAATTCTGAATAATTTTACAAGTACTTTTGCATCACTAGCATTTAAGGAAAGAAAAGATATTCTGCCCCCAGAAATGGCTTATTCAAAGTCAGCTTATGCATTTCTAAAATAGCAGGAGTTTCTGGATGACAATTGACCCCAGACCTGGCTAGTCCAATGATGGTCCATATTCTCCCACCAGGCTGTCTAAAGGGTAGGCGCTGGAACTGTATTGGTCCACTGCTGTGTTTTTAGTGTCTGACAGTGCCTGGCATATCACACATAGGTGAATAACAAATATTTGATGAATAAGTACATAAAAGGATCAATAAATATATCAAACTGTATGTCCTACTTCCAGCTTTGATGAAGAGTTCAACATAAATTCTTGAGTTTGACGTAAGTTCTAGCTGTAATCCCAGCTACTTGGGAGGCTGAGGCACAAGGACTGCTTAAGCCCAGGAGCTTGCGCCCAGCCTGTGAAATACAGCACAAGACCCTGTCTCGAAAAAGACATCTCTTGAGAAACTGCCAAGAATGGAAATGGAGAAAGTAAAGGTTTTTCTTCCTTCAACTCAATCAAATTCAACAAGGATCTCTGGGCATGTCCTCTGTGCCAGGTAGTAGGCTAATAATACCTGCTGACACCCAGATACAGATAAGAGAGCCCCTTCCCCCAGGTGTGCATCACAGTGAGCTGACATCACCTGGAGGCCATCTTTCACAGGGCCTATCTGCTCATCAAAGGGGTTCATCTTTAGTAGGAAGAACAGAGAGGAGAAGACAATGGAATACTTTAATTTTGAAATACACTTAAATATCCTAACTAGCCATTGACCACTTATAGCATCATGTAACCTACTATTCATATAATAGTGTTTCTACACAAAAACACATTCTAACAAAAGTGCTACAGTTCCAGGGATGAGCCCCCACATTCCTAATTCTTCACTTCTTCCATTACACCTCTGCTAAGGCAGAGCTGGAGGGAAGGAGAAGGAATAAAGAACCACTGTGACAATGGGGGCTCTCATAGGACTGTAACATATGGGAAGGAAAGATGGGAGGTGTAATAGCCCCATATATAGCATATAGCATATATATATAGCCCCATATATACTTGATCATTCAAGTATTTGAAGACAAGAGGGGCTGTACCTTTATTTCCAAACCTCACTAAATCCAGAAGCATCGTCTCATACTGAAATCCATCTAACTAAAGATACTACTATTACTGCCATCTGCTTGAACTCATGATCATAGACAAATAGTCAAATTACAGCAAATCCTGTTAAAAAGTAGACGATTACTTAACGGGTTCATAATCGTCAAATTATGACCCCTCCAAAAAGGCAGCTCTAGATAGAGAATAAAAGTCCAACTAGTTTTGAAATTGAATATCTGCTTTCCTCCTCAACACAAACAGTTTAAAAACAGGGCTGGGCAGGGTGGCTCACGCCTGTAATCCCAGAACTTTGGGAGACTGAGACAGGTGGACCACTTGAGGCCCGGGGTTCGAAACCAGCCTGGCCAACATGGCGAAACCCCATCTCTACTAAAAATACAAAAATTAGGCCAGGCGCAGTGGCTCATGCCTGTAATCCCAGCACTTTAGGAAGCCTAGGCGGGTGGATCACCTGAGGTCAAGAATTTGAGACTAGCCTGGCCAACATGGCAAAACTCTATCTCTACTAAAAATTCAAAAATTAGCCAGGGGTGGTGGCGGGTGCCTGTAATCCCAGCTACTTGGGAGGCTGAGGCATGAGAATTGCTTGAACCCGGGAGGCGGAGGTTCCAGTGAGCCAAGATCGTGTTACTGCCACTGCACTCCAGCCTGGGGGCTAGAGTGAGACTCTGTCTCCAAAACAAAACAAACAACAAAAAAAAATTAGCCTGGGGTGGTGGTGGGTGCCTATAGTCCCAGCTACTCATGAGGCTGAGGCACGAGAATCTCTTGAACCCAGGAGGTTGCAAGCTTTTTCATCTATACATGCATTCATCCATGGAGCACGAATCATGTCTCAGATACTACCTCAGCCTTAGCAAAAAATATGATGGGGAGGGGGGCTCAGAAAGGGGACACACCCTCAATTAGTAATTTCAAGGAGTATTCTTTCTAACACTTCCTATCCTGACTTGTTAAAGTCTAACTGAATGACTAGTGGAATAGGAAAGTAAAATAAACCCCAGGACCTATTCCATACAAAATTAGAGTAGAAGTTAAAAAGATTGAGAGTAAGAGCCACTACCACTTAAAAATACACAGGTGAAGGCCGGGTGCGGTGGCTCATGCCTGTAATCCCAGTACTTTGGGAAGCCAAGGCGGGTGGATTACGAGGCCAGGAGTTCAAGACCAGCCTGGCCAACATGGTGAAACCCCATCTCTACTAAAAAATACAAAAAAATTAGCCAGGCCTGGTGGCAGGCACCTGTAATCCCAGCTACTCGGGAGAGTGAGGCAGAGAACTGCTTGAACCCCGGAGGTGGAGGTTTCAGTGAGCTGAGATCATGCCACTGCACTCCAGCCTGGACAACACAGCAAGACTCCGTCTCAAAAATAAAAAAAAAAATAAATAAATAAACAGCTGCAATCAAAATAAGAATATTTGGTCATATCATCAGCATTCCCCAAAGGTGCCACAGACAGACCTGCAAAGAACTAGCAGCACTGGGACTCCCATGACAGTTCCAACACCACACAAGACCCTCTCACAAGCAGCCCACAGCTCTTCCTCCTCTATCTCAGCCAGAATATTCTACTGCCTTAGCACACAAGGGCACATAAGAGGCACTCAACACTTTGGTCATGGTGATCACAAACATGGCTCAACATCTTCAAACTATTCAGATCTCAGCACATTATAGGGGTGGTTACAAATGTGGTCGGCTCCTGAATCTATTATAGTCTTCTTGAATTATCTAACTGCACAATTATATAGCTTCCTATATTAAGGAGTGTTTGCACCTCAGCATACTCTGCAGGGGAAAAAAGATGTGGTGTGGCAGAAAGAATACAAGTTTTGCAGTTAAGATAGTTGTTAAGTTCAGATCCAAGGTTTGTCGCCTTTCTCGCTGGTGGCCTTGGGAGAGTAGCAATCTCTCTGAACCTCAGTCTCCTCTTCTGAGGAATAAGGCTGCCACACACGGGTGTTGGAAGATCAGTGACAGCCCACATAAAGCACCTAGCCCAGTAAAATGGTCTCCACTTTTCATGCCAAGCTGCCTATACCTCCTCTCTCACCCAACATATCCACATGCTGACCACAATAGCACTGTGTATTTCAACCTGACAATCAGTCTGTGTGTGTGTAACAAAAGCAAAACTCTGCTAACATGAGCCTACATGAAACCTCAGGGGACAGATTAACTTGGTACCAAATTACACGCTCCAAACCAAAAAGAAACAACTTTGATATAACTAACACATCAGCCTAGGTAGGAGAGACTCTTTACTATGTGTTGCTGAAAACTTGAGAGGAACAGTCCCATTCTGAGACAGTAAGAAACTGATTTCTTCTCATAACACAACTGCTCAGTCTAAAGCACTGGCAGAAACAGCCCTGTCTCTAGGCCTGGTGTCAAAGCAGGTTTGGAACCCTGGAATTCCAAGATTCCTAGTCTTGGAATCTAGCAGCTCTATAGAGTTCTGGCCCTGCCTGGGGAGCAGTGAGGTAGGAAGGACAGCAGATCAAAGATACTGATTGTATTTGCAAACATTCCCCGGATAAGGCAAAGTCAAAGCAGATTCTTTTTTTTTTTTTGAGATGGAGTCTCGCTCTGTCGCCCAGGCTGGAGTGCAGTGGTGCAAATGAAGCTCGCCACAGCCTCAACCTCCTGGGCTCAAGCAATCCTCTCACTTCAGCCTCTCAAGCAGCTGGGACTACAGGTACATGCCACCACACATGGCTAATTTTTTTTATATGTATATTTTTGGGAGAGGTAGGGTCTCACTACGTTGTCAAGGCTGGTCTCAAACTCCTGTGCTCAAGCAATCCTCCCGGCTTGGCCTCCCAAAGTGCTGGGATTACAGGTGTGAGCCACCACACCTGGCCCAGAGCAGATCCTTGAGACCTGGGCTGCCCTCATATCACAGGCGTGTCTGACTCCTTATCCTCACACAGGCAGTTGTTCCTAAACAAATATTTCTTTGCTAAGGACTTAATCATAGACTTACAGAATTCTAGAACAGACAGGAAGCTTGAGTATCAACTTACATCCTCGCATTACTGATGAGTAAACTAACAGCCCGATGGGGGATCACAGAGCTGGTTAATGAAAGAACCAGATTAGATAGGACTCAGGTCAGTATTCCTTATCCCAGACTTTGCCATCTCATTCAAGCATCCACGCACATCCAGAGTTCCCTTCCCAGCAGTGCTTCTTTTTAAGCCTTTCAAAACACTGGCTTGACTTGGAGGTCACACCTTTTTTTTTTTTTCATTGTGATTAAAAAAAAAAAAAAAGTAAAATTTACTATTTTAACAATTTTTAGGTAAACAGCTCAGTGGTGGTAAGTACATTCACACCACTGTGTAACCATCACCACCATCCATCTCCAGAACTTCTTTCATCTTCCCAAACTAAAACTCTGTTCCCATAAAACAGTAACTCCCCATCTTCCCCCTCCTCTAGCCCCTGGCAACAACCATTTTACTTTCTGTTTCTGTGAATTAGACTACTCCAAGTTATCTTTTTTTTTTTTTTTTGAGGCGGAGTCTAGCTCTGTCGCCCAGGCTGGAGTGCAGTGGTGTGATCTCGGCCCACTGCAAGCTCCACCTCCCGGGTTCACGTCATTCTCCTGCCTCAGCCTCCCGGGTAGCTGGGACTACAGGCAACCACCACCACGCCCGGCTGATTTTTTGTATTTTTAGTAGAGACAGGGTTTCACCATGTTAACCAGGATGGTCTCGATCTCCTGACCTCGTGATCCACCCACCTCGGCTTCCCAAAGTGCTGGGATTACAGGCGTGAGCCACAGCGTCCAGCCTCCAGTTATCTTCTATAAGTGGAATCATATACTGCTTATCCTCTTGTGACATTTCTTTAGCAAAATGTCTTCATGGCTCATCCAAGTGGCAGCATGTGTCAAAATTCCCTTCTCCCTTGAGGCTGAAAATATTCCACTGTATGTCCATTCCACATTTGTTTCTCCAGGCACCTGGCAATGGACACTTGGGCCACTTCCACATGTTGACCATTGCAAACAATACTGTTTTAACATGGGTGTACAAATATCTGTGCTAGTCCCTGCTTTCAATTCTTTTGGGCACATACCTGGCAGTGAAATTGCTGGATCACACAATGTATCAGTGCTATTTTCAAATGTGTCTTGAAAGAGACAAAATCATCTGGGTTGGTGAATTCTTTAAGAAAATGAAGCCAGAAGCAGTGGGTCAGTCTGTAATCCCAGCACTTTGGGAGGCCGAGGCAGGTGGATCACCTGAGATCAGGAGTTCGAGACCAGCCTGACCAATATGGTGAAACCCTTTCTCTACTAAAAATACAAAAATTAGCTGGGTGTGGCAGCATAGTCCCAGCTACTAGGGAGGCTGAGACAGGAGAACTGCATGAACCCAGGAGGTGTAGGGTACAGTGAGATAAGACCACACCACTACACTCCAGTCTGGGCAACACAGTGAGACTCTGTCTCAAAAAAAAAAAAAAAGAAAGAAAGAAAAAAGAAAATAAAAAATACTGTTTTGTTCTTAAACTCAGCTTTACTTCAACACAACAAACTATATTTAGAGATTGTATGACGTAGAGGAAAAAACACAGCACTGAGGAGGATAACTTTCTAGTAATATCCAACATTAACACGGGACATACTTTTTGATGTCTGAGTATGAATTTCCACAGGCAGGGGAGAGTGGCCTAGATAATCCCTAAGGTCTATGGATTCTGTGGGTTCTATGAAAAAACTTATTTAAAGGATTACAATGTCTTTTAATCATTTTTTCTTTTCCTTAGATCCAGTTTGCATATTAGAACTTAAAGAACCATTTCTAGCTACAGAATCTAGTGTATTCTTGAAATAAGAGCTCCAGGGATAGGCGGGGCATGGTGGCTCACGCCTGTAATCCCAGTACTTTGGGAGGACAAGGCAGGCGGATCACTTGACATCAGGGGTTCGAGACCAGCCTGGCCAACACGGCAAAACCCTGTCTCCACTAAAAATACAAAAATTAGCTGGGCATGGTGGCATACGCCTGTAATCCCAGCTACTCAGGAGGCTGAGGTAGGAGAATCACTTGAACCCAAGAGGCAGAGGTTGCAGCGAGCTGAGATCGCACCACTGCACTCCAGCCTGGGTGACAGAGTGACACTCCATCTCAAAAAAAAAAAAAAAAAAAAAAAAAATTCCAGGCACAACAAGAACAACTCCTGAGCTAGGAAAAAAAAGCAAAAAAGAAAAAAGAGAGACTAAGGTAATACAACAGACAATAATTTTCCTACCAGTACATTTATTTGATAATTGCTTTAGGATGTCCAGAGTGTAGTACCTGTATACTCTGAGTCACGGCTTACTCTGAGTCACTGTGAACTTCTGTTTACTTTGTAGTAGTCGGTATAAAACTATTAATGCACACTGGGCTCAGTATCAACAGGGCACACCTGCCAAGAAAAGTTTGCTACAATAGTTTGGTTCAAACAGTACTTCAGTTACTGAGCAACATACTGTTGTCATCAAGACTCCTGACAATGCATTCTGAGTCAAAATGCACATCAGATTCCAGGTACAAAACCAACAACACACTCCAAACCCCATCCACTCTCAGGCCTCCCAGGAAGGATTTACAAAGTGAGAAATGCACTGCCCCACCCTGTGTCTCCCCACTTCCCTAGAACTATTTCTGCTTAGGTATCTACCAAAAGCAGGCTTTCTACTCCAGGGACAAAAAGGGTAAGAGAGAGAATTCTCCATGTTCACTTCACCAATCAATACTTCAGCTACTTATAAAAAGCTTCCTGTGCTGGGTACAATGATACACATGAGCCTACTCAGTCCTTAAAATTCTTCCTGGTAGGTGTGTTTGTGCTCACAATGTAGGAAAGTGAGGTGGAAGCTCAGGAGTGTCCTATCCAGAGCCACATGAACAGTAAGGAGCAGAGCTAGGCCGGGCCAGGTCTTCTGACCCCACGTCCAGTACTCTTTTGGCCACACCATTTGCCTACACTCTTACAAGCCTATGCTAATTTGGACACCCCAAAGAGAACATCTAAAGATCCTCTCCTAGAAAGCAGGCCTAATGATCTAACAACTAATGCCTGGTGCTTCAGTTAAGAGCGGAGTGTGCTGGCTTCACTCTTTCACCTTTATTTCAGTTGACAGGCAGAGCTTTGAAGAAACTCAAGACAGAAAGAGAAATTGTGCATCAGTCCCTTCACTTAAAAATGCTTTTCAGAGGCCAGGAGCAGTGGCTCATGCCTGTAATCCCAGCACTGTGGGAGGCTGAGGCAGGCAGATCGCCTGGGCCCAGGAGTTCGAGACCAGCCTGGCAACATGGCAAACTCTCTCCTGCAAAAAAAATTAGCTGTATGTGGGGTGCATGCCTGTAGTCCTAGCTACTCAGGAGGCTGGAGGGAATACCCAGCCTATGTCAAGGCAGTGAACCAAGACTACCCAGCCTGGGTGACAGAGTGAGACTCTGCCCTAAAAAAAAAAAAAAAAGGGCCGGGCGCTGGTGGCTCACTGTAATCCCAGCACTTTGGGAGGCCGAGGCTGGCTGGACTGGCTAAGGTCAGGAGATCGAGACCACGGGTGAGCGTCCCTCGCTCTACTAAAAATACAAAAATTAGTCAAGGCCGGGGTTGTGGGCTGCCTGTAGTCCCAGCTACTCGGGAGGCTGAGGCAGGAGAATGCATGGAACCCGGAGGCGGAGCTTGCAGTGAGCTGGGAGATCCGCCACTGCACTCCAGCCTGGGCGCGACAGAGCCAGACCGGCCTCAAAAAAAGAAAAAGAAAAAAGCTGGGCGCAGTGGCTCATGCCTGTAATCCCAACACTCTGGGGAGGCCGAGGCGGGTAGATCACCTGAGGTCAGGAGTCTGAGACCAGCCTGGCCAACATGGTGAAATCCCGTCTCTATTAAAAATATAAAATTCGCCAGGGATGGTGGTGCCCACATGTAATTCCAGCTACTCAGGAGGCTGAGGCAAGAGAATCGCTTAAACCCGGGAGGTGGAGGTTGCAGTGAGCTGAGATTGCGCCACTGCACTCCTGGGCAAAAGAGTAAGACTCTGCCTCAAGAGAAAAAAAAAAATTGCTCTTCAGGGAAAGACACGCCCACATTCTCACCACCTCCAATAATGACAGACAGTGACCGGGCCCCGGTGTTTTATCCACCTCCAGGTTTACTCCCAGGAAATCTACAGTGGGAAAAGGCATCCACTAAAGACTTCCTTGAACATTTTTAGAGACTTAAGCTATTCAGATCTTTCCTCTCCAAATTCTAAGAGTACAAACAAATAGTGTTAATATTTATTACATAATAGATTCAGGAAACTGTGTTCCTATGACCACATGAATTTTTCTTACACAACATTCATGCCAATTTTATTGGACTTGGAGCATAATTATATTATTTTAAATGACTATGGAGGTTTGTAATTACTGTATTGTTGATTTTATGACATATTATTGGTCCCATTCATGATTTATTTGATGCCAAGGCCTTGATCAGGACGTTAACACCCAAATATAACATTTTTCCTGTGGGAAAACACCATTTGCTTTAAAACACCTGCTTTTATGAGGGAGTTTTTTATTAATGCAACACCACAAGAAGCAGAGACTACCTGTTCAAGAAAACCCTGAGTAAGCAAAATATAACTACGTTTTTCTTTTTTTTCTTTTTTTTCTTTTTTTTTTTTTTGAGACAGAATCTTACTCTGTCCTCCAGGCTGGATAGAGTGCAGTGGTGCAGTCTTGGCTCCCAGGCTCAAGCAACCTTCCCACCTCAACCTTACAAGTAGCTGAGATTACAGGCACACATCACCACACCCGCCTAATTCTTGTATTTTTTGTAGAGGCGGGTTTCGCCATGTTGTCCGGGCTGGTCTTGAATTCCTGGGCTCAAGTGATCTGCCTGCCTCAGCCTCCCAAAGTGCTGAGATTACAGGCATGAGCCACTGTGCCTGGCTCTAAGTTTTTCTTTACTCAACATTTAGGAGAAAGAAGCTGCAGGCCAGGCACAGTGGCTTATGCCTGTAATCCCAACATTTTGGGAGGTCGAGTCAGGCAGATGATTTGAGCCCAGGAGTGTGAGACCAGCCCAGGCAAAATAGCAAAACCCTGTATCTACAAAAACAAAAATAAGCCAGCTGTGGTGTCGTGTGCCTGTAGTCCCAGCTACCTGGGAAGCTAAGGTGGGAGAATTGCTTGAACCCAGAAGGCGGAGGCTGCAGTGAGCAGCTCCACTGCACCACTGCCTTGCAGCCCTGGGCAACAGAGCAAGACTGTCTCAAAAACAAAACCAGGCTGGGTGTGATAACTCACGCCTATAATCCCAGCACTTTTGGAGGCCGAGGTGGGAGGATCACCTGAGGTCAAGAATTCAAGACCAGCTTGGCCAACAGGGTGAAACCCCGTCTCTACTAAAACTACAAAAATTAGCTGGGCATGGTGGCATACGCCTGTAATCCCAGCAACTTGGGAGGCTGAGGCACAAGAACTGCTTGAACCCAGGAGGCAGAGGTTGCAATGAGCCGAGATGGCGCCACTGCACTCTAGCCTGGGTGACAGAGCAAGAGAAAGACTCCCTCTCAAAAAAAAAGAAAAAAGAAAAAAAACGAAACTAAAAAAGAAGTTGCAGATGATAGCATGGAGTAAAAGTTCCCAAGTTCTTTTGCACCCTTCCATCAGTGGTCCTCAGTTCTGGCTGCACATCAGTGTCACGTAGACACTTTAAAAAAATGACTCTGTGGTTCGAGTTAAGTGTTTGGAAAAAAAAAAAAAAAAAATGACTATGCTAGGCCCCAACCCCAGACCACCTGAATCAGAATTTCTGGGGGTAGGCTCAGGTACTGTATTTTTTTAAAAAGCTCCTCACATAATTATAATGTGCATCTGGGGTTGGGAACTGCCCTATGCCAGTGGCTCTCAAACTTAAATGTGTATTAGAGTCACATAAAGGCCTTCTTAAAACATAGATTCACAGGCCCCATCTGAACCTTTCTGATTCAGTGGGTCTGGGATGGGGTTTTAACAAGTTCCCTGGTGATGTTGATGTGCCAGTCCAAAGCACACTGAAAACCAAACCACTGCATTACACCTTCTTAGTTGAGTAATATTAATAGTTATACTAAATTAATTTTACTGTAAAAATATCTGGACATGTCTCTATAAGGAGAAGTCTAAGATTTTAGAAAGATTTTCAAAACTGTGGGTCAAATAAAAGAATTTTCTGCTTTAACCATCAATTAAAACAGGTAACATCGTTCACTGGAACACACTATTTCCTTTGAATTTTGGTTACTAAAGTTAAACCAAGATAAAATCAGATACAATTCAATTCAACACCTCAGCAAGCACCTCCTATGAGATGGCTCAAGGCATTTGTGGGCACATACCATAAGTCAGTCATTCTCTCCTTCCTAAGGTAGTCAACAGACTAGCAGACACAACAGCAGTACACACAAATAGCCATGCAGTCAGACTGTGACAGCTGAGGTTCCAGTGAGAACTGGAGGGCAGGCACTTCAGAAGCACCTAGGAGGCTCTATGCAGGAAGAGGCCTTTTAGCTCATGTTCAAGGGGATCACCAGCTGCGAGTGTTCCACTGCCCATGATCAATTTTGCAACACCAGCGCGGTTCACTCCCTGTCCCACAGGGTGCATTTGGACCTTGTTCCCAGACATTATAGGAGTAATCAGGAACTACAGGCTAATTTGACTTCTAGGCTGAGGGCCAGTTATATGGTCTACCTACCTTTGTACTTCTCATAATAGCTCAATGCCTCCTCACACATAGAAAGTACTTGCTGAACCGGCTAGCCATATGTAGAAAGCTGAAACTGGATCCCTTCCTCACACTTTATACAAAAACTAATTCAAGATAGATTAAAGACTTAAATGTTAAGACCTAAAACCATAAAAACTCTAGAAGAAAACCTAGGCAATACCATTCAGGACATAGGCATGGACAAAGACTTCATGACTAAAATACCAAAAGCAACAGCAACAAAAATCAAAAGAGACAAATGGGATCTAATTAATAAAGAGCTTCTGCACAGTAAACGAAACTACCATGAGAATGCAGGCAACCTACAGAATGGGAGAAAATGTTTGCAATCTACTCATCTGACAAAGGGCTAATATCCAGAATCTACAAAGAACTTAAACAAATTTACAAGAAAAAAACAACCCCATGAAAAAGCGGGCAAAGGATATGAACAGACACTTCTCAAAAGAAGACATTTACGTAGCCAACAGACGAATGAAAAAATGCTCATCATCACTGGTCATCAGAGAAATGCAAATCAAAACCATAACGACATACCATCTCACGCCAGTTAGAATAGTGATCATTAAAAAGTCAGGAAACAACAGATGCTGGAGAGGATGTGGAGAAATACGAACGCTTTTACACCATTGGTAGTGTAAATTAGTTCAACCATTGTGGAAGACAGTGTGGCAATTCCTCAAGGATCTAGAACTAGAAATACCATTTGACCCAGCGATTCCATTACTGGGTATATACTCAAAGGATTATACTATAAAGGCACATGCACACGTATCTTTATTGTGGCACTATTCACAATAGCAAAGACTTGGAACCAACCCAAATGTCCATCAATGATAGACTAGATTAAGAAAATGTGGCACATATACACCATGGAATACTATGCAGCCATGAAAAGGATGAGTTCATATCCTTTGCAGGCACATGGATGAAGCTGGAAACCACCATTCTCAGTAAACTACCACAAGGAAAGAAAATCAAACACCGCATGTTCTCACTCATAGGTAGGAACTGAACAATGAGAACACTTGGACATAGGGCGGGGAACATCACACACCAGGGCCTCTTGAGGGTGGGGGCTGGAAGAGGTATAGCATTAGGAGAAATATCTAACGTAAATGACGAGTTGATGGGTGCAGCAAACCAACGTGGCACATGTACACCTATGTAACAAACCTGCACATTGTGCACATGTACCCTAGAACTTAAAGTATAATAATAAAAAATAAAAAAAAGAAAGCACTTGCTGATTTGGTGGCTCACATCTGTAATCCCTGCACTTTGGGAAGCTGAAGCAGGGGATCATTTGAGGTAAGGAGTTCAAGACCAGCCTGGCCAACATGGTGAAACCCTATCTCTACCAAATATACAAAAATTAGCCAGGCATGGTGCCACACGCCTATAATCCCAGCTACTCAGGAGGCTGAGGCCAGAGAATCACTTGAACCTAGGAGGCAGAGGTTGCAGTGAGCTGAGAAGGTACCACTTGGTGACTGAGGAAAGCAGGCAAGCAAGCAAGAACTTGCAGAATACCTGGGAGTAAATGATAAAAGAAATCTGGAAGGTAGGACATAGGCATGGGCAAAGATTTCACGACTAAAACACCAAAAGCAATTGCAACAAAAGCCAAATTTGACAAATGGGATCTAATTAAACTAAAGGGCTTCTGCGCAGCAAAGGAAACCATCATCAGAGTGAACAGGTAATCTACAGAATGGGAGAAAAATTTTGCAATCTACCCTTCTGACAAAGGTCTAATATCCAGAATCTACAAGGAACTTAAACAAATTTATAAGAAAAAAAAAAAATCCCATAAAAGGGCGGACGAAGGATATGAACAGATACTTCTCAAAAGAAGACATCTACACGGCCAACAAACATATGAAAAAAAGTTCATCATCACTGGTCATTATAGAAATGCAAATCAAAACCACAATGAGATACCACATCAAGGCAGTTAGAATAGCAATTATTAAAAAGTCAGGAAATGGCCGGGCGCAGTGGCTCACGTCTGTAATCCCAACACTTTGGGAGGCCGAGGCAGGTGGATCACTTGAGGTCGGGAGTTTAAGACCAGCCTAACCAACATGGAGAAACCTCGTCTCTACTAAAAATACAAAATTAGCCAGGTATGGGGGCACATGCCTGTAATCCCAGCTACTCAGGAGGCTGAAGCAGAATTGCTTGAACCCAGGAGGTGGACGTTGCGGTGAGCCAAGATGGTGCCATTGCACTCCAGCCTGGGCAACAAGAGCAAAACTCCATCTCAAAAAAAAAAAAAAAGTCAGGAAACAACAGATGCTGGCGAGGCTGTGGAGAAAAAGGAACACTTTTACGCTGTTGGTGGGACTGCAAATTAGTTCAACTATTGTGGAAGACAGTGTGGCAATTCCTCAAGGATCTAGAACCAGAAATACCATTTGACCCAGCCATCCCATTACTGGGTGTATACCCAAAGGATTATAAATCATGCTACTATAAAGACATGCACACGTATGTTTACTGCAGCACTATTTACAACAGCAAAGACTTGGAACCAACCCAAATGCCCATCAATGATAGACTGGATAAAGAAATTGCGGCACACATACACCATGGAATACCATGTAGCCATAAAAAGAAGGAGTTCATGTCCTTTGCAGCGACATGGATGAAGCTGGAAGCCATCACTCTCAGCAAACTAACACAGGAACAGAAAACCAAACACCACCCGTTCTCACTCGTAAGTGGGAGTTGAATGACAACACATGGACACAGGGAAGGGTACATCACACACCAGGGCCTGTCAAGCACTGGGGGGCAAGGGGAGGGAGAGCATTAGGACAAATACCTAATGCATGTGGGGCTTAAACCCTAGATGACGAGTTGATAGGTGCAGCAAACCATCATGGCACATGTATACCTATGTAACAAATCTGCATGTTCTGCACATGTATCCCAGAACTTAAAATTAGAAAGAAAAATAAAAAAAAAGAAAACATATCTGGAAGGTAAACCTAATGCATCCCGGAGGAGCACACAGGTAGAGAGGTTCTGATCACCAGTCCTTTGCTCTAAGTAGCGTCCTCATTCCAGCTTAACACATGACGTGTCCTTGACTAACCAAGACGTGTTCTTGACTAATTATGGTAATACATAAGGCTGGTGTTGGAATGGTAAGGTGGAAAAGAAGCAGTTTGCCCAAGGTTTCTTTCTGCAAATTTGGAAATAACAGAAGATGCCTCAGAGCTGAGCTCATGAATGCAGGGACAGAGGGTTGGCCTCTTCTGTAACCCGCACTCTGAGCTCCACTCTGGCTAACGCATTGTAGTGGGTGCTCAGGTCATGCTCTTCCGAGTTGAAATAACTTGTTGAATTCATTATTGGGTCTTGAGAACATTTTTTAAATTATTCACACATAATTTAGCATTCAGCAATTAATACAGCTGAGGAAACTGAGAGCTGGCAGGGAGTTAATTTCAAAACCCAATGCAGCATTACCAACTAGGTATAAAATTTCTCTTACAGGCCGGGCACGGTGGCTCAAGCCTGTAATCCCAGCACTTTGGGAGGCCGAGGCGGGTGGATCACGAGGTCAGGAGATCAAGACTATCCTGGCTAACATGGTGAAACCCCATCTCTACTAAAAATACAAAAAACTAGCCGGGCGTGGTGGCGGGCGCCTGTAGTCTCAGCTACTTGGGAGGCTGAGGCCGGAGAATGGCGTGAACCCGGGAGGCGGAGCTTGCAGTGAGCCGTGATCACGCCACTGCACTCCAGCCTGGGAGACACAGCGAGACTCCGTCTCAAAAAAAAAAAAAAAATTTCTCTTACATACCCACCAGCCAGACAAAGCACCATCAAGAAAGTTTAGGTCTCTAAAGACCCCTGACAGAGAAAATATTCAGAAGGAAGAGCTTTCCTCAAGATGAGAACACCCACAAACTCTTTCCTGTTGTTAGAAGGACTTATATAAATGCAGAAGTGAAGTGCTGAGAGTAGCCTTTGGAGTGCTAATGTAGTAGGGGTGAGCCACCACGCCCGCCAGTTATCCTATTTCTGAAAATGTAGTTTGCTAGACTCAATCTCAGAGGTTACCCACAGCATTTCTTTTTAAACTAAAATGTATCTCAATTTTATTTTTAAAGAGCAGAATTAAATGTCAAATGATAAAACATTAAAATAGCCCCAAATCAGGCTGGACGTGGTGGCTCTCCCCTGTAATCCCAGCACTTTGGGAGGCCGAGACGGGTGGATTACTTGAGGTCAGGAGTTCAAGACCAGCCTGGACAACATGGTGAAACCCTGTCTCTAATAAAAACACAAAAAGTAGCCTGGTGTAGTGGCAGGTGCCTGTAACCCCAGCTACTCGGGAGGCTGAAGCAGGATAATCACTTGAACCTGGGAGGCGGAGGTTGCAGTGAGCCAAGATCATGCCACTGCACTCCAGCCTGGGCAACAGAGCAAGACTCCATCTCAAAAAAATAAATAAAACAAAATAGCCCTAAATTAAAGTATTGGATTACCAGTATTGGAGTACTGGTTACTGGATTATTCTTGGTAAATATTTCCCAAACAAAAGTACTGAAAAAAGAAGTATTTCCATTTTCTTTAATTTTAAGTATTCTGATCAAAGTTGTTTTCATTTTCTGTTGATTAAAGAATACTGTATTGCCATGATTTAAATTAAACGCTTTTGAATGGATGGATTTTTTTAACCACTTTCTGTCACATGAAAGTAATTAAGACATCATCCTAACTTCTTCTAGCATAGGATGGCACCCAGATATTTGTGTCTCAATGGCATCAGAAACCTAAAATGAATCAAGATTGTAGTTCACTGAATAGTGAAATATTATGAATTCTAATTGTAATAGGACAGAACTGAAATTAATCTTTCCTTTAAAGGGGGGTGGGGGTACTTATTCAACAAAGGAATCAATATAAACAAGATCATAAAAGGGTAATAAGCTATTTAAACACATTCCAGGCTGGAAGCAGTGGCTCATGCCTGTAATCCCAGCACTTTAGGAGGCTGAGGTGGACAGATCACCTGAGGTCAGGAGTTCGAGACCAGCCTGGCCGACATGGTGAAAACTCATCTCTACTAAAAGTACAAAAATTTGCCAGGCACAGTGGCTCACATCTGTAATCCCAGCACTTTGGGAGGCCGAGGCAGGTGGATCACGAGGTCAGGAACTCAAGACCAGCCTGGCTAAGATGGTGAAACCTGGTCTCTACTAAGAATGCAAAAATTATCTGGGCATGGTGGCGCACACCTGTAATCCCAGCTACTCTGGAGACTGAGGCAGAGAATCATTTGAACCCGGGAGGCAGAGGTTGTGGTGAGCCGAGATGGCGCCATTGCACTCCAGCCTGGGCAACACAGCAAGACTCCATCTCAAAAAAAAAAAAAAGTACAAAAATTAGCGGGGCATCGTGGCATGTGCCTGTAATCCCAATTACTTGGGAGGCTGAGGCAAGAGAATCGCTTGAACCCAGGAGGTGGAGGTTGCAGTGAGCCGAGATCATGCCACTGCACTCCAGCCTGGGGGAAAAGAGCGAGACTCTGTCTCAAAAAAAAAAAAAAAAAACCACACACATTTCAGAAGTATTGATATATAACTGATATGCTGAATATAAGTTATTTTTTCTATTCAATGAGAAGGTCCAGTAGGATTGTTTTTTAGCAATATTTTGTTAGTTTCCTCAGGTTACAATATTTAATTGAAAACGATATAAATTTTTTTTAATCTGCCCATTCAGACATTCTACTAATTATCACTGCTCTTCCCCTTACTGCAACTAGCTTGAATCATTGAGGCCTCAACGTATTTAACTCCAATCGTAACCTCAGGCCACGAACTGAACAACATCCACCAATGTGATGGAAAATGCTCAACCATTTTCATTCCATTTTACGCAGATCCTAGGCTCTTAGGCACACACGGTGAATGTCTAAGGTTCAAGTATCAATTGTACTAGCCCAGAAGTATTTCTGAAAATCCAGGAAACACAGGTTTCCAAAGGCTGACAACCATACAACTAGAGTTAGCACATATCCAGGGACCCTCAGAGGAGTGTGGTGCTAACTTGAGCTGTGGAAAGCCTCTGTGATGAGCTTTTGTAGGTAGAGAGACCTATGAGGCTTTCTCAGGAGGGCTGGGAAACAGACTGCCTGGTTACCAAGAAAGAAATGTTCTCTTTCTACCCCAAATGGTGCTGTTCTTGACTTCAAAAACAAATCAAATGAAGGGCAAATTAAGGAGGAATAATCAAGACTGTGTGAGACCTGAACCGGTCACAGGAGGTGGTTTAGCCCACCATAAGGCTTCTGATTTTCCCTGCTCCCTTTCTCCCAGGTTGAGATTATACCAACAAAAAAAGTCACTGAGGAAAAATGAGAAACAAATACATTTCTTTGGGTGCACATCCACAGGCAGCCAAAATATTTTAAAAACCAACAAGGACATAGAGTTATAGATCACACTTGATCCTGTATGCTCATGGAATTCCCTGTTCATGCTCACTTTTAACCTTTTAACTCGGGAATGTAAAGTATATTTTGTTATGTTATGTTATGTTATTTTGAGATGGAGCTTCACTCTTGTCACCCAGGCTGGAGTGCAGTGGCGTGATCTCGGCTCACTGCAACGTCCGCCTCCTGGTTCAACTGATTCTCCTGCCTCAGCCTCCCGAGTAGCTGGGATTACAGGTGCCCATCACCACCCCCAGCTATTTTTTGTATTTTTTGTAGAGACAGGGTCTCACAATGTTGGCCAGGCTGGTCTCAAACACCTGATCTCAGGTGATCCACCTGCCTCAGCCTCCCAAAGTGCTGGGATTACAGGCATGAGCCACTGCACCCGGCCAAATGTGAAGTAAATCTTAAACTCAGTCTGCCCACTGAAGACAGTCATGGAGTTCTCTCTAAACTCCCTAAAGCAGAAAAAAAAGAAAGTTTCACTATTATCATTTGACTGTTTTGTAAAAAAATATTTCAAGATTTTAAACTACAGTAGAGGTCAGGAAGTCACTTAAGAGCACACGAAAGAGAGGTGGGAAAAGGATAACTTAGCATCTCTGCTGGTTGACTAATACATATAGACGATATAGAAAATTATATTTACCCCTAGTGTTTTTTTTAAATCATAAAAAAGCATCTATCTGTCTTAAAGAGTAAGCACTCCTAAGGGACTCTAATATTTTCTAAGCCTCAGTCTATACACATTCGAAAGGAAACAACCAAAATAACTTTTCACTTCACATAACTATCATGTTATCAGAACCTTTCAAAGAAAAGGTTACATGGGTTATGGGAATATGTAATGCAAATAAAGCAAGCACTGAAATTTTTAAAAATTTAAGAACTTGACTATTAATATACTATACTTGACTGAAGTCAAAGCAATGTAGGACATTCTATAGGCAAAATTCAGAGGTTTGCTTAAGTTTGGCAAAATGCTCACACAAAATGAATCATTTAACATCAACATGGATATCCTTGACATCAAAAACAACACAAAACACTATCAAATTTCTTTAAGAAAAGGGTTTCAAGTACCATTATAAATATTTGCAATATTTTTCTAATGTATAATAAAGGTAAGTACAAAAGATCTGAGGGCCTGATGCGTTGTAGTTTTCGCAGGGGAGAGAACTGGACGTGTTTGATATCAACATGAACATTCATTTTGCCTAAGATTTACTCATATTTGGTATAGTAAATGGCATATTTCTTAGAAAACCAACGATTTTAAAGAAGGGTAAATTTATTTTCCTCTTGTAGACCATGGCTAACCACAGAACGGCACAATTCTGGAGCAATCGGACCTCACCCAGATATAAAAATAGCAAAAAGGACTTTTGCTGCTGGCAGAAAAGTAACAAACATCTTTATTGATACTAGAAGGGCAGTGTTTTAAAATTTTCAATTAGGCACTGAAAAAAAATCAGCTTTTATCAGACAATACAGAAAGGGAACAATTAAATTGTATTTTACAAAAGGTGAAGTAATCGAATCATTCTTCAGGGGAAAGAAAGGTGAAGAAAAAGAATAAAAACCTGAGGTTGAATGCTAAAAATGTGACCCCACCTAAAGCACTGAGAACAATTTAGGCCTTAGTTCCCTAATTTATGAAATGGGGATAACACTATCTTCCTTCCTCATTCTACAAACTGTTGTGAAAATTCAGTAAGGATCATAAAAGGATTCAGCAATGAGTAATTATTACTGTTATAAGAAATTCCAGTTTTACTCCAAAAGAGGTTAATTATAAATGTAAGGGGATTATTATTTTTCAGTATATGCCCCAAATTAAGTGTCGTTTCAATTTGTTGACTTTTCCTAATTAACTTTATTAAAAACCAAGATGGCTCCCAAAGATTGTCATCTCCTGGTATTCAACTTATTGAGTAATCCTTTCCCATAAAATATGGGCTGTACTTCATGTCTCATGTTTAATGAACAAAGTGAGGCAGACTCAGTGACTGCAACATAAAAGACAATGTGATGTCACTCTCCTTGGCTTTCTTGTTTTATTCACTCTGGGGGAAGACTGCTGTCATGTGGTGAGGAACTAAGGCCTCCAGCCAACAACCACATGAGTAAGCTTAGTAGTCAACCTTCCAGCCCCTGCTGAGCCATCGGATGACTGCAGCCCCAGCTGGCAACTTGACTGCCATCTCCTGAAAGATCATGAGTCAGAATAATCCAGCTAAAATGCTGACATTGTCCTGATCCTCAAAAAACATGTGAGATAATAAATGTTTGTTGTTTTAATTAGCTGGGTGTAGTGGTGCATGCCTACAGTCCCAGCTATTCAGGAGGCTGAGGTGGGAGAATAGCTTGAGCCTGGGAGTTCAAGTCCAGCCTGGATAAGATACCAAGACCTCATTTCTTGGTTAAAAAAAAAAAAAAAGAAAGAAAGAAAAGAAAAAAGGAAAGAAAAGAAAAGAAAGAAAAATGTTTTAAATTGCTAATAGAGGCTGGGCACGATGGCTCACACCTATAATCCCAGCACTCTGGGAGGCCGAGGTGGGTGGATCACCTGAGGTCAGGAGTTCGAGACCAGCCTGCCAACATGGTGAAACACTATCTCCACTAAAAATACAAAAAAAAAAATTAGCCGAGTGTGGTGGCGGGCACCTGTAATCCCAGCTACCAGGGAGGATGACACAGGAGAATTGCTTGAACCTAGGAGGTAGAGGTTTCAGTGAGCTGAGATCACACCATTGCACTCCAGCCTGGGCAACAAGAGCTAAACTCCATCTCAAAAATAATAAACAATAATAATAATTTTAAAAATTAAATTGTTGATAGATTACTAACAGAGAGCTCTTTTTAATTTTTATTTTTTTCTTCTGAGACAGGGTCTCTATTACCTAGGCTGGAGTGAGCTGGTGCAATCTCAGCTCACTGCAATCTCTGCCTCGCAGGCTGAAGCGATCTCATGCCTCAGCCTCCTAAGTAGCTGGGACCACAGGTGTGTGCCACCACACCTATTTTTTTTTAATCATTTTAGTAGAGATGGGGTTTCGCCATGTTGGCCAGGTTGGTCTCAAATTCCTGGCCTCAAGCAATCCACCCGCCTCAGCCTCCCAAAGTGCTGGGATTACAAGCATGAGCCACCACGCCCAGCCTAATACAGAGCATTTGACAGCATTCTGCTTTGCAATTAAAATTTAGTCAGTCACTTTGTTGGTTACGTATGAATTACTTTGTCCATTGGTAGGTATCATTGTTAGACTTGTCTGGTTGTTTCACAGTAACTTTAGATGCTATCTGCTTAATTTATTATAAACAAACATATCTTAAGTCTGATTTTTGTGTCCAACTATTATATTGCAATAAGCGAATATCTAGTTGGGTTTTTTGTTTTGGTTTTGTTTTTACTTCAAATAGATTTTTCTTCTGTGCTTCCCAGTAAATTTTTAATGGAATTTGACTTTCAGGGAGAAATACCTATGAGGAAAATTATATTTTCATGTAATCATACTGAATCTTATAATTCTAAAAACCAACCTATTCTTACCTTATTTGATAAAAAAAAGAAAGAAAAGAAAGACTGATTTGTGAAACCTATTCTGGTTCCACCAACTCTAAAATTTTGCTTTTTCCAATGCTTATTTTGCAGCCCTGTGCAACTGTTCTTTGCAGCCAGCCTTATGAAGGTTTAAAGAACCTTCATACCTAAAATGCCCACGAAGAGACGTTATTCCACTAAAGCCAAAGATTCACTCGGAAGTTTTAAAAGGCTGGGTACAGAGGCTCACGCCTGTAGTCCCAGCTACTCAGGAGTCTGAGGTGGGAGGATCACCTGAGCCCTGGAGGACGAGGCTGCAGTGAACCATCATCGCACCACTGCACCCTAGTCTGGGTGACAGAGTGAGACCCTGTCAGAAAGAAAGGAAAGAAAGAAAACAAAATTTTAATAAAGTAAAAAGTTTTAAAAACCCATTCACAAAAAAGCAAAATCTTTCAACCACAATTTTTCCCCTTCATTCTGAAAATAAAGAAGAAAAATAAGAGGAAAAGGGAAGAAGAAATAAAAGTAAATTTTTAATGATATTACAGCTTCAATCTTAATTTATTCAAAAATATTTCATGAACAGCCATTTCCACTACTCAAGGCACTCAAGGTGCACCTGTGCAAAGAAAAAATAAGACCCAGCCCTCGTGGAACTTCAAATTTTTTAAATTCAAAAGAGCAGCCCAGAAAATAGAGTTGGCTATTTTTGCAGAAGCGTTAAGATCCATCACAAATGAGGGAAGTCAAATATTAATAAAGTCCTGAATTACCAGGCTCCTGTGTGCCACTCTTCTATGCGCTACCATCTATGATTTGCTAACCTAAGTTTTCTAAGACATGTGCTTTACCTGACCACTATAAAGTGATTACTAATGAGTTATTTCATTCTGCATGTAAGTTATACATTTTTTTAAATGCTAATGCCAACTATCAGAGTAGTCTGGGGCTTTTAATTTTGTTTTTTAAAAAGGTCCCTTAGGTAACTGGAAGTTTCCTTTCCTTTAGCCTTAATGATTATTTTCCACATCCAGGGAACAGAAGCAGAGTCCATATGGCCTTCAATTTCCTTAACTTAAATACAGAAAAGTGCAGTAGTAACCAAAACACTTTTCAAATTATTTAAAAGCACGATTTTTCACCACTGAATTTTCCTATGGCACACTGTGTGCTTTTAAAAACCATTTGCCTTGTATCAGACATTTAACAGGCAGAATGGCCGGGTGTGGTGGCTCATGCCTGTAATCCCAGCACTTTGGGGGGCCCAGGCGGGCGGATCACCTGAGGTTAGGAGTTCAAGATCAGCCTGGCCAACATGGTAAAACCCCATCTCTACTAAAAATACAACAATTAGCCAAGTGTGGTGGCGGGCACTTGTAATCCCAGCTACTCGGGAGGCTGAGGCAGGAGAATTGCTTGAACCCAGGAGGCAGAGACTGCAGTGAGCCAAGATGGCGCCACTGTACTCCAGCCTAGGCAACACAGAACGAGACTGTCTCAAAAAAAAAAAACAAAAACAAAAACAAAAAAAAACAGAACTACTCAAGTTTTTACTTTACAACATGTTTTCTGGACATATGAGAATCAAATTTTCTTAGAAAGTGGTTTAAAACATTATCTATAGTTGGCTTCATGTTTAATTGGAGAGGGTGTAATTTAGATTGATGTGGAAACCTGTTCCTCCAATTATATGAAAATAGAGGCTTTTTTTTTTTCATGAACATGTATTATGAAATACTATATAAACTTATAGGACAGTCACATATTCAGCATATGTATACATATTCTATAATTACAAAAGAATTTTAAATGGTTTAATACAACAAACACAATAAGATCATCACATAAAGATAAAAATGTAGGGTACTTTATAATGGAGAAAATAAAATAATTATTATTTTACTAATAAGTAAAATCATAATTGATGAAAAACGGCTACTGCAACTAAGACCTAATTTGATTTTGAGTTTCCAAACAGCAATCATCATTAGATAAGATCCATACGAGTTCATCCTGTCTATCAAGAAAAGGACTTTTCCCTCTCACTCATAGACAAGCCTATGTGTAAGGGATACTAAACATAAACGACAGTATCTTCAACAATGTTTTACAGAAGATACAGATTTTCATGTGGCAGAGACCGTGAACTGGATTCAACCCACAGCTGTCTTTTTTTGACCTTCAGTGTCTATAAAAATTTTTGAATTGTTTATTTAATATTTAAAATATTTAAAACTTCAGATATTTAACATAAGAACTCTAACTTCCACCTTCTCTTGAAAAATCAGATTTGAGAACACTGGCCCTACATTTCCAAATGGCAGCAGTTGGCTGGAGCTGACTAATAGCTGCCCCTCCTGCATATCCAGACCACCCTCGCCACCACATACATCATCCACCCCTGTAAACATATGGTGATCTCTTACAAAAATCCTACTACAAAAGTTATGTGCACAATAAGAAACCATGGGTCTCTGAAGGCCAGTCTGTGGGAGGCTAGAGTGATGGGGCACATGGCAGGGAACAGTGCTCAGAGTGGGGTGTCTCTCTCTCTCTCTCTCTCTCTCCCCCTCCCTGCCTGGGCATCAGAACCTCTCAGGGGATCTTTAACAACACGTAGCTAAATTCCAAGGACTTTCAGGACTTTCCAAGAGTCCTTGGCCAATCATTGAGAGAACAGTATTTTTACTGTTTTAAAGTAATATCCTGTTTTTGAACAAAAATCATGTATGCAGGACTGATACTGAGGGGGAGTGTATTAGAGTACCATGGCTTGTGACCTAGCTCATTTGTTGGGCATTCGTTCTAACTAACTGAAAATGTTTTGAAGATCACTCCTGTGTTCATGGAGCCCCACCTTATACAACAGATAAGAGGAAGGCTGCTCTGCCTCAAGAGGGATTAGGAAGCCAACCCTGTTTCCACGTCCTGAAGCAAAAACTTGTTCTCGATGAATGAATGGGTCCCGTGTCAACATGCCCATCACTCTTCAAAGGCAGTTGACTCTAATGGCTCTGCCAAGAGCCAGAGCGCAATCACTGGCCAAGGAGCTCCCTGGAAAGTTCCTGAAGGGCATGCATTCTATGTTGTTGACTATAGAAAAATCCATAGATTTAGTAGTCTGGCATGCAGTTGGCAAAGCAGACATCTGTTACCAAAATGAAAGTGACAGGAAATAGAGGGCCAGTCCATGGAAAGCAGATGTAGGAGTAACAAGGGCAGGGTCTAAACTTTCCTCAAGAAAAGGCTTTGTGTCTGCTGAAGGGCCAAATCAGGGAATGGACTCAAGACTCAGAATTACACACTGTAGGGTGGGTGCTTACAAACTGTGTTTTAAAGTAGCAAACCCCTTTTCTAAACCAAATCTTAGACTCAACTCCAATTCTGTATATAAAACAGCAACAAATGCAGCTGTCTTCGTACTGCACGGTGGATAAGAAGCCAGGATTCCCATGTACGTACACCCATTCGTCCTTCCCATAAATTGGCATCTCCTTGGAATCCTAAGGCTGTATGGAACAGTGTTTAATAAAAACTGCCATAGAGAACAAAAGATACAATGTTGGCCTAGAAATGTGTGAGGTAGGTATTAACATCTTGACCATAATTGATACACGTGAACTAAAGCCACTGATCAATTTCAATATCTAAATCATTGTTTTGAAACCACTATTGAAATAGACACAACATACCATTAATATACAAATCAATGAACAAACAGCTAACTCTTCCCTGGCAAAACTCTAGTGATGTAGAAATAATTATATTAGAACCAACCACCTGTTCCTGGGCCCTTTGTAACTCTCAAAATGCGTTTTCGACTTACCTACTTTACAAATCTAAATCTCTGTCTTCTTTAATTCAAATAATTGAGTAATCTGTACCTTTGTCATCTCAAATATTTTGAGAAGAAAAATATATAAATATTTTTTTAAATAATAAACAGCTAAAAATTTCAAATATTAAGCAACTAGTATTTTGTTCTCTATTCCTAAAAAGGGAGAATCAATTCCACATTTTTCAATATCTGAGCTTAAAATTTGGTTTCTCAGATCCTTGATTTCATCATCTTCAGTGGTGGCACAACTCAGGGAGTTTTACAAGGCTTAGTTTACAAATTCAGTGTCCATGACTTGAAGACATCACTATCAGTTCGAAAAGAAAGGGGTAAACAGTAGTACAGCTGGATCCAGGAGAGAGGCTAGATTATTTATGCATCCACAACATTATTTTCTATCCATCAATGGTTTAAAAACAAAAAATAAAGAAGATGTTTTCCCTTTCCAAAGAATAAATACAACTGCACTTCAGGGGAAAAAAGTAACCCACATTTTCAACCACTTATAAAAGCCTACAATGTTAGACCCCCACGACCATCGAAGCTCATGTGTCTGCTGCACATTCCAAGTAAGCGTATGCCACAGAACCCATACATTCCAACACATTGAGCAAGCACACACATGCCTCCCCGGCTGCCCCAACCCTCGGCCAACCAGGGGGCAATGGAGCTGCAGGCAGGCCTACACGCCAGGCACCGCACTGCCAGCCCTTTCCAGCCATCCCCAAGGAAATGCAAAGGAGAAGGAGAATGAGAGAGGAAGTGGCTGGTGTGAGGCCTTAGAGAAAGAAATGCAAAACCTTTTTTGGGGCAGGCCAACCACATACTCAGAGTTTTTAAGTGTCAAAGAAAAGAATACGTTGTGTGAGACTACCAGTCCTGCTGTCACCGTTGGAATCACTATCTTCCACACACTATCAGTGAGGACCAGTCTTTGCCACGTGCTCTGGAAGTATAGGAAGAAAATGCAGAAGCTGTACACATGGTTTAGTCACCTACGCTTCTATGGTCTCCTCCTTTCTCCTCTCCTCCCTCCCTTTCCCTCCTCCCTTCCTTCTTTCTTAATAATTGAAGAGGCGCAACTGCACTTTTTCAGGGTTAAACTGCTTTTATCATCTACATCTGACTCTCTCAAATAAAGAAGCACAAAACATTTTACTTCAAAATCTTATTCATACAATGATAAAGAAAAACATCCACTGAAATTTCAAAGTATGCATTGTTAAAATCACAAAGATCTGGAGGGACCAAAGTAAAAGGTCTCCATGTAATCCAAAAATACTATATAGCCTATCCTCACATGAGCTTTTTCAAAAACACCCTCTATTTCATGAATTGGTATGAGGTTAACCTGTCCAAAGAATCACCACTCGATTTTTTGTTTCATTTTTCAAAGAGAAAGAGAAGATATAGTATACAAATGTCTTTCCTGGTAATCTTTTAAGCTTTATTAGAGGTTCTTGACTGAGGAAAGTAATTATTTTATCTCATAAATTACATAAAATTACGTTCTTGTCAAAAAGCATGGCGTCTATCTAGAAGAAAACCTCTTATATATCTCATTTCATTGGTAGTATAACTATTTGAAGTCCTGTGTTACTAAACAAAATAATAACAAAATGCATGAGATAAAGTAACAGATGCATAAGATACTTAAGTATTGTATCAAAAAGTGCTTTCACTGGCTTTTTCATGTGTCAAAGATGTTTAAAATGTTCTAAAGTTAATAAGGTGAACCATTTTCTAAAAAGTAATTTACAAAAATTCCATATTTTCCTTCTCTAAGACACAGACATTTTAAAAAATACATATAAAAATGAAAGCATGCCAACCTTTGTGCAACATCTGTATCCTAAACAAAAAACCTCAAGTTTTTCTCAGGATTTGAAAAAATATGCATATCTGGGTTAAAAGCATGGAACAGACCCTCCTCCCACACTGCATACATGTATGTTTTTTGCACTTAACTGTCAACCGCAATGTTTTTTTTTACAAAAACCTCTTTCTCTTTATATAATTATAAATGTTTCTACTACAGGATGACTTCAAATTAAGACTAACACTTTTAATTCTTTTCAATTACATTAAATTAAAAATATACAGAATGTCAACTCCTAATCTTTCTCAGCATAGGTTTTATATATGGAAATGTTGTCTCTTATTCCAAGGTAGGAATAATATAAAAAGTTACTCTATAGCCTGTGTACATATTATCACAACTTTCCACTTCATTGCTAAGGTTCTGTTGCAGTATTCAAATGAGATGGACAGCAAGGGTAAGGTAGTCACTGCCTTCTGAAGTTTTGGTCAGGAGAAAGGAGTTATTTTAGAGTTTGAAGCTTTGGAGCCCTTTGTGTAAGAAGGATAAAGATGGATCTCTTCAGGCTGTGGGGAGGATGAAACAGGAAGCCTAGTCCAGTGCCTAGCACATAGCAGCCACCCAGTATTAGTTACCTCTCTTCCTCTCCCCCATCTCCTGAGTTAGAATTCCATAGAAAATGCCATACCCCACTCTGGACTGCATTAACTTGAAGAAATGCATGGGGAGTTGGAAATAACCTTCTTTCACCTATTTTTTTTCCTTGATAATTCCTCCCTCCCTCCCACTACCACCATAAACAGTCCACAAAAGTTAAAGGAAACGAAGATAAATGCAGGAAAAGTTTACAGTTGAGGGGAAATGAACTGTACTTCACATGCTTTGTTATTTAGCATACGTTTTTGAGCGATTGTAAAATTAATAAAGAACTCTGAGAACTTTATGGATACTATCCCTATTAACACTCACCCCATACTCAAAGGAGAGGCCCAAGGCCTTATTCAGTACAGAAAGTGACATAGAGAGAGATACCACCTCTGGGAAAGACCTGGCAGTTCCTACCAGGGAAACACATAAACCACAACACAGGCCTGACCTCTGCAACAGGCTGTCTGAACCCCGTGAAGAATCTACCCAGGAGATTCCTTGAGCTAGACTTTCATTTACCACATGGCACATAGTCTTGACCCGGGTGACGGTTCGCTGTCTAATCTGTGTGGCTCAGATGTTGAAAGAAATGTTTGTCTTATGTCAGGAATGCAACTGCTGAAAAAAGCAAAGTAACAACAACAACAACCCTACAACCTGCTTAGGTATACTCCCCACTTCTGTCCTTGGGCAACACAGAGATGGGAAGAGGTGCAATGCTACTTTTAAAATTACCTCTGTTTCTAATTATTTTTTTCTAAAAATTATAGCAAAGTACAGATCACTGAGACTGATGTAGGATTATTGCAAAGGTTCAATTCACAAATGTATTTTCATATATTTCTACCACTCTTGAATAGCACTCTTTGAACTTTGTAACACATTCAGCTGACTTTTTTAATTTAAAACGTTAAATGGAGAGGAAGTACAGTGGAGTGAAACTCAGGGACCTCAGAAGACCTGGGTTCTAGCCCTACTACTTAATTAACAGTCATGTGGCCTTAAGCAAATTATTAAGCTTCTCTGAGACTGAGTTTCCTCATCCAAAAAAAAAAAAAGAGATAATAACAATTGTGCTGTTTTTCAGAAAATTATTATTTGGAATAAATGAAATTATGTGTCAAAGAGGCTGGAACAGCATCAGTACTGTATGAATATAAGATGCAGGCACAAAAAATACTCCTCCCTGAGATAATACTACTAGCATTGTTTAAATATCAATACATGAAATCATCAACCTCTCTGATCACATTTAAAACAAAAATTTAAAAATTCAAGCTTCCCACTAAGGCAAATCCTTACTTTGAGACACATTAATTGTATGACAATAAGAAAAACTGAAAATACAATTCTTTTTGCAATGTTCCCATACAAATTTTTCTGGTCATTAGATGCAACATTTATTATGATATGGGTAAATACGAGAAAGCGCAAAACATGCATCAACTCTTAATTTTCATTTATCAGACTTATTAAAATATCTGCTTTATTTATGAAATGTCCTTGACACTAAACAGAATGGGAAAATCCTTACTGAGTGTTCACATTTTAAGAAATAAAGTGCAGAACACATAAATAATGAGGAATAAACAAAATGTATCTCAAAAATACAGACGTTATTTAGTGAAAAGCAGAGGCTTAGGGAGGAGACATAACTATCAAATGGTGGAATAGGGCTAGCTTTTGGGCTTGAATGCCTCCTATTAATGCAAAAGCATCCCTTTTCACTGTTGTACTTATTCTATCTCAATCATCAAACTCTAAGCCAAATTAAAGAAATAATTATTGTATTCCTTCTTCTCTTTGGCAGCCAAGCAATGGAATCTGAAGTTTTCTACAGAAGTAAGTAATTTTTCTTCACTATTTTATGGAGAGACCAGACTAAAATCCATGATCAAAACAGGAAAAGTAAAACCTTAAAAATAATGCTCTGAGCACTCTGCAATTTTGCTGCCTAAAATAGAACCCATAGAGTCCATGCCACCAAATGAAAATTATAAGTTTGTAAGCATGAAGTCAAATTATAAAGTAAAAGATTTAAAATGTTTTAATGGTGATGATAAATGGGAGGAAAGACTTATCTTCGTTGGTAGGTGTTTGCTGTTTATTTGCTATTATTTGTTCAATGATACTGCTTTTGAATGAATACCCAAAATAATTTGAACTTGAATTTGAATATAAGAAGGATAAAACTTTACTAATAAATTCTGGGGGCATGTTTTGTTAAACAGAACACTCCCATCTTTCAATTTAAAAAGTTAATCATAGCTTTTGAGAGATAATGCTTTGACTGAAAGTTTTAGAGCATAAACTCTAAAAATTAGCTTAGCCAAGCCCACTACTTTATAACACTGAAAAGAATACTGAAGACACTTTTGTGATGCTTAAATATGATTTTTAAAAATATATTTTGGAATGTATTATTCAGTATCTTTAGGTCTCCAAAGAAACTATTTCAATATAACGCTTCTTCTAATGAAGTTTACTCACTGAGAGCACTTGTGTTATGCAAAATACCATATTGCTTTTCAAAGTATAGAATTTCTAAACGAAAGTGCATATTCAAATCTTGAATTTTCTGGCACTTAAAAAATGGCTTACAAAATCATCAAAGCCTTCACAAAATCATTTGTGACAGGGGACAGCCAAGTAAAAAGGAAGCAGGGCAGATGCTGCACTGATAGTCCTTTCAATAGCATGCTCACTGTAAAAGCTATTCCAGGTACCTATGACTTGGCTTTCACAACAAGGTTAACCACCTACAAGAGTTATCCATCACTCAAGGCAAATATCACTGCACTTGATTCCCTTTGCCACAGGTTTCAATCACCAAGCAACTTTCTTGAGCGTTCTCAGGACTGCATTCCAGAGCAACTGTTGTTCAATTAAAGATCTCCTGCTCCCTCTTGATACTATCTACCTGAAACTGTCCCCCACAAAAAACATATACACACACTTGCACATACACCACTGAAACAGAGAGAGGAAACATTTAGTTCAAATAATGTCCTCTAACAATTCTGACCAATTGCTCATCTACTTTTGAGGGTTTCATAAAGGACTTGGAAGAGTGATTCAGCTACAGACAGCAAATATTTAGAAAAGCTTGACAGTATCAAATGTATAAACAGTTCCTGTTGAAATCTGGTTTTCATAGCTTTTTTGACTTTTAATAAATGTGCCTAAGTCACTATCCTTTTATGCATAATTCAAAATCATTTACATTTCCCCAGCACAGTACTTGAAAATCTGGAGCAACCTCCACACATTAAAAAAACACAAAAACCATGTGTTTACTCAAAATAATAGTGAAATGACAATTCTGATATGCAATTTGTTCTAAATCTTCTTTTAAAAATATTTTTAAAGTTAAATGCTTTTCTCTTAAAGAAAACATATTTTATTTTAGATCATCAAGTATAAAAGGCTTTGTACAAATATTACTAATATCCTCTCATCTTCTCTCTACCAAAGGATAATCTCAGGTTAACACAATAAAAAACAAAATGCTTAGACCATCTCTTACTGGTCATCTTACACCTGGCCATAAGTATAAGGAAACACACAAAAAGCACTATTTGGCAGCTGTACTACATATCACAAATCACCCTTTGGAATTAATGTTTAGGTGTTCAGCCATTAAATAGTTTTATAAATTGTTATACTATGATTTAAAAATTTGTATGTATTTGGTGAATTGAAAAAAATCAAGCAAACCATAATATCTATTTGATGTATAAATCTCATTGGTTTCTAACATTTAATTAAATGATGTAAAAGCATCAAATAACCAGTCTTTTAAAAATGTAAACTAGAATTTTTAACCAATGTCATCAAATTCATTTTTTCCTGTATTGCTTCTATTTTAACTCTAATACTTATCTCTTCGAGGTCACACCGATGTGCAACTCTCTATGGTATTACCTAGCACCATGTGAAAAAATTACTAACAATATTTTTTTTTCCTAGGAAACTAAAAGTTTAACTCCAAAGCCAAATCAAAAGTAATCTTACAGTTTAATATCATATATTCTGTGTTAATATATGTTATATCTACACATGGAATCTATGTAAGCAAATGCAGGTATTAATTTCTAAGTCAACAGATTCTTAAAATAGGAAGATACCACACAATTTTAACCTAATAAAAGTCACTTCTGTTTTTAGAAAACTAAAAATTGATGCAGCAAAAGACTTTGCTGCAGGGAGGGCCTGAGATTGGGTGGTTTTTTCTTCTTTTCGGTATTTAATTCAACGATACACAATGTAGTACATACAAGCAAAATACAATTGAGATACTGTTTTCTTTAACATTCCTATAGGAGACCAAATTCATTTGCATTGGAGTGAACACAATTACTGATTTTTAACTCATGAAAGACAAATTCATAGCTTTTTCCTACACTATCTCATAGTATTCACACCATCTCAGTGAAAGAATGTCTAGAACCACTTAGTTACTTCCTAGAGGTGGGCAGCAGTTGCATTTTTCAAAGTTTTGTTTCTCACAGAATCATTCAACTTTAGATACAAAAGCACATTCAAGTTAGCATGTTCAAAACAAGGCATGCAATATGTGTGTGTATGTGTGTGTGTATATATATATACGCATATACACATAATTTTTAAGTTAACCTTCATCAACACCAAAAATGAAATTTCTGTCAAGGAAGTTTCCAAAACTTTTAACAGCATTTTAAAGCTTGCCAGCATTTTCCTCTTTAATAAACATTTGACCATATGTACTACCAAGAAATACTGATAGAGAAAAAAGATTCAAACACTTTTATTCAACAGAGCCTGAAACCAACAAAGAGAAATAAATGCTTTATGTGTGGTTGACATTAGAATAATTTGCATTTAATAAGAATGAAACATATGTTGCAAAAAGAAAAGAGTTTTCTATTTCTAAGTGACCTGAGAAAATAATGGTATCTAGTCTATTATGCTATTATAAAATGATGCCAGAATATTTAACAAAAGATACAACTGGTAAGCAAATGGCATGCCAATAATTTCATAAGATAAAAACATCTCCTCCCAAACTATCATTAACTTTAAAAAATCTATGAGATATACATATTAAAACTAATTCTTGAGAAATCAAAGAAATCACTACAATACAAAGAAAATGCACTCAATTGTTGAATGACTTTTAAGTAAGCAAGCAATGAGGATGAACTGTTTTCTTCCCATTTTCACTTCAACTAACACAAAAACCACATATAGAATTGACTTAACACTGCCAAATTTACTTCTAACTTGTTAATAATATTCATAGAAATGCAACACAAGAACACCAAAATAGTCTCCATATAACATAAAAGCTTTGGTTTCAAATGTCACAGTACCCTGGGTTTAGAAAGCCACCAACGTGGTAGTGTCCAGGACATGAGAACATACAGCTGCTTCATCCCTGAAGTCTGATCTCAGTACACAATACCGGTCATTAGCTATCTCTCCCTTAGCCTGCAGTACAAGTAGCTAATTTCTGCATTTAAACTAATAAAGGAAAGGAAAAAAGATTAAAACCATCCAATCAGAAATGATGCAACTCCTCTACAGCAGCAGCTTATGCATACATTTGGAATGTTAAACATTTTCAGTGTAGTGAATCATACACAGCGCATTTTAATCTACCTCCTGGGTATTTCACATCGCCCACATGTTCAAAGAAATCATCAACTAATAGGGCTGTATAAATCCTAGAATGCTCTTTACTTAATTTATACTAAAAACTGGGGACATGCCTTTAATTCTGAACTCTTAAACAGAATAAGATTACTTAAATGACACTGGCTAACAGCAAATAATCTTCATTTTGAAAGAAAAAAGATAAAAAGTAGTACATTTGTGAGAAATTTTAGGAGCTGTTAATAACTTTAGATAAACCAGTATTTCACGTATACTACAAAATCAAATGCACACTGCAACATGAAATGAGACACCAACAAAGATAAAATTCTAGTGATTTTTTTTTTTTTTTTTTTTTTTTTTTACTAATTATAACCCCCAAAAGTATTCACGACCACAAACAGCCAACAGATTTAGACATTTACAGAAACATAGTGTATCAAATATTTGGGGTAGTTATTTCACTGTTCAATATATTCATTCTGCAAATTTTCAAGTGTTATGAGATAGTAATTTATATTTGCAGTAAATAACATATCAGAAAGCTTCAACTTGGACTTCTCAAGCAAAAAATATTATTTTAAAGAAAAGTATACAAATTTAGAATACCTTATTGAAAACCAATTGGTTACATATTACATCTTTCCCAATAGAGGAAAGAACTAGCTTAATATTACACATGAAACCGCAAATCATAACTCACCTTTTTTAAATTAAAAAAAAAAAAAACAGGATTTAAGTAATTTTCTCATTCCACAGAAGTCATTAGCAAATAGTTATTCTGCTGCTTACTTAAAATAAAACATATCTGGAAATGTGGCACACAATTTTTAAAAATCCCTTCAACAACACATCTAAGTATTTATAAAACGAGGGTATTTTGTTTTAAAATCTACTCAACCCTGGCAAAAATCAGGTGGTTACGCTGTTGACTGATAAACTGTAAAGGTAGTAATCAAAAACTTCACTGAACAGCTCCAGTCCAGCTACCTAATGACTAATGGTGAAGAAATGTATGTGAATGGGATATAAACTAAGTTTCGACACACAGCAGAAGAAAAAAATTTAGAATGAGTAATAAAGGGCCCAAATTTAAAGTCCACAATAAACTTTAAACAAAGATGTTTTCTCATTCTCTTCTCATGTTAGCAAATCACTGTGGAGAAATCCAACCTCCACAAAACTTGTTACTCCGTCATTAACAACAGTGCACTTAAATATAACTATAGATTTCACAAGGGTATTTATTTTAGCCGCAAACATTTCTTACAAGCAACAACAACAAAATGCTCAGAAGCTATACTCAGTAGTCTCAGTGACTGAAAAAGTCCGGCTTTTAACTGCCATCCAATCCAAACAACCCACTTCTTTAGAAAGTTATGCAAAATATTGACCCCTTACTGAATTATTTTACTATTCAACATTAAACTACCTAAAAGAGACAAGTAATTAATCGCTAAGTTTAGTTAAGCAATTTAGCTGACATAGTAAATATTTACTCTTCGCATCTCACAGGAAGTCTTGACAAGCATTTGCTGCTATTCTGCTGGGGGTAGGGGCGGGAGATGGGGGTGGGAGGCAATTTTTGATAAACAAGTTACAGGGTCCCAGCGAACTGAACATAGCTAGTGTTCGCCACCCCGACCCCCAATTAGGCACCAGATATTTTCCAAGAACAGTAAACACCTTATATAATGAAAGTAAAAAAAAAAAAAAAAAAAGTAGCTTTCTAAACTATGCATCTCCACTAACGAAACAAACAAAAGCCCCTTTAAAAACTACCAAAAGCACGTTTTCTAAAGCTGTGTGTACGTTTTTTACTTATACGTAAGGCCAATCGCAAAAAAAAAAAAAAAAAAAAAAAACTAAGCAAAGTATATTTACCTTAGCTTTTTAGAGACTGAGTAATCAACTTCCATGATTTTCCCATGCAATTCCACTTTACCTTTAAAACAGAAATTAAAGCACTCAGAACCTTGCTTAGATCAAGCCCGCGGGGGTCTAGGAGGGGCACGCACGGAACTCCACGCTCGGGCTCCGCCTTCGGGCGCCCCCAAGGGGTCTCCTACCCGGATCGAGCTGGGCGAACTTGGTGCCCAGTGGAAAGAAAGGTGGGCGCCCCGTGTCTCGGGACAAGGCGGGAAGGGTGCGAGCCCGGGTCGGACCCCAGGTATAGCCGTGGGTGGCATTACCGGAAAAACAAATTTAATAAAGAGCGGCGCCAATTTGAAAGGATGAGCTCATTTGAAACTCAAGCTGCAGGGCTGGCGCGGCCCCGCTGCTCTCCCGGCCCCCACCTCTCTATTCCGCTAACCCGGGGCCCGAAGGCTCCACCAGGCTCCCCTCCCTGCCCTCTCCTCCCGGTGGCCCCGAGAAAACGAGCCGAAGCCCCCCGGAGTCCACCGCAGCGAGAGCCCTGTCCCTGCCCGCTCCAGGGTGTCACCTTGGCCTCGCCGCCGCCCCGCCCCCACTCCACACGCCGGTGGGGAAGGGGCTCCCGCCCGGCCGGGGTTCGGGGGGCGCCGGCCGGGGTCCGGGGGCCCGCGCGGCTGGGAGCGGAGCGTGTGCTGGGGAGAGTTGGGGAGTGCGCGCGCGCGAGTATGTATGTGTGTCGCTCTCCGTCTCCCGTCTGGGCTCCAGCGCGCTCGCGGGCCCCCCGGTCGCCTCTTTCCCGGTTCTCAACCCGGGCCCCCACCGAGTTGAGACAGGGCACCTCGTAAAAAGGTGCTTCTGGCCGAGCGGGAGGCGGGGGGACGGGCGGCGGAAAGCCCCCAGCCCCGAGTTCTTCTCAATAAAATCGGACAAAAAATTCAGAGAAAAATAGGAGCGCTTGAGAGAGCAAGCGAGAGGGGACTGAGGCTCGGGAAAGGACCGAGGGGATGTGCCGTCGTGCGAGGGCTGGGGCTGGGGGAGCCCCGAGACCTCGAAGGGGGTCATCAGGGTGGCGCCGAGGGGGTGCCGAAAGTGGGGGGCCGTGGGGCGAGGTGGGGAGGGGGCTCGAAAGGAGAGTGCGGCTCAGGAGACGCCAGAGGGCGAGAGGTCCTGGGCACGAGGCACGGGAAGAGAGAAGGTCCGGCCGGGGGAGGAGGAGACGCTGGATTTGGGGAAGGGGGTACCCTGACAAAGGGGGTGACAGGAAGGTCAGGGGAAAAGTAAGACGGGGGACGCTCAAAGGGTGGGGGGCGGGGGAGCTCAGAGACCAGCCTGGGGCGCCAGGGGAACGAGGGGGTGCCCCTAAGGAGCCAGCGAGCCTCGGGAACCCTCGGAGCGGCACGGGGGGCGCCCCAAGGCTGCGGCCCCGAGGGCTAGGGCAGAGTCCGGAGCTGTGGGGGGAGGGTAGCGGGCCGTCCCAGGAGCGGGCCGGCGGCGAGAGTTGAGGGTCTGGTGCGTGGAAGTGAGCGTGCGGGCGCGGGAGCCGCCGCCGGGCGCCGCCCGCCGGACTCGGCCTCCCTCCCGGCGCCGTCCCGGCCTGAGCGGGGCGAGGCGGGGGAGGGGGCCGCGCTGAGTGCTCACCCGAGAGGGTCTCGATGGCGCGGATGGCCCAGTTCTGGTCTGGGTAGTCCACGAAGGCGTAGCCGGACTTGAGCAGGACCTGTCCCGCCAGGGGCAGCTTCCTGTCCCCAAAGAGCTGCCGGAGGTCGTCGGCGGTGACGGCGGGGCTCAGGTTCCCGATGTAAAGCTTGTTCATCATCCGTCTCTTCCCCGAGAGCCCGCGGCTCCCCCGGCCCGGTACCCGGCGCTCCTCGCCTCCTCCGCTGCCCTCGTCTCTCCTCCTCCTCCACCCCCCCTCCCCGCCCTCCGCCCGCCCGCCACCCCCCCCCCCCCTCAGCCTGGCTCCCCCCACCGCGGCCGGCCCGGCCCGCCCGGGGGCAGAGGCGGAGGCGGGGACTCGGCGCGGCTGCCTCCTCGGGGCAGAGTCCCGGGCCGGGCGGCGGCGCGCGGACAAAGCGCTCTCTCTGCCTCCCTCTCTCTCCCTCTCAAGGCGGTGGCGGGAGGAGGAGCAGCGGCGGGCGGCGGCAGCGCACCCCGCGTGTGTCTGTGTGAGAGTTTGTACGGGCGTGTGCGCAGCCGAGAGGGAGCGAGCGAGCGCCCCCTCCCCGCCCCGCGCCGCTGCGCCCCTTGCCTCGCGCCCCCAGCGCTCGGCAGTGGCTGCTTGGGCTCCGGCCCCGCGCCAGGCGGGCGGAAGCGGGTCGCGGCCCCGGGCTGGGGCTCCGGGCGCCGGAACCCCGGGCAGGCGCGGCGCCGAGGCCGGGCGAGCTGCGGGGCGGGGAAGGCGCGCCCCGGGCGCGGGTGGGAGCGCGCGAGGGGGCGACGGGGAGCCTCGGGCGTGGGAGAGAGAGGGGCCGCGAGTGAGCGCGGAGAGGGGTGTGCGCAAGGTGGACCGGATGTGAGTGCGCGGCTACCAGGGTGAGCGGGAAGGTGTGTCCCGGAGGTGAGAGGCGAGGGCAGGCTGGGAGACAACAACTTTCGTAGCGACTTGGCCGAGGCTGGCGCCCTGCGCGTTCCCGGGCCGTGCGCTTGCTCTGAGACCCGATCCCCGCCACGCTCTCCGAGGCGACCGAGCGGCGCGTGTGGTCGAAGGATCACGCGCGGGAGTCGGGACGCCTGGGACCGGGGTCGGCCGGGCCCTCGCGGGCCGTGCTCGCAGGAAAGTGGTTCCCGGTCCTGGGCCTCAGTTTCCCGACCGGAGAGGGAAGGCGGAAGGCCAGCGCGGAGTCACGTCCCCTCCGCCCAGACCCCGCGCGTCCGGAACCCCGCGGCAGGCGGCAGCCTGACGTTGGCAGCTGCTCTCTATTCTGGGAAGTGCCGAGGGCTTCCCGGGCGGCCGCGGCGAAAGCCAGGTGGCGGGTGGGGAAGCGAACGCCGAGGGGCCAGGGGCTGCGGGGAGGCCGGAGCGCTGGGGTCAGCGGCCGGGGTACGGATGCTCGCCGCCTGGCTGCGCGGCCGGTTCAGCTCCAAAGCCAGGGTGGTGGGAGGCGAGGGTGGCTGGAAGCGGAGGAGCGCAGGCTGTGTAGGAGTTCCCCGAGCACTGGGAAGGGCCGGGAGAGGAAAGAGGTCCTTCCAAGCGGAGGAAACAACGTGACCGACGGAAGAGGCAGGGTTGGGATGAGAGCAGGCTGGAGCCGAGGGGCTCGGGCAGGATCCAGACAGGCTAGAGCGGGCTGCAAGTTCCGGGGCCCGGCTGGAAGCCTGATGGTTAGAGCCTGGTCCCGGCCAGGAAATGAAATTCTACAGGAGGGAGAAAAATGGCAGGATTCAGAGGTGACGAGGCAGAAGATTCCAAGCTCTGGATCTCTGGGGGGCCTTTGGGAGAGTTGAAGGTTTGATCGTGGAAATACTGGGTTTTGTGAGGGCGTTGGGGCGCGGGTGCGGGGGGTGTCCCTGGGTGGAGAAGTCACGAATGTAGGAATGGAACAAGTTCGGGTCTCCTGACTGGGTCGTGAAGTAGTATTGTCTTTCCCAAGCTTTCCTGTTGGTAAGCGGCGTGGAGGTAACGGGTGTTGCTGGATTTCGTGTTTTCCGCAAGTACTCCCAGGTGATTCTGGTCTGGGAAATACCGTTGGAGTGGAAGGCCTAACTGCCACGGACTCAGACCTTCTCTCTGCTCCCAGCTTTGTGCCCTGAGATGTTCCAGCATTCTTGAGCCTAAGTTTCTTCATCTATAAGGAGATAACCAGTCCTCGCAGGGCTATTGTGAGGGCTACAAAATGGGTAACTGCCTAGCGTGTTGAGAAACGGGTGGTCAGACGGTTTCTGACCTGTTTCTCTTCTTTCCACCAGGAAGTCATGAACTTTTAAAAGACTTTATTCTAGAGAAGGAGATCTTCTTAACTAATTAGGTGTCCAGAGGAGAAAATAATGAATCCATTTTCACCTAGATATTTGCAGTTATTTGAATTCTGGCTTTTGTCTCAACTATTCACATATTTTTTCTCTCTCTCTAGAAAAAGAATCGGATTTTACTGCTCCAGGAGTTGAGAATGAACTTGGTTACTAATCCCCAAAGTAATAGATAAACTAGGTGTGGATGCTTCTTTACTAAATTGTATCAGAGAATCACAAATGAACATAACTTGTGCATGCATAAACCTCAGCAGACTGAACTAACCATCTTTAGATTATTTACACACGTGCTCCTAATTGATATGGTCACCTTTATATTATAGGACAGCACGTTTGCTTATTCACGGGTACATGTAAAGGAGAAATGACAGTGGCAGGAATAGTTGGCCTCATTCCTCTCCAACAGGTTAGAAAAGCTGTTTTGTTGTTGTTGTGTAGCATTTTAGATACATCAATTATTTAGTCCTACTGTAAGACGAAAAACAGCTTCACATGGGCAGTAGACAATGTACAGATTCTTGGCAGAGGTGGTGTATCAGTCCATTTTCATACTGCTCTGAAGAAATGCCCAAGACTGGGTAATTTATAAAGAAAAAGAGGTTTAATGGACTCACAGTTCCACTTGGCCTGGGAGGCCTCCTCATAGCGGAAGGTGCAGGAGGAGCAAAGGTACATCTTACATAGGGGCAGGCAAGAGCACGTGTGCAGGGGAACTTCCCTGTATAAAACCAGCAGATCTGGTGATACTTATTAACTACCACAAGAACAGCATGAGAAAAACCCACCCCCATGATTCAGTTACCTCCCACCGGGTCCCGCCCATGATGTGGGGATTACGGCAGCTACGTTTCAAAATGAGATTTGGGTGAGGACACACCCAAACCATATCAGGTGGCTTCTGGTGAACTGTTCTTACCCTGCTTCACCAAGTCACTGAAACTTTTTTTTTTCTGAGAAATAACTGCTCTTTGCTGCACTTGTCAACTGTCCTGCTGGAGTTTTGGAAACAGCGGGGCTGCAGAAGGAGGGCTTGAACTGTAAGTGTGATGGAGGCCATGCTTCCACTATACCCCTGGTTTGCAGCATCTACAGTGCCTTATCTTAGAATGCAGAGTTATTTTTCACATGATAGAGAAGGAGTAGGGGACCTCTGAAGACAATAGGGGACAGCATCCAAATGCAAAACCAGAAATCCAGAGACCTTGCTCCTGCCAGACAAAACTTATTTTCTACCTGTTTTCTCTTGAGTTCCCCTACTTATCCCTCCCCCAGAGAGCTGAAACAGAGATCATCTTGATTGATCTAGACTTGGTTTACGCCTGATAAGCCAAGATTTTATGAACGTTTAACAGAGGTCAGAAATTTAGAGAAAATCTTATAGTAGGCATATTACCTTTTAAAGCATGAATTAACTAATGTTTTCCTCAAGAGTTTCAAAGGCAGTACAGATCCTCATGGCTTCCCAGTGATTCTTTTAAGCAAGACAGTGATAAGGTGGCTGGGACAAGCTTTCTTAATCCTTTTCAGGTAGGAAAACTGAAGCCCAGGAAAGTATAATTTTTTCTTGATCACACAAAGGGCCTGAAACACACCTGGAAACAACATTTTAGTCTAACAACAAAGAGTTCATAAGTATTAAGTTTTTTTCTTTTTTTCTTTTTTTCTTTTAAAAAAAAAAAAAAAAAAAAGAGTCTTACTGTCACCCAGGCTGGAATGTAGTGGGGTGATCATGGCTCACTGCAATCTCAAACTTCCAGACTCAAGCAGTCCTCCCACTGTAGTGTCCCGAGTAGCTGGGACTACAGATGCATGCCACAATGCCCAGCTAAAGATTTTTTTAAGAGATGGGATCTCACTATGTTGCCCAGGCTGGTCTTAAACTCTTGAGCTCAAGCGATGCTTTTGAACCTACAAAGCCATAGCGGAATGTTTTTTGCTCGACTGATAATGTAGTCAGTATAACCAATGTCTCTAGATAATGTGAGAATTTGAAAGAGAAAGTCAAGCCTATTTGCTGGCAGGCTGGGGCATAACCAACATTTGGAGGTAATTTTTAGAAGGTCTTGCACCTGTCTGTGCAACAGGAATGATTTGGTTGGTAGTAGGGTAATGTCCCTTAGACCTGGTGCCAACCATTTTGGCACCAGGGACCGGTTTCATGGAAGACTATTTTTCCACAGATGGGTTGGGGGGTGGTTTCATGATGAAACTGCTTCACCTCAAATCATCAGGCATTAATTAGATTCTCACAGGGAGCATGCAACCTAGATCCCTCGTGCAGTTTAAAATAAGGTTCAAACTCCGATGAGAATCTAATGCCACCGCTGATCTGACAGGAGGTGGAGCTCAGGCAGTAATGCTTGCCTGCTCCTCACCTCCTGCTGTATAGCCAGGTTCCTAACAGGCCATGGTACCAGTCCATGGCACCAGGGTTGGGGACCTCTGCCTTAGACACCTTTTCTTGAGTTGGCATAAGATAATTGCCTTATGCCAGTTACTTCACCTGTTTGAGCTTCAGATTCCTCATTTGTAAACTAGCCCAATTGTTTCCTCAGTATAAATTCTAGCCCTTCTCCCCCTGCATTTGCATATTATGCAAATGCTAGGCCATTTCAGAATTCTGTCTTTTTGCACATTTGTTCTCTTTCCCTGGAATGCATTTCTTCCCCTGGTAAACTCCTGTCTTCCCCTGACTTGGCCCCATGATACACATAGCACTTCATTCATACAGATAAAAAATATTTTGTCTAGTGATGTTTACAACTTTGTGAATATATTGAAAACCATTGAAGTGTATTTCAAGTGAGTAAATTTTATGGTATGTGAGTTATATCTCAATTTTTAAACATGGAGGGTGGAGGGAAGCCTTCCCTACTACATGGTGGGTTTCTGGAGGAATGAGGTCTTCTCATTTTCCTTTTTGAATTTCGTTTGGCCAGTATGAAACCTGGTCCATAATAAAGTCTCAGATAATATTGTTGAATAAATAATGACCATCTGAGGTTTGTTCTAAGGATTAAATGAAGATGTATGTGATGGTATTTATCTTGCATGATCCCCTTGTTGAATTCATTTATTCATGGCACTGTGTAGTGCTAAGCACTGAGGATGCAGAATGAATAAACATCATCCTGATCTCAAGGAATTTATGGTCAGTGGAGGAGGCAGATGTATAAACAGACCATAACATGGCATTAGAGGTGCCACCGTAGACTTTGTGAGCATACAAGATGGAGCATCCCATTCAGCCTAGGGTTGGGGAAGGGAACATTGATTTTGGTTTTGAAGATAATTTTGAATTGATTTTGGTTTTGAAGGATAATTAGGGATTTACTAGAATACAAGGCATAAAAGAGGAAATACATCATAGGCAGAATAGCATATGCAAAGGCGCAGACACACAAAGTATCTGTTCCACATCTGAAATCCAATCCAAATGTTAACCCAGAAATGTTTGAGAACAAGACAGAAGAAATAATGCAAAACAAAAAAGATTCCCAGAATCAAAGACATGGATCTCCAGATCAAAGAGGTTTGCAGAAGGCCCAGCAAAATGAATGGTAGAAGATCTAAAAAGCACATCATCATGAAATTCTGAACTCAAATTATAAAAGCATCTGGACAAAACAGGTTGCATACAAATGAATGAGAATGTATTTTCCTAAAACAAAGGAAACTAGGAGTCAATAGAGCAATACCTTTAAAACTGAGTGGAAATTATCTTCAATCTAGAATCCTAAACCTAGTGAGACCATCAGTTTAAAAAGATATGCAAGAATCCAGACATGCCAATTTTGGGGACACTACTGGGAGATAAGTGCCAGCAAAACCGTGGAAGAAGACTACCTGGGATTTGGAAAATAAGGAATCCAACATGGCAGACTCTGAATTTAAAAAATCCAGAATGCCTGCGACACAGCCATCCCAAGAGCAACCAGCACAGATTGGAACAAGAGGATAGATGGCTCAGAATGAGGTCTGCAAGGAACAGCAACAACAACAAAATGGAACTCATTTGTATGAGTGCATAATGATTATTTCTGATAGGATGGCAGACACGTTGTGGCATTTGGAAAAAATTAATCACAAGTATATGGAAAGCCAGACAAGTGGGAAAACAAAGAAATCATTAGCCAAAGGAAAAATACGTGGTCATACAAGAAAGGAGCAATGGTCATAGGCTCAACAGTGAAAATGTTTGTACAGTCATAGTGTAAACACTGATGTATTATCCAAACTGCATAAAGAGATCTTACAAATCAATTAGAAAAAGACAACCATTGGAAAAACGAGCAGAGTATGAATGGGCTAATTCACAGAAGATGAAACTCAAGCTCAACTCATGAGTAATTGGGGAAATTAAAACTATTCACTAACTGGGCATGGTGGCTCACGCCTGTAATCCCAGCACTTTGGGAGCCTGAAGCAGGAGGACTGCTTGAGGCCAGGAGTTCAAGACCAACCTGTTCAATAAAGTGAGACCCTGGCTCTACAAAAAAAAAAATTTAAACATTAGCAGGGCATAGTAGTACATACCTATAGTCCTAGCCATTCAGGAGGCTGAGACAAGAGAATTCCTTGAGTCCAGAAGGTTCAGGCTACAGTGAGCCATGATCATGCCACTGTACTCCAGCTTAGGTGACAGAGTAAGACCCTGTCATTTATACATACATATGTACATAAAATCAAACAGACAAAAATCTTAAAATTCTGATGGTTCAAGGGTCTTGTTGAGGATATGGAGCATCAGAAACAGTCATCCACTGCTGGAAAGAGTATACACAGGTACAATTACTCTGAAGAGTAATTCATCAGTATCTAGCAAAGCTGAAGATACAGGCCCTGAGTACGGCCTGGCAATCTTTCTCCAAGATGGTTATTATCTCACTTTCAGCTTCTAAGTGATCATTCTCCACCTGGGGTCTCAACTGATAACCCTGCTTTCTATTTCACTGAGAGACTAGAAGCAATCAGAAGAGCACTTCAAATATTTGCCCACATACTTGCATCTGTGCCCATAGACTCTGTATTTCTTATATTACTGTGGATGACCATGCATGATTTAGAAGTAAAAATTGATGAATTCAGAGAAAATAAACATCCACACCCTTTGACCTAACAATTTTCCTCTAAAGAAATTCCACATTTTCGCAAAGAAACATATATGACCATTCAATGTAACACTGTGATGGTGAAAAATTTGAATGTCCATAAACAATAAAACTGATACATTGTAGCATAGCTATAAATTGACGATTATATATTGAGTCAAAGGGGACACATGTTTGTTTATTTTCTCTGGAATCATTACTTTCTCCTCACTTCCGGATGAAATAGGCAACGTGCCAACATTAAACACCTAAACAAAAAAAAACCAAACGTATGCTAAGTGAAAAGTTATAGAAGGATGTTATATGAAGTTTTCTTTCTTTCTTTCTTCCCCGCCCCCCCCCCACACCCCCAGAGATGGAGTCTTGCTTGGTCACCCAGGCTGCAGTACAGTGGCATGATCTCGGCTCACTGCAACCCCTGCCTTCCAGGCTGAAACATTCCTCCCACCACGGCCTACCGAGTAACTGGGACTACAGGTGTGCACCACCACACTGGCTAATTTTTTGTACTTTTGGAAGAGATGGAGTTTTGCCATGTTCCCCATGGTTGGTCTTGAATACCTGAGTCCAAACTATCCATCCTCATTGGCCTCCCAAAGTGCTGGGATTATAAGTGTGAGCCACCACAGCTGATCTATACAAAGCTGAAAACATGCAAAGCAATTCTGTTGTTGATATGGACACATTTGTGTGGCATAATTGTGTAAAAATGTGCATAGAAACAACAAACTCCAAATTGGGGATAACTATTACCTTTAAGGAGGGAGAAAAGGGAATAGGAGAAGATGGAAGGGCACACATAGAATTTCAATTTTTTTGTTTGTTTGTTTCATGGAGTTTCACTGTTGTGCCCATGCTGGAGTGCAATGGCGCAATCTTGGCTCACCACAACCTCTGCCTCCCGGGTTCAAGCGATTCTCCTGCCTCAGCCTCCTGAGTAACTGGGATTGCAGGCATGCACTACCACACCCAGCTAATTTTTGTATTTTCAGTAGAGAGGGGATTTCTCCATGTTGGCCAGGCTGGTCTCAAACTTCGGACCTCAATTGATCTGCCCACTTTGGCCTCCCAAAGTGATGGGATTACAGGCGTGAGCCACCAAGCCCCACCAATTTTTGTTTTTTAAAAGTAGGTGGCAGGTACGTGGGTGTTACATTTTTATTACTTTTAGACAGGTTAATTCTTGTCAGATGTGCATCATAATCACCAAGAAAACCTTCAAAAATACAGATTCCCAAGACTTACCATGAGAACTCCTGAATCAGAATTTTCAGGGTGGAAGCCCAGGAATCTATTTTTCTTTTGTTTTATAGTACGTTCTTAATATGCTTACCCAGAATCTACATTAAAAAAAAAAAAAACTAAAAGAATATGTGTGTGTGTGTTATATACACACAATAATAATACAAGATGTCCCATATACTCTTTACCCGGATTCCCCAAATGTTAACATTTGTTTTATCTTTTATGTTTCTCTGAATTATATGCCTAAATACCTCAGTTTGTATCTGCTAAAAAAAAAAAAAAAAAAAAAAAAATTAGGCCGGGCATGGTGGCTCACGCCTGTAATCCCAGCACTTTGGGAGGCCGAGGCGGGTGGATCACCTGAGGTCAGGAGTTCAAGACCAGCCTGGCCAACATGGTGAAACCCCATCTCTGCTAATTATATAAAAATTAGCCGGGCGTGGTTGCACATACCTGTAATCCCAGCTACTCGGGAGGCTGAGGCAGGAGAATCACTTGAACCGGGGAAGCAGAGGTTGCAGTGAGTTGAGATCACGCCATTGTACTCCTGCCTGGGCACAAGAGCGAAAACTGTGTCTCAAAAACAAAAACAAAAACAAAAACAAAAACAAAAAGACAGAAAAAAAAGTCTATTCCCATACAATGATAAAAACCAGTAAATAAACATTGATACTATAGTCTGCAGACTCTTCAAATTTCAAATTTTGTGAATTGTGTCAATATTATTATTGCAAAAGAAAATCCCAAATCATTTGTTGTGTATGGTTATCTTGTCTCTTTACTCTCCTTTAATTTGGACAGTTCTTCAGTCATTCTTTGTTTTTTATGGCATTGATGTTGTTGATGACTATGGGCTATTTATTTGGTAGAATGCCATTGAATATGAGTTTGATGTTTCCTTATGATTAGACTTATGTCTTGCAGGAATGCCGCAGAGGTTATAATTGTGGTCAGATAATGTGCATTGTCTCTGGAAGCACTTGTTCATTGGTCCCATTTTTGGTGATGTTAACTTTGCTCCCTTGGTTAAGACAGTGTGTCAGTGTGTATCAGGTTTCTTCATTGTAAAGTTACTAAGTATCTCTTGGGGAGATACTTTGAAACTATGTAGATACTCTGTTACTCATCAAAATTTCAACCAAGAGTTTTAGTATCTAGTGTTGAGTCTTGCTTGGATTAATTATTATTGTGGTTGACAAGTGGTAATTCTGATTTCATCATTTCTTTTATATTTATTAGTTGACTTTCTACTGTAAGAGCTTTCCCTTCATCCCATGTATTGTATCACTGTGGACAAATGGATTCTTTTCTTTTCTTTTCTTTTCTTTTCTTTCTTTCTTTCTTTCTTTCTTTCTTTCTTTCTTTCTTTCTTTCTTTTCTTTCTTTTCTTTCTTTCGTTTTTATGATGGAGTCTTGCTCAGTCTTGCTGTGTCGCTCTGAACCACGTTGGCCAGGCTGGTCTCAAACTCCTGACCTCAGGTGGTCCGCCCACCTTGGCCTCTGAAAGTGCTGCGTGAGCCACCACACCTGGCCTGGATCCCTACTGTATTCAAAGTGCCATAAATGTTTACTATTAGTAAGTATTTTGATGCTCAAATTGTCCCAAATTTGGCCAGCAAGAGCTCCTTCAAGCTGGCACTTGTGAACTTCTGTTATTTTAGGTTTGTACTTTCTCTACCTTGACTATAATCAACCACTTATCCAAGGAGTCCAGGTACTTTTTAGTATTTATAAACCAAGGTCTGCGTGCTACATAATGCTCACTGCTACAAGAATATAATTGATTCTACACCCTCTTAGTTGGAGAAGGTAGGTAATATATTATATACATAAACATACACACAGACCTACACCTGTCTATTCTGGCTGGTAGTGTATTAAAAATCACAAGTTTGGGCTGGGCACAGTAGCTCATGCCTGTAATCCCAGCACTTTGGGAGGCCAAGGTGGGTGGATCACGAGGTCAAGAGTTCAAGACCAACCTGGCCAAGATAGTGAAACCCCGTGTTTACTAAAAATACCAAAAACAACAACAACAACAACAAAAAATAGCTGGGCATAGTGGCAGGCACCTATAATCCCAGCTACTTGGGAGACTTACGCAGAGAATCACTTGAACCTTGGAGGCAAAGGTTGCAGTGAGCTGAGATCGTGCCACTGTACTCCAGCCTGGGCAACAGAGTGAGACTCTGTCTCAAAAAAAAAAACACACACACACAAGTTCACACTAATACTTTTTTGGTTAGTTTTGTTTTGTTTTGTTTTTGTTTTGTGATTGATTGTTTTTTTGTTTTGGGTCAGAATCTTGGTCTGTCGCCCAGGCTGGAGTGCAGTGTCGCGATCTCAGCTCACTGCAACTTCCATCTCCCGGGTTCAAGGGATTCTCCTGCCTCAGCCTCCCAAGTAGCTGGGGTTATAAGTGCCCGCCACCACGCCTGGCTAATTTTTGTATATTTGTATTTTTAGTAGAGACGGGGTTTCACCATGTTGGCCAGGCTGGTCTCAAACTCCTGACCTCAGGTGATCCACCCACCTTGGCCTCCCAAAGTGCTGGGATTACAGGTGTGAGCCACCACACCCAGCCCACACTGATACTTCTGATTCCAATGAAATACTGCAAGATTCATTCTTCCCACTTTTCATATTTGTAACTCCTTCAATAGTGAGAAATCTGGCTCCCATTATCTATAATATATTTACTTATTCAGTCTTACACACTTAAAATTGGATTGATTCATTTGCTTCTGTTTCTTCTGGGTTGTTTTTTTTGGGGGGGGGGGGTTGTTGTTGTTTGTTTGTTTTTGTTTTTGTTTTGAGGCAGAATCTTGCTCTGTTGCCCAGGCTGGAGTGCGGTGGCACAATCTCTGCTCACTGCAACCTCCGCCTCCCAGGTTCAAGCAGTTCTTCCACCTCAGCCTCCCAAGTAGCTGGGACTACAGGCGTGCACCACCACGCCCAGCTAATTTTTGTGTTTTTAGTAGAGATGGGGTTTCACCATATTTTCCAGGCTGGTCTCGAACTCCTGACCTCGTGATCCGCCTGCCTCGACCTCCCAAAGTGCTGGGATTACAGGCGTGAGCCACCACGCCAGGCCGCTTCTGATTTTTTCTACTTTATTTCCCACCACCTGCCCCCGCCACTATCCTTATTGATTTTATTTTTCTTTTTGTTGTTAAGTAAAACATTAACAAGATTGCAAAACACAGAATGTATAGTCAGAGGAATTCCATCCCCTCCCCATTCTTTCTATTCTGTCCAGTTCATTTCCTCCCAATCCCTGAGGGTAAACAATTGTATTAACTTCTGGTTTCTCTTTCCTGTGTTTCTTTTTACACAAATGAACATATACATGCATATTTCCTCCTTTCTTACAAAAATGGTAGCATATTACCAATACTCTTTTCCACTTTGCTTTCTTCATTTAACAATAGATCTTGTATCAGTTCATAGAAATCTTTCTCCTTTTTTAAACAGCTGCATAATACTCATATGCCATACATATGGGCATGTCAGTAGCTTCCAATATATTGTAATTTTACAAAAATGATACTATGAATAACCTTGTATGTATGTATTGTTGGAGGTTTATCTTCAGGGTAAATTCTTAGGAGTAAGGTTGCTAGGTCAAAAAATAGTACGTGTGCACTGTGCGTGTGTATGTGTGTTAAATATTTATTGTGAAATTCTCCATAGTGATTATACCAGCTTGCATTCCACCAGCACTGTATGAGTGCTTGTTTCCCGACAGCCTGCCAACAAATTCTGTGATTACGCTTTTTACTTTTTGCCAATCTGATAAGTGAGAAATTGTATCTCCATGTAGTTTTAATTTGTAATTCTCTTATTATGAGTGAAAATGAACTTTTTTTCATGTGTTTAAAGATCATCTTTTTTGTTGTTGTTGGGGATACATTCTCTGTTCATGTCTTTTGCCCATTCTTTTATTGAAGAGTTTTGATCTTTTTTTCTTCTCAGCTTTTATGAGTTATTTAAATATTATGGATGTAAGGTTTTTATCTGTGATACGTGTTACAAATATTTTCTCCTGGGTTTTAATTGTCTTTTGACATTGTTTATGGTGTTTCTTCCTATGCAAAACGTTTTACTTTTATGTAGTCAAGTTTATCAATCTTTTATTCCATTTTATTTAATTTTGAGTTATAGTTAGAATGCTTTCCCCTACCCCAGATTAAAGAGAAATTTACTCATTTTAAAAATAGTATGTGTATGGTGATAGATAGATACATAGGTAGGTAGGTAGGTTGGTTGGTCGACTCTTGATCCATTTGGAATGTGTTCTTGTTGACGGTGTGAGGTATGGATCTCATTTTACCTTTTTTTTCTTAGTACCTAATTGTTCAAGTACCATTTATTTTAAAAATCCTTTTGGCCCAGGTGTTTTGAGATACCATCTTTATTACATACTAAAGTTTCATATGTACTAGGTCCTACTTCTGGACTTTCTTTTCTACTGGTCTATCCATATTACCATACTGTACTGTTTAATTATAAAGGCTTTATGGTATGTTTTCATGTCTGGAAGGCCAAGTCCCTCTTGTGACTTTTTTCTTTTCTTACTATTTTCTTGGCTATTCTTGTATGTTTGCCTTTCTGTATGAAGTTTATCATCAGTTTCTCAAGCTCCATAAAAAGGTTGTTGGTGCAGCCATAAAAAAGAATGAGATCGTGTCCTTTGCAGGGACATGGATGGAGATGGAGGCCATTATTCTTAGCAAACTAATTCAGGAACAGAAAACCAAATACCACATGTTCTCCCTTATAAGTGGGAGTGAAATGATGGCAACACTTGTACACAAGACAAAAACAACAGGCCAGGCACAGTGGCTCACACCTGTAATCCCAGCACTTTGGGAGGCTGAGGCAGGTGAATCACTTGAGGCCAAGGAGTTTGAGACTAACCTGGCCAACATGGCGAAACCCTGTCTCTACTAAAAATACAAAAAACCAGCCAGGCATGGTGGCGCACACCTGTAATCCCAGCTACGCAGGAGGCTGAGGCATGAGAATCCCTTGAACCCAGGAAGCAGAGGTTGCAGTGAGCTGAGATCGCGCTACTGCAAACCAGCCTGGGTGACAGACAGATTCTGGTCTCCAAAAAAAAAGAAGAGGGAAAAACACACACTGGGGACTTTCAGAGGGTGGAATGAGGGAGAGGATGAGGAAAAATAAATAAGTAATGAGTACTAGCCTTAATACCCGATGAAATAATCTGTATAAACAAACCCCATGACACAAGTTTACATATATAAGAAACCTGCACTTGTACTCCTGACCTCTGTGCCATTGATTTGATGGGAAGTTAACAGATAAGGGCTAAAATTGAAAAATCCAAGAATGGCATAAGCAAATTAGTTAGAAATACATAGATAAATACCAAAGAAGAAAAATCTTCAAAAGTGAGGAGACTTTCTTTTTTCTTTTTTCTTTTTTCTTTTTTTTTTTTTTTTTTTGAGATGGAGTTTTACACTGTCACCCAGGCTGCAGTGCAGTGGCACGATCTCGGCTTACTGAAACCTCTGCCTCCTGGGTTCAAGTGACTCTCCTGCCTCACCTCCTGAGTAGCTGAGATTACAGCCACACACCACCGCGCCTGGCTATTTTTATTTATTTATTTATTTATTTATTTATATTTTTAGTAGAGATGAGGTTTCACTAAGTTGGCCACGAAGGTCTTGAACTCCTGACCCCATGATCCACCCACCTCGGCCTCCCAAAGTGCTAATATTACAGGTGCGAGCCACTGCACCTGGCCAAATGAGAATTTTTCTTAAAAAAAAAAAAAAAAAGACTTTTAGTACATATATTAGTCAGGCTCCTGGTAGGAAACAGATGGCTAACTTAATCAGGGTGATTACAAGTCTCATAGAAGTACAGTTGGCCCTCTGTGTTCTTGTATTAACCAGCTGTGGATTGAAAATACTCAGAAAAATGATAAAAATAACAATATAACAACAACAAATAATAGAAATAGGTCAGGTGAGGGGCCTCACATCTGTAATCCCAGCACTTTGGACAGCTGAGGCAGGAGGATTGCTTGAGGCCAGGAGATTGAGACCAGCATGGGCAACAAAGTAAGACCCTGTCTCTACAAAAAAAAGAAGAAAAGTTAACTGGGCTTGACTTTGCACACCAGTAGTCTTGGTTATCTGGTAGGCTGAGGCAGGAGTATCACTTGAGCCCAGAGGTTCTAGGCTGCAGGGACCTATGATCACACCACTGCATTCCAGCCTAGGCAACAGAGCAAGACAACATTTAAAAAATTAAAAATAAAAAAGTTACAAATTTTTAAAACAATGTAACAACTATTTACATAGTATTTACAGTGTATCAGATATTACAAGTAATCTAGAGATGATTTAAAGTATATGGGATCACTTTGGGAGGACTCAGTTGAGACCAGGAGTTCGAGACCAGCTGGGCCAACATGGAGAAACCCTGTCTCTACTAAAAATACAAAAATGGCCTGGTACAGTGGCTCATGCCTGTAATCCCAGCACTTTGGGAGTCCGAGGCGGGCGGATTATGAGGTCAGGAGATCAAGACCATCCTGGCCAACATGGTGAAACCCTGTCTCTACTAAAATACAAAAAATTAGACAGGCGTGGTAGCCCGTGCCTGTAGTCCTAGCTACTCGGGAGGCTGAGGCAGGGGAATCGCTTGAACCTGGGAGGCGGAGGTTGCAGTGAGCCGAGATTACACCACTGCACTCCAGCCTGGCAAGAGAGCAAGACTCCATCTCAAAAAAAATATAAAAAGTACAAAATTAGCCAGGCATGGTGGTGAACCCCTGTAATCCTAGCTACTCAGGAGGCTGAGGAATAAGAATCACTTAAACCTGGGAGGCATAGGTGGCAGTGAGCCAAGATTGTGCCACTACACTCCAACCTGGGCGACAGAGCAAGACTCTGTCTCAAAAAAAAGAAAAAAAGTGTATGAGAGGATGTGCATAGGTTATATGCAAATACTATACCATTTTATGTAAGGAGCTTGAGCATTCATGGATTTTGGTATCTTCATGGGGGTCCTGGGATACCAAAGAGGATACTGAAGGACAACTGTACTGTTTAGAAGTGTGGGTGGGTTTAAGGGACATAAACATCGGTTGGTGAAGCACCCTGCCACTAGAGCCACAGGGAGCAGTTTCCACTCCTTGGCCCAAAGGGTGACAAGAAGTACAGCTTAATGAAACAAAAAAAGCTATGGAAGAGGACTGCCCGATAGAAACTATGGACTTGAGTAGAACGTAAGTCACTGCTTAGTACAGCATGACAGGTTGGAAACTGCAGAATAAACATTATCTTACTCTCCTCCCATTGCTGCCAGGGGCCCCTAATGGCTAAACTGAAGCAGAGTTGGAGAGCAAGGAAACCCATTGGTGCCATTTATAATGAGCAGCCTCCTGAAACAATAGGGCAGGGAGGGGTAGAGAGTGGATTTGCAGAGGCACGTGGAATAAATCCAAGCAGTACTATAATACATTTAAATATATAAATGTACAGCATAATAAAACAATAAAAGACAGTGAAAAAGGTCAGTTGTGGTGGCTCACACCTGTAATCCAAGCACTTTGGGAGGCCGAGGTGGGCAGATCACCTGAGGTCACAAGTTCGAGACCAGCCTGGCCAACATAGTGAAACCCCGTCTCTACTAAAAATACAAAAATTAGCCGGGTGTGATGATGGGCACCTGTAATCCCAGCTACTTGGGAGGCTGAGGCAGAAGAATCACTTGAACCTGGGAGGCGGAGGTTGCAGTGAGCTGAGATCATGTCACTGCACTCCAGCCCGGGTGACAGCAAGACTAAGTCTTTAAAAAAAAAAAAAAAAAAAAAAAGTGAAAAGCAGCTTTTGTCAATGAATCTATGGTCTGAAGACACATAAGTCAATTATAACAAAGACGGAAAGGTGGTACATGCCTGAGGAGAGATTGGAGACACTCCCGGTGAGGAAAACCAACAGATTCTCTGGAAATAGTGACCTCTGAGCTAGGGATCTAACTTATGTCATCATATAGCGGCTGGGTGATGGATACTGGTCTATTCTTCTTCAATAAAACATCTGTAGGAGAACTGAAGAAACCCCTCAAACCTCATGGTTTCCATTGTCCTGCTTCCTGAGGATATTTGCCTTTTCACATTTTTAAGGTTTTTATTGTTATAATTTTTCCAATCTATATTTTATATTGATGTCCTCAAGATGGAATGACTGATTTTGTACTATGCCCCTGGTATAGTGTTAAGGAATTCAGATGCATGAGCTCAAACAAATATGAAGTTGATCTTATTATACCCATTTTACAGAAAAACTGTGGTTTGGAAATAAGTAACTTACCCAAGGACAAATAACTAGATCAAAATCACAATATAGATTTGACTTCACAGCTCCTCTTTTACCCACCATTCTAAATTGCTTCTCAATGTAGAGATTTCTGGCCAGATGTGGTGACTCACAGCTGTAATCTCAACACTTTGGGAGGCCGAGACAGGAGGAACGTTTCAGCCCTAGGAATTCGAGACCAGACTGGGCTACATAGCGAGACTTTGTCGCTACAAAAAAAAAAATTTAGAAAATTAGCCAGGTGCAGTGGTGTGCACCTATAGCCTCAGCTACTCAGGAGGCTGAGGTGAAAGGATCACTTGAGCCTGGAAGGTTGAGGCTGCAGTGAGCAGTGATTATGCCACTGCACTCCAGCCTGGGTGCCAACCAGTCTCAAAAAATAAAAAACAAAAATTGGATACAATTCCCAGGTTGCTTTATCAAGGTGCAGATAAGTCCATTTCTTCCTATTCAGTTTTTAACTCTTCTTCTCTCAGGGAATGGTTGAGCTAACACAATGAAACCTTGGTTGTGCCTTGTCTAGTTATATCCCCTGGATTTCAGATACCAACCCCTACCAAGAAAGAGTAGTTTAGAAACCAATATGCAGGCTGGGCACGGTGGCTCACGGCTGTAATCCCAGCACTTCAGGAGGCCAAGGCAGGTGGATCCCTTGAGATCAAGAGTTCCAGACCAGCCTGACCAACACAGAGAAACCCTGTCTCTACCAAAAATGCAAAATTAGCCGGGCGTGGTGGCACATGTCTGAAATCCCAGCTACTTGGGCTCTCCAGCTGAGGCAGGAGAATCGCTTGAACCTGGGAGACAGAGGTTGCAGTGAGCCAAGATCACACCATTGCACTCCAGCCTGGGCAACAAGAGCGAAACTATGTCTCAAAAAAATTAAAAATTAAAAATTAAAACAACAACAACAACAACAACTCACATTCCAGGGTCCCACTCCTGGAGTCATCTAGACTTAAGGAACTCAAAAGTCTGTGTTTTTACTCGTGCCCCACACAGTCCTGGCAGGTGATTCATAGACCATATTTGAGAAGTTACAGTGGAACCATGTGTACCCAGACTTGCGAAACATTGAGTGTTGGAGAGTAGGGACAGAAAGGAAACTTGGGTTTGGGTTGTAAGCTGGCTCAAGGAAGGTACAGCCCATCTTTTCCTCATGGGTACTCTGGGCTTAAACTGTGAGGAATTTTACAGCATCTCAGACCAGAGACGACTTTGTGGTGGGCCTTAGAGAATGATCAAGGCAACATGTTATAAGGTCTTGATGGCAGAAGCACCAGGGGCCTATTGTTTTATAATTAAATGTCTATTGGTACAGTGGCCTGTCAAACTCGGCATGCAAGTAAACACCCTCTCCCTGCCCACAAACCATGGGAGTTTAATCTTTAGTTGATGGCTTCTAATTTATACGGTACTTCACTTCCCTGATGTCCTACCCCTTCTCCATGTTTCTTGCCTCCTCCCATTGTACACTGCTCCTCTGAGAAAGGAAGACATAGTGGAAACTGCTGTAATGAAGCCAGCAGTCCTAACATTAAATTCTCTTTCACTTACTAACTGTGTGACTTTAGTAAAGTTACTTAGTCTCTCTGAGCTTTGATTCCCTTTTGTAAAAGGAGAATAATACCTACCTCATAAAATTGCTACATGAGTTAGAAATGCCAGACGGAGCACAGTGGCTCATGTCTATAATCCTAGCACTCTGGAAGGCCAAGGCAGGAGGAATGCTTGAAGCCAGGAGTTCAAGACCAGCCTAAGCAAAAAAGCAAGATGCTGTCTCTAAAAAGAGAGATGCTTTATGTCAAGTACCTGGCACAAGACCTGTCACTCAGTAGGTGGCAGGTGGGGATATCACTGCCCTACTGAAGATTAGGGCTTTCCCTCCTCCTGCTGAGGTTCTTGACTCAGGGCACTTCAGCATTGCTGCAATGAGAGTTGCTCTCTTGGCAATTACTTGAAAGTTTCTAGACAAAGTTGGAAAGAACTTTAGCAGTCATCTGGTCCATCTGGCCCAGTGGATGCAGGAGATCCTGGCACAGGTCTCATGGCAGATGGGCACCCCAACTCTGCCCGTACCAATGGAGAGCTCCCTCCTGAAGCTGACTGTCATTGGAATATTGGTTGATTGGAAGAAAGCTTTTCCTTGAGTTGAGCTGAACTCATTTCCCCACTAATTGTAGACTCAAAACCAGTTAGAGCTAAAAGACATCTCCAAGATCTTCAAACCCATCTGCTTATTTTATGAATGAGGACTCTGAGGCTCAGGGAAGTAGGGTGAGGTGCTTTTCATGCAGAGCTAAGGAGACCAGTGTCTCCTTCAGTGTCACTCATTCACATGGCCTCTCAGTTCTTATAGTGTCTCCCTCACCCGCATTCCCTCAACTTTCCTCCCATGAACCGGGATCCACTCTTCACCCCTCTGATTACCCACCTTTGCATGTGCAAGTTTGTGATGCCAAGAACTAAACATAATTCTTACCGTGATCTGGCCCTAGCAGAGCAAAATGGGGCTATTTGAGAGTTAGAGCTAGGGCAAGATAGGAATTAGACCTGGAAAGGTCAGGAACTTAAACTAGGCTGGGCGTGGTGGCTCACGCCTGTAATCCCAGCACTTGGGAGGCTGAGGTGGGTGGATCACGAGGTCAGGAGATCGAGACCATCCTGGCTAACACGGTGAAACCCTGTCTCTACCAAAAATACAAAAATTAGCCAGGCGTGGTGGTGGGCGCCTGTAGTCCCAGCTACTTGGGAGGCTGAGGCAGGAGAATGGCGTGAACCCGGGAGGTGGAGCTTGCAGTGAGCCGAGATCACACCACTGCACTCCAGCCTGGGCGACAGAGCAAGACTCTGTCTCAAAAAAAAAAGAACTTAAACTACACAAAAGCAACAGGTTAGCCGGGCTCAGTGGTTCACGCCTGTAATCCCAGCACTTTTGAGAGGCCAATGGGGGAAGATCACCTGAGGTCAAGAATTTGAGACCAGCCTGGCCAACATGGTGAAACCTTGTCTCTACTAAAAATACAAAAGTTAGTGGGGTGTGGTGGCAGCCACCTGTAATCCCAGCTACTCGGGAGGCTGAGGCAGGAGAATCTCTTGAACCCAGGAGACGGAGGTTGCTGTGAGCTGAGATCACACCATTTTACTCCAGCCTGGATGACAAGAGTGAGACTCCATCTAAAAAAAAAAAAAAAAAAAGGCAGCAGGTCCCTTATAGAAATGTGGGTGGTTGTGGTTGTTTAGTTGTATTCAGCTCCTCTTCACTGACCTCTTAGAATTTGTTGTAGACACTTTTAAAACATCTCTAACAGGCCCAAGGAAGGTACTCAGTGAAATTTGCCAAATTAACATAAATTTAATGTTAACATTTTTTTCTAACGAATTTAAAAGGAGGGGGTGGAGATAGGAGAAAGTGTCAAAGGAAGAAACTGACCCGTTGTCTCAAAACCAGTTGTAAGTTAGTAATTTTGCCTAAATGAAGAGCGAGACCTCACACATGATTTTAAAATAAACCCAAGAAAATTTCCATAAGTCTAGTATTGGCATTTTCTGGAAATGTTAATAGAGATCACACAATAAAGAATTGCCTGGTCTAAAATACAACAAAAATTGTGAGACCTTTTGTTCAAAGCCATTCAGAGAACTGATCTTGGAGATTCTCACATTTCTGAAAGGAGGATGGAGGGGGCATGGCTGAGAAGATTGTTGTATTATTCAACTGACCAATCCTCAGGGAAGGTATTTGTTTTATGAAATGCTATCACTGAGCCGGGCGCGGTGGCTCAAGCCTGTAATCCCAGCACTTTGGGAGGCCGAGACGGGCGGATCACGAGGTCAGGAGATCGAGACCATCCTGGCTAACATGGTGAAACCCCGTCTCTACTAAAAATTACAAAAAAAAAAAACTAGCCGGGCGAGGTGGCGGGTGCCTGTAGTCCCAGCTACTCGGGAGGCTGAGGCAGGAGAATGGCATGAACCCGGGAGGCGGAGCTTGCAGTGAGCCGAGATCCGCCCACTGCACTCCAGCCTGGGTGACAGAGCAAGACTCCGTCTCAGAAAAAAAAAAAAAAAAAAAAAAAAAAAAAAAAAAAAAAGAAATGCTGTCACTGTCAAGATATTTAACAAGATGGCCCTGCCTCAGTAATTTTTTAAGACCAATATTACATCTGGTTATTGGATTTTGAGACTTTCTAATAGTTGGCATTATTAGAATGGAGAGACTAAATTTTAGTTTTAATAGGTGTTGTCCATGGATCTATCCCAGGTACATCTGGTGTGGGTTTTTTAAATTTATCTACAATTTGCTTCATTTTTAGACATATTAGATATATGCTGTCCTAGAGAAAAATTTATAAAAATCTCATTCCTTTATATGAAAGACATCTTTAGCACTCACACCAGAAGTGATCTCAGAAGCAGCTGATCTGATTAGCTAATTCTTGCCAAAAGAACAACCAAATAAGTACCACACCAAAAGTAAAATTGTTGTTTTTGTCAGAAGTTTTCCATTATTCAAATAGGCAATTTTAAGTAACACACATTCAGCTGTTACAAGCAGTGTGTGTGGGGGTGAGGGTGAGGGGAGTGGTGTTGCTATTTCAGAAAGAACAAGAGCTATTAGGAGCCCTCACCAGGTCAAGGAAAGAAACCACTTTCTACTCCTGTAGCGCACTCCAAGAGAGACCGTCCTGAGCTCAAGCTAGACTAAAAGACTAAATGTAGGCTGGGCATGGTGGCTCACGCCTGTAATCCCAGCACTAAGGCTGAAGCAGGCAGATCACCTGAGATCAGTAGTTCAAGACCAGCGTGGCCAACATGGTGAAACCCCATCTCTGCTAAAAATACAAAAATTAGTCAGGTGTGGTTGCAAACGCCTGTAGTCCCAGCTACTTGGGAGGATGAGATAGGAGAATCACTTGAACCCGGGAGGCGGAGGTTGCAATGAGCCAAGATTGTGCCATTGCACTCCAGCCTGGGCAACAAGAGCAAAACTCCGTCTCAAACACACACACACACACACATGCACTGCTTGTAACAGCGGAATGTGTGTTATTTAAAATTGCCTAAATAATGGAAAAAAAGAAAATCTTGTTGATTTCTTAAATAGTATTTATTTATAGGTAAAGCCTTTTTTCTATGATAAGGCATCAAATTAATAATGGAAGTTAGTGGGAAATATGATTAAATTTTAAAATTAGTGTTATTCCCAACTGTTTAGACTTTTTATTATGTCTGTCTTTTCTGAGAGAAGGAGAAGGAAGATGTAGGGATGGGTAATCTACAAGGTCTATGACGCTATTCAATTCAGCAGTGTTCTGATCTTTAAAAAATCCAGCAGCAAGGAATTCTGATAGGTCCAACTCAGTTACTCCTAAAAGCTACTGCCAAAAACAAAAGGAACAAAGAATGGTGACAAAGATTCTGCTTTTGATAACAGACTAAAGCAGGCTGTCTGAGGTAAGTTATTAACTTATATCAGAAACAAAAGAATGGCACAGCTTTAGAAATAGAAAACCTGGATTTTGGTCCTCACTGCTTCTTTACCCTATGGCCTTGGGGTAATTCGTTTAATCTCTGTGCCGAAATCACTTGCTGAAGGCACAGTGCTGTATCAGATCTTCTTTTGGGGGAGTCTTTTAGTGGTAAGATCTATTATCAGAATTCTTCTTGGGAAAGTAGCTGTCTTCGTTTCAGGAAGAACCATGATAAGCCCCTAGGGCACAAGAACTGGCTAGGGCTCAGGCAACCAAAAAAAGGCCGAAAGGCTGCACTTGTAGAAGCAGGAAATTAATTTTTCTTGGGGGTCAGAGGTGGGGGAAGGTGTTCCCTATAGGGTGGAGGAGTGAGGAGAGGGGAAGGGAGGGCTAGAAAATTGTTGGGCTAAGGGCCTTCCTTCATGAAATAAAGATCGGGGAGAAACACGGAATGATCAAAAGGACTCTTGAGAACAAGAAAGCCTAAAATGCAATTTTACATGGTTTGTGGTGTAATGGGCAGTGTGACCCTTCCCCGTGATCCCTACATCTTAGTGAACTTGAATACACTAACGTTCTGTTTGAATGGGGGTTTATTGAAAGAGGAGTAAGGAACCATATGGACACACTGCAGAACGGACACAGCCTCAGAAAAGCTGGAGCCAGGGAGCAGAGAGGCCCTCCGCAACACAGGCTCTCCAGAATCAGCAGAGGGCTCGGTAGGATTTCCAGTCAGACCTGAGGGGTTCCAGGGAGCCCAGCTGCCATTTGGATTACCCCAGTGATGGAGGGTCTGAGGGCTGCCTACCCTCTGAGCCGCTCTGCTAGCTTCCTTTTCCGGGTTTTTGTCCTTTTCACATTAGTGACAATTTAAGGGGTGGCTTCAGAGTCTGCTGGGATCACCTCTAGCTCCACTATTTTGGTTTAACCATAAGAATTTTCCTTTCATATTGTTTTCCCCTCATTGGGTTTCTTAAACCCCTTTGTATTGTTCTCAAATCATTTTCTGGTTTTAGCACATTTTGTCATTTTTGTTTCTTCTTTTCTTTTTTGAGACAGGGTCTCACTCTATTGCTCAGACTGGAGTACAGTGGTTCAGTCTCTGCTCACTGCAACCTCTGCTTCCCAGGTTCAAGTGATTCTCATGCCCCACTCTCCCAAGTAGCTGGGATTACAGGCACACGCCACCACACCCAGCTAATTTTTGTATTTTTAGTAGAGACAAGGTTTCACCATGTTGGCCAGGCTGTTCTCGAACTCCTGGCCAAAGTGTTGGGATTACAGCATGAGCCACCATGTCTAGCCACTTTTCCTCTTTTTTGGGGGGTGTATGTTGGAGGGTAGTCTAGCTCTGTCACCAGGTTGGAGTGTAATGGCGTGATCTCGGTTCACTGCAATCTCTGCCTCCCGGGTTCAAGCGATTCTCCTGCCTCAGCCTCCTGAGTAGCTGGGATTACAGGTGCAAGCCACCATGCCCAGCTAATTTTTGTATTTTCAGTAGAGATGGGGTTTCACCACCTTGATCTGACCTCATGATCCACCTGCCTCAGCCTCCCAAAGTACTGGGATTACAGGGGTGAGCCACCACGCCCAGCCTCCTCTTTTTATTAGAAGTAAACCAATAGAGATTCTGTTTTTTTCCCTCTTGTTAGAAGTGAATTGAAAGATTCTGGCTTATTTTCTACTTCTCTTTTTCATTCGTCATTCAGATTTTTCTTTACTTGGAACTCTCATGGTTACTTGAAGGGCTCCTTTAGGAACCATTTGTAGTTTACTTTCTATAAGCATTATTGGATATAACGTCAATTTTTAGCATATTTAATGAGTTAGATCATCTTTCATATCGAAAAGTTGTATTGCTTCTTTCAACTTGAATTTTAAAAAAAAATTTATCTTTACATATTCCCCATTCAGTTCTATGAGAGTTTCACTTTTCTCACCCTAAGTGAAAATAATCACTTTGTAGTTCCAAATAAAAGCATTAACACCACCACCTAGGGCCAGACATGGTGGCTCATGCCTGTAATCCCAGCACTTTGGGAAGCTGAGGTGGGAGGACCACTCGAGGTCAGGAGTTTGAAGCCAGCCTGGCCAACATGGTGAAACCCCATCTCTACTAAAAAATACAAAAAATTAGCCAGGTGTGATGGTGGACGCCATAATTCCAACTACTTGGGAGACTGAGCCAGGAGACTCACTTCAACCTGGGAGGTGGAGGTTGCAGTAAGTTGAGATTGCACCACTGCACTCCAGCCTGGGTGACAGAGCAAGACTCCATCTCAAAAAAAAAAAAAAAAAAAAAAAAACACCTAAAGATTATGCTGGTGGAAGAATAAATTGGTATAACCTTTCTGTCAAGCAATTTGGTGGGGAGCCGTAAAAGTGTTTATACCCTTCAGCCCAGTGATCACAGTTCTTGGAATTTTTCCACTGCAAATAATAAAAAATGTGGTTCAAGATTTATGTACAATATGTTTATTGTAACATTATTTATTTGTGATAGTGACAAATTGGAAACAACCTAAGTGTCCAGCAAAAGGAAAATAAACTGTTACATCCATATGATAAAAATGATGCAGCAATTAAAAACTACACTTTTCCTTGAAACTTGCAGTCAGTTAAAAATGTTTGAATAACCTCTCTGAGTGTCCATGACTCCATGATGGAAAGCAGGAGTGACTTAGGTCTCTTTAACCCTCTCCACTGACTGTGAAAATCAGCCCACCCGGAAGTGGGCACAGAATGAGGGGGCTTATTCCAAAGGCCCAGCCCCAGAGGTTCTGTCTTTGCAAGTCTGGGGGCCTTCAAATTGTATATTTTTTACTAAGGTTTCCATGTGATTTTGACATTAACCCAGCCTGAGACTACCACCTCATCCCTTACCCATACACCAGGTGCTGGATTCTTTTTTTTTTTCAGACAGAGTCTTGCTGTGTCGCCAGGCTTGAGTGCAATGGTGCGATCTCGGCTCACTGCAACCTCTGCTTCCCCGGTTCAAGCGATGCTTCTGCCTCAGCCTCCCGAGTAGCTGAGACTACAGATGTGCACCACCATACCCAGCTAATTTTTGTTGTTGTTGTTGTTGTTGTTGTTTTTTAGTAGAGAGGGGGTTTCACAATGGTGCCCAGGATGATCTCAATCTCTTGACCTCCCCGAGCCCAGCCCAGGTCCTGGATTCTAGTAAGAATTGGGGAGGGGAGTAGAAAAGAACTGTTCTTTCAAGAAATCTTTACTATTTGAGGAAACGCTATGTGGAAGTAAGGTTTTTTTTTTTTAAGACAGGGTCTCACTCTGTTGCCCAGGCTGGAGTGCAGTGGCACGATCATAGCTCATGATGTCAGAATTTTAAATAAATTATATTGTATTATTCCAAGTTTGTGGGGAAAATTAATATATGCTTAGAAAAAATAAACATGCCAAAATATTTATAGAGTTTATATGTGAGTAATAGAATTGTGGATGATTAATGGGGAACCATGAGGAGCCGTGATTCAGAGAGGTGAGGTAATTTCCCCAAGTTCTCGTAGCCAGCAAAGTGCTGGAGGAAGGATTCAAACCCAAGTCTGCTTGACTATTAAGTCTGCTCGCTAACAGCTGCTGAAATGTTACTTAAATTTAAAATATATACATAAAGTAAATACAGGCTGGGCACGGTGGCTTATGCCTATAATCCTAGCTTCAGGAGGCCAAGGCAGGATGATCGCTTGAGCCTAGGAATTCAAAACCAGCCTGGGCAACATAGTGAAACCCCATCTCTACAAAAAAAAAAAAATAAAATTAAAAATTAGCTGGGCATGGCCAGGCACAGTGGCTCACACTTGTAATCCCAGCACTTTGGGAGGCTGAGGTGGGCGGATCACGAGGTTAGGAGTTTGAGAACAGCCTGGCCAACACAGTGCAACCCTGTCTCTACTAAAAATACAAAAATTAGCTGGGCATGGTGGCAGGCGCCTGTAATCCCAGCTACTCAGGAGGCTGAGGCAGGAGAATTGCTCGAACTCAGGAGGCAGAGGTTGCAGTGAGCCGAGATTGCACCACTGCACTCCAGCCTGGGCGACAGAGCTAGACTCCATCTCAAAAACAAAAACAAAACAAAACAAAACAAAAAATTAGCTAGGCATGATGGCATGAACCTGTAATCCCAGCTACCCAGAGTGCTGAGATGGGAGAATCGCTTGAGCCCTGGAAGTTGAGACTGCAGTGAGCCGTGATCTCCACTCCAATCTGGGGAACAGAGCAAGACCCTATGTGGAAAAAAAAAAAAAAAGGAAAAAGAAATACAAATATGGCATTCTGAATGTGCTAGATTGAATTATTTATCCCAGTTCTTCCATGCCCTGTGTAATTATTTTACATTCAGACCCTTGCTATGGCCTCATGATGGACAGAATATAGTCTGTGCACGTTGATTTGGGGCTCAGCCATGTGACTTGCATTGGCCAATAGACTGAGGGTGAATATAATGAAAAGGAAGACTTAAAATGGGCTAGCACAGTTGGGCCTTTTCTTTTGCATTCCTGCCTTTTGCCATGAAAATAACATGCTTCAGGTAATCTGTGGTACAAGGGAGATGAGAAATATGTAGGGGCAAACATGGACCCAACCTGCAACTGAAATCTTAAATACCAGCCAACCTGAAAACACGCAATGAAAAATAAGTGATTATGGTTTTAAGTTATTGTGTTATGGATTACCTTATTTTATGTAGAATTATTATGGTTGACATAATAAAGCATAAAGATGTTTGCATTAAGTAATAGAAATTAATCTCTTGGTCTCTCAAAACAGGTCCAAATTTGGTTATGCAAATGATCTAGTGTCTATAGGTAATCAACATCTGGGAAAAGGGTATAACAAGACATTTTATTTAATATACACTGCTTCATTGCATAGTGATACAAATCTCCAGTGAGGAGGGAAATATTTACATAAGGAATACATGGTATTCAGTGGAGAAAAAGGAACACAAACCCCAAATCGCTAGAGGCTAGGGTTGGGAAATACAGTTTATGTGAGCCAGGCCCCGGGTAGAGTATGATCAATGAGGAAATAACAAATAGCCTGGCCTCTAGAGCTCAAAAGGGAGTCATTTTCTTTTCAGGGCATGGAAATACATTCTGCCCATCATGAGGACATAGCAAGGGTATAAATGTAAAGAGTGGAAAATTCTAAACATGACAAGCTTTGAGGTTGGAGCTACAAGGCCCCGAGACCCACTGTGGGTACCCTGTGGGAGCTCTGGACAATGACGACTCAGTCTGCTAACTACACTCCAGGAGTCTAAGCACTGGTTCTACATTTTACTCTCCCCACCTTTTTGTTTTTTTGCAAAAATGAGATTACGTCTCATTTAATCAACTATATTTTGCAGTATGCCTGAACTAGTTTTCAAATTATGAAATATTCTTCTACAATTTCTTTTTTTTTTTTTTTTTTTGAGACAGAGTCTTCCTCAGTTGCCCAGGCTGGAGTGCAGTGGTGCAATCTCTGCTCATTTCAGCCTCTACCTCCCAGGTTCAAGCAATTCCCTGCCTCAGCCTCCTGAGTAGCTGGGATTACAGGCACCTGCCACCATGCCCAGCTAAGTTTTGTATTTTTAGTAGAGCTGGGGTTTCACCATGTTAGCCAGGTTGGTCTCGAACTCCTGACCTGGTGATCCACCTGCCTTAAGCTCCCAAAGTTCTGGAATTACAGGTGTGAGCCACTGTGCCCGGCCTACAATTTCATTTTAATGTCTACAAAGCATTCTCTTCTATGGTCCACCGTCCTAGGGCATTTGCTTATTTAAGATGGGAACTCAGATAGAAACATTTTTCTCCCATGTTCTATCCTCCACCTTTTTTTCTTTTTCTTTCTTTTTTCCTTTTTTTTTTTGAGAGTATCACTCTATTGCCCAGGCTGGAGTGCAGTGGCCCAGTCTCGGCTCCCTGAAGCCTCAGTCTCCCAGGTTCAAGCGATTCTCCTGCCTCAGCCTCCTGAGTAGCTGGGACCACAGGCTCATGCCACCACACCCAGCTAATTTTTGTATTTTTTAGTAGAGAGGGGGTTTTACCATTTTGGCTAAGCTGATCTTGAACTCCTGGCCTCAAGCGATCCACCTTCCTCGGCCTCCCAAAGTTCTGGGTTTACAGGCATGAGCCACTGTGCCCAGCCTATTTTGTTTTGTTTTGTTTTAGAGACAGAGTCTCACTCTGTTGCCAGGCTGGAATGCAGTGGTATGATCTCAGCTCACTGCAACCTCTGCCTCCCAGATTTAACCAATTCTCATGCCTCAGCCTCCCAAGTAGCTGGAGCTACAGGCATGCACCACATTACCCAGCTAATTATTTGTATTTTAGTAAAGATGGGGTTTCACCATGTTGCCCAGGCTGGTATCAAACTCCTGAGCTCAGGCAATCCACCCACCTTGGCCTCCCAAAGTGTTAGCATTACAGGCATGAGCCACCACCACACCCAGCCCTCTACCTTTTTTTCGTTTTTTAAAAAAATATGAATCTAGGCCGGGTACGGTGGCTCACACCTGTAAACCCAGCACTTTGGGAGGCCAAGGTGGGCGGATCACAAGGTCAGGAGATCAAGACCATCCTGGCTAACATGGTGAAACCCCATCTCTACTAAAAATACAAAAAGAAATTAGCTGGCCATGGTCGTGGGCGCCTATAGTCGCAGCTACTCGGGAGGCTGAGGCAGGAGAATGGGGTGAACCTGGGAGGCTGAGCTTGCAGTGAGCTGAGATCGTGCCACCACACTCCAACCTGGGTGACAGAGCGAGACTTTGTCTCAAAAAAAAAAAAAAAAAAAAAAAAAGCTATACACAAAGCAAACATGCTAAATAAAAATATCAGAAAATATGTTAATTGGAGAGAAAAATCAAAGAGAATAAAATACATGAAACATTTTGATCAAAACAATGAAACAGGCCAGGCGCAGTAGCTCACACCTGTAATCCCAACACTTTGGGAGGCCAATGCTGGTGGATCACGTGAGGTCAGGAGTTTGAGACCAGCCTGGCCAATATGGTGAAACCCCATCTCCACTAAAAATACAAAAATTAGCTCACGTGGTGGTGGGCACCTGTAATCTCAGTTACTTGGGAGGCTGAGGCAGGAGAATCACTTGAACCTGGGAGGTGGAGGTTGCAGTGAGCCAACATTGTTCCACTACACTCCAGCCTGGGCAACAGAGTGAGACTGTGTCTCAAAAACAAAAACAAAACAAAACAAACAGTGTGGTGGCTCACACCTATAATCCCAGCACTTTGGGAGGCCAAGGTGGGTGGATCACCTGAGGTCGGGAGTTCAAGACCAGCCTGACCAACATGGAGAAACCCCATCTCTACTAAAAATACAAAATTAGCTGGGCATGGTGGCGCATGCCTATAATCCCAGCTACTCGGGAGGCTGAAGCAGGAGAATTGCTTGAACCCACAAGGCAGACTTTGTGGTGAGCTGAGGTTGCACCATTGCACTCTAGCCTGGGCAACAAGAGCAAAACTCCATCGCAAAAAAAAACCAAAAACAAAAACAAAGAAACACAATGAAACAAATAAATAGACTGGGCATGGTGGCTCATGCATGTAATCCTAGAACTTTGGGAGGCCAAGGCTGGCAGATCACTTGAGGTCAGGGGTTCGACCTGGCCCACATGGCAAAACCCCATCTCTACAAATAATAAAAAATTAGTCGGGCATGGTGGCACATGCCTATAGTCCCAGCTACTCAGGGGGCTGAGGTAAAAGAATCACTTGAACCCGGGAGGCAGAGGTTGCAGTGAGCCAAGATTGTGCCACTGCACTCTAGCCTGGGTGACAGAGTGAGACTCTGTCCAAAGAAAGAAAGAAAGAAGGAAAGAAAGAAAGAAAGAAAGAAAGAAAGAAAGAAAGAAAGAAAGAAAGAAAGAAAGAAAGAGGGAGGGAGGGAGGGAAGGAAGGAAGGAAAGAAAGAAAGAAAGAAAGAGGAAGGAAGGGAAAAGAAAGAGAGAGACTTAAAGGACATTCTCTAAATATTAATATTTAATAAGAAATAGCTATGAGCAAGCATACCATGAGACATAAAATTTTATACATTTTAAAATAAATCCAAACCCTGGGAATTTATTCTAAGCATACGATTCAAAAACAAGAATAAACTATAGAATGTATGGCTAAGTGGCTCTTAGCAGACACAGTTCTTGCACAGATTACTATAAACTCCAGACAAAATACAACACAAAACTTGAAGGCATTTTAGAGTAAACAAAAGCAGGCAGATTCTGGAGAGGAGTCAACACTCAGAGGAAAAAAAAAGGAACATCACAGGGTAAATTATCCATTTATAGAGCTTTTTTCCTGAAGTCAGACCATAGTCAGCATTGCATGTAGTGACTACAACAGACAGAACGCTTGCTAAAACACCACCAGACAAAATTCAGGGAATCCTCTGGTGCTGGGGAGGGGAAGGTAGAATCCCAGAAAGAAAAAACTCATATTGGAAGGGTGATAAATTCTGTGTATAAAGTCTGTCCAAAACTCTGTTTGACCCCTGAACCACATAGGCATGAGACAGATGTGAGCTAAGAACAAAACAATTTGAGCTGCCATCAAAGATATGGAGTTTACAGTTTAAGTTCAACTCAAATTGGTTCTCTGTTTTTAAATTACCCATGTTCTTTAGAGAATATAAAATAATTCAGAATCTCTACAAGGTAGCAGTGACAAAGTCTAGGATACAGTCTGAAGACTCAGGAAAATATGACATCAACAGAGACCAATGGTGAGAACACTCCAAACTTAAAATTAGTAGATAGGGATTTAACAGCTATTATAACTATGTTCAAAGAAGTAAAGGAAAATATACTCACAATAAATGAAAAGATAGGAACCTTAGGGGGTAAATAGGGACCATATCAAAGAATCAAATAGAAATTCTAGAACTGAAATATACAATTTCTGAAATTAAAATCTCACTGGATGATTTTAACAGGAGAATATAGATGACAGAGGAACAACCCAGGAAGCTTGAAAAAATCCAATTTGAAGAACAAATGAAAAAATATTGAAAAAACAAACAGAGCTCTTGTGGGACAATATAAAATGTCCAATATATCTATTATCAAAGGACAGAGAGAATGAAGCAAAGAGAAAATTTTAGAAATCAGCCATTTGTTTTTATTTAGTGAAAATTATAAATTTACATATTAAAGAAAGTCAGTGAAATCCAAGCCAGAAACTCTAAAGAAAATTATGCTTAGAAGCAGCATAGTCAAAATTCTGGAAAAAGATAAAGGGAAAATCATGAAAACATTACATACAGGGTAACAATGATTTGAGTGACTAATTACTTTTAGTAGAAATTTTATGGAGACAGTAAAACAATATGTTTTAAATTCTGAAAAATAAATCATCAGCCCAGAATTACATATTCAGCAAAAAATATATTCCAACAATAAAAGTGAAAGAATTACCTTTCAGATTAAAAAAAAAAAAAAAACTGAGGTAATTTGTTATTAACAAGACTACACTATAAGAAACACTACACTTTGGGAGGCTGAGGCAGGCAGATCATGAAGTCAGAAGCTCAAGACCAGCCTGACCAACATGGTGAAACACTGTCTTTACTAAAAATACAAAAATTAGCCAGGCGTGGTGGTGCATGCCTGTAATTCCAGCTACTCAGGAGGCTGACGCAGGAGAATCACTTGAACCCGGGAGGCGGAGGTTGCAGTGAGCCACTGCACTCCAGCCTGGGTGACATAGCAAGACTCTGTCTCAAAAAAAAAAAAAAGAAAAGAAAAGAAAAAAGAAAAAAAAGAAACACTAAAGGGGCTCATCCCTGTAATCTCAACACTTTGGGAGGCTGAGGTAGGTAGATTGCTTGAACCCAGGAGTTCGAGACCAGCCTGGGCAACATGATGAAACCTCATCTCTACAAAAAAAATACGAAAACTTAGTCAGGTGTGGTGGCATGCTCCTGTAGTCCCAGCTACTTAGGAAGCTGAGGTGGGAGAATCACTCCCACCCAGGAAGTTGAGGCTGCAGTGAGCCATAATCATGCTACTGCAGTCCAGCCTGGGTGGCAGAGTGAGAATCTGTCTTTTTCTTTTTTCTTTCTTTTTTTTTGTTTTTTGGAAACAGGGTGTCATTCTGTGGTCCAGGCTGTAGTTCAGTGGTGTAATCTCAGTTCACTGCAACCGCCACCTCCCAGGTTCAAGTGAGTCTCCTGGCTCAGCCTCCTGAGTAGCTGGAATTATGACACCCACCACCACACCTGGCTAATTTTTTGTATTTTTTAGTAGAGACAGGGTTTCACCATGTTGGCCAGGCTGGTCTCGAACTCCTGGCCTCAAGTGACCCACCCACCTCAGCCTCCCAAAGTGCTGGGATTACAGGCATGAGCCACAACACCCAGCCTGAGACCCTGTCTTAAAAAAAATGCTAAAGGAAATTCTGCAGGCTGAAGGCAATTGATACTAAAATGAAGATAATTTTCAGGAAGAAATGGAGACCATAAAAAAATGGCAAATATGTGGATAAATACAAAATACTTTTTTCCTATTTATTTAAAAAGGATGGTTTAAAGCAAAAATTGTAAGAGTTCCTTGTAGGATTTCTAATGTATATGGAAGCAATATATATGACAATGTTGCATAAAGGATGGTGGGAGTGGGCAGACAAATGAGGTTTCAAGGTTCTGCCATTTATTTATTTATTTTTATTTTTATTTTTATTTTTTTTTGAGACGGAGTCTCGATCTGTTGCCCAGGCTGGAGTGCAGTGGCGTGATCTCAGCTCACCGCAAGCTCCGCTTCCCAGGTTCACGCCATTCTCCCGCCTCAGCCTCTGGAGTAGCTGGGACTACAGGTGCCCGCCACCATGCCTGGCTAATTTCTTTTTTTCTGTATTTTTAGTAGAGACGGGGTTTCACCGTGTTAGTCAGGATGGTCTCGATCTCCTGACTTCGTGATCTGCCCACCTCGGCCTTCCAAAGTACTGGGATTACAGGCTTGAGCCACCGCGCCTGGCCAGTTCCACCATTTATTTATTTAGACAGGACCTTGCTCTGTTGCCCATGCTGGAATGCAGTAGTGTGATCATAGCTCACTTCAGCCTTGAACTCCTGGCCTCAAGCCATCCTCCTGCTCAGTCTCTCAGCGAGCTGGGATTACAGGTGTGTCCCACCATGCTCAACCCTACCTTTTATATAAAATGATACAATATATGGCCAGGTGCAGTAGCTCATGCCTGTAATCCCGGCACTTTGGGAAGCCGAGGTGGGCGGATCACCTGAGGTCAGGAATTTGAGACCAGCCTGGCCAACATGGTGAAACCCCATCTCTACTAAAAATACAAACATCAGCCAGGCGTGGTGGTGTGCTCCTGTAGTCTCGGCTACTCAGGAGGTGGAGGCAGGAGAACCACTTGAACCTGGGAGGTAGAGATTGCAGTGAGCCAAGATCACACCACAGAACTCCGGCCAGGATAACAGAGCAAGGCCCTGTCTCAAAATAATAATAATAAATAAAATTAAATCATACAATATAAATTCTAAATTGGCTGTGAAAAGTTAAACATGCATACTGTGATCCCTAGAACAAGCCCTAAATGATACAGGAAATATAGCAAAAAATTCAATAGATAAAATATTCAAATAATCCAAAAGATAGAAAAGGATGGAGAAAACACCAAACGGAAGTAATTAACAGAAAACAGTGGTTTTCCTTTGGCTCCAGGACAAAAATCCATGAGGCCTCCATGGCCTGACTTTGCCAACTTTGCCAGCCTCATCTCTCCAGTCCACTAAGCTTTCTTCATATTAAACTTTCTCTTCTTCTCTCCACTATCTCCTGTCATCTCCTGTCAGAGAAACTTTCCAGAGTCCTTTCACCTGTCTAATTCCTTCCTCATTCTCCAGGTCTTAGCTTAGGTGATACTTTCTTCAGGAAGCCTTCCTGGGCCAGCTTCTTCCTCCTGTATGGTCTATTGCACCCCAGACATCTTCCTTTACTTCGCTCATCTGACTACTCTGAAATTTCTGGTTCAGTTCCTCTGTTTCCCTAGACTGAGCTTTAAGAAAGCAGGGATATGGCCTATTTTGCTCAGCATTCTATGCTGTGGCTTGGCATAGAGCTCAGCGTATAGTAAATACTCAGTAAACATTTGTCAAGTGGCTAAAAAGTGACTAAGTGAATGAGTAGAGAAGGAAGATATTGATTAGTCTGCCTTGGGAAGAATCCCTATACTGGAATGTTGAAATTTGCCACAAAATATAGCAGTGAGGGAACCTGAAGGAACTGAGGAAAACCTGTCATAAAAGTGGCTAAGGGGCCGGGCGAGGTGGCTCACGCCTGTAAACCCAGCACTTTGGGAGGCCGAGCCAGGTGGATCACCTGAGGTCAGGAGTTCAAGACCAGCCTGGGCAACATGCTAAAACCCCATCTCTACTAAAAATTCAAAAATTAGCCGGGCGTGGTGGTGGATGTCTGTAATCCCAGCTACTCAAGAGGCTGAGGCAGGAAAATTGCTTGAACCTGGGAGGTGGAAGTTGCAGTGAGCCGAGATCATGCCACTGCACTCCAGCCTGGGTGACAGCAAAACTCCATAAAGAAAAAAAAAAATACCTACAACCAACTGATTTTGGACGAAGTCAACAAAAATAAGCAATGGAGAAAGGACTCCTTATTCAAGAAATAGTGCTGAGAAAAATGGCTGAGCATATGCAGAAGAGTAAAATTGGACTTTTTTCCTCTCACCATATACAAAAATTAATTCAAGATGGGTTAAAGATTTAAATGTGAGACCTCAAACCTAGAAAATACCCTTTTGGATATTGGCCTAAGCAAAGAATTTAAGGCTAAGTCCTCAAAAGCAATAGCAATAAAGACAAAAATTGACAAGTGGGATCTAATTCAACTAATAAGATTCTGCACAGCAAAACAACCCATCAACATAGTGAACAGACAACCTACAAAATGGGAGGAAATATTTGCAAACTATACATTCAACAAAAGTCTGATATGCAGAACCTGTAAGAAATTAACAAGCAAAAACCAACCCCATTAAAATGTGGGCAAATGGCTGGGTGTGGTGGCTCATGCCTGTAATCCCAGCACTTTGGGAGGCCGAGCCAGGTGGATCACTTGAGGTCAGGAGTTCGAGACCAGCCTGACCAATGTGGTGAAACCCCATCCCTACTAAAAATACAAAAATTAGCCAGGTGTGATGATGGGCACCTGTAATCCCAGCTACTTTGGAGGCTGAGACAGGAGAATCATTTGAACCCAGGATGTAGAGGTTGCAGTGAGCCAAGATCAAGTCACTGCCCTCCAGCTTGGTTGACAGATCAAGACTTTGTCTCAAAAAATAAAAAATAAATTAAAAAGTGGGCAAAGGACATGAACAGACAATCAAAAGAAGGCATACAGCCTGGGCATGGTGGCCCACACCAGTAATTTTGGCACTCTGAGAGGCCATGGCAGGAGGATTGCTTGAGCCCAGGAGTTGGAGACCAGCCTGGGAAACGTGGCAAAACCCTGTAAAAATACAAATAATTAGCCGGTGGTTGTGGCACACCCCTGTAATCCCAGCTACTAGGTAGGCTGAGATGAGAGAATCACCTGAGCAGCAACAACAACTACAACAGAAAGAAGACATTCAAGTGGCCAACATACTATTTAAAAATGTTCAGGCCGGGCATGGTGGCTAACACCTGTAATCCCAGAACTTTGGGAGGCCAAAGCTGGAGGATCATTTGAGGTCAGGAGTTCAAGGCGAGCCTGACCAGCATGGTGAAATCCCGTCTCTACTAAAATACAAAAATTAACCGGGTATGGTGGCAGGTACCTGTAGTCTCAGCTACTCGGGAGGCTGAGGCAGGAGAACCACTTGAACCCAAGAAGCAGAGGTTGCTGTGAGCCAAGATCACACTACTGCACTCCAGCATGGGCAACAGAACAAGACTCTCTCTCTCAAAAATAAAAATAAAAAATAAAAATGTTTAAAATCACTAATCATCAGAGAAACACAAATCAAAATCACAACAAGATACCATCTTACACCAGTCAGAAGGGCTATTATTAAAAAGTCAGAAAACAACAGATGTTGCTGAGGCTGTGGAGAAAAGGGAATGCTTATACATTGTTGTTGGGAATGTAAATTAATTCACCCACTGCGGAAAACAGTTTGGAGATTTTCAAAGAACTAAAATAGAATTACCATTTAACCCAGCAAATCCATTACTGAGTATATACACAAAGGAAAATAAATCATCCAGGCTGGGCATGGTGGCTCATGCCTGTAATCCCAGCACTTTGGGAGGCCAAGGTAGGCGGATCACCTGAGGTCAGGAGTTCGAGACCAGCCTGGCCAACATGGCGAAACCCTGTCTCTACTAAAAATATAAAGTTAGCCGGGTTTGGTGGTGGGTACCTGTAGTCCCAGCTACTCGGGAGGCTGAGGCAGGAGAATCGCTTGAACCCAGGAGGCAGAGGTTGCAGTGAGCCAAGACCATGCCATTACACTCCAGCCTGGACAAAAAGAACAAAACTCCATCTCAACAAGTAAATAAATCATTCTACAAAACAAAAACAAAAACAAAAAAACAAAAACAAAAAAACACATGCACTTTTATGTTTATTGCAGCACATTCACTATAGCAGAGACATGGAATCAACCTAGGTGCCCATCAACAGTGGATTGGATTTTTTTTTTTTTTTTTGATACGGAGTCTCGCTCTTGTTGCCCAGTCTGGAATGCAATGGCGTGATCCCAGCTCACTGCAACCTCTGCCTCTTGGGTTCAAGCAATTCTTCTGCCTCAGCCTCCCAAGTAGCTGGGATTACAGACACACACCACCATGCCCTGCTAATTTTTGTATTTTTAGTAAGGATGGGGTTTCACCATGTTGGCTAGGCTGGTCTCAAACTCCTAACCTCAGGTGATCCACCTGCCTTGGTCTCCCAAAGTGCTGGGATTACAGGCTTGAGTCACCGTGCCTGGCCCAGTGGATTGGATTTTTTTTGGTATTGTGGTACATACACACCATGGAATACTATGCAGCCATAAAAGAGAATGAAATCATGTCCTTTGCAGCAACATGGACGCAGGTGGAGGCCATTATCCTAAGCAAATTAACAAACAGAAAACCAAATATCACATTTTCTTGCTTATAAGTGGGAGCCAAACCTTAAGTAAACACAGACATAAAGACAGAAACAGTAGGCACTGGGGACTCCAAAAGGAGGGAGGGAAGAAGGGAGATAATGGCTGAAAAACTTCCTTTTGGGTACTACTGGGTACTATGTTCACCATCTGGGTGACAGGGGCAATAGAAACCAAACCTTAGCATGATGCAATATAGCTTTGTAGCAAACCAGCACATGTTCCCTCTTAATTTAAAATACAAAATAAGAATCTAACACAAAGTTCTGAGTTAAAGTATCTATCAATATGAAATTGCTTACCTAGCTAAAAGTTTTTCAAGACTGAGGATAAAATGTAAACGAATTCATACAAGTAATATAAACTAAGTTTACTTCAATTATTTACATCTTTAAGAAATCTAATAATATATTAAATAAAATGCTGTTTCATATTTTTAAAAAACACATATTGTATACCTTAAATATGTATGATTTTTATTTATAGATTATACCTCAATAAAGCTAGGGGAAAAGAGACTTAATAAAAAAAGAAAAGAATGCCAAGGTATCCCATTGAATGGAAAAGCATAGAACAGTGTGGAGACTATGCTGCCATTTGTGTGATATATGGGCCCAGTCTACTTGAAGGACGTACAAGAAATGTGTAACAGTTGGGTTTCATTGTGGCAGGGACATCTTTTTAATTGGTATAATAGTTAAGTACTGCTCATTTAAAATAAAGAAAATTGGCCAGGCGCAGTGGCTCACGCCTGTAATCCTAGCACTTTGGGAGGCCAAGGCAGGCAGATCACTTGAGGTCAGGAGTTCGAGGCTAGCCTGGCCAACATGGTAAAACCCCCATCTCTACTAAAAATACAAAAATTAGCTGGGCGTGGTGATGGGCGCCTGTAATCCCAGCTACTGGGGAGGCTGAGGCAAGAGAATTGCTTGAACCCGGGAGGTGGAGGTTACAGTGAGCCAAGATTGTGCAATGGTCCTCCAGGCTGGGAGACAGAGTGAGACTCCATCTGAAAAAGATAAAATTAAATTAAATTAAAGACAAAAAGAGTAAGTTACAGACATAAAGACTTGGCCAGGCATGGTGGCTCACACCTGTAGTTCCAGAAGTTAGGGAGGCCGAGGCAGGTGGATCACTTAAGGCCAGGAGTTCAAGACCAGCTTGGGAGTACAGGCTTGAGTCACCGTGCCTGGCCCAGGCATGGTGGTAAAACCCTATCTCTACTAAAGTCCCAGCTACTCAGGTGGCTGAGGCAGGAGAATCACTTGAACCTGGGAAGTAGAGGTTGCAGTGAGCTGAAATCACTGCACTCCAGCCATCTCAAAAAATAAATAAATAGGCCAGATGCAGTGGCTCACGCCTGTAATCTCAGCACTTTGGGTGGCCAAGGCAGGTGGATCACCTGAGGTCAGGTGTTCAAGACCAGCCTGGCCAACATGGTGAAATCCCGTCTCTACTAAAAATACAAAAAATGAACTGGGCATAGTGGTGCGTGCTTGTAATCCCAGCTACTCCGGAAGCTGAGGCAGGAGAATCACTTGATCCCGGGAGTCGGAGGTTGTGGTGAGCCAAGATTGTACCACTGCTCTTCAGCGTGGGCAACAGAGCCAGACTTTGTCTCAAAAATAAATAAATAACAGACGTTATGTATACCAGCATAGACAACAAAATGAGACCACATCTGTATAAAATATTTAAAAATTAGCCACTTGCAGCTGGGCGCAGTGGCTCACCTGTAATTCTAGCACTTTGGGAGGCTGAGGCGGGCAGATCACAAGGTCAGGAGTTCGAGACCAGCCTGGCCAACATGGTGAAACCCTGTCTCTACTAAAAATACAAAAACTAGCCAGGCATGGTGGCGCATGCCTGTGGTCCTAGCTACTCAGGAAGCTGAGGCAGAAGCATCGCTTAAACCCGGGAGGCAGAGGTTGCAGTGAGCCAAGATTACACCACTGTACTCCAGGCCTGGGGACAGAGCAGACTCTGTCTCAAAAAAAAAGGTCAAGCAGTCACTACACCTGTAATCCCAGCACTTTGGGAGGCCAAGGGCTGGATCACGAGGTCAGGAGATCGAGACCAGCCTGGCTAACACGGTGAAACCCCGTCTCCTACTAAAAATACAAAAATTAGCCGGGCCAGGGCGGGCGCCTGTAGTCCCACCTTGCTCGGGAGGCTGAGGCAGGAGAATGGCGTGAACCCAGGAGGTGAGCCAGAAGAAGTTGAGATCAGGCTACACCAAGAGACTCCAGCTGCATGCGAGACTCTGTCTCAAAAAAAATAAAAAATAAAAAATTAGCCAGGTGCCATGGTGCTCACCTCTAGTCTCAGCTACTGAGGCTGAGATGGGAGGATCACTTGAGGCCAGGAGTTCAAGGCTGTAGTGAGCTATGATGCTATGATTGCCCCACTGCATTCCAGCCTGGGCAACAGAGTGAGACCCTGTCTCACCAAAAAAAAAAAAAAAACGTGATGTGCAGTTCTAGCCATAATTGGAAAAAAAATTTAAAAAACAACCTACATGTCTATAATAGAGCTTTCAAGAGAAACAAACAGGAAATCAGAATATATATGCATATATACATATATATACATATGCATATATATTCTCTATATATACATATATAGATGTATATAGAAAGAGAGGGAGAGAGAGAGAAAGAGAGATATTTATTAAAAGGAATTGGGTCACATGATTATGGAGGCTGACAATTTCTAAGACCTGCAGTGGGTTAGCAAGCTGGAGACCCAGGAGAGCTGATGGGTAGTTTGAATTTGAAAGCTGGCAGACTCAAGACCCAGGAAGAGCTGGTGTTTTGGTTTGAGCCAGAAGACGGGAAAATGCCAGCGTTCCAGTTGGAAGGCAGTCAGGCAGGAGAGATTCTGTCTTACTCAGGGGAGGGTTAGGCTATTTGTTCTCTTCAGGCCTCCAATTGATTGGATGAGGCCCACCCCTATTAGGGAGGGCAATCTGCTTTACTTGGTCTACTGATTTAAATGTTAATTGCATCCAGAAGCACCCAGAATGATATTTGACCAAATCTCTGGGCATCCTGTGGCCTACTTAAGCTGACATATAAAATTAAACATTGCAGTGTCCTACAATAGGACAACAGGATATAACACAACCATTAAAATGTTAATTTTGAAGGCTAAGGAAAATAAGCATGGTAAGGAGCTGAGTAGAAAAATAAATCACAGAATACCAGCTTGTGCCTACCGTTGCACCAGTGAAATGTGTGCACACATGGGTGAAGAATAGGTAGGAATAGGAAGAAATAAGAGCAGCTTTTGTGCTAAGCTGTTGAGATTACAGGAAAGAATTTACCTTTTTCCTTTAATTTTTAATAATACAATTGTTTAAAAATCAAGAAACTGAAAATCCTAGGTGCAGGAGTTTCCAGGAGGAGGGAACAGTAGTTGCAAGTGGTACCTGACACATCGTCTACATTCAATAGCTATTGAATAAATGAATAATTGCCACTGTTTTCTGCTGCATTCCCCCAGAAGCAGATTGTGATACAAGGATTTTTTTTTTTTTTGAGACAGGGTCTCGATCTGTCACCCAGGCTGAAGTGCAGTGGTGCGATCTCGGCTCACTGCAACCTCTGCCTCCCAGGTTCAAGCAATTCTCTGCCTCAGCCACCCTAGTAGCTGGGAGCTTGCGCCACCATGCCTAGCTAACTTTTGTATTTTTAGTAGAGACAGGATTTCACCATCTTGGCCAGGCTGGTCTTGAACTCCTGACCTCAGATGATCCATCTGCCTCGACCTCCCAAAGTGCTGGGATCATAGGCATGAGCCACTGCACCCAGCCTGTGATACAAGGATTTGAGGGCAAGTTGTTTATTTGGGAGGTAATCACTGGTAGGAGAGTGGGGAAGTGAGGCTGAGAAGAGAAAGAAGCCAATATAGGGCACTTCAGTGAGGTTACCATTGAAGACAACTCCATGGGACCTCTGGGAGAATGTGGGGAGCAGGCTTCAGGTTTGTCTCGCAGAGGACAAGAAAGGAGTTTTAATCTCCCAACTCTCATTCATCTTGGTTGAAAGGGCTGCTCCTGGGGGCATTATCTCCTTGGCATTTTCAGCCTGCCCCAAGCAAGGGTCCATCACACCTCTGTGGCTAGTGCAAGCCCTCAGGCAGAGAGTCACAGGTGCTTGCAGTTAGAAGCTGTTGATTATATCGGAACATTGAGTGCTGCAAGGATAGGGTGGGGCACTGAGGACACTTGCAGAGTTTATCGTTATTGAACACCTGCATGATTCAGGCACTTAGAGAATAATTTCTCTCATTCCCACAACAGGGTTACGCAGTGAATATTATTAGTGAAGAAACTGAAGCTCAGAGAGGTTGTGACTTGCTCAGAGTCATGCAGGGCAAAGCACAGAATCAAGTAAGTTATTTGAACTAGAAAGATTTTTTTTTTCTCTTCCTCTTGCTACCTCCCAGTAAACTCAACGCTTTCTAGATAAACTCACCAAAAAAAGTAAAATGATGACATCTGAGAGGTAACAACAATTCAGTAAGATCAGCTTCAAAACAGCATAACTATTTAGGTCCAATCACATAATCAAAAAGTATCAAAATCTGTAAGAGAAAGAGAAAGTCAGTATGGGGAGGAGGGCATCTACCAGGGCAGAAATACCAATACCAGCTGACTCAAGCCAGGGTCAATAAACCCACACCTACTGCTTTCCAAAAGATTAAAGAAGAAATTATGACCATGAAAGGAAATTTGTAGGTACTACGAGAAAAGCAAATCTGTTTGTCATTCCCTCCCTCAAAATTCTTCAATGGTTCCCAATTTCTTTCAGTATAGTTCCCTTAGTAGAGCATGTAAATACTTTGAGATTTCGCCCTTGCCAACCTCTCCATGCTCATCTTCTACCATTCACTCACAGCCATGTAGAACTACTTACAGTCCTCAGAACAGCCCATCTCTGGTCACAGCCCTGAGCCCTTGTAAGGGCTGTTTCTGCTACCTGGAATTCCATCTTCCTCTCTTTTCCGCCTGGCTAATTCCTTACTTGTTATTCAAGGCTTAGCTTGGTCATTACCTATTATAGTGAAGTTTCTCAATCTTTTAAAAACCATACTCCTAAATAATATATACAAATATCTCATAATAGCCTTCCCATGAAACTCTATTTCCTTCTGAGAATTGCTGATAAACAAAATTTATAATCTACCTTCTGAATATCTCCACCATCTGAGATGATTTTATATTTACTTTTTTTTTTTTTTTTTTTTGAGACAGAGGACTCTGTCACCCAGGTTGGAGTGCAGTGACACAATCTCAGCTAACACCAACCTCTGTCTTCCGGGTTCAAGCAATTCTCCTGCCTCAGCCTCCCAAATAGCTGGGATTACAGTTGTGTGTCACCATGCCCAGCTAATTTTTTTATTTTAGTAGAGATGGGGTTTCATCATGTTGGTCAAGTTGGTCTCGAACTCCTGACCTCAGGTGATCCACCCACCTCAGCCTCCCAAAGTGCTGAGATTACAGGCGTGAGCCAATGTGCCCAGCCATTTTTTTTTGTATGTTTACTAGAGACGGGGTTTCACCATGTTGGCCAGGCTGGTCTGGAACTCCTGACCTCAAATGATCTGCCTGCCTCAGCTTCCCAAAGTGCTGGGATTACAAATGTGAGTCACTGCACCCAGCCTATATTTACTTTTTATAAATTATTAATTATAGATTATGAAAGTTCTTTTTACTTCTCCAAATATAAAAGTCTCATAATATTGACTTTTTTTCAGTCTCTCCCCTTCAGATTAAAGATTCCCCACAGCAGCTTCTGTATCCCTTCCCCCTCCACTCGTCCCAAGATGAGAATTGCTATTCTATAGGAAATTTTTCAAGATGCCAGGCTAAGGTAGGTACCATCTCTCTGTTCACCAAACATCTTATATACACGCCTTTATATTAACTCTTTCACATTGTTTTGAATATGTTGATTTAACTCTCCACTGAATTCCATAATCAAAGGAATAGATGTATATTAAGGCTCTACAATCAGTACAGTTCCAGGCACTGTACTAATTATGTGAGGTATTACCCTCCTCAGGAGGAAAAAGAGGACAGGGCTATGAAATCTATCAAGTATGGATCCAACTAGTAAGTGATGAAGCTAAACTGCAGGCTCCATGTGCTTGACCTCAGAGTCTGTGCTCCTTTGCTAAAGAGTGTTTCCTGCCTGAGGCAGAGGCTGCGCAGAGCTATCTATCCACCTACTTAGCGCAGTGCCTGAAACATAGTAGGCATATCATATGTTGGAGGTGAACAAAAGAGCCAAAAACATCAAGAAAAGCAATACAAACTTGAATAGATGTCACTGAGCAAAAAAGTGATTGAGAAGAAACAGCAAGCCAGAAACACAAATCACAGGGGGACGTAACGGAGGCAGGTCGGAGCCGCTGCAGTCGCCATGCCCCGCGGTAACCAGCGTGAGCTCGCCCACCAGAAGAATATGAAAAAGCAGAGCGACTCGGTTAAGGGACAGCGCCGAGATGACGGGCTTTCTGCTGCCGCCCGCAAGCAGAGGGACTCGGAGATCATGCAGCAGAAGCAAAAACAGGCAAACGAGAAGAAGGAGGAACCCAAGTAGCTTTGTGGCTTCGTGTCCAACCCTCTTGCCTTTCGCCTGTGTGCCTGGAGCCAGTCCCACCACGCTCCTGTAGTGCTCACAGGTCCCAGCACCAATGGCATTCCCTTTGCCCTGAGTCTGCAGCGGGTCCCTTTTGTGCTTCCTTCCCCTCAGGTAGCCTCTCTTCCCCTGGGCCACTCCCAGGAGTGAGGGGGTTACCCCTTCCCAGTGTTTTTTATTCCTGTAGGGCTCACCCCAAGGTATTAAAAGTAGCTTTGTAATTCCTTGAAAAAAAAAGAAAGAAAGAAACACAAATCACAGGGCATTTGCACAGAGATTCAAAACAAAACTAAAAAGGCACAAAACAATGCAAGAAAAACTAAAAGATTTAGAACATAGATTAGAAAAATTGAAGTGAAAACAATAAGGAAACTATAGGAAATAGAGAAGGCTGACAATGTGCAAGTCATCATCAGAGAAATAAGGGAAGAAAACATAGCTGAATAGAAAAAAAACTGCATTATTTTTGTGATCATCTGTTTACTCTATTTCCCTTTTAAGATAGTCGGTTTCGGCCGGGTGCGGTGGCTGATGCCTGTAATCCCAGCACTCTGGGAGGCCAAAGTGGGCAGATCACAAGGTCAGGAGCTTGAGACCAGCCTGGCCAACATGGCAAAACCCTGTCTCTACTGAAAATACAAAAATTAGCCAGGTGTGATGGCAGGCGTCTGTAATCCCAGCTACTCGGGAGGCTGAGGCAGGAGAATCACTCGAACCTGGGAGGCAGAGATTGCAGTGAGCTGAGATCATGCCATTGCACTGCAGCCTGGGCAACAAGAGCAAGACTCTGTCTCAAAAAAAAAAGTCAGTTCCATGAGGGTAGGAATCATCTCTCTCTTGTTTGTTATTATATCTTCAGTGTTTAACACACTGTGTGACATAGGTAAGAGCTCTGCCAATATTTTGTTGAATAAAAGAAAGCCAAGCACAGATAATGAGAAGACATGTAAAACCCCATCAAAGAAAGATGCCTGTGGTGTTTTTAAAGCATTGCCTAAAGAGCTGGAGTCTACGCTTTTTAATCTGGGGAAGAATTATGGGTTCTTTAGTCACAGAATCTGACAGAAGTGCTGCGATGTAACCTCTAAGACTAGGTCAAAAAGCTGATGATGCTTCCACCTGGTTATCTCGGACTACTTATTCTCCAGATATTTCCTCTAGGAGCCCAGTCATCACACATCGTATGGAGAGGCCCTGTGGAAGCACACCAGCTGACAGGCAGCTTCAGTTATCCCAGCCCCATAGACATATGGGGGATGAAACCCCCAGATGACTCACCTTCCAGCTATGTGGGTCTCTTCTTGCTGAGATCCCAGACGTTGTGGAGCAGAGGCAAGCCAACCACCCTGTGTCCTCTCAAAATTACTGACCCATAGAATCCATAAACATAATAAAATTATTGCTATGCCATCAAGTTTGGGGTGGCTTATGATGTAGCAGTAGAATAATCAGAACAATATCCACGCTTTCTAAAGATATCTCTTTGTCGGGTGTTTAAATTTTTATTCATATATTTATTTATTTATTTTATTCTTATTATTTTTTGAGACGGAGTTTGGCTCTTGTTGCCCAGGCTGGCGTGCAGTGGTGCGATCTCGGGTCACCGCAACTTCCACCTCCTGGGTTCCAGTGATTCTCCTGCCTCAACCTCCCACGTAGCTGGGATTACAGACATGCGCTGCCACGCCCGGGTAATTTTGTATTTTTAGTAGAGACAGGGTTTCTCCATGTTGGTCAGGCTAGTTTCAAACTCCCAACCTCTGGTGATCTGCCCACCTTCGCCTCCCAAAGTGTTAGGATTACAGGTGTAAGCCACCGCACCCAGCCTAAAAAATATATATATAATTTTTAGAGATCCAAAGATAAGAATGATCTTTTTTTTTTTTTTTTTTTGAGACGGAGTCTTGCTCTGTCACCCAGGCTGGAGTGCAGTGGCCAGATCTCAGCTCACTGCAAGCTCCGCCTCCCGGGTTTAATCATTCTCCTGCCTCAGCCTCCGGAGTAGCTGGAACTACAGGCGCCCGCCACCTCGCCCGGCTAGTTTTTTGTATTTTTTAGTACAGACGGGGTTTCACCGGATTAGCCAGGATGGTCTCGATCTCCTGACCTTGTGATCCACCCGTCTCGGCCTCCCAAAGTGCTGGGATTACAGGCTAGAGCCACCGCGCCTGGCCTAAGAATGATCTTAAGACTTGCTCCTGAGATGTTGTATAAGAGGAAGAGTTACAAGGAAATCTATGAGAACTGAGGTCTTGCTTCATCAGGTTGACTTTTCTCTTTGAAGGCAACAGGAAATCATGTCACGGCCTACAAGCTCACAGACACTCATAATTTCCATAATGTCCCTGCCCTGTACAGATCACTAGGAGGAGCAGTGGAAATCAAAGAGCACAAACCTAGAGAATGAAAACAAAGATACAGCCGGGCGCGGCGGCTCACGCCTGTAATCCCAGCACTTTGGGAGGCCGAGGCGGGTGGATCACGAGGTCAGGAGATCGAGACCATCCTGGCCAACATGGTGAAACCCTGTCTCTACTAAAATACAAAAAAAAAAAAAAAAATTAGCCAGGTGTAGTGGCGTTAGTGGCATGTGCCCATAGTCCCATATACTCAGGAGGCTGAGGCAGGGGAATCGCTTGAACCTGGGAGGCGGAGGTTGCAGTGAGCCGAGATCACACCACTGCACTCCAGCCTGGTGACAGAGTGAGACTCTGTCTCAAAAACACACACACACACACACACACACACACACACACACAGATACAGAGGCTCAAAAGAGTTAAATGAATTTACACATTAACAAAGTGGGGGAAATGTTAATATTTTAACTATAACCCACCATGGGGTAGCGCTTTTCAAATTGCAAGGTCACAATCCATCCATGTGTCATGAAATCAAGTTAGTGGCTCTCAACCTGCTTTTTTTTTTTTTTTTTTTTTTAATGAAATAGAATATACTAGAGTATAATGAAATAGAAAACACCAGAGTTCATCATAAGGATGCTTAGCAAAAACTTCATATCCTCTGCCCAACTGCAATGAGTGGGGACAGGGACATGAAAAATACATGAACTGGCACGGATTTGGTCTTTTTTCCCCTGGTATATGCTGGTCAATTGGACTATCATTGTAACGGGAGGGTTAACGTTACAGGGTTGCAGCTAAAGTTGAAGCTAAGTTTAGTGTTATCGTACCTGCTGTTGGCAAAATTGTTGAGACTTTCTAATGAATTTAGATAAGAGCTTTTGGGGCATTGCAGCGACTAATGCCTGTAATCCCAACACTTTGGGAGGCCACGGCAGGTGGATGACTTGCGACCAGGAGTTCAAGACCAGCCATGGGCAACATGGCAAAACCCTGTCTTGGCTCTGCGCAGTGGCTCACACCTGTAATCTCAGCACTTTGGGAGGCCGAGGCAGGTGGATCACCTGAGGTCAGGAGTTCAAGACCAGCCTGGCCAACATGGTGAAACCTCATCTCTACTAAAAAATACAAAAATTAGCCAGGTGTGGTGGCGGGTGCCTGTAATCCTAGCTACTCGGGAGGCTGAGGCAGGAGAATCGCTTGAACCTGGGAGGTGGAGGTTGTGGTAAGCCGAGATGGCGCAACTGCACTCCAGCCTGGGCAACAGAGTGAGACTCCATCTCAAAAAACAAAACAAAACAAAACAAAACAAAACAAAACAAAAAACCCTGTCTCTACAAAAAATACAGAAATTAGCAAGGCATGATGGTGGATACTTATGGCTCTAGCTACCTGGGGGGCTGAGGTGGGAAGATCACCTGGGCCCTGGAGGTCAAGGCTGCAGTGAGCTGTGGTCATGCCATTGTACTCCAGCCTGGGCGACAGAAACCCTGTTTAAAAAAAAAAAAAAAGAGAGTTTTCAGTCTTTTTCAGAAAAGGCACTATTATCGATACAACGCATTTTGAGTCTGTGACAATTTATTATACAAAATACTTTTAAATTGGTTATTTAATAGAATAAATACAAAGGCAGGTTCAAGTTTAACTGACGGATCTGAAAGTATAAATTATGACAAACAGAAAAATACTTATTCTAATAAGCTGAATTTGATCTTACATTCTAAAGAAAAAAAAGTAAATGTAAGACAACATAATAAAAGTTATTTAAAATATGGTTATATCAAACATTCAAAAACCAAACCAATGAAAATGACAATGTATTTTTTTTTTGAGACGGAGTCTCACTCTGTCACCAGGCTGGAGTGCAGTGGCACAATCTCAGCTCACTGCATCCTCTGCCTCCGAGGTTCAAGCAATTCTCCTGTCTCAGCCTCCCGAGGAGTAGCTGGGATTACAGGCATGCGCCACTATGCCCAGCTAATTTTTTGTATTTTTAGTAGAGATGGGGTTTCACCATGTTGGTCAGGCTGATCTCGATCTCCTGACCTCAGGTGATACGCCCACCTCTACCTCCCAAAGTGCTAGGATTACAGGTTTGAGCCACCACCCCTGGCCTGTTTTTTCTTGAGATAGAGTCTTGCTCTGTTACCCAGGCAGGAGTGTAGTGGTGTGATCTCGGCTCACTGCAACCTCCGCCTCCCGGGTTCAAGTGATTCTCCTGCCTTAGCCTCCTAAGTAGCTGGGATTACAGGTGCTCACCACCACACCTGGCTAGTTTTTGGATTTTTAGTAGAGACGGGGTTTTGCCATATTGGCCAGGCTGGTCTTGAATTCCTGACCTCAGGTGATACGCCCACCTCGGCCTCCCAAAGTGCTGGGATTACAGGAATAAGCTACTGCGCCTGGACTGACAGGACAGTGTATTCTTTGGTATTGGTGTTCTCACAAATGAAGGCTTAAAATCTTCAAAATAAAAATGATTCTTGGAAACTCAGCATACCAAATGTGGTGATAATCCCCTTGAATATTTAAGAAGGAAAGAAAGAGATCTAAAGTTACCTGCACAGTTTCTTAGTCATTCTGTGACAGTCAGAAAGCATCACTGGCAGCTTATTTTAGGTGCACATTGTGTGTACTCCCATGTTCAGTGATTAAAGTCAGTAGAAAACTACAACCAACCCAGCCAGGCAGGACTGCTAACAGACCAGACCCTTTAGGAGTAAAGAGTTGAGTCACCTTAGCAGTCAAGGAACCTTAACCAGCTGTTTTGTACTGAGAGCAAATGAGAGACATAATGGCTAATGGACGAAAGTAGTTATAAATGCTGGCTATGAGCCTATGATTCACAGAAAAATAAGGACTGCAATGGTTATATTTTCCTTATTTTGATATGAAAACTACCAGGTTTCATAATACAACCACCTTTTTCCATCTCCCAGCCAGTCTCCTACCATATAATATAGTTTGTCTATTGATGGTGGTTTAAGTCAGAATCAGTATTTTGGGAGGCTGAGATCGGCGGATCACTTCTAGTCAGGAGACGACCATCCTGATGCAACACGGTAGAAACTCGCTCTCATTAAAAATATTAAAACTAGCCGGGTAGGCGGGCGATTTTTCTTTGTCCTGGAAGCACTGGGAAAGGCTGGAGGAGAATGGCGGGAACCGAGGCCGGAGCTTGCAGTGAGTTGATTCAGCTACTCACTCCAAGTTTGGTGACAGAGCCAGACTCCTGCCTCAAAAAGAAATCTTTGTTTTTGTAGGTGTGTTTTTGAGACAGAGTCTCGCCTTGCTGTCTAGGGCTGGCAGTGCAGTGGCTGGATCTCGGCTCACTACAACCTCCTGGCCTCCCTGGCTTCAAGCAATTCTCCTGCTTCAGCCTCCCAAGTAGCTGGGATCACAGGCACATGCCAGCCTCACTTCTGGCTAATTTTTGTATTTTAGTAGAGGAGAGGAATTTTTCTGCTTGACACATCCAGGCTGGTTATGAACTCCTGACTTTAGGTAAGATCCCACTTGTCTCAGCCTCCAAAGTGCTGGGATCATAGGTGTGAGCCACCGCGACCCGGCCAAGCAATGTTAATAGTAGCTAACTCCCTATCTCAGTATTTTAATGCCAGTGTATCAAGAGGGAGTATAACCTAGCTAGAAGAGGAATAAACTCCCCCAAAGATAAATAAAAGAACTTTGTGAAGTGGCCTCATTTGTCTGGGGTAATACCCAAGGTTCCTTGCCTCATGCCAAGAAAATCGAGGACATGGACACACACAAGGAGTAAGTTGGAGAGCAAAGGTTTAATGGGTGAAAGAGAAAAGAGGCTCTCTCTCCTTCAGAGGAGATGGCTCAATTTACATAGGGGTACAAGAAAGTTCTGCTCGACCAGGTGTGTGCCATTTGCATAGCTCACGAAGAACCTGGCCATCCTGCTCTAATGAGCCATGGTTTTAGATTTGGTGATGGGGCCTTACCTGGTCAGGAAACTATGCTTGCCTTGGCCTGGTTTGTTCTTGTTTTGTTTGTTTTTGGAGACAGAGCTTTCTCTGTCGCCCAGGCTGCTGAGTGCAGTGGCTGCATCTCCACTCACTGCAAGCCCTGCCTTCTGGGTTCACGCCTATTCTCCTAGCTGGGACTACAGGCATGTGCCACCATGCCCGGCTAATTTTTGTATTTTTAGTAATGACGGGGGTTCGCCATTTTGGCCAGGCTGGTCTTGAACTCCTGACCTCGTGATCCACCCACCTCGGCCTCCCAAAGTTTCTTTTTTTTTTTGATATGGAGTCTCACTCTGTCTTGGGTTCAAGTGATTCTCCTGCCTCAGCCTCTGGAGTAACTGGGATTACAGGTGTGCTCCAACAGGCCCTGCTATTTTTTGTATTTTTAGTAGGGATGGGGTTTTGCCATGTTGGCCAGGCTAGTCTCAAACCCCAGACCTCAAGTGATCCACCTGCCTTAGCCTCCCAAAATGCTGGGATTACAGGCCACCGTGCCGGCCTCTGTTCTTTATTTTTCTAAATTAGTAGTTAAATCTGGAGACTTGATCAGATGGAGGTTTGATCTTTTAGGAAGACATATATAACAGTTGTATATATCTTTTTTTTTTCTTTCTTTCTTTTCTTTTTTTTTTGAGATGGAGTTTCACTCTTGTTGCCCGGGCTGGAGTGCAATGATACGATCTCAGCTCACCACAACCTCTGCCTCCCAGGTTCAAGCGATTCTCCTGCCTCAGTCTCCAGAGTAGCTGAGATTACAGGCATGCGGCACCTCGCCCGGCTAATTCTGAATTTTTAGTAGAGATGGGGTTTCTCCATGTTGGTCAGGCTGGTCTCGAACTCCCAACCTCAGGTGATCCACCCGCCTTGGCCTCCCAAAGTGCTGGGATTACAGGCTTGGGCCACTAGGCCTGCCCCAGTTGTATATTTCTATCAGAAAATACCTGATGTCTATTTGTCTCTCTTTATGTGATGTTAGCAATTGTTGATAAATGATACTGAGATCTATTATTTTATTATTGTTTGCAGGATAACAATATAATTATTTATTAGCTGAAATATTTCTATAAAGATAAACTTTTATTTTTTTGAGACAGAGTTTCATTCTTGTTGCCCAGGCTGGAATGCAATGGCGCATCTTGGCTCACTGCAACCTCCGCCTCCCAGGTTTAAGCGATTCTCCTGCCTCAGCCACCCAAGTAGCTGGGATTACAGGCGCCTGCCACCATGCCTGGCTAATTTTTTTGTATTTTTAGTAGAGACGGGTTTCACCATGTTGGCCAGGCTGGTCTCGAACTCCTGACCTCGGGTGATCCTCCTGCCTCGGCCTTCCAAAATGTATAAAGAGAACTTATCCACTGTTTGTTTAATCGGAGTTGAAATTCATGTAGAAAAGGCAGGATAAATGTTTGCCATTTTCCCCCTTATCAGATTTCAAATTAATGATTTGATTCCCTTGAATCTCCCAAAGGTGACCAATATTTTTGAGTACCATCATGGAACTCATGAACATATTTGAGGAATTTCAAACAATTACTATTTTTATTCTCATGGACATTTTGGGGCATTTGGGCAATTGTCCCATTCTGGGGCAGTGGACACCTCTTCAAATATGCCCTTGGGTCATCTTAACATACTACCCTCAGTGGCCTTTAGAGGCTTTTTCTTATTTTCTTATTTTCTGACGTGTTTCAGGCTCAGTTTGCATATTTTCTGCCCCAGACCTGGAATCAATCATTTCTCTAGAGCTCTGGTTTCTTTTTTTTTCTTTTTCTTTTTTGTCTTTCTTTCTTTTTTTTATTTTTTTTTGAGACGGAGTCTCACTCTTGTCACCCAGGCTGGAGTGCAATGGCGTGATCTCGGCTCACTGCAACCTCCGCCTCCTGGGTTCAAGTGATTCTCCTGCCTTAGCTTCCCAAGTAGCTGGGATTACAGGTGCCTGCCACCATGCCTGGCTAATTTTTGTATTTTTAGTAGAGATGGGGTTTCACCATGTTGGCCAGTCTGGTCTCGAACTCCTGACCTCTGGTGATCTGCCTGCCTTGGCCTCCCAATCCTGGGCCAGAGGTATGTGCAAATCTGTCAAGAATTGCCCTAGCTTTTCTGCAGATCACCTGCATCTTTGAAGCTAGAGGCCTAAAGTTGGTGAGAGACCAGCATGGGCTCCAGGGACAGACAGACATGTGTTCCAGCTTGTTCCTGTTCTCCCCTGCTTCACATTCATTATCTCTTTGTGACTGTCAGCTGCCCCGACTTCAGGCCCAGCACTAGATACAGGTGACTTACACAGACTGATGAGCCAACTCCCTGAATTACGTCAGGTCAGAGCCCCATAATAAATTCCTTATATTGCCCAAAAGAGTTCTGCTTCCCTGATTGAACCCTAACTGATGACCCTCCTCCCTTTTCCCCCCCTAGCAATTAATCCATTTATCCTGCGCTTTTTTCACAGTCTAGATTTTGAATTTTGTTGATTGTGTCCATATGGTGTTGCTGAACATGATTTTTTTTTTTGTTTTGTGTCTTTTTTGTTTTGTTTGTTTTTTTTCTTTTGAGACAGAGTCTCACTCTCCCAGGCTAGAGTGCAGTGGCACGATCTAGGTCCACTGCAACCTCTGCCTCCCAGGTTCAAGTGATTCTCCTGCCTCAGCCTCCTGAGTAGCTGGGACTACAGGCATGTGCCACCATGCCCCGCTAATTTTTGTATTTTAGTAATGACGGGGTCTCACATTTTGGCCAGGCTGGTCTTGAACTCCTGACTCCTCGCGGATCCACCCACCTCCTCGGCCTCCCCAAAGTTTTTGATATGGAGTCTCACTCTGTCTTGGGTTCAAGTGATTCTCCTGCCTCAGCCTCTGAGTAACTGGGATTACAGGTGTGCTCCAACAGGCCCTGCTATTTTTGTATTTTAGTAGGATGGGGTTTTGCCATGTTGGCCAGGCCAGTCTCAAACCTCTGTGACCTCAAGTGATCCACCTGCCTCAGCCTCCTCCCAAAAATGCTGGGATTACAGGCCACCGCGGCCGCCTCTGCTCTTTATTCTTCTAAATTAGTAGCACCTGGGAGACTTGATCAGATGGAGGTTTGATCTTTTAGGAAGACATATATAACAGTTGTATATATTCTTTTTTTTCTTTCTTTCTTTCTTTTTTTGAGATGGAGTTTCACTCTTGTTGCCCGGCTGGAGTGCAATGATACTTCCATCTCAGCTCACCACAACCTCTGCCTCCCAGGTTCAAGCGATTCTCCTGCCTCAGTCTCCAGAGAGTAGCTGAGATTACAGGCATGTGCGCACCTCACCGCTAATTCTGGAATTTTTAGTAGAGAGATGGGGTTTCTCCATGCTGGTCAGGCTGGTCAACTCCCCAACCTCAGGTGATCCACCCACTTTGGCCTCCCAAAGTGCTGGGATTACAGGCTTGGGCCACTAGGTCAGCTCCCAGTTGTATATTTCTATCAGAAAATACCTGATGTCTATTTGTCTCTCTTATGTGATGTTAGCAATTGTTGATAAATGATACTGAGATCTATTATTATTATTTTATTATTGTTTGCAGGATAACAATATAATTATTTATTAGCTGAAATATTTCTATAAAGATAAACTTTTATTTTTGTGAGACAGAGTTTCATTCTTGTTGCCCAGGCTGGAATGCAATGGCGATCTTTGGCTCACTGCAACCTCCGCCTCCCAGGTTTAAGCGATTCTCCTGCCTCAGCCACCCAAGTAGCTGGGATTACAGGCCTCTGCCACCATGCCTGCCATTAATTTTTTGTATTTTAGTAGAGACGGGTTTCACCTATGTTGGCCAGGTTGGTCTGAATTCCCTGACCTCGGGTGATCCTCCACTGCCTTCCAAAAATGTATAAAGAGAACTTATCCACTGTTTGTTTAATCGAGTTGGAAATTCATGGTGAAAAAGGCAGGATAAATGTTTGCTATTTTCCCCTTATCAGATTTCAAATTAATGATTTGATTCCCTTGAATCTCCCAAAGGTGACCAATATTTTGAGTACCATCATGGAACTCATGAACATATTTGAGGACCCCAAACAATTACTATTTTTATTCTCATGGACATTTTGGGGCATTTGGGCAATTGTCCCATTCTGGGGCAGGACGCTTTCTTCAAATATGCCCTTTGGGTCATCTTAACATACTAATTTCAGTGGCCTTTAGAGGCTTTTTCTATTTTCTATTTTCTGACGGTTTTCAGGCTCCAGTTTTATATTTTCTGCCCCAGACCTGGAATCAATCATTTCTAGAGCCTGGTTTCTTTTTTTCTTTTTTCTTTTTTGTCTTTCTTTCTTTTTTTTATTTTTTTTTTTGAGACGGAGTCTCACTCTGTCACCCAGGCTGGAGTGCAATGGCGTGATCTCGCTCACTGCAACCTCCGGGCCCTGGGTTCAAGTGGATTCTCCTGCCTTAGCTTCCCAAGTAGCTGGGATTACAGGCGCCTGCCACCATGCCTGGCTAATTTTGTATTTTTTAGTAGAGATGGGGTTTCCACCATGTTGGCCAGTCTGGTCTCGAACTCCGACCTCTGGTGATCTGTCTGCCCTTGCCTCCCAGAGTGCTGAGCTGAGGCAAGAGCCACCGCCACTGGCTCTGAGCTCTGGTTTCTTTAAGTGCAAAATGGATTTTGGTTATCACAATCTGAATAAAGTGTTCAATAATGCTTGATTGGGCCTTGTTTCTAGGCTTTTTCAATGAAGATAGTTAGAAAAAAGCTCTTTTTAAAAAATCATAAAGTATATCATGAGTTTATGGTGATACTTCTTTTTTTTTTGGGACAGGGTCTCACTCTGCTGCCCAGATTGAGTGGGTGCTGCGATCTTGGCTCACAGCAACCTCCACCTCCCAGGCTCAAATGATTCTCCTGCCTTAGCCTCCCAAATAGCTGGGATTACATGTGCGCACCATCATGCGTGGCTACTGTTTGCATTTTTAGCAGAGGCGGAGTTTCACCATGTTGGCCATGCTGGTCTTGAACTCCTGACCTCAAATGATCCACCCACCTCGGCCTCTCAAAGTGTTGGGATTATGAGGAGCCATCAGCACCCGGCCATAGTGATACTTCCAATTCAAACTCAGGAATACAGGATTCTTGTCTTTCTGTCTTGTCCTTCCTTCCTTCCCTCTTTCCCTCTCTCCCTCCCTCCTTCCCTCCCTCCCTCCCTCCCTCCCTCTCCTTTCTCTTCCTCTCCCTCCCCTCCTCACACGTCCGTGTCTTCCAGGCTGGAGTGTGGCGTGATTTCCTGCTCACTGCAGCTCCCTCCCAGGTTCATGCCATTCTCCTGCCCCAGCCTCCAGAGTAGCTGGGACTACAGGCCGCCATCACGCCTCGCCGCCAATGCTTTGTATTTTCAGTAAAGACGGGTTTCACTGCAGCTAGCCAGGATGGTCTCAGACCTCTCTGACCTCGTGATCCGCCTCTGTCTCGCCTCCCAAAGTGCTGGGATTACAGGGCGTGAGCCACCGCACTGCCTGCAGGATTTTTCTAACCTCATCTATCTTAATTCATTTCTCTTTTTCTTTTCCCCCCACCTCACAAAGTCAGAGACCACGCTTGTTGTTTATCTCAAAATGCACACACAACAGTCTTAGAATAACAGTACTGACATTAACACAAACATGATTGTTAAAAACGAATTTGTTCTTTTTTTCTTTAATTGTTTTTGTCCTTAGGGTGTATCCCACTAAGAATATGCATTGAAATTAGAGCATCTTAAACTCACTTGAAATAATTCATATTTGTATGGTTATATCACCAACTCAACATATATAAATTAGTGTTGTTTATCTCATTTTGCTTTTGATATTTTGGCGGCTTTTTAAAAAATGCATATTTTGGCTGGCATAGTGGCTCACACCTGTAATCCCAGCACTTTGGGAGGCTGCGGCAGACAGATTGCTTTGAGCTCAGGAGTTCAAAATCAGCCTGGGCATCATGGTGAAACCCTGTCTCTATTTTTAAAAAAAAAAAAAAAAAGCAAATTAAAAAAAAAAAAAAAGCAAATAAAGAAATTAGCCAGGTGTAGTGGTGCACACCTGTAGCCCTAGCTACTTAGGAAGCTAAGGGAAGATTGCTTGCTTGAGCCCGGGAGATTGAGGCTGCGGTAAGCTATGGTCATGCGACTGCCCTCTAGCCTGGGCAACAGACTGAGACCCTATCTCTGAAAAAAATAAAAAATGAAAACAAGATACATATTTTATGCTTATATAATATGTTTAATGATTCCATGGTCAAATGTCTAAAACAAGATGTATTCAGAAGGGGTTTTCGATCCCTGTCTCCTGTATCCTTTCCTTCCCTCTAGCATACCATGTGCAATTTTGGGGGTTGCTTTCTTCATTTGCTAATATGTCCAGGGCACCACTCTATAGTAGTATATATAGGTATTCCTTATTGCTTTTTTTTTTTTTTTTTTGAGATGGAGTCGTGCTCTTGTCACCCAGGCTGGAATGCAGTGGCGCAATCTCGGCTCACTGCAACCTCCGCCTCCCGGGTTCAAGTGATTCTCCTGCCTTAGCCTCCCTAGTAGCTAGGATTACAGGTGCTGCCACCATGCCCTGCTAATTTTTGTATTTTTAGTAGAGATGGGGTTTCTCCATGTTAGCTAGGCTGGTCTCAAACTCCTGACCTCAGGTGATCCACCTGCCTCGGCCTGCCAAAGTGCTGGAATTACAGGCATGAGCCACTGTGCCCAGCTCCTCATTGCTTTTTATATCTGCACAGTATTCCAGTATATACCATAATTAATTCCATCAGTTCCTTCTTAAAAGATACTTGGATTCTTTCTAGTCTTTTGTTATTATATATAATTAAGTACTGAAGTATTGATCTTTTCAGATATTTTGTTCAGATGTTGGAGCTACCCATACCCAAGTTTGTTGGTTGTCTTCAGAGAAAGTATTAAGCAAGTTGTATGAACCTAGAAACAAGACTCAATACTCACTTTTTTTTTTTTTTTCAATAGAGACGAAGTCTCACTGTGTTGCCCAAGCTCATCTTGAACTCCAGGCACCCAGGGTTTCACATGTGATCCTCCCACCTCGGCCTCCCAAAGTGCTAGGATTACAGGCGTGAGCCACTGTGCCCAGCCCACGTTTTTATAATCCCAGGGTTTTCCAATTTTTGTTTTTGTAGCGTTTATTAGAAATTTCTCTATATTGTATTTAAATGTTAATAAGCTTCATTTTTAAAAATTTTATTTATTTATTTATTTATTTATTTATTTATTTATTTATTTATTTATTTATTTTTGAGACAGAGTCTAGATCTATCTCCCAGGCTAGAGTGCAATGGTGCCATCTCGGCTCATCCCAACCTCTGCCTCCCAGGTTCAAGCGATTCTCCTGCTTCAGCCTCCTGAACAGCTGGGACTACAGGCGTGCATCACCATGCCCAGCTAATTTTTTTATTTTTAGTAGAGACGGGATTTCGCCATGTCGGCCAGGCTGGTCTTGAATTCCTGGCCTCAAGTGATCCGTCCGCGTTGGTCTCCCAAAGTGCTGGAACTATAGGCGTGAGCTACCGCACCCGGCACATTAATTTTTTGTTTGTTTGTTTGTTTTGAGATGGAATCTTACTCTTGTTGCCCTGGCTGGAGTGCAATAGCATGATCTTGGCTCACTGCAACCCCCTCCTCTCAGGTTCAAGTGATTCTCCTGCCTCAGCCTCCTGAGTAGCTGGATTACAGGTGCCCGTTACCACGCCTGGCTAATTTTTGTATTTTTAGTAGAGATAGGGTTTTACCACGTTGGGCAGGCTAGTCTCAAACTCCTGACCTCAGGCGATCTTCCCCGCCTCCCAAAGTGCTGGGATTACAGGGGGAGCTGCCGTGCCCAGCCAGTCTTTTTGTTGTTGTTGTTTTGAGATGGAGTCTTACTCTATTGTCCAGGCTGGAGTGCAGTGGCACTCACCAAAGCCTCCACCTCCTGGGTTCAAGCAATTCTCTTGCATCAGCCTCCTGAGTAGCTGGGATTACAGGCATGTAACACTGCGCCCGGCTACATTTTTTATTTTTAGTAGAGACAGGGTTTCCCCATGTTGGTCAGGCTGGTCTTGAACTCCTGACCTCAAGTGATCTGCCCGCCTCAGCCTCCCAAAGTGCTGGATTATAGGCATGAGCCATTGCGCCTGGCCTCCATTAATCTTTAATACAAATTTTGATATATTTTTACTTTGTTACACATAACAACATACATTCTTTTTGAAAAATTTGTGTCTTATGTATTTTTGTATTATACCACAATGTAAAAATATATTTCCTGTGAGTCATAGTCAAATGATACAATCTAAAGAGGATGGAATATCCATAAGTATTGATAATTGAGGATTTTTGTTTTGTTTTGTTTTCAATTCCTTAACCCCAACCCCTCTGAAGCTAGAGGCACTGACCTTCACACTCCAAGAAACCTTGTTCTCTGGTCTGCTCCAGGCTTGGTGTCCTGATGCCTGCCCAGTCTCCTGTGGTGCCTGCACAGTCTTCTGCACTTCCACCTGCACTGTGTGTGGACAGACTGGCTGTTGCAGCCTCTTGTCACCCATGTCATCTTGTCATTCCTGTGGCTGATGAGGTGGAGGAAGGACTTCTCCCACAAGGTTTATAATCTTTTAAAGGGACAGTAAGATACCACAGTCTCAGCCCCTTGTTTCTTTCAACATGTCAACTATTACAACTCTGTTTGTTAAAACATTCATGTATCCAGGCCAGGTGCGGTGGCTGACACCTGTAATCCCAGCACTTTGGAAGAGTGAGGTGGGAGGATCACTAGAGGTCAGGAGATCAAGACCAGCCTGGACAACCTGGTGAAACCCTGTCTCAACTAAAGATACAAAAATTAGCCGGGCGTGGTAATGCGCACCTGTAATCCCAGCTACTCAGGAGGCTGAGGCATGAGAATCGCTTGAACCTACATGGCAGAGGTTGGAACCTCAGGCATGAGCTGAAATCGTGCCACTGCATTCCAGCCTGGATGGTAAGAGTGAAACGCCGTCTCAAAAAAACATAATAATAATAAAATAATTAAAACAAAAAAACCAGGCCAGGCGTGGTAGCTCATGCCTGTAATCCCAGCACTTTGGGAGGTTGAGGCAGGAAGATCACAAGATCAGGAGTTCAAGACCAGCCTGGCCAAGATGGTGAACCCCCAACCCCACCTCTACTAAAAATACAAATATTAGCTGAGAGTAGTGGTGCGTGCCTGGTATCCCAGCTACTCAGGAGGCTGAGGCAGAGAATTGCTTGAACCCGGGAGGCAGAGGTTGCAGTGAGCCGAGATCGCGCCACTGCACTCCAGCCTGGGCGACAGAGCGAGATTCTATCTCGGAAAAAAAAAAAAAATTGACCTGTATTCAAATTAGCCCTGATTCTGTGACAGAAATAAAAGTATGTCTACTTTACTGAGAAGGCAAAGGCAGAGAGATCACCCCTTAGGATGTTGTTGCTGTGTGTCCAGATAAGAAGGGGTGGTGGTTTGTGCAGTGTATTGGCAGAGAGGGGGTGCAATGGACCTACTCACTGCATATGTACAAGATGGACTCAACAGAATTGAATGACTGAGGGGACGAGAGGCCAGGGGAGAACAGAAGTTAATGATGCTTCCAGGCTTCCAGGTAAAGCATATGGGAGAGGGAGGTGGACAAACACGGAAATAGAGGATGGAGGAGGAGGAACCAGTCTGAGGAAGAAGTTGGTGATTCAACTTGAGCACAGTGGGTTTTAGATGCTGGGAAGACATCCGTGCAGGGAAGCCCTGTGGCCACCTTCGTAGATAGACCTGGATCTGGGCATACAGAGAAGGGAGCTAGCTGCTTACTATGACAATGGAAGCCACAGTTAGAAATTAGCATGTGTCAGGAGAGGGTGAGAAGAGAAAACAGCCCCAGGCAGAACCCTGAGGGACATCATATTTACAGGTGGATAAAAGGATAATCCAGCTAGAGCCATCCCCGGTCTCTCTCGCTAGTGTTTGCTACTCCCTGGCCCACCTTTCTAGCTCTCGCTGTGTACAGTGTGCCAGGATGCACTGCGCTTGTGTGCTGAAGATATCAAGACAAATTAACTATATTTAAATATTTTGTCCAACAGACCTGCAGAGGAAGATGCTGTATCAATAAACAAGTACATGTTTGAGTAGTGTTCTGAACCCTGGCATGTGGAATATACAGTAGTGCCACCTTATCTGCAGGGGATACCTTCCAAGATCCTCAGTAGATGCCTAAAGCTGCAGATAGTACCGAACCCTATAGTAATGTTTTTGTGATTGATAACCAAGACAGCTACTAAGTGACTAATGGGCAGATAGTGTTTACAGCAGGTTATGCTGGACAAAGGGATGATTTGTATCCTAGGTGAGATGGAGCAGATGGGTGCAAGATTCTATCATGCTATTCAGAATGGTGCACAACTTAAAATTTATAAATAAGCCAGATGTGGTGGCTCACGCCTGTAATCCCAATGTTTTGGGAGGCTGAAGCAGGCAGATCACCTGAGGTTAGGAGTTCAAGACCAGTCTGGCCAACATGGCGAAACTCTGTCTCTGCAAAAATAAAAAAAAATTAGCTGGGCGTGGTGGCATGCACCTGTAATCCCAGCTAACTGGGAGGCTGAGGCAGGAGCATCGCTTGTGCCAAGATTGCGCCACTGCACTCCAGCCTGGGCAACAGAGTGAGACTCCATCTCAAAAAATAAATAAAAACAAAATAACATTTATAAATAGTTAATTTCTGGGGTTGTCTGTTCAATACACTTAATATTTTCAGACCGCAGTTGACTGTTGGTGACTTACACTGTAAAAAGTGAAACCGGGCCAGGCACGGTGGCTCACACCTGTAATCCCAGCACTTTGGGAGGCCGAGGCGGGCGGATCACGAGGTCAGAAGATCGAGACCATCCTGGCGAACATGGTGAAACCCCGTCTCTACTAAAAATATGAAAAAAAAAAACTAGCCGGGCGTGGTGGCGGGTGCCTGTAGTCCCAGCTTCTAGGGAGGCTGAGGCAGGCGCAGTGAGCTTGGCAGTGAGCCGGAGATTGCCACTGCACTCCAGCCTGGGCAACAGAGCCAGACTCCGTCTCAAAAAAAAAAAAAAAAAAAGGTGAAACCGAGGATGAGGAAGGACTGCTATATTAGTCATGCCTTTTGTTTGTTTGTTTGTTTCTGATGGTTTGACATCTGGGACCTGACCCTAGAGAGACTTCCCCTACCAAGGGGAGGCGATTCCTAGAGTTGGTAAAAGTGCTTGGGACAGTTGTCCAGTTCCTGCGTCTGTCCTCCAGCCTGTGCCCCTCACAAGTGACCAGGTGTTCGAGTAGGTACCCCAGAAATCTAGCACCTCACTCATATAATACTTAGAATCCCTGTTTCTGGTCAGTGGAATAGGTGTCTGCGCACAGACAGGAGGTATTGTCCTCAAGGGCTGAGCAGAACAGGAAGAGGGAGAAGACAGAGTAGATGGTCACGAAGGGCCAGAGGAATCCGAGGATTGATGTGATTATGGATCATGGGCTATGAGGGACTGGTATCCAAGGTGATGGCCCCTCAGGTAATCTAGTATATCTGACCTATTTGTAGTGTAGTCCCTGAGGTCCTCCAAGGACTGAGAACACACGGTTAGTGTTCTTTCTGTTCCAGCTTCCAGAAATAAGGAAACGTTGAGTGCTATAGGGGGTCATGACTACCCACTAATACATGCAGCCTGCAGAGGCTGCCCAAGGGTCACTACACAGGTAGAGACCGAAGTGGTTCCTGGGCAGTGGTGGGCTGGGTTTGGGAGAAGAACCTCATTCATGATCCTCACCTCCCAGCCCTAGCCAGGAAACAAAAAATGTGATTTCTCAAATTTCTCCACAAACCTATCTTATGTTTCTGCAAATGGTGAAATCTTCAGAGAGAAACAAAACAAAAATCAGGCCGTCTAGAGGAACCTCCAGGGAATTGTCTGGCAGGGGAAAATGAACGTCTGTGAGAAGAGTATCTCTAGCTACGCTTCCACCTTCCCCTGCCACACTCAGGGTGCCAAGGGCCGGGTGGGACTGTTTTCTCTCCTGACCCCCAACCAGTGCCTCCTTGGCCCGAGAAGTCCTGACTGGTCCCAATAACTGTGCCTGATTCTTCTCCCTGGCAGGCCCTCCTTCCGTATGAGGGGATCCAAGGAGAGTTTTTGGGGTGGTATTCAGGAATACCAGAAAATCTGCTGATAGAGAAGTAGAGGTAAAGAGCCTGTAAAATGGAGCCCATATGAAAGCTGTTTATGTAAAAGAATTGCTTGAATTTAAAAAGGATGGGGTCGGGTGCAGGGGCTCAAGCCTGTAATCCCAGCACTTTAGGAGGCTGAGGCGGGTGGATCACCTGAGGTCAGGAGTTCCAGACCAGCCTGACCAACATGGTGAAACCCTGTCTCTACTAAAAATACAAAATCAGCTGGGCGTGGTGGCTCATGCCTGTAATCTCAGCTACTCAGGAGGCTGAGGCAGGAGAATCGCTTGAACCTGGGAGGCGGAGATTGCAGTGAGCTGAGATCATGCCACTGCACTCCAGCCTGGGCGACAGAAGAAGACTCCGTCTCCAAAAAAAAAAAAAAAAAAGTATGGAGAGATAAGCCATATCGTTTTTTGAAAGACTATCTGCAGAAGGAGAGAGTAAAAACAGGAATAAAGGTAATTTTTAAATTTTTTGTTTGTTCATAAATTTGATTTAGGAATTATGTAAACATTTTACATAATTATAAAACAAAATTAAATTTTAGAAGCAATCTTTTAAAAATGGAAAGCAAACGAACAAATGAACTGTAAATCAAGTTTGTGGTGCAGACACAGAGAGGACCTGTTTCAAGTGAGTTTAAAATGTAGTCATGATTCCTTATCCCAGTAGAATATACCCTGAGAACAAAAAGGACTGTTAAACATTTTGTAAACTATTGACTGGGCACGGTGGCTCATGCCTGCAATCCCAGCACTTTGGGAGGCCAAGGTGGGTGGATCACGAGGTCAGGATTTCAAGACCAGACTGGCCAACATGGTGAAACCCCATCTCTACTAAAAATACAAAAATTAGCCAGGCGTGGTGGCTTGTGCCTGTAATCCCAGCTACTTGGGAGGCTGAGGCAGGAGAATCGCTTGAACCTAGGAGGCGGAGGTTGCAGTGAGCTGAGACTGCGCCACTGCACTCCAGCCTGGCAACAGAGCGAGATTTCATCTCAGAAAAAAAAAAAAAAAATTGTAAACTGTTTATGGCAATTGTCTGCTTGACAGTGTTGGAATTGTTACTATTATTATTTTTTCACTTTCATCACCTAGGCTGGAGTGTAGAGGCACGATCTCGGCTCACTGCAACCTCTACCTCCCAGGTTCCAGAGATCCTCCTGCCTCAGCCTCCCGAGTAGCTGGGATTACAGGCACGCACTACCACGCTGATTTTATATTTTTAGTAGAGACAGGGTTTCACCACTTGGCCAAACTGGTCTTGAACTCTTGACCTCAGGTGATCCTCCTGCCTTGGCCTCCCAAAGTGCTGGGATTACAGGTGTGAGCCACTGCACCCAGCTAATTTCACTTTTAAATAGCACAACTAACAAAATTAACAATAATTTAAGAAGGGATTTCTTTTTCTTTTTCTTTTTCTTTTTTTGAGACAGAGTTTTGCTCTTGTTGCTCAGGCTGGAGTGCAGTGGTGAGACCCTGGCTCACGACAATGAACTCCACCTCCTGGGTTGAAGCAATTCTCCTACCTCAGCCTCCCAGATAGCTGGGACTACAGGCATGAGCCACCAGGCTCATTTTATATTTTCAGTAGAGACGGGGTTTCACTGTGTTAGTCAGGCTGGTCTTGAACTCCTGACCTCAGGTGAGCCACCTACCTTGGTCTCCCAAAGTGCTGGGATTACAGGCATGAGCCACTGCCCTGGGCTTCTTTTTGTTTTCTTTTCTTTCTTTCTTTTTTTTTTGACACAGGATCTCACTCTGTCATCCAGGCTGGAGTTCAGTGGCACTATCATGGCTCACTGCAGCCTGGACCTCCTGGGTGCAAGTGATCCTCCTGCCTCAGCCTCCCAAGTAAGTGGGACCGCAGACATGCTCCACCATGCCCAACTAGTTTCTTTTAATTTTTAAATTTTGTACAGGCAGGGTCTTACCATGTTTCTTAGGCTGGTCTCCAACTTGGCTCAAGCAGTTTTCCCACCTCAGTTTCCCAAAGTGCTGAGATTACAGGCATGAGCCACCATGCCCAGCTGGATTTCCTAAGATATAAAAAATACAATCTCAAAGAAAAGCTTATATATTTGTTAACATTCAAGATTTTTAAAATTTTGTTTAACAAAGATCATGAGAAATAAAGAAAAGCAGATGGAAAAAATATAAATGCATATAACAAAGATTGAAGAGTCACAACAAATCAGTAAGAAAAAGACAATCTGATATGAAAATAGTCAAGGAATGACAGAAAACTTACAGATGAGGAAATCTAAAGCAGCAACAAATACGTGAAATGTGCTCAACCTTGTAATTAGGAAGAGGCAAATTAAAAACCACAGTGAGTTACCATTTTATACCTTTTTTTTTTTTGAGGCCTTCACTCTGTCAACTCAGGCTGGAATGCAGTGGCACAATCATGGCACACTACAACCTCAACCTCCCAGCCTCAAACAATCCTTGCACCTCAGCCTCTCGAGTAGCTGGGACTACAGGCATGTGCCACCATGCCTGGCTCATTTTTTGTAACTTTTGTAGGGACAGAGTCTCGCCATGTTGACCAGCCTGGTCTCGAACTCCTGGACTCAAGCAATCTACCCAACTCGGCCTTCCAAAGTGCTGGGATTACAGGTGTAAGCCACCACACCCGGCCTACACCTTTAATGTAGGTAAAATGTAATAAAACCACATGTTGACAAAATGTGGGCAAATGAGAATTCTCAGGTCCTATTAGTATGCGTGTCAACTGGACAATTGAACAGAAATTTAGAACTATCTATCAAATTTGAAAAACTGGATACCATATCACCCAGCATTTCCCCTCTGAGATGTAGAGCCCATAAAAACCTTGCTTATTTGCATAAGGAAACAAGTACAAGAAAGTCATTGTAACATTGTTTACAAAAGAAGAAAATAGAAAAACGTAAATGTCAAGCAATAGAATAGATAAATAAATCATGCTTTATTCATATAATGGAATACTCAATAGAAGTTAAAATATGTATCAGCCTCAAAAAACATGTTCAGGGCCGGACGCAGAGGTTCATGCCTGTAATCCCAGCACTTTGGGAGCCGAGATGGGCGGATCACCTGAGGTCAGGAGTTAGAGACCAGCCTGGCCAACATGGTGAAACCCCATCTCTACTAAAAATAAAAAAAAAAGAAGAAAAAAATTACCCGGGAGTGGTGGCAGATGCCTGTAATCCCAGCTACCTGGAGGCTGAGGCTGGGGAATTGCTTGAACCTGGTACGCAAAGGTTTCAGGGAGCTGACATTGCACCACTGCACTCCAGCCTGGGTAACAGAGCAAGACTCTGTCTCAAAATAAAAATAGGCTGGACGTGGTGGCTCACACCTGTAATCCCAGCACTTTGGGAGGCCGAGGTGGGTGGGGTGGATCACGAGGTCAGGAGTTCAAGACCAGCCTGACCAATATAGTGAAACCCTGTGTCTACTAAAAATACAAAAATTAGCCAGGTGTGGTGGTGCACACTTATAATCCCAGCTACTCGGGAGGCTGTGGCAGGAGAATTGCTTGAACCCGGGAGGAAGAGGTTGCAGTGAGCCGAGATTGCGCCACTGACTCCAGCCTGGGCAACAGAGCACGACTCCATCTCAAATAAATAAATAAATAAATAAACAAGCAAAAGACCTAAGATTAAGATCTAAAAAAGATCTAAAAGATTAACAGCTAACTGGGGTGTGGATGTTCATATTTTTTTCGCTATACCTTCCTATATGCTTGAAATATGGCTAAAAAGAAAAAAAAAAAAAAAACCCAGAGGTGAGGAAGTGGAAAACGCAAGGATCTTGGCTCTGAAGTCTAAGACAGAGGGTAGGAGCTAGAAAAGGAAGAAGGGCCAAGACTGCTAAATGGAGCCACAAGTTTTGAAATGCTGACAAGTCAGAGGCCAGACCTTGCCTTTTCATTTTTTATTATCCCCTTCCAGTTTGACAAATAATACTTGGCAATTAAGTAAGCACTCTGTGACTTTTGTTGAATGAATAAATGGAGTTAATAGAAACAGTTGGCATCAATAGGACATATAGTTGAACATTCCTTTTTCACAAGGTCGCTCAGACTTTCCTGAATAGATTCCTCTGGGAACAATTGCTTCCCTTTGAAAAAAAAAAAAAAAAGCCATCTCTTCTGACTAAATGGAGATTTCTGCCAGCTTCCTAGCACTGATTACAATTTAGCATCCTTTCTTGATTAAAACCCTAACATAATTAGGTATCTATTTAAAAAAAAAACAAACCAGCTTTATTGAGGTATAATTTACACATTCAGCCATTGTAAGTGTATAATGCAATGACTGAAAAGAAATGTGTGGCTGGGCGTGGTGGCTCACACCTGTAATCCCAGCACTTTAGGAGGCCGAGGCAGGAGGATAAACTGAGGTCAGGAGTTTGAGACCAGCCTGGTTGACATGGTGAAACCCTGTCTCTACTAAAAATACAAAAAAAGGCCAGGCGCAGTGGCTCGCGCCTGTAATCCTAGCTCTTTGGGAGGCCAAGGCGGGTGGATCACCTGAGGTCAGGAGTTCAAGACCAGCCTGACCAATATGGAAAACCCCATCTCTACTAACATTTAAAAAATTAGCCAGGCGTGGTGGCACGCGCCTGTAGTCCCAGCTACTCAGGAAGCTGAGGCAGGAGAATTGCTTGAACCCAGGAGGCAGAGGTTGCAGTGAGCCAAGATGGTACCACTGTACTCCAGCCTGGGTGACAGAGTAAGATTGTCTCCAAAAAAAAAAAAAAAAAGAAAATTAGCCAGGCATGCTGGTGGACACCTGTAATCCCAGCTACTTGGGAGGTTGAGGCAGGAGACTTGCTTGAACTCGGGAGGCGGAGGTTGCAGAGAGCTGAGATCGTGCCACTGCACTCCAGCCTGGGCAACAAGAGTGAAACTCCGTCTCAAAAAAAGAAAGAAAGAAAGAAAAAGAAATGTGTAAAGTTGTACAATTACCATCACAATCCAAACCAGTTATAGAACATTATTATTACTCCAAAAAGTCACCTCATGCAGTTACTCTCTTCCCCCACACCAGCCCCAGGACTACCACGGATTTGCCATCGGTTTCTATACATTTCTCCTGGACGTTTCACATAAATGAAATCATATAAAATATAATGGTTGTTGCCGGGCGCGGTGGCTCAAGCCTGTAATCCCAGCACTTTGGGAGGCCGAGACGGGCTGATCACGAGGTCAGGAGATCAGGCCATCCCGGCTATCCTGAGGAAACCCCCGCCTACTAAAAATACAAAAAACTAGCCGTGGGTAAGGCAAGGGCTTCAGTAGTCCCAGCTACTCAGGAGGCTGAGGCAGGAGAATGGCTGTAGAACCCGAGGCGAGCTTGCAGTGAGCTGGGAGATCCAGCCACTGCACTCCAGGCTGGCGACAGAGTGAGACTCCGCCCTCAAAAATATATATGTATATAATGGTTGTGTCGACTCTCTGTCACTTGGCATAATGTGTTACTTAGCATAATGTTTTTGAAGTTCATCCATGTCAAAGCATGTACTAGAATTACTTCCATTTTTATTTAAGCAAATCAGATTCCATTATATGGATATGTCAATTTTTTAGACGGAGTTTGCTCTGCCACTCCAGGGTTGTGGTGCAGTGGTGCGACCTCGCTCACTGCAATCTCACCTCCTGGGGTTCAGCCTGATTCTCCTGCCTCAGCCTCCCGAAAGTAACTGGGATTATAGGCGCAGCCACCACGCCCCACCTAATTTTTGTGTTTTGTGAATAGACGAGTTTTGCCATGTTGGCCAGGCTGCTCTTGAACTCCTGACCTCAGGTGATCCATCCACCTCGTCCACATTTTGTTTATTCATCAGGAGCTGAACATTTAGGTTGTTTCCCAGTTTTGCTTTTTATTGTGAAGAATTCTACATGAACATTTGATTGCATGTTTTTTGTGTGGATTTATGTTTGCTTTTGTTGGGTACATTCCTTTAGAAATGGAACGGTTGGGTTTTAGGACAAATTATATTTTAAAACACTATCTGGCTGGGCGGTGGCTCACACCTGTAATCCCAGCACTTTGGGGAGGCTGGCTAGGTGGATCACAAGGTCAGGAGATTCCAGACCATCCTGGGCCACATGGCAAAAACTCTGCCCATACTAAAACACAAAATTAGTTGGTGTGTGGCACACGCCTATAATCCCAGCTGCTCGGGAGGCTGAGTAGAGAATCAATTGAACCCAGGAGGTGCTGCAGTGAGCTGAGGACGATCAATGTACCCAGCCTGGTGATGACAGACTCCGCCTTCAAAGAAAAGAAGCCGATGCAGTGGCTCACGCTCATAATCCCAATACTTTGGGAGGCCAAGGCAGGCGGATTACGAGGTCAGGAGTTCAAGACCAGCCTGGCCAGCATGGTGAAACCCGTCTCTACTAAAAATACAAAAATTAGCCGGGTGTGGTGACAGGCGCCTGTAATCCCAGCTACTCCGGAGGCTGGGGCAGGAGAATCACTTGACCCCAGGAGGTGGAGGTTGAAGTGAGCTGAGATCACGCCACTGCACTCCAGCCTGGGCAACAGAGCGAGACTCTGTCTCAAAAAAAACAAAAAAACAAAAAACGACTTGTTTTCCAAAGTGGCTCTACCATTTTTGCGTTTCTGCCACAAGTGTGTGAGGGTTCCAGTTTCTCTACTTTCTCACCCACACTTGTTCTTTTCTGTCTTTGTAGTTATAGCCACTTTAGTGTGTGTGAAGTGATATCTCATTGTGGCTTAAAGTTGCATATCCCTAGTGACTAATGATGTTGAATATATTTTCATGTGCTTATTAGCCATTTGCATGTCTTTTTTGGTGAAATGTTTATTCAAGTCTTTTGCCCATTTTTCAAATTGCGCATTGTTTGTCTTATTATTGAGTTGTAAGAGCTCTATATAGTCTGGATACAAGTTCTTTATCAGATACGTGATTTGCAAATAACTTCTCTCAATTGATGGCTTGTGTTTTCATTTTCTTTTTTCTTTTTTTTTTTTTTTTTTGAGATGGAGTCTCACTCTGTCACCCAGGCTGGAGTGCAGTGGTGTGATCTTGGCTCACGGCAAGCTCCACCTCCCAGGTTCATGCCATTCTCCTGCCTCAGCCTCCCCAGCAGCTGGGACTACAGGCGCCCGCCACCACGCCCGGCCAATTTTTTGTATTTTTAGTAGAGACGGGGTTTCACCGTGTTAGCCAGGATGGTCTCGATCTCCTGACCTCGTGATCTGCCTGCCTTGGCCTCCCAAAGTGCTGGGATTACAGGCGTGAGCCACCACGCCTGGCGTGTTTTCATTTTCTTAATGTTATCTTTTGATTCCATTATCACAGATGTCAGCCTAAAACTGGAAGTATTTAAAATTTAAATTGAAACAAGATTTTACAGTATATGATAAAAATTCATCATATTTTTCTGTTCTATTTTCATATACCAAAAATGCAATATAAACAGCTTTTCACAATAGTAATAAAAATTTAATTGACTTGGTTTAAAAGCAAAGAGATTTATTCAAAGAAAACAATAAAACTACAATGCAATAAAGGAGTACATGAATATAGAAGAGATAATCCTTGCTTGACAGGGATCACTATAGTAAAGATGACATTTTCACAGTGAATATATAAAGTTCCTTTCAACAAGCATTTAAAAAAATTTTTTTTAATTTTTACCTTTTTTTTTTTTGAGACAGAGTCTCACTTTGTCTCCCAGGTTGGAATGTAGCTGCACTATCTTGGCTCACTGCAACCTCCGCCTCCTGGGCTCAAGCAATTCTCCTGCCTCAGCCTCCTGGGTAGCTGGGATTACAGGCGCCTGCAACCACCACAGGCAATTTTTTTTCTATTTTTAGTAGAGACGGAGTTTCACCATGTTGGCCAGGCTGGTCTTGAACTCCTGACCTCAAGTGATCCGCCCTCCTTGGCCTCCCAAAGTGTTGGGATTATAGGCGTGAGTCACTGCATCCAGCCTCAACAGGCTTTTTGACATGGAGTCTCTCTATGTCACCCAGGCTGGAGTGCAGTGGTGCAATCTCAGCTCCCTGCAAGCTCCGCCTCCCGGGTTCACGCCATTCTCCTGCCTCAGCCTCCTGGGTAGCTGGGACTACAGGCGCCCACCACCATGCCCGGCTAATTTTTTGTATTTTTAAAGTAGAGGCGGAGTTTCACCGTATTAGACAGGATGGTCTTGATCTCCTGACCTCGTGATCTGCCTGCCTTGGCGTCCCAAAGTGCTGGGATTAGAGGCGTGAACCTCTGCGCCCGGCTCAACAAGCATTTTTAAAACTTATTATATGTTAATCAGTATATTCAATGCTGTAAAAAAAATATGAACAAGATATTCTGACATTTACAGGTACCAATACACTGGAGTCACTATGTGGAAAGAATTAGCTTGGATGTTTACTTTATCTCATACAATGTAATGAGCCTCAGGTGAATCTTCTATTTATTCCCTCCGTTCTCTTTATGCATTACTGCATAACAAATCACTATCAAAACTTAGTGGTGTAGAACAACAGTAATTTCATTTTTGTAGAATATGCAGCTTGGCGGTATGGTGGCTCAAGCCTGTAATCCCAGCCTTTGGGAGGCCCGAGACAAGTAGGATCGAGGTCAGGAGATCAGAGACCATCCTGGCCTAACACGAGGTGAAACCCGGTCTCTACTAAAAAAATACAAAAACAAAAACAAAAAACAAAAACTGGCGGGCGAGGTGGTAGCCTGTAGTCTGACTGCACCCTGAGGCAGGAGAATGCGTAAACCCGGGGGCCCGGGCTGAGATCCGGCCACTGCACACTCCAGCCACCTGGGCGACAGAGGGAGACTCTGTCTCAAAAAAAAAAGAAATACAGCGAGGGAGAGCTTGACAGGGATAACCCTTCTGTGTTCTGCAATGTCTAGGGCCTGAGTTTGGAAAACTCAAATGAATGATAGTGAATGAAATGGCTGGAGGCTGGAATCCCAAGAGTATAACCTTGCTCACAAGCCTGGTCCCTAGACTAGGAAAGGCTTTAGAATAAATATCTCTGAAAGAATCAATGAAAGTGAGTAGGAGAAGAATGGAAATCTTCAGGAAGAGCTGTAGAGCAGGCAACAGAAAATTAAGTCTGGGCTGGGCACGGTGGCTCACGCCTGTAATCCCAGCACTTTGGGAGGCTGAGGCGGGCGAATCACGAGGTTAGGAGTTCAAAACAAGCCTGGCCAACATGGTAAAACCCCCTGTCTACTAAAAATCCAAAAAGTGCCTGTGGTGGGGCACCTGTAATCACCCTACTCGGGAGGCTGAGGCAGAATCAGCTTGAACTTCGGGGAGGCAGAGAGGTTGTAGTGAGCTGATGTGCCCTGCACTCCAGCCTGGGAGAGAGAGTGAGACTCTTAAAAAAAAAAAAAAAAAAAAGAAAGAAAGAAAAAAGAAGATATCCAAGTGGCCAATAATATTGTATAAACTCGGCCGGATGCAGTGGCTCACACCTGTAATCCCAACACTTTGGGAGGCCAAACTGGGTGGATCACCTGAGGTCAAGAGTTCAAGACCAGCCTGGCCAACATGGCTAAACCCCAGCTCTACTAAAAATACAAAACTTAGCTGGGCATGGTGGTGAGCACCTGTAATCCCAGCTACTCGGGAGGCTGAGGCAGGAGAATCACTTGAATCCAGAGACAGGGTTTGCAGTGAGTGAGATCCACCCTGCCTCCAGCCTGAACAAGAGAATGAGACTCTCTCTAAAAAAAGAATTGGAGAAACTCAAATTCAATGATCACTAAACATTGGAGAAATACAAATTAAAACCACAATGGTATACCACCATATACCCACACTAATACCAATTATTGGTGAAATTATGGAGCAACTAGAACTCTTGTACATTGCTGGTGGGAGTGTACATTGGTTCAGCTACTTTGAAAAAGTGTCTTACAAGATTTACCAAAATTGAACACATGTGCATAGTAACCTGGTAATTCCACTCGTAGTTATACACCCAAGTGAAGTGAATATGTCCACCAAACAATATGTTCAAGAGTATTCATAGCAATCTTATTCATGGCAACTTCAAGTGGGTGACAACCCAAATATCCATCAAAAGGAGAATGGACAGGCCCGGCACCGTGTCTCACACCTGTAATCCCAGCACTCTGGGACGCCGAGGCGGGTGGATCACCTGAGGTCAGGAGTTTGAGACCAGCCTGGCCAACATGGCAAAACCCCGTCTCCACTGAAATACAAAAATTATCCGGGCCTGGTGGTGTGTGCATGTAATCCCAGCCACCCGGGAGGCCGAGGCAGGAGAATCACTGGAACCTGGGAGGCAGAGGCTGCGGTGAGCCAAGATCATACCACTGCATTCCAGCCTGAGCGACAGAGACTCCATCTCAAAAAAAAAAAAAAAAAAAAAGAGAGAATGGACAAATAAGTTGTGATGTACATAGAAAATGGAATGCTGCACAGTAATGGAAAAGAACAAACTACTGTACATGCAACAACATAGCTGAATCTCTCAGATAAATTGAGCAAAATGAGCCAGACCAAGAGTATAAAAATAAAACTGGCTAGGCATGGTGGCTTATGATTGTAATTCCAGCACTTTGGGAGGCCAAGGTAGGCAGATCACCTCAAGTTGGAAGTTCGATGACCAGCCTGACCAACATGGTGAAACCCCCTCTCTACTAAATACAAAAAATTAGCTGGGCATGGTGATACACACCTGTAATCCCACCTACTTGGGAGTCTGAGGCAGGATAATCACTTGAACCTGGGAGGCGGAGGTTGCAGTGAGCTGAGATTGTACCACAGCACTCCATCCTGGGCAACAGAGCAAGACTCCATCTCAAAAAAAAAAGAAGAAGAAGAAAAGAAAAGAAGCCTGGAGTGGTGACTCACGCCCGTAATCCCAGCACTTTGGGAGACCAAGACAGGCAGATTACGAGGTCAAGAGTTCAAGACCAGCCTGGCCAGCATGGTGAAACCCCATCTGTACTAAAAATACAAAAATCGGCTGAGTGTGGTGGCAGGCGCCTGTAATTCCAGCTACTTGGGAGGGTGAGGCAGGGGAATCACTTGACCCTGGGAGGCAGAGGTTGGAATGAGCCGAGATCATGCCACTGCACTCCAACCTGGGTGACACAGCAAGACTCCATCTCAAAAGAAAAGAAAAGAAAAGAAAACTCTAGTAATAAGAGTCAGAATAGTGGTAACCTCTGTATTGAGTAGGGAGAATAGAACAGAAGAGCCTTCTGGAGTATGAAAATGTTTTATACTGATCTGCAGGATAGTCACATGGGTGTATACATATGCATGAATTCACTGAACTGTACACACTTAGGTACACTTTACATACTCTACTGTATGTATTTTATATGCCAATAAAATTAAAATGGTGTATTTCTCAGTAGAATATTCTAGGCAACAAATACTGTGGGAACTGCTACTCTGGCCTAAGTTAGGAGTGGTTACAAGAGGAAGATGGACTCATGATGGAGTCCATCATGATTTTGTATTAGGAAGGTATGTAGGGTTGAAGCAGGTAGAGTAAGTTAACTTTCAGGTGCTGGCAAGTGCTGCAATGATTATTGTTTAGAGGGAATTGTGTTAAATATGGGTCCAGTGGTTGTCACTATGTCCACAATCAGGGTTTGGATGGTCTGAAGTGTCTACTTGAGCAATGCCATTGCGGAACCCAACATAAGGGTGGACTTACCTTGCTAAGACCATAGCCATTTTTTCTGGTGGAACAGACCACCCTACTTTTGTCACCTTTAGGAGCAGGGTGCTAGTAGTCCCAGACCTTAGCAGGTGCACCTATATCTAGATATCTGCTTGTTGAGCTTTCTCAGTAGCCCCAAAGGCTACAGCAGAAGGAGGATGGCTGCAAAATTCCTGGGCAGGAGGATCCTTGAGGTAAGGTAGCATGTGCCACCCAACACTCTAACATAGATAGACCTTTTCTGAAGATGGCAGCCCTGTTGATATTTGCTGCCTGATATATGGAGGGTGTGGAAGCAAACCTGTGAAAGAAGAGACCCACCCAGGCTGCCAAGCTGAAACCTCCAGGTTTACTCCCACTGCTCCAGGCAACTGTTCAGATTCTGCAGACCAGACACAGTGCTGGGTTCCCAGATACTATCTTTCCACACCTGGAAGGCAGCTCAGTAATCGGCAAGTACTGTTTCTTCTTGGGACAAATTGACTTCAGCTAAAAGTAAGAAGAAACACATAAGTGAGGAACCCAGGCTGGGATCTTTTTATGCAAAACAAATCTCAGTGTTGAGAGTATCAATTTTCCTAAAGGAAAGCTTGTTTGGGTCAAGTTGGACAAAGATCCAGGGGGAAGTAAATTGATTTTGTGTGTGTGTTTGTTTTGGTTTATAAAATAGAAAGAGAAATGTCTTTCTTCTCCTGAAAGTTGGTCTTTGAGGGTCAAGATAATAAAACGTTGGCAAAACCATTTAGATGAAAGAAGCAGGAGAATGGCGTGAACCCGGGAGGCGGAGCTTGCACTGAACTGAGATCCGGCCACTGCACTCCAGCCTGGGCGACAGAGCGAGACTCCGTCTCAAAAAAAAAAAAAAAAAAAAAGAAACTTGGGTATACTCTATGGCTTTATATACTATTATATATATTATATACTTATATAATATATTTTTCACTTTATGTTGTAAACATTCTTCAAAAAATTATTTTGAATGGCTGCATAATCATTCATCATGAATATGCCAGGATTTATTTAAACATTTCTCTGTTGTTGGATATTTCTACTGTTCCCAACTTTTTGCTCTTATAAATAATGCTGTAATGAAAATCTGATTTGGCAAATACAAGTCTGTTTGTCTTTGGGATTGATTCCTAAGGCTGAAATGACCACAACAAAAGTATGAGCATTTAAAATGTTTTGATACTGATTGTTTGTCAAAAATGGTATTTGATGGACCAACAATTCCGGTTATCCCACCCTCCTGGATATAGTGATTTCTACAGATGACTAATGCTAACGCCAGGCTCTCACTCAGATAAGCTCCGCCCTGCTGAAGTCCTACATATTTACAGTGAATTTTGTAAGAGCAAAGGTGGTGGCATCAGGTAGACCCCAGTTCAATCAGCTATTCTTCCAAGTCCTGGATGTGTGTCCTCAGATCTCAGTTTCTCATCTGTTAAACAGGGATAATAAGATGTAGTTATTTTCATTAGTTTGTTTGTAGTTTTTTTTTTTTTGTCATAAGACGTTATGTACAGGTACATCTGCAGGAAAACAAAAAATGTTTTCGGTATTTAAAAAAAACAAAACATAGGCTGGGTGCAGTGGTTCACACCTATAATCTCAGCACTTTGGGAGGCTGAGGAGGGCAGATCACTTGAGGTCGGGAGTCTGACTCAACAAATAAATAAATAAATAAATAAATAAATAAATAAATAAATAGCCAGGTGTGGTGGTGCGCGCCTGTGATCCCAGCTACTTGGGAGGCTGAGGCAGGAGAATCACTTGAACCTGGGAGGCAGAGAGTTGAGATTGTGCCACGGCACTCCAGCCTGGGTGACGGAGTGAGACTCTGTCTCAAAAACAACAAAAACGTTTATAGTTTTCCCTTAGTTGAGGTCACAAAGACCAAATAATAAAGTCAAATCATCTTGCTATAACATAGCATCAATTTAAGTGGAATCATCCTTTTAATTTAAAAACTCTGATTAGCACTTAAATATCTTTGATAATAAAAAACTGGGGCCGGGCGCGGTGGCTCATGCCTGTAATCCCAGCACTTTGGGAAGCCAAGGCGGGCAGATCACCTGAGGTCAGGAGCTTGAGACCAGCCTGGCCAACATGGCAAAATCCCATCTCTACTAAAAATACAGAAATTGGCCGGGCATGGTGGTGGGCACCTGTAATCCCAGCTACTTGGGAGGCTGAGGCAGGAGAATCACTTGAACCCGGGAGGCAGAGGTTGCAGTGAGCCCAGATTGCGCCACTGCACTCCAGGCTGGGCGACAGAGCAAGACTCCATCTTAGAAAAAACCTGGAAAACAAATTACTTAATATATCTTGTTTACATAGACAACTGTGCCAGTACCATTTGTTGAACAGACTTGATTTCCCTGTTAAATTCCTTTGATACTTTGGTAAAAAACCAATCGATCACATAAGAGTAGGTCCATTTCGGCTAGGCGCAGTGGCTCATTCCTGTAATCCAAGCACTTTGAAAGTTTGAGGCAGGCAGATCACCTGAGGTCAGGGGTTTGAGACCAGCCTGACCAACATGGTGAAACCCTGTCTCTACTAAAACTACAAAATTAGCTAGGTGTGGTGGTGCATGCCTGTAATCCCAGCTACTCAGGAGGCTGAGGCAGGAGAATCGCTGGAACCCGGGAGAGGGAGGTTGCAGTGAGCCAAGATCACTCCACTGCACTCCAGCCTGGGTGACAAAGCAAGACTCCATCTCAAAAATAAATAAATAAATAATAAATTAAATTAAAAAAGAGTTTTACGGCCGGGCGCGGTGGCTCAAGTCTATAATCCCAGCACTTTGGGAGGCCAAGGTGGGCTTATTACCTGAGGTCAGGAGTTTGAGACCAGTCTGGCCAACATGGTGAAACCCAGTCTCTACTAAAAATACAAAAATTGGCTAGGCGTGGTGGCACGTGCCTGTAATCTCAGCTACTCGGGAGGCTGAGGCAGGAGAATTGCTTGAGCCCAGGAGGCAGAGGTTGCAGTGAGCTGAGATCGTGCCACTGCACTGCAGCCTGGCCGACAGAGAGAGACTCTGTCTCCAAAAAAAAAAAGAGTTTTACTCTTTCTTTCCCTTCCTTCCTTCCTTCCTTCCTTCCTTCCTTCCTTCCTTCCTTCCTTCCTTCCTTCCTTCCTTCCTTCCTTCCTTCCTTCCTTTCTTTCTTTCTTTTCTTTCTTTCTTTCTTTCTTTCTTTCTTTCTTTCTTTCTTTCTTTCTTTCTTTCTTTCTTTCTTTTTTTTTTCTTTCTTTCTTCTTTCTTTCTTTCTTTCTTGTATGATTTTTCTTTTTTTTTCTTTTCTCATTATATTGATGATATTCAGTAGAAATAGTGAATGGACTGCCTTGACTTCATCTTAATATAATGGAAAAAAGCATTAGTCTTTCATCATTAAGTATGATGTTAAGTTTTAAGTTTTTCATAGATGCCCTTTATCGGGTTGAATATTTTTTTCCTCTATACTTAGTTTACTGAGGGTTTTTTTTTTTTTTAAATCATGAATGGGTTTTGAATTTTGTTAAATACTTTTTCTGCATCTATTGAAATGGTTATCTAGCTTTACTCCTTTTTTTTTCTGTTAATGTGGTAAATAGCATCAGTTGATTTTTGAGTGTTAATCCAAACTTGCATGCCTCAGAAAAGGTCGTTTATTTGTGATGTGTTATCTTTTTTAATATCTAGGTTAATTCAATTTGTTATTATCTTGGTATTGATTTTGCACTTATTTTCATCAGGAATATTTCCTCCGCAATTTTCTTTTCTCATAATGCCTTTGTCTAGTTTTGATATCAAAGTAATGCTCTGAGTTGAGAAGTGTGTCTTTCTGTATTTTACAAAAAAGGTTTATATGAAATTGATATTATTTCTTCCCTAAATGTTTGATAGAATTCACTAGTGAAGTTATCTTAGTCTGGAGGGGTTTTTTTGGTTTTATTTTTGGAGGTTTATTTATTTATTTATTTGTTTATTTATTTATTTATTTTTTGAGACAGAGTTTTGCTCTTGTTGCCCAGGCTGGAGTGCAATGGCTCGTTCTCGCCTCACCACAACCTCCGCCTCCCGGGTTCAAGCGATTCTCCTGCCTCAGTCTCCCGAGTAGCTGGGATTACAAGCATGGGCCACCATGCCCGGCTAATTTTTTTTGTATTTTTAGTAGAGACAGGGTTTCTCCATGTTGGTCAGACTGGTCTCAAACTCATGACTTCAGGTGATCCGCCCGCTTCGGCCTCCCAAAGTGCTGGGATTACAGGCGTGAGCCACTGTGCCCAGCCTGGAGGTTTATTTTTAAAGGGAAATTTTTATTTTATTTATTTATTTATTTATTTTATTATTATTATTTTGTTTTTGCAACAAAGTCTCACTCTGTCACCCAGGCTACAGTGTAGTGGCGTGATCTTGGCTCACTGTAACCTCTACCTCCTGGGTTTAAGTGATTATCATGCCTCAGCCTCCTGTGTAGATGGGACTACAGGCGCACGCCACCATACCTGGCTTATTTTTGTATTTTTAATAGATACGGAGTTTCACCATGTTGGCCAGGCTGGTCTTGAATTCCTGACCTCAAGTGATGTACCTGCCTCAGCCTCCCAAAATGTTGGGATTACAGGCGTGAGCCACCATGCCCAGCCAAGTGGAAAATTTTAAATTCCATTTTTAAAATAATGTATTTTAAGGAATTGGTCTGTTTCATCTAGGTATTCAAATGTTTTGGTATAAAGTTGTTGAAAACATTTCTTTCTTTTGAGACAGGATATTACTCTCTTGCCCAGGCTGAAGCCCAGCGGCATGATCTCAACTCACTGCAGCCTGACCACCTGGGCTCAAGCAACCCTCCTGCCTCAGCCTCCCAAATAGCTGTGACTAGGTCCATGCCACTACACCTGGCTAATTCTGCGTTTTTTATAGAGAAGAGGTTTCACCATGTTGCCCAGGCTGGTCTTGAACTCCTGAGCTCAAGCGACCCTCCTGCCTCAGCCTCCCAAAGTGCTGGGATTATAGGCATGAGCCACCATGCCTGGCGACATTTTTTCTTGATATAGATTCTAGTTTGATGGGTTTTACTTTTCTTTCATCACTTTAAATGGTTGTTACATTGTGTTCTGAGCTACATTATTTATGATGAGACGTCAGAGGCTATTCTTATCATTGTTCCTCTATGTAATGCATATTTTTCCTCCGGTTACTTTTTTTTTTTCATCTTCTTCTTTTTTTTTTTTTTTTTTAGACAAGGTCTTGCTCTGTCACCCAGGCTGGAGTGCAGTGGCGCTCACTGCAACCTCCACTTCCTGGGCTGAAGTAATCCTCCTACCCCAGCCTCTCGAGTAGCTGGGACTACAGGCACAAATCACCACGACCAGCTCTTTTTTTTTTTTTCCTGTATTTTTAGTAGACATGGGGTTTTGCCATGTTGCCCAGGCTGGTCTCAAACTCCTGACCTCAAGTGATCTGCCTGCCTTGGCCTCCCACAGTGCTGCGATTACAGACCGGACTCCTCTGGTTGGTTTTAAGTTTTTGTTGTTGTTTGTTTTTTGGTTAGTTTGGTTTTGAGACATTTAATTCTGATGTCCCTTGGCATGTTTCTTTGATTTTTATCATTCCTGGGGTTCTTGGAGCTTCTTGGATCTGTGGGCTTATATTTTCAAAATTCTGAAACAATTTTGACAATTATTCACATGCTATATTTTAACTATTATTCAGATATTTTTTTCTGCTTGAATATCTCTTACCTCTCCTCCTAGTACTTAAACTTCACACATAGTAGATGGCCTGATATAGTCCAATAGATTGCTGAGAATTTGACAACAGTTTTCTGGACTTTTTTTTTTCTCGATGTGCTTCAGTTGGGATTGTTTCTATTGTCATGTGTTTAAATTCACTTATCTTTCTTCTGTGTCTAGTCTGCTGTTAAGCCCATCAGGGCCGGGCACAGTGGCTCACACCTGTCATACCAGCACTTTGGGATGCTGAGGCATGAGAATCACTTGAGGCCAGAAGTTCAAGACCAGCCTAGGCAACACAGCAAGACTCTATCTCCATAAAAAGCAAAACAACAACAACAACAAAACATTAGCTGGGTGTGGTGGCACATGCCTATAGTCCTACTACTGGGGAGGCTGAGGTGGGAGGATCACTTGAGTCAAGGAATTCAGGGCTATAGTGAGTCATGATCATGCCACTGCACTGCAGTCTGGGTGATAGAGTGAGATCTTGTCTCTAATTAAATAATGATAATTAAAAAAAACAAAAACAAAAACAAAAACCTATCCAGGCCGGGCATAGTGGCTCACACCTGTAATCCCAGTAGTTTGGAAGGGCAAGGTGGGTGCATCACTTGAGGCCAGGAGTTTGAGACCAGCCTGGCCATCATGGCAAAACCCTGTCCTTACCAAAAATACTAAAAATTAGCTGGGTGTGGTGGCACACACCTGTAGTCCCAGCTATTTGGGAGGCTGAGGCACGAGAATCGCTTGAACCTGGGAGGTGGAGGTTGCAGTGAGCCAAGATCATGCCACTACACTCCAGCCTGGGCGACAGAGCAAGACTCCATCTCAAACTAACAAACAACAACAACAACAACAAACCTATCCACTTAAATTTTTAATTAATATATTTTATTTTTAGATTCTAAAATTTTTGTTTGATTCTTTTTTGCATTTTCCATTTTTCTATTGACATTTCCCAATTGTTCTGTCATTGTGTTCATCTTTTCCTTAAAATAGTTTAATGTGTTTATAATGCTGGTTTAAAGTCCTTGTTGACAATAACATCATTTCCATCATTTTGGGGTGTATTTCTATTTACTAATTTTTTTCCTCATTATAGATCATACTTTCCTGCTTCTCTCTGTATCTAGTAATTTTTAAATTATGTGCTAGACATTATGGATGCTAAATTGTCGAGTGTCCAATTTTTTTTTTTAACTTCATTGATAGATTTTTGGATTTTTTTCTGTCAGGGACTTAATTTACTTAGGAATTAGCTTAATACTTTTGAAACTTAGTTTTAGCTTTGTTAGGGTGGGTCTAGAGAAACCTTTAACTCTAGGGCTAGATTAGTCTTTCTCCTAAGATGGGGTCTTTCCAAGATGTCTGCTGTGGCCTCATTTTTTGTAAAGTATTTCCACTCTGGCAGGTTGAAACTTGAACATCTTTCAGACCTGTATGAGATTTGGTAGTTATTTAGCTCTCAGCAAAATGATAGTTGTTCTTTCTCTAGTAATTTTTCATTGCCCGGCCTCTTGGAGGCTTGTTCTGTGCGTGCATAGTTTAGTATTTAGCTGAAGACTCAGAGGGTCCCAACGCAGATTTTTTTAGATCCTCCTTGGCATTGATTCTTCCTCTTTGGTAATCTGCCCTACACATTCCAGATACAAGGTAGCCCTGAACTCTGATTTCCGTGTTCTTAAGTCAGGGAGACTTTTGTCCTCTGGTTGGGCTACCCCTCAGACACCACAGTCCAGAAACTGGCTCCAGATAGAAAACCGTGGAATGTGGGCTTGTTTTGTTCGTTCCATTTGCTGAAGGATCACAGTGCTGTGTTGCCTGAGGTTCAACCGTTATTTCATGTATTTTGTCCAGCTTTATAGCTGTTTATGGAGGGAGAGCTGGTTGAGTATCAGTTTCTGTCATGGCTCGAAGTGTAAATACTTGCCTCTCAGCTTTTATATTTTTAATTTTGGAGAGTGACAAAAATATTCTAAATCATGAGTTTCAGAGGTAGTTATGTGACTATACACCTGTCAGAACTCATTGAATTGTGTGATAAGGGTGCTTTTTTTGCATGGAGATGTTTATTTTATTTTATTTATTTATTTTTGAGATGGAGTCTCGCTCTGTCACCCAGGCTAGAGTGCAGAGGTGCAATCTTGGCTCACTGTAACCTCCACCTCCCAGATTCAAGCGATTCTCATGCCTCAGCCTCTTGAGTAGCTGGGATTACAGGTGTGCACCACCACATCTGGCTAATTTAACATCTGGCTAATTTTTGTATTTTTAATAGAGACGGGGTTTCACCATGTTGGCCAGGCTGGTCTCAAACTCCTGACCTCAGGTGATCCACCCGCCTCAGCCTCCCAAAATGTTGGGATTACAGGCGTGAGCCACCACGCCCAGCCATACATGTAAATTATACTCCAATAAAGCTCAGAAAAAGGTAAAATACTTTTTGAAACAAAAAAATTATTAAATGTTTAAATATTATTAAATATTAAATATAAGCACATGCAAGAGTATACAGAATAATGGGAAACACCCTTATCATTATCACTCAGACTACGAAATAAAGCAATACAAATACAAGCAGAAGCTCCGTATGTATGCCTCTCTTTGCATTTATTATCCTCATGCTTGTTTCTATCACCTTACTTCATATGTAGGTGTCTCCAGAAATACGGTATTGTTTTCCCTGTCTTTAAACTTCACATAAGTGTTTCATCCATGTAGCTGTTTTTCAATGATGTGATAATAAATAGACAAACCCATACACGCGATTATATTTGTACAACTTCTAGCCTTGGACCTGTACAGAAATGCAAAGTTTACCTGACTCTACATTTTGAACTCACTGTACTTCTCTCAGGAGAGAATGCCAAGAAAGTCACTGTCATTTATTCCTCTGCCCGGGGGAGAAAAATTAGTGAACACTCACTCTTGGTAAGTGGCATGAAAGGCCATTTGCAAGCCTGGCCCTGCTCCAATGGCTGCTGTGAAGATTCATGCACTGAGGGTGATGAGGGCTTGGCGCTCCCCTTGGCCTGAGTCAGCAACCTGCTGGTGCCTGGTGTCAGCAGTTTCCGGTCAGAGAGTGACTCGCTGGACATCCTCCTACTTTCTGCTGGATGGAAGTGAGTGTCTCAGGCAAACTGATTCCAGCCCTCAGATCCAGACTGCACCATTAACTCTGTAAATCTTATTAATCCCTTAACGAGGGTCAGAAACATCTATAGTTCCTTTCCAGCGGGCCTCATTTTTTATTTTATTATTATTATTATTTTGAGACGGAGTTTGGCTCTTGTTGCCCAGGCTGGAGTGTAATGGCGCGATCTTGGCTCACTGCAACCTCCACCTCCCGGGCTCAAGTGGTTCTCTTGCCTCAGCCTCCTGAGTAGCTGGGATTACAGGCATGCACCACCACGCCCGGCTAATTTTTGTACTTTTAGTAGAGACGGGGTTTCTCCATGTTGGTCAGGCTGGTGTCCAACTTCCGACTTCAGGTGATCTGCCCGCCTCGGCCTCCCAGGGTGCTGGGATTACAGGCATGAGTCACCGTGCCTGGTCTTACCAAATTTAAAACGATAGAAACACTGTTCAGAGCAGACGCGGTGGCTCACGCCTGTAATCCCAACACCCTGGGAGGCCAAGGCGGGCGGATCACTTGAGGTCAGGTGTTTGGGACCGGCCTGGCCAACATGGCAAAACCCCGACTCTACCAAAAATACAAAAATTAGCCAGGCGACACGGCGAATGCCTGTAATCCCAGCTACTTGAGAGGCTGAGGCAGGAGAATTGCTTGAACCCGGGAGGCGGAGGTTGCAGTGATCCGAGATCTCGCCACTGCACTCCAGCCTGGTCGACAGAGCGAGAATCCGTCTCAAAAACAAACAAACAAAAGCAAAACAACAACAACAACAACAACAACAAAACCCCACTTTGTTCATAGAACTACTCTGTATACAGCATGAAATTTGTATTTTCTTTTTAAATCTACAATCCTACACTTTAGGTTTGCAACTTTTGTTAATGTAAATCCTCCAGAACAAGCCTCTCTCTTAAATCACTAGCAAGACTGCAGCTCATAAACACAGCTGGATCCTTCAGAATGAGTTTTATTTTCTCATATCGTTTGCTTATGCTAAGTAGAGTTTCATTTTCTTTTCCGTACTCTTTTGAGCTACAACAAACCCCTCCTCTGTCCATTTCTTCATTTCCTGACAGGTCAGTTTTGATCAGCAGTAGTGTAGTTAAATTTCCTGAAAGGCCACACAGCTGAGCCATGTAAAGTTCTCAGTAGAAATAAGAGGGACACCAGCTGGGCACAGTGGCTCATGCCTGTAATTCCAGCACTTTGGGAGGCTGAAGCCGGTGGATCACCAGAGGTCAGGAGTTCAAGACCAGCCTGACAAACATGTTGAAACCCTGTCTCTGCTAAAAATACAAAAATTAGCCAGGCGTGGTAGCAGGCTCCTGTAATCCCAGCTACTCTGGAGGCTGAAGCAGGAGAATCACTTGAACCCAGGAGGTGGAGGTTGCAGTGAGCCAAGACGGTGCCATTGTATTCCAGCCTGGGCGACAAGAGCAAAATTCTGTCAAAAAAAAAAAAAAAGAGAAGAAAAGAAAGCAGTAAGAGGGACATCAAACAGAGGAGCCTGTTTTCAGAGTTCCCAGACCACATGAAATTCAGAAGCATTAACTAAGCCCTTTGAAAGCAGAAATTTAATGCAGAAAAAGTATGAAAAGCATGCCAGTATTAGGAGACACACACACACAACTACATACACACATTTTTTGCACATTTATTTTTTATTCTACTTCAAGTCAAGTATAATCAGTTTCTATATCTTTCAGTGAAATCAGTTCCTTGAGGACTGAACATGCTTTTCTCATACACCCACTGTTTTCCTCCTCCCAGATTCACCATTTAGGGATATGACACTTTTCAGAGTTGATAGGAAGTATTTGCCTTATTTTGGCCGTCTCAATATTGTTCACTTTTGAGACAACTACTATAATATAGCATGAATGGCTTTTCTTTTTCCTTTTTTTTTTTGAGAATGAGTCTTGCTCTGTCACCCAGGCTGGAGTGCAATGGCACGATCTTGGCTCACTGCAACCTCCTTCTCCTGGGTTCAAGTGATTCTCCCCCCTCAGTCTCCCGAGTAGCTGGGATTACAGGCACCTGCCACAACACCCACAAATTTTTGTGTTTTTAATAGAGACGGGGTTTCACCATGTTGGCCAGGCTGGTCTCAAACTCCTGACCGCAAGTGATCTCCCTGCCTTGACCTCCCAAAGTGCTGGGATTACAGGTGTGAGCTATGGCACCCAGCCATGAATGGCTTTCTTATTCCCTACAAATATTGTTTTATATCCTAGAATTCAAAATTTTTTTTTCATGTTTTAAATTTTTATGTGTATATATCTAATTTTCTTTGACTACTTCAAACCTGTAAAAACCTCTCAATATTGTCTCTGAATACAAAAACAGTTCCATTTTCCTTATTGGCCAAAGCACATTATCTAGGAGATTCCTCAAAAGTTGCATAGGGTTTTTTTTTTTTTTTTTTTTAGATGGAGTCTTGCTGTGTCCCCAGGCTGGAGTGCAGTGGTGCAATCTTGGCTCACTGCAACCTCCATCTCCTGGGTTCAAGTAGTTCTCCTGCCTCAGCCTCCCGAATACCTGGGACTACAGGTGTGTGCCACCACGCCTGGCTAATTTTTTTGTATTTTTTTTTTTAGTAGAGACGGGGTTTCACCGTGTTAGCCAGGATGGCCTCGAGCTCCTGACCTCATGATCCGCCTGCCTCAGCCTCCCAAAGTTCTGGGATTACAGGTGTGAGCCACTGCGCCTGGTCTCTTTTTTTTTTTTTTTTTTTAAGAAGGGAAGTCTTTGTATGCCTTAAGATGCCCTTATTCAACTCTCATACTTGACTCAAATTTAGAATTTTAGGTTGAAAATAATTTTTCTTGGCCTGTCTCAGTAGCTCATGCCTGTAATACCAGCACTTTGGGAGGCCGAAGCAGGTGGATCCCTTGAGTTCAGGAGTCAGGAGTTCGAAATCAGCCTGGGCAATATAGCAAAATCCCGTCTCTACAAAAAATACAAAAAAATTAGCCAGGCATGGTGGTACGTCCCTGTGGTCCCAGCTACTTGGGAGGCTGAGGTGGGAGAATCCCTTGAGCCCAGGAGGTCGAGGTTGCAGTGAGTGAACCGAGATAGAGGCACTGCACTCCAGCTGGGTGACAAAGCAAAACCCTCTTTCAAATAATAATAATAATAACAATACTTTTTCTTCAGAATTTTGTAGTCATTTCTCCACTGTTTTTTAGCATCCTGTGTTGCTTTTGAAAAGTTTCAATGCCACTCTGATTCTGTTTTCTATTTCTTTGAATGAGAACTATGTTCTCTCTCTCTCTCTCTCTCTCTTTCTCTCTCTCTCTCTCTTTCCTTCCCTCTCTTCCTTACCTACCTGTACTCTTAAATTTCACAGCATGGCTTTGTGTGCCTACACAGTAGGCCTTTTCAATATGATGACTTCCAATGAGGTGACATTCATGAGGTTGGGGGAAATCTACTTGTACCATATCTGAAATAATTTTCTTGCCTCCATACTTTCTCTTTCTGCAATTTCTGTTATTTCCAATCTCATGGAATACATTTCTAATTATTTTATTACCCATATTTTCCATCTCTTTGGTTTCTGTGTTTTATTATACTTTCTGGGAGTTTCCTCAACTTTACCTTTCAACCTTTGATCGAACTAAAATTCCATCTATAATATTTTTAATTTCTTCTTTTTTTTTTTTTTTTGAGACAGGGTCTTGCTCTGTTGCCCAGGCTGGAGTGCAGTGGCACAATCTCAGCTTACCGCAGCCTCGACCTCCTGTGCTCAGGTGATCCTCCCACCTCAGCCTCTAAGGTAGCTGGGACTACAGGCATGCGCCACCAAACCTGGCTAATTTTTGTGTTTCTTGTAGAGGTGGAGTTTTTCCATGTTGCCCAAATCTCAAACTCCTGGACTCAAGTGATTCACCTGCCTTGGCTTCCCAAAGTGCTGGGATTACAGGCATAAGCCATCGTGCCTGACCTATGGTGTTTTTATTTTGTTGTTCTGAGAGAAGGTCTCACTGTGTCATCCAGGCTGGAGTGCAATGGCATAATCACAGCTCACTGCAGCCTTGACCTCCCAGGCTCAAGCGGTCCTCTCACCTCAGCCTCCCAAGTAGCTGACATCACAGGTGAGCACCACCACCTGCAGCTAATTTTCATATTTTTTTGTGTAGACAGGGTTTTGCCATGTTGCCCAGGGTAGTCTCAAACTCCTGAGCTCAAGCGATCCACCTGCCTCAGACTCTCAAAGTGCTGGGATTACAGGTATGAGCCACGCAGGCCTGGCTGTTTTTAATTTTAAGAGCTCTATCTTGTTCTCTGATTGTTCCTGGTTTTATTTTTATTTTATTTTAATTTTTTTTTGTTTTTGAGATGGAGTCTTGCTGTGTCACCCAGGCTGGAGTGCAGTGGTGCCATCTCGGCTCACTGTGACCTCCATCTCCTGGGCTCAAGCAATTCTCCTGCCTCAGCCTCCCGAGCACCTGGGATTACCTGTGTGCCACAACACCTGGCTAATTTTTGTATTTTTAGTAGAGATGGGGGTTTCACCATGCTGGCCAGGCTGGTCTTGAACTCTTGACCTCAGGTTATCACCCACCTTGGCCTCCCAAAGTGCTGGGATTACAGACCTGAGCCACCTTGCCCAGCCCTGTTTTTAATTTTTAAGAGCTCTATCTTGTTCTCTGATTGTTCCTAGTTTTATTTTATTTTTTTGAGATGGATTCTCAAATTAGTTGTATCAATTTGTACTTCTGCCAGCAATGTATACAAGTTTTAGTTGCCCTACATTCTTTTTTTTTTTTTTTTTTTTTGAGACGGAGTCTCACTGTGTCTCCCAGGCTGGAGTGCAGTGGCGTGATCTCGGCTCACTGCAAGCTCCGCCTCCCGGGTTCACGCCATTCTCCCGCCTCAGCCTCCCAAGTAGCTGGGACTACAGGCACCCGCCACCGTGCCCGGCTAATTTTTTGTATTTTTAGTAGAGACGGGGTTTCACCGTGTTAGCCAGGATGGTCTCGATCTCCTGACCTCGTGATCCGCCCGCCTCGGCCTCCCAAAGTGCTGGGATTACAGGCTTGAGCCACCGCGCCCGGCTCATTCTTGTCAACACTTACTATTGTAAATTTTTAAATTTTAGTCATTCTGGGCTGGGCTCAGTGGCCATACCTGTAATTCTAGCACTTTGGGAGGCGGAGGAGTGCAAATCGCTTGAGCCCAGGGGTTCAAGACCAGCCTGAGCAACATAGGGACACCCTGTCTCTACAAAATATTTAAAAATTAGCTGGGTGTGATGGCATGTGCCTGTGGTCCTAGCTACCCAGGAGACTGAGATTGGAGGATTGCTTGAGCCTGGGAGGTTGAGGATACAGTGAGCCATGATCACACAATTGCACTCCAGCTTAAGCAACAGAGTAAGACCCTGCCTCAAAAAAACCTCAAAATTTTGAGTCATTCTAGTGAGAATACAGCAGTTTTTCATTGGAGCTTTCATTTGCACTTCCTTGCTAAGCTTATTAGCTATTTGCATATCCTTTTTATTTATATGAAATGCCTGTTCAAGATGTTATGCATTTTAAAAAATAGGGTTCTGTATTTAACTATTCTATGTAACAAATTCCTTTAAGACATACTGATTTAAAACATCAATAAACATTTATTCTCAGTTTCTGTAGGTTAGAAATTCTGGAGTGACTTAGCTGGATGGTTTAGCTTGGGGTCTTTAATGAAGTTGCAGTAAAGAGGTTACGTGGGGCTGTGGCCACTTACAGGCTTTCGTAGGCTGAACAATCCACTTCCAAGATAATATATGGCTTACTCCCATGGCTGCAAGATGGGGCAGAGTGTTGGCAAGATGCCACAGTTCCTTTCCACATGGATTCTCCACAGGATGACTGGTCTTTCCTAAAGCAAGTGACTGAAGAGGGAGGAGGGCAAAAACTGCAATGCCTTTTTTTTTTCTTTTTTTTTTTTTGAGATGGAGTCTCGCTCTGTTGCCAGGATGGAATGCAGTGGCGCGATCTCAGCTCACTGCAACCTCCACCTGCCGGGTTCAAGTTGTTCTCCTGCCTCAGCCTCCTGAGTAGCTGGGACTACAGGTGCACACCACCACACCCGGCTAATTTTTGTATTTTTAGTAGAGACAGGGTTTCACCATGCTGGCCAGGCTGTTCTTGAACTCCTGATCTCAGGTGATCCGCCCACCTTGACCTCCCAAAGTGCTGAGATTACAGGCATGAGCCACCACACCCAGCCTATTTCTTTCTTTTAAAAGACAGAGTCTTCTTATATTGCCCAGGCTGGTCTTGAACTACTGGGCTCAAGGGATCCTCCTGCCTCAGCCTTCCAAAGTGCTAGGATTACAGGTGTCAGCCACCACTCCCGGCCCCACTCTCTTAATAGTGTCTTTAGGTGACTGGAAGTGCTTAACAGCTTTATTAAGATGAAATCCATCTGCTTAAAGTGCAAAATTCCATAGCTTTTAGTATAGTATATTTACAAAGTTAAGTGACCATCACCACAATCAGTTTCAGAATATTTTTCCTCAGGCCCAAAGTGACTGCCATACCTATTAGTAGTCACTTCCCATTCCTCCTGCAAACTGCCATCCCTAGGAAACTACTAATCTACTTTCTCTCCACAGAACTCTCTTTCTGCATATTTCATACATATTAAATTATGTAATATATGGTCTTTTGGGACTGGCTTCTTTCCCTTAGAATGTTCTGAAGGTTCATTCATGTCAGCACGTATCATTACTTCAGTCCTTTTCATTGTCAAATAATATTCCATTGTATGGATATGTCACATTTTATTAATCAACTCATCAGCTGAAGGAACATTTGGGTTGTTTCTGGTTTTTGGTTATCACTAATAATGCTGCTATGAACATTCATGTACAATTTTTTGTGTGAACCTATGTTTACAATTTTTTGGGTATAAACCCAGGAGGAGTAGAATTGCTGAGTTGTATGGTAATTCTATGTTTAATTTTTTTTTTTTTTTTTTGAGACAGAATCTTGCTCTGTTGCCCAGGCTGGGGTGCAGTGGCATGATCTGGCTCACTGCAAACCCCGCCTCAGCCTTCTGAGTAGCTGAGTTCAAGTGATTCTCCTGCCTCAGCCTCCCGAGTAGCTGGGACTACAGGCACACACCACCATGCCCAGCTAGGTTTTTTTTTTGTACTTTAGTAGAGATGGGGTTTGGCCATGTTGGCCAGGCTGGTCTTGAACTCCTGGCCTCAAGTGATTTGCCCACCTCAGCCTCCCAAAGTGCTGGGATTAGAGGCATGACTATCACCAGTAACTTCTATAAAGTTCAACAAGGATAAAGTCAAGGGCAAATCTTCTCCCTAGAACTGACTTCTCCTTTATTTCTTCTCATTTTTATTTTTAATTTTTTATTTCATTTTATTTTTTTATTTTTATTTTTATTTATTTTTTTTTTTTGAGACTGAGTCTGGCTCTGTCGCCCAGGCTGGAGTGCAGTGGCCGGATCTCAGCTCACTGCAAGCTCCGCCTCCCGGGTTTACGCCATTCTCCTGCCTCAGCCTCCCGAGATGCTGGGACCACAGGCGCCCGCCACTTCGCCCGGCTAGTTTTTTGTATTTTTTAGTAGAGATGGGGTTTCACCGTGTTAGCCAGGATAGTCTCGATCTCCTGACCTCATGATCCGCCCGTCTCGGCCTCCCAAAGTGCTGGGATTACAGGCTTGAGCCACCGCGCCCGGCCCATTTTATTTTGTTTTATTTTGTTTTGTTTTGTTTTTGAGACAGAGTCTTGCTCTGTCGCCCAGGCTGGAGTGCAGTGGCGCAATCTCAGCTCACTGCAAGCTCCGCCTCCTGGGTTCAAACCATTCTCCTGCCTCAGCCTCCCGTGTAGCTGGGACTACAGGCGCCCGCCACCTCGCCCGGCTAATTTTTGTATTTCTTAGTAGAAATGGGGTTTCACCGTGTTAGCCAGGATGGTCTCGATCTCCTGACCTCGTGATCCACCCGCCTCAGCCTCCCAAAGTGCTGGGATTACAGGCGTGAGCCACTGCGCCCGGCCAACCTCTGCTCATTTTTAACAGGGCCACTGCTGGCGTCCAGGAGCCCAGGCTCGCAGTCAACTCTTCCTTTCCCATTAACTCCCACAGTCTTTCACAAATTCCTCTTTGTCCTTTTTTCCAAACACCTCTTGCATTTCTTACTTTTCTGTCACTCTCTCAGACATCATCCTAGCCCAGAGCCTGTCCCTGGGCTGGTCTCCCTATAGACTTTTCCTTTTCTAAACTATCATTCTACTCCATTCATCTATGCCTTCATTCATCAGAAGAGCATTTGTGGAACACTTAGTGCCAGACACTGCACTAGACACTAGATGCGCCCGTAACACAGACATGGTCCTGCTGGGGAGGCAGGTAATTAACAGGCAACTAAAGTGTCTTGGGGTTGAGTGTGATGATGGAGGAAGCCCTTAGCTGGGACCGTAATCCAGATGGGGAGACGTGTTAGGGGAGGCCTACGTACTCCTACTGGTTTCATTGTCCTAAACACTTTCTTCCTGTTTCAACTAAAATTGGCCTTCTCTTACTTTTGTTCCTTTGGGTTCAAACTTTGTAACCTGAGATTCTAAGGCCTTCCTTGTCAACCCAGCCCCATTCCCAAGACCCTCTAGTGGAAGAGGTAGTAGTAATACATAGTAATGACAGCAAACCTTCATTAAGCTTATTTATCTTAAATAATAGGCCCTCTTCTAAGTACTTTTCTTATGTCAACTCTCCACAACATTCTCTGTGAAGGAGGCACAGGTACTATGATTAGCACCACTTACAGAAGGGGAAACCAAGGCATGGGTGGGCTAAAAGGCAGAATCTGGGTTCAAATCCAGGTGATATGGCTCCCAGGTTGGCATGTGACGATGACACCATTGTGTGTCAGTGTAACCTGGCAGTGTGGATCACAGAGTCTCTACCATACACCCTAAGTTCTCCCCAAAGACCATTTTAGTCCTGGTCCCCTCTCCCCTGAGAATGCCCTTCTCTTTCTTATCAAACCCTATAGAAGTCTTTATTTTCACTTTCTTGATGTTATTGTTTGCAACACAAAGCTTTTTAAATTTTAATAAAGTACAATTTTGCAATTTTTTTAATGATTAGTGTTTCTTGGTTATTGTTTAACCTAATTCCCTTTTCCAATTGTTTGTTTAGGTTCCCATCTTTGTTCTTGAAGGTTTTAAAACCTAGTGATTCTTGATTATCTGTTCATATTTAAGAAAGAAACAGATTGTGGCCAGGTGCGGTGGCTCACGCCTGTAATCCCAGCGCTTTGGGAGGCTGAGGCGGGTGGATCATGAGGTCAGGAGATCGAGACCATCCTGGCTAACACGGTGAAACCCCGCCTCTACTAAAAATACAAAAAATTAGCTGGGCATGGTGGCAGGGGCCTGTAGTCCCAGCTACTCGGGAGGCTGACGCAGGAGAATGGTGGGAACCTGGGAGGCAGAGCTTGCAGTGAGCCGAGATTGTGCCACTGCACTCCAGCCTGGGTGACAGTGAGACTCTGTCTCAAAAAAAAAAAAAAAAAAAAAAAAAAAATTTCTGCATGTCTGTGAGAATGTTTCCAGAAAAGATTAGCATTTGAATTGGTGAACCTAGTAAAGGAGACGGCCCTCTCCAATGTGCATGGGCATCATCCAATCAGTTGAAGGCCTGAATAGAACAAAAAAGTGGAGGAAAGTTGACTTTGCTCTCTGCCTGATTGAGCTGGGACGTAGGGCTTCTGCACTCACTGTTCTTGGTTCTGAGGCTTTCTGACTTGAACTGGAATCAATACCCTCAGCACTTCTGCATTCAAGTCCTGCAAACTACACTACCAGCTTTCCTGGGTCGCCAGCTTGCACAACGCAGATTGTGAGACTTCTCAGCCTGCATAATCGAGTGAGCCAATAGCTTACAATAAATCTCTTTCTAGAAATATTAATATGCCTCCTATTGGTTCTGTTTCTGTGGAGAATCCTAACACATTACTTTTTAAAGTGTGCAAAATGCAAATTAAAATCATGAGAAACAGTCAGGTGCAATGGCTTACACCTGTAATCCCAGCACTTTGGGAGGCCGGGAGTTGGAGACCAGCCTGGCCAACATGGCGAAACCTTGTCTCTACTAAAAATACAAAAAAATTAGCCAGGCATGGTGGCACACACCTGTAGTCCCAACTACTTGGGAGGCTGAGGCAGGAGAATCACTTGAACCCGGGAGGTGGAGGTTCCAGTGAGCTGAGATCATGCCACTGCACTCCAGCCTGGGCAACAGAGCAAGACTCTGTCTCAAAAAATAAATACATACACACACACACAAAAATAAAATAATGAGAAGTCACTACAAAACCAACCAAAAGCTAAAAGACCGGCAATACTAAATATTGGCAAAATAAGGGCCAACTGGAGGTCTCATACCTTGGTGGTGGGAATATAAAATGGTACAATCACGTTTGAAAACTTAGTTTCTTTAAAAGTTAAACATACTTTTACTTTATGGCCCAGAAATTCTACTCCTAGGTATTTATTCAAGAGAAATACAAATATGTCTACAAAAAGACCTGTGTAAGAATGTTTATAGTAGCTTTATTCATAATAGTTAAAAACTATAAACAGCCAGGTGTTCAACAGGAGAATGGATAAAAACATCATATATTCATACAGTGGAGTATTATTGGCAATAAAAAGAACAAACCACTGATATATACAACCATATAAGCAAGTCACAAAAACATGCTGGGCAAAAGAACTCAGACACAAAAGTGTACACACTGGATAATTTTGTTTACATGAAGATTGAGAATAGACAAAACTAATTCTTTTTTGGATAGCAAATTGTACAACAAACAATGTATGGAGAAAAAAAGTGCTTGCAATTAAGAAGCTTTTTATTTTTTACATAGATGGATGTTGGTTGGTTACATAAATGGATGCCAGTGGTTTCATTGCCATCATTGCTTCCTTTTTTCATTTAAATAACACATTTAGACTGATGCAGAGTTATAATATAAACATAAGATTCTACATAAGATTTTTTTTTTTTTTTTTTTGGAGACGGAGTCTTGCTCTGTCACCCAGGCTGGAGTGCAGTGGCCGGATCTCAGCTCACTGCAAGCTCCGCCTCCCGGGTTCACGCCATTCTCCTGCCTCAGCCTCCCGAGTAGCTGGGACTACAGGCGCCCGCCACCTCGCCCGGCTAGTTTTTTGTATTTTTTAGTAGAGATGGGGTTTCACCATGTTAGCCAGGATGGTCTCGATCTCCTGACCTTGTGATCCGCCCGTCTCGGCCTCCCAAAGCGCTGGGATTACAGGCTTGAGCCACCGCGCCTGGCCTAAGATTCTTCTTTATATTGACTCATGAGAAATAATCATTTTGGTGGGTACAGAGAAAAATATAGTATTTGTTTTATGAATCTGATACCTTTTTTCCCCCAGATCTTTCAGGGATGAAGAAGCTGATAACCTTTTAGCTTTGACAAAAATGTATTCATTGTATTGAGAAAAATCATATTGAGAAAATCTTTACACACAAAGAAACTGTAAGGGCATTTACAGCTTTGGAACATCACAAACAAAAATTAGGTTACCTACTTTTAAATAATGTTTTTAAACAGATTGTATCAAAATCACAAACATCAAGGATGCCGTAGCAAAATAATGAAAGGATTAGGGAACTTGTCCCAAGCCTAAGAAATACCCAGGAACCCATTTCCAAGATTTAGCTCTATCTTGCGTCTCCTATGTTTTCTCTTCCCCAAGTGGCTTCTTGCTGTAAATTTTTTTTTTTTTTAGACAGAGTCTTGCTGTGTCGGCTAGGCTGGAGTGCAGCGGCGAGATCCTGGCTCACTGCAACCTCCATCTCCTGGGCTCAAGCAATTCTCCTGCCTCAGCCTCCCAAGTAGCTGGGATTACAGGCGTGTGCCACCACGCCTGGCTAATTTTTGTATTTTTAGTGGAGACGGGGTTTCACTATGTTGGCCAGGCTGGTCTTGAACTGATCTCAGGTGATCCACCTGCCTCAGCCTCCCAAAGTGCTGGAACTACAGGCGTGAGTCACCCTGCCCGGCCCTTGCTGGGACTTTTCTACTCTAGGTTACTAAAGCTGAGGAAGCACTGCTTCCAGTGGTGAAAAGAAAAGAAAGTTGCAAGATGAGGCTGGAGGAAGAGGTTGTGAGGTGGGCTGGATAATGGAGGTCCCGGTAGACTACTAAGATTTATATCTAAGTGCAAGATGCAACTGAAAACAAAAGATCACGTGATCTGATTTACCTTCTAAGACATTCACTTCTACCACTCGGTGGAGAATGGAGGGGACATGATAATTAGAGGGATGGCTACCAATTAGGCGTCTAATAGGGAAGGAATATTGTATCAGGATTACTGGTTACAAGTGATAAGAAACAATGCCAGCTGATTTGAGCAGAATTTTTTTTTTTTTTAAAAGAACACTGGGTAGTTGAAAGACTGCAGGGAGAGGGGAGAACCAGGCTTGGAAAACAAGCATAGAAGGAAGCTTAATAGCTAGAGTCACACCACAAAGCTCAGTGAAGTCACGGCCACTGCCAAACCCTGGACACCACAGGATGTCACACAGCTGCCACTGGTAGCAGACAAGAAACTTGACCATTCGAGCTAGAACTACCCTTCTTCATCGCTCCCCCCAATGTTGCTGCCATTTCTGAGACATCCTTATCATCCACTTAAACACATTTTCCATTGTTCCTACTTCTTGAGAGTCACTAATTACTGATTTAGTTTAGATGCACCTGATTGACCAAGCCTAGGTCCTATACACATGCATATGCTGTAGATGCAAGAGCCTGGGTGCACAAGCATTTGTGGTGTTAAAGTGGGCTCTGCCTCCCATCAAGACTCATTCAATGGGTAACTTTCTAAAGGCAGTCTTAATGCCAGGGAGCTGAGCAGCAGAAAAAATGACACATGTTCAGTATCAGCATGGAAAGCTTGGTGTGGGGGATTATCGATTCCTTTCTATGCCCTTTGCCACTAATTTTGCTATCTCCCCAAGTAATATTAGGGATTTCCTCATTCCTTTTTTTTTTTTTGATGGGAGTCTGACTCTGTTGTCCAGGCTGGAGTGCAGTGGTGCAATCTCGGCTCACTGCAACATCTGCCTCCTGGGTTAAAGCCATTCTTCCACTTTAGCCTCCCAAGTAGCTGGGATTACAGGCACCTGCCATCATGCCCGGCGAACTTTTGTAGAGATGGGTTTTCACCATGTTGGCCAGGCTGGTCTTGAACCCCTGACTTCAGGTGATCCGTCTGCCTTGGCCTCCCAAAGTGCTGGGATTACAGGCGTAAGCCACCACACCCAGCTGATTTCCTCATTCCTTGACTTTCGCCTTGGCCATGTAGATTTGCCTTGGGAAATTAGTAGACGTAATACAAGCATTTGAAATGAATCTGGGCGAACTTGTTTCTGCCATCACCATTAGAGGAACTCGTGGTGGCTTGCCCACTTGTCCAGAGGCTGAGACATGTGGAGCAGACCCACACACCTGCAGGGTGAAGATGTTTCTGTCACTGCAGCCTAGTTTAGCCAACACCCTTGCTGCCATGCAGATGAGTTGAGAGCCTGGCTAAGATCAGCACAGCCAGAGGTGAACCCTGTCTCAGTGAGCTAAACAAATGCTTATTATTGTACGCCTAAGATTTTACGATTAGTTATTATGCAGCAACAGCTGACTAAACACACTTGAATATTCCAAGGAGCTCCATAAAGGTGATAGAAAGGTTGGCAAATAAGCATACAAAAGCTTTAATTAAGGCAACAAGGAGTGTTCCAGAATATAATTTTTTTTCCTCCCACCTCAGCCCAAGTAACTGGGACTACAGGTGTGAGCCACTGTGCCCAGCTAATTTATTTTGTAAATGCAGGGTTTCACCGTGCTGTCCAAGCTGGTCTTGAACTCCTGAGCTCGTAATCCACCTGCCTTGGCCTTGCAAAGTGCTAGGATTACAATGAGCCACTGCACTTGGCGATACTGTATTGGGGGAGATAAGCAAAAATGAATGTGATGTGGCCAGGCGCGGTGGCTCAGGCCTGCAATCACAGCACTTTGGGAGGCCGCGGGAGGCGAATCACCTGATATCAGGAGTTTAAGACCAGCCTGGCCAACATGGCAAAACCGTCTCTACTGAAAACACAAAAATTAGCCAGGCGTGGTGGCAGGTGTCTGTAATCCCAGCTACTCAGGAAGCTGAGGCAGGAGAATTGCTTGAACCGCTGGGAGGTGAAGGTTGCAGTGAGACAAGATGGTGCCACTGCACTCCAGCCTAGGTGACAAGAGCTCAACTTTGTATCACAAAAAACAAACAAAAAAACAGCAATGAATGGGATGAATGGAAGACAACTATGCCCTATTCACCGTTGTTACTTGCCTTGAGATGGAGTGAATAAAAGCAAACTTTAAAGAGCACAGGCAAAGTTAGAAGCATATATGTCCTTTCACATGAGATAGTCCAGATATTTCCAAACTTGAGCAAAGTGCTTTTATCAATCAACTTTGTGTTAAGACTAAGGATTCAAGGCCCTTTCATAGTTTCTGGTAGGTCAATTAGTACAGCCCTGGAAAATAATTTAGTGATGCGTATTGGTACATTCAAGAACTTTAAAAATGTTCATACACCTTACGATTCAGTTAATTCTAATTTAGGATTTAAAAATAGAGAATCTGGCCAGATGCGGTGGCTCACGCCTGTAATCCCAACACTTTACAGAAGCCAAGGTGGGAGGGCTGAGATCAGCCTGGGCAACATAATGCGACCCCTCTCTTAAAATTAGCTGAACTTGGGCCAGGACACGGTGGCTCACGCCTGTAATCCTGGCACGTTGGGAGGCCAAGGCAGGCGGATCACAAGGTCAGTAGTTTGAGATGAGCCTGGCAACACTGTGAAACCCCGTCTCTACTAAAAATACAAAAATTAGCGTGGTGGCAGGCGCCTGTAATCCCAGCTACTTCGGTGGCTGAGGCAGGAGAATCGCTTGAACCCGAGACAGGTTGCAGTGAGCTGAGATCATATCACTGCACTCGAACCTGGGTAACAAAGCACGATTCCCTCTCAAAAAAAACAAACACAAAAAATAACTGGACCTGTAGTTCCCTACTTTGGAGACTGAAATGGGAGTATCACTTGAGTCCAGTTCAAGCCTGCAGTTCAGCTGCGATCACACTACTGTACTCCAGCCTGGGGTACACAGTGAGACCCTCTCTCAAAATCAACACAAACAGTACGTGTAGTTGGTATCAACTATATAGAAATGGTTTTCTCCAGTGAACTCTGGTACAGAAGCCAAGTCACATAGTACAATACAGGTATGGATATAAGGTCCCATAAAGGAATGACAAGAAAACAAATCCAGAATGTTATTTTCAGTGAAAATTACTGTCCCCCCTTCACAGGTAAACTTAATATTGCAGTTATTTCCATCAAAGTGTGTTTCACATTATTGCCAGTGCTGGCAGTAATGTTTAAACTTGAGCGGATATCCATGTTGGTATGTTCATTGCCTTTGCTTTACCAATCTATTCTGCTGCTCAAACCCTTTAACCACAAAGATGGTTAAGGTATTGATCTGTTCAGAAGATACCTGTAAACTCATGCCTATTTCTCCAGATGAAGACAATGAGCAAGGTTTTTTCTTGAGGTCCTAGTCTTTGTTTTCATGTAATCCTCTGTACCTAGCTGCGCACAACCTTTGATTCCCCCTGAACAGTCTGTTGGTCAGAAGTTTTACCAATAACCTATGTAACACAAAACTTGTGTATATATTGTGTATCTGTTCTTATAATCCTTATTTTCTACATCAAAGTGGATCAGAAGTCTTCATCCTCCATCATCTTCAAATTGAGTAGGCTGAGGGAGGGGGGGTGCCGGTCTTGCTGCCTCAAGGGTGGCAGAGGCAGAAGAAAATTCCTGTAAGGAGACCCACACAGTTCAAACCCATGATGTTGGTCAACTATCATTTCTGGTTAAGTTTGAGTATTTATCTTTCTACAACATAGTTCAATAGTTGCAGGTGTCTTTGGCAAAAGACTAGTGTGTTTTTATTTCTGTGAATGTAATACCTAGTTTTTTTGGGATGGAGTATCACTCTTGTTGCCCAGGCTGCAGAGCAATGGCACAATCTCAGCTCACCGCAATCTCTGCCTCCCAGGTTCAAGCGATTCTCCTGCCTCACCCTCCCAAGTAGCTGAGATTACAGGCATCTGCCACCACACCAGGCTAATTTTTGTATTTCTAGTAGAGACGGGGTTTCGCCATGTTGGCCAGGCTGGTCTCCAACTCCCACCCGCCTTGGCCTCCCAAAGTATTGGGATTACAGGCATGAGCCACTGCGCCCAGCCTGAACCTAGTATCTAGTTAACTACAGCTTGAAATTCCTGCCAGGTCCTTTCACACACTAATTGTATCTTGCTCCTTTTAATTAACCCTGCCAACTTCAGTTTCTAGGGGTTAACAGTGATTACTTGGTCTTGGCTGGGTGTGGGTGGCTCATGCCTGTAACCTCAGCACTTTGGGAGGCCGAGGTGGGTGGATCACCCTAGGTCAGGAGTTTGAGACCAGCCTGACCAATGTGGTGAAATCGTCTCTACTAAAAATACAAAAATTAGCTGGGCATGGTGGTGCGTGTCTGTAATCCCAGCTACTTGGGAGGCTGAGGCAGGAGAATCACTTGAACCTGGGAGGTAGAGGTTGCAGTGAGCTGAAATCCCGCCATTGTACTCCAACCTGGGCAAGAGTGAAACTGTGTCTCAAAACACACACACACATACACACAAACCAACCAACCAAACCAAAACCCCCACACAACAAAAAACAGTGATTACCTGGTCTCTACAAACGTGGAATCCCATTTCAGTTCATCTTCTCTTGCCAGGGCAGTATAACTCTTGAAACAGTTTTCTTAACTTCATCAACTGATTACTCATGGAAAAAAAGGATTATTTTGGGTCTTGTCTTGTAAGGGGCAGAATGAGTGGAATAGAACCAATCCAGTATTCTTGTCACTTTCAAGTCTTTACATTATATATAAAAGATTATATATAATCCTTTATACTGTATACAATAACCCCTTACAAAGCATTAAGTCCAATCCTACAAGAGTCGATCACATAAAAACCACTGAGATGGCATGCTGAAGGAATACCGGTGGTGTGTCCACTGCTAATAACAAACCCAGCCTAATCCATCTTCAAAATTTCCGTCGAATTTACAGAAATTTTGATAATGCAAACCAAATCCTTTTATTTCTTCTGGGTGAAACTTCTAATTCTCAATGTCTCCTCCTGGGCCTTGCAGAATTGGAATCCTAGTCAATGGAATAAGAGGGCTAAGAGCTATTAGTTTCATCCTAAGGCATATATTCCTTATGTAGGGGCAACAGTGTAAACATTGTAGAGCTTGAGCATTCTCTAACATGTAGTTAGATTTCCGTAAGGAAATGCGCAACCTAGATCCCTCACATGCACACTTCACAATAGGGTTCTTGCTATGAAAATCTACTGCTGTTGCTGATCTGACAGGAGGCGGAGCTCAGGCAATTCATGGCCAGGAGGTTGGAAACCCCTGCTCCCAGGTCTACAAATCTTTTGACACAGCCTTGTTTACATTGTTGGGACTCTGTTTATTTCCTGAGAAGTTTCACAAGGGCCTTACAGTATGAAACTATTTAACTGAGCAATCTTTCAAATGAACTTTGCATTTGGTTTTAGTAGTCTCAGCCCTACAGCTATAAGCAACGGATTGTTTGTACTGGCATATAAAAGCCTCCAAGTCCCTTTGCCTTGAGGCAAGAACTTTAAGACTCAAATTTATCCTTTCCCATAGTTTTTTTGGTCTGATTCAACTGCTGCCTTTCATGAAACTGGTGACTAGCATTACAGCACATCAAAAGACTACCACTTTGTGTAGTACCACTACTACTATTCAGTCTGTCCCAACCTGGTAAAATTCCAAGTTTTCCTCAAGGTCTTTTGCCTGTTAACATTCTTCATGGCCATGTCAAATACTTAAAATTCTTTAAAAGACAGAAAAATAACTCAGACTAGCCTAAAAAAGGAAACTTTTAACCAGCAGGATAAAGGACAGCTACACGACAAAAGGGCTAAAACTCAGGCTTTAAGACAGAAACTGAGGGTTATGTTGGAGATTATCGACACCCTGAACAGTAAGTTTTACAAATTAAGACCTGCCAATACTGCCTATGCTCCATTACTGGTATTTTCCATCACCCAGCTACCCAGATTTGAGGCTGAATGGCATCACGATTAACAGAACTATGGACTAACATCACCTAGGTTCAGATCGTGGCATTGCCACCTAAACAGCTATTTGAACTAAGGTAAGTTACATCATTTCATTGCTAAAGATTGTATATAAAGTGCTTCTCAAAGTACCTGAAATGTACTAGTATCTAAATGCGATAAAGGTTAGCAAGGTAACAAAAGAATCTACATATAGCAACATCTCTGCAATGGTCATGAAAATTACTTAAATACAAAAGAAAACTAAGAACATGTATTTCAAGTACCCTCAGTCTAGTTATTTACTATAACTCCATCCCCAAATGGATATCCCTCTGAATTTTTCAGGAACAGAAACAGAAATTAATCTCCCCCTCCCCAAAATAGCAAAGATACATCTCAGTCCAAGGAACACATTGCCCTAACAATTAACTACAGAAGAACTCTAATAGAACAAGAACACTTCTTTGTAAACAGCTGCACCAGCATTTTTCTTTCCATTTGCGTTTATTTAAACACAGTTCTCAAAACATTTGAGTGAAATTGGGCCTCCTTTGGTAAGCAAAGGACCTGAAAATAATATTTAAAAAATGAACAGGCAAAGTCTTCAGTTCATCCATGACACAGGTGTAGTGTTCCCTTCTCTTATCATGTACTCTGAAGCACCCAGTTTTTTCATATAGTCTAAAAGCTAGAAGAACAAGAGTATATTTGTGGTGGAATGTATTGTCACTTGCTGATAACTAGTTGAAATACCATTATCCCCTTGTAACAGCTTTTTAAGAAACAGCCTTTTAAGGCATACACTGTGTAACTCTTCGTTTCTTATTTCCTGCTATACATATTACAGATTACATAAAAGCTGACAAATCCACATTTATATAAGCATTAAGCACTGGCTGTATTTTAAGGTTTTTAGTTCTAATACTAGCAGTACAGAGTTACAGAGCATAATTTTTAACATTTAGTTGCAGTTATATAAGTATGGTATGTTTCATGGACTGGAGGAAAATGGGCATTTGTCTTTAAATTTACTACTGACAACTTAATCTGAATAGTTCTGCTAAGCATTGATATGTTAGAAAGAAAAGTAAAAATCAAACTGTTTATTGTTGCTTTTTGCCATTTGGTAGCATTTTACACAGGCTTCGATCTTCAGAATACCCTGGATTCAGTAGAAAAACCTTTTAAATGAAGTTTTGTACAATAGAAACTTCTCAGCAGTCAAAATTTAGACTGTAAAAAAATACATGCAAAACATACTTTTCTGAAAACACTTAACTTTGAACAAAGCACCGAACTACACAAATGCAGAATGAAAACAGCATTTCAACTCCACCAAAAGTAGTCATCATAAAAGGTGTAAAAGTCACCTAACTTCACTAGGCACTGTTCACTTTTTAAACAAGAGACAATAAAAAATATTGTCCACAAACAATATCCCAGCTCTAGGGCAGGTTTCAGAAAGTCTTCATGCTTTAATAGCGACCTAGGAAGAGAAGAATGAACATGCTTTAATATTAAGTGAACTAATTATCAAATATACTTTAATGCTGAGAATTTCAGAATATTCTGCCATTAAGAAATTCCTATGTACCAGACCCCTCCACCCCCAAACAGAGAAAGACTTCCATGTAAGTATTACACTAGAAATGAGATAGCAATGTTGCATAACAGAAATTGCTGGGAAGTATAACTCAATCTGAGAGCTAAAAGTAATCCATGTTTCTGTGCTGTCCAAAAATTTTTAAGGACTCTTGAAAAGCTACTAAAGTTACTATTTCAGTTAGAAACAACAGGAGTCTCTGAGCCTACTCTGGCTCAGGAGGCTCTCCAATTTTTCCTTCTTAAAAAATAATAGGATTCTAAGGGTTGTTTCCATAAACTTTCTTGAACCAAAAAACCATTCAGGGTGTGTGCAGAATCATAGGTATAGATAAAACTACCTGAAAGCAATCCATTATCTGCAAAAGGGAATAGTTACTTGGTGTATTTTGTCAACAGAGCAAGCCATACTACAACAATATAAACAACCATTAAGATAAAAACTTACGAGGTGAATATGATCGAGATCTGGAACGTGATCTGTATCCTCCACGACTATAGTAAGGAGAAGGTGACCGCCTTCTATAAACAAATGTCAAGATTGTCTAAGTCTCAATAATTAGACCAAACATATAAATTTACGACTATAAATACTGCCCTTTTATCAGTTCCCAAAAAAGGAAACGCTGCATGAACCTTCGATGTCTGTTTAAGTCTTGAGAATGAAGTACATTATCAGGCCCAAGTACCAAATAACTTTCAGGTCAAATAATCCTTGCTATATTTTAATCTGCTTATCTCTTAAATTTTGTGAAGTATGATTAAGAGAGGTAAAAGAAAAATTCCTGGCTGGGTGCGTGGCTCACGCCTGTAATCCCAGCACTTTGGGAGGCCAAGGCAGGAGGATCACTTGAGGCCAGGAGTTTGACCAGCCTGGCCAACGTGGTGAAAACCTGTCTCTACTACAATACAAAAAAATTAGCTATGTATGTGTGGTGGTGCACGCTTGTAATCCCAGCTACTTGGGAGGCAGAGACTGCAGTGAGCTGAAATTGCTCCACTGTACTCCAGCCTAGGCAACAGTGTTGCTCTGTCTCCAAAAATTAAAAATGAGAGAAAATTCCCATACCATTCAATAATTCCAACAGCACCCTCATGAATACCCAAAACTAATTCCACAAGTACTTCAGGATTTAGCTTTGTGTAAAAAAAGCTGTTCATGTGCTATTAGATGCTTACAAAAAGCAAATAAAATGTAATACAAGAACATAATGACAAAAAAATGAGTTCTTATCAGTGACTTTAACTTCACTTTAAAGTCACTTTAACATCACTGTACCTCATCAAGGTATAAAATGGTACCACTAAATAATAACCCATTGTAAACCCAATTAATTTTTATAAATATACAAAGATTTTACGTAGTCATTTAGTTTCCGTTAGAATATTTTCATGAGCTTCAAACAGTAAGATTTTGGGCATTCCACTTATAATTTACCAAAACATTAGTAGGCAAACATCTTTATGTGAAACTTTCTACAGTTGTACAGATGCTAAGTCCTCTCCTGGCGTACCTATAAATCTGATCCCTGTCTTGAGCAGCTCTCCATCCTCCTCCTCCGCCACCTCCTCCTCTGTGAAGACAGAAAGGCAACAGGCATTCCGTTTGTAAGTTTTAAAAAATGATGTCATTCATTTAGTAAAATAAAAACTTTCATACAGCATGAATGAGATGTTTCTTGCAGGTCAAGTGATTTGCCACTCTTTTTAGAAACCTGCATAGGGTTCTCTCTGGTGGCTGAAACGAGTAGTATTAGAACACAGAACATTCCTAAGTAAATGCTCTTCAAAAAAAAAAAAACAAACAAACAAACAAAAAAAACCACCAAACAAACAGCTTAATCTCAGTCTCAACAAATCAGTACCTTTAGTACCATTCAACAGAGTGATGCTTTAAATAAAAAAGTGTTTTCATGGGTGATAAAATGCTGAACAAGAATACACTTACAGACTCACTTTCAGACAATGATTAACAACTGTTAACTTCTTAAACATTACCAAATAATCCACAAAAAAGACATCCATACCTCAATACCATTATCAATGACAACAGTGGTCAATACTAACTGTATTATTTGACTTGTCAAATTACACATTTTGACAAAGCAAGGGAGGACCAAAATGTCACGATTTTACTTCATTCTTATTTTTGGAAGTATTCTCAAAGGTATCTTTATTTTTAAAATATGATTGACATTTCCCTACCCAAACCCGGAAATACCAAATTTTTGGCAACAATAAAGAGCGACTTACCCTTGTCATACTAAATTAATGTCGTAAAGTTATTTTCTGGACTCTTTCAAGGCATCAGTTTTACCTGCCCTCTAAGTGTACGATGCATGCATTAGAGATTCCAAGAAACTGCCTGAAAGTGGTGGCTTTCTAAAATGGCTTATGAAATTTGCTTTTACAAGACTAAGACAGAGGCTATAATTTTTTTTTTTTTTAATTTTTAAGGTGGGGTCTTGCTCTGGTGGGAGGAGACTCAGATGGGAGTGTACCTGGCTCACCGCAGCTTCAATCTCCCCAGATTCCTGCCTCAATTTTTTACAGATGGGGTCTCCCCATGCTGCCCAGGTCAGTCTCAAATTCCGGGGCTCAAGCAATCCCCCCGTCTCAGCCTATAATTCTGCTTTCATTATTACTATTATTATTATTTTTTTTTTGGAGAGAGTCTCGCTCTGTTGCCCAGAGTGGAGTGCAGTGGTGCAATCTCAATTCACTGTAACCTGTCTCCCGGGTTCTAGCAATTCATCTGCCTCAGCCTTCCGAGTAGCTGGGACTACAGGCATGCACCACCATGCCCGGCTAATTTTTGTATTTTTAGTAGAGACGGGGTTCACCATGTTGGCCAGGCTGGACCTCAGGTTATCTGCCTGCCTTGGCCTCCCAAAGTATTGGGATTACAGGTGTGAGCCACTGTGCCCAGCCTCATTCAATGTTTAAAAAGAATACATTTTATTATTAACATTGTAAGTTATCATCTAAATCCCATTTATATTCTAGAATATTTGAACAGAAATCCAATTACACATTAAATTGATTAAAAGACACAGAACCTTAAAATCTGATTTACGCTTCTGCTCTGCATTTCTAGAGTAAAAGTACTAAAGCAAAGCTTTTACCAAGGGCTAAAACTTAAGCATAGTGCTGCTCTGTACACTACTGAGATTCAGACGTTGACCTTTCTACCTCATAACTTACCTGTATGATCTGCTATAGTAGTCCCGATCATCATAGCCCCGATCATATCCTCTGTCATAATAATCCCGACGGCGAGAGCTGCCACTATAAAGAAAAAAATAGCAGGTGACCTCCCTTATCTTTCTGGACATGACTTTTTATATCTGCTAGTAGGTCTTTTCTGACACATTAATTGGAAAATAAACATTATTCCTGTTAAAATTCTCACCTATATTGAACAAACATTGCCCTTTCCCCTGTTTCTACATAAACCTATTTTTAAAAATCTTTGGTTAAGGAGGCACACAGATCCTGCCAGATGTCAATTTGCATATCCCACATATTTCTAAGAGGAAAGAAAAACAGTATCACTTTGCTCTATTTAAGAAAATTTAGGCTGGGCGCAGTCACTCACACCTATAATCCCAGCACTTTGGGAGGCCGAGGAGGGCAGATCACAAGATCAGGAGATTGAGAACATCCTGGCTAACATGGTGAAAACCTGTCTCTACTAAAAATACAAAAAATTAGCAGGGCATGGTGACAGGTGCCTGTAGTCCCAGCTACTCGGGAGGTTGAGGCAGGAGAACCACTTGGATCCGGGAGGCGAAGGCTGCAGTGAACCGAGATTGCGCCACTGCACTCCAGCCTGGGCAACAGAGCGAGACTCCGTCTCAAAACGAAACAAAAACAAAATCAAACAACAACAACAAAAACAAAAAAGAAAATTTAAAAGTGCACTTGACCAAGGTTTACAGTTTTACCTGTAATAGTTAAACTTAAAATCAATCAACAGTCAAGTTTATGGCACAAATCTAAGTGCTGAAGACTTTCCACTAATGTGTTTCTTTGATAAGTGAACAATTACCAAGTATATTTATTTTGAAAATAAACTTACTAAGTAGGTCTCCCCATGTAAATTCCTGGTGTTGGTGTATGGGGTCTTTTTGTTATAGAGAAATCAACTCTGATCCTACGCCCATCAAGTTCCATTCCATTGGCACGTTCTTTAGCCTTCAAAAGATAAATAAATTGTTATATACATCCTGAACAAAGCCACTAATTATCCCATGGCTGAGTAAGGTCCCACTGCACACCTCAGTTAGGTGCATTATCTTAATGTTAGCCAAAACATAAGGTCTACAACTTACAATGTGTTGTTCCCTCCACTAAATGTTCATTTGTAAAAGCTACTCATAAAAACGTGAAGCAATTATTTTACCTAACTATAATCCTGACAGTATTTCCAGCTTCAAAGCAGCACACAATTGGCAAATTACAGCCTGTAGGTCAAATCTGGCCAGCTGGCTGTCTCTGTATAACCCATAAGCTAAGAATTTAAATAACTAGGGGGAAAAAATAGTATTTCATGACAAGTGAAGAAACACGAATTCCAAATTCCAGTGCCCCAAAATAATCTTTTATTGGAATATGGCCCCACTCATTTATCTGGCTGCTGTTGGGTTAAAACAGCAGAGTTAAATAGTTGTGACTGAGATCCTATGATTCATGAAACCTGAACATATTATTTAACCCTTGAAGTTTTCTTAGCCCTTCTCTGGAAGCCAAAAGCTAAGACTGAAGCAAAGTCTTAAGTACAAATAGTTCCTTTTCCCAGAGTCCGTATTAACAGCATACATTTAAAAAATAAAAATAACTCATTTCGAACACATTAAAGTTTATTCATAATTTGAGGAAACATCCTTTTACCTAAATAGAATTAAAATTTCTAATTCCAATACTATGCTATCTTCCAGTTCAGATGTTCAAGCTAGTGTTTATGCCCCAGACAGTTTCTGGCACTAGAGATTAAGATAAAATTTATGCTATTTTCTGAGAGCTGTGACCCTATTGAAAAAATTTAATTAGGAAATGGGTGAACTCAAGCGAATCCTACTTACACCTTTGGCATCTCAATTTTTCCTAAAATGAAGCTGTGTATCTTAAGAGGTCTCTTCAAATCTTAAAATTCCACAAAGTCACTCATTGTAACTAGCTGCATTCAGCTTTTAATTGTTCCATTAGTAGGTTACCCCTTTAAAAATTTATCGTTTTAAAAATTTTTAATTTCCATAAAGACCTACTTAAAGTGATTTTACCTGGAGCTCAATTCCTAATTTCAACATTGACTATCAGAGAGCTTGTCATTAAATGTTTCTCAGTTTTTCCTCTTCTCTATACTTGGAGACGACTTGAGCTACCATCCTTTCTGTACCTGAAGTCTGAATTTCTTAAATGGGATCTAGCCTCACATATCTTGACTCCTATATTCTGCCTCAAGTCAAAATCCAAATATGACATCATTCACTTGCCAAAAAAGGAACATAACTTTGCTTTTGGTTATTTTCGACTCTAGAATGTAAACTCAATGTAAACACTGACTACATATCCTGGTGGAATTGGGGTATAGTTGACCCCAGTAGGTGGCAACTAATAAAGTAGGTGGTAGGACCAACTTCCCCAAGTTATACAAAATTTTCTGTTATTGTGCAGGTATCTCAGTCTCCACAAGAGGCTGGAGAAAAAGTTCGAAGTATTATTGACTTGTCCTTGTCCCTATCCTAGCAACTGGTCACTGGTACTTGGTGTTAACAATAGAACTGGTGGTTTACAAAGGAACAGGTCGACTTTTACTTACTTCCTTGGCATCATCTACATTTTCAAAATATACAAAGGCAAATCCTCTTGAACGCCTAGACTGCTGGTCATATACAATAGACACATCGGCAATGGGACCATATTTAGAGAACACTTCTCTTAGATCTCTTTCTGTGGTGTACAAGCTCAGCCCAAATACTCCAAGACAACAGTTAGGATCAGGATTTGCCTAGGGAAAAAAAAAATTTTTTAAACTTTGGAAAGTTGTCATAAAATCAAAGTATTTAAAAAAGGGAGCTATATACTAGCCAAAATGTCACTAACAAGAAAATTACATAATAATTAGACCAAATACCACTTGGAAATTACAAAATTACAGCAAGTACTATAAGCATTTTTGGGAATGGGTAGGAAAAATGCAAAAGAAAAAATTTCAACCTTAGAATTAAATGGGGAAACAATCACTCGTGCTGGTGACAAGCAACCTGCATCTTTCCTTCTATGAATTTACTCTTACAAAAATCCACATATTCATAACATGACACACAAGGATAACTGGAACCACAGAGTCCATCAGCTAGAAAAAATTTTAATGTTAACACATTTTCCATTCAATAAAATGCTCTGAATTGATGAGCATGTATGGGTTGATTTTTCAAGAAACACAATGCACAAGTGTATGTACATAAATGAAGCCCAAGGGGATGTGTACCAAACCATTTTACAGGTCATAAACAGCTTGCAATCATAAGAAACAAGAGTTGGCCAGGTGCAGTGGCTCATGCTTGTAATCCAAACACTTTGGGAGGCCAAGGCTGGTGAACTGCTTGATGCTCAGGAGAGTTTTGAGACTAGCCTGGGCAACACAGAGACCCCATGTCTATAAAAATACAAGAAGTAACTGGGTGTGATGGTGCATGCCTGTAGTCCTAGCTACTCAGGAGGCTGAGGTGAGCGGATCGCTTAAGCCTGGAAGGTAGGATGCAGTAAGCTGAAATTGCACCACTGCACTCCAGACTGGGTGACAGAGTGAGGTCCTGTCTCAAAAAAAGATGACAGAGGAAAGAATAAAGAGTGAACCATATGTTGCTAACATTCCAGATGCTGTGATGAATTTACCTAAAGATTCCATTTATTTCATAAACTAACAATTTACTAGGGAAAAATTCTACTCTACTGTAAAAACATTAAGTCCCCCCGCATCCTCCTCCTAAACCACTTGGATTATACAATGAAATCACAATAAATATCTCATTTGAAGTCTTTCATGAAATGTAAAACACCTTAACAACACCAAAAAGAAATTAGCTTCAAATTAAATGAGAAAGTTAGGAGAGCATCTAATTGGGTTTATGCAGCCTGGAAAAAAAGAGTAACGTGAGCATACAACTATATTTTGAACTAATGTGCTAATACTATAGTACAGTATAGTAATGCACAGTGGGAAGTTTCTTTTGATGGGCTAAGGAGTTACATCATCACTGTGTCAGTATTATGCTTAAATGACAGGTAGCCCAAACGCAGACCCCTTCATGAAGATTAACTTAAAAGACAGTCTCAAAACACTAAAAAGTTCACTCAGGCACCCACTGCTAAAGCTCTATTGTCAAAATCAGCTCTAACTTTAAGAAAAAGTAAATTTAGGCAATTCACTGCTTCAAAACCAGTTTTTCGCCTTACCCGATTCCCAACATGACGCCTGCGAGTAGACATGGGAGAATGGCTGTGGCTGTGCCGTCTACGATAATCTCGACTGTAAGACCTGCTACGTGATCTTCTATGGGAGCGGGAGCGAGACCGTGACCGGGTATAATGCCTTCGGGAGCTTCTTCTGGATCTAGACCTGCAAGACAAAGACACCTCCCTAAGGTTACGATTGACAACAGATACTATCTTCTTTAAGTTTATTACTCTATTCTGAAGTTAAACTCCAAAAGAGGGAACAATCCAGGAATATGCTAACATGGTTACCAACTTAATAGGATCAATACTTTTCTTCTCTATTAAGTCATTTCAACTTTGCTAGGAAGCGTTCTAAAAACCACAAGCTCTCCTCCAGTATTTCTTCCAATTAAAGACACATTACTTATCTTTTGCAAAACAAGGCATGCAGTATTTTACTAAGTTGGCTTGTGCCCATCTTTCCCCCTCAGAAAACCATTTCTCTACTTTTCTGTCACCCATTATGCCCATCATTAACTTAATACAGTAACAAAATCACAAGTATTCCCCAGCAGCTAAAAACAAAGACAAAAAAAATCGAGTGGCTCTTGACTAACTAGAGTGACTCTAAGTTGTCATCGAAACCAGGACACATTTAAGAAAAGGGGTGCTGTTAATTATGCCTGACCACAGGCATAAACTGGTATTGTCCCAGGCAAACCAGGATGTGTATATATATAGCCTACTCTTCACCAACATTAAAAAAAAAAAAAGCGCACCACGTATATACTTATTTATCAAGAATTGCAATTACTGAAAGCCAGTGTTCTGCAGTCTATTTGCCATACTAATAAGCAATTTACTTACATTCAGCAAATCCTCACAACCACCCTGAACTGGTACTGTATTTCTAATTTGCCTTTTATAAAGAAGCTAATGCTGAAAGGTTATATAATCTGCCCAAACCAACAAAAATAGAGAACCCTGACTCCAAAAGCCCAGGCTCTTAACCGCTTTTAGTCTTGCCTCCCAGAACTTAAGTTCACTTCTAGTGCCAATATTTAATAGGCCAACAAATAATCTAACCTTCTCTAACTTCCTGGTTTACAAAACACGCACCAATTTCAGAGCTAAGAGTAACGAGGAAATCTCAAGACAGTCTTTCTTACCTAGATTCAGATCTGGACCTGGACTTTGATCTGGAACGCCTGGAATCTTCCTTGGAGCGAGACCTTGCAGGGGTATGCCTTGCAGATTTCCCCGATCCGTGAGCACTTCCACTTCTGGAAGCAGAACGGGATTCCTACACGTAGATGTTAAAAGTTTAATTTGCACACTTTCTGGGCAACTTTAAAAACAAATAAGCTGCTGTGAGATAAATGGCGAGGGACAGCAATCCCCTTCCAAGATAAGAAAATATAGGTAAGGGCAGGAACTGAGTATACCTGGTGTTAATAGTTTCATTGCTCCAAATGACATAAGTCAATTAACTTGTCCTTTCTTCCACCTTTTTGGAGCAGGGATAAGAATTATTTGACCCCACTTCCTTCAGAAAGGGGTGCCAAAGTCAAGCAGTTAAGGGAACTGTCCAAGGACTGTGTTTCAGAATGTTACTCCATAAAGACTAGGGTGAGACGGAACCTTATTAACTATGACACCTATACTTTATACCTATTTCAATCAAGTTGCAATCAATAAAACAAACCCTATAAAATTTACATAATTTACTTAAAAAAATAGACCTTGACCTTTCAAGTTATTATTTATAATTCAGTGATAAAAGAGATAAAGATGATGATCTCAGTTTCAAATCCTAGAGAAAGGTAGAAACCTAGTGGAAAGCAAAGGCTAGCGTGAAAGACACTAAATCCTGTAAAACCCTATTGCATCTAACCATGGTGGGAGGCCCCCTAAAAAACTGAAAGCAACCAGATGGAGCTACAACAGAACAGCGAACCACACACAAATAAGAGTAGAGAAGATATCAGAGATCCTTCACAGTTTCTCCAGCTAAATGGAGATGAGCCAGGGCAAACTTGTGGGAAACCAGGAATTAACCTAACTTACCTAGTTAACTTAAGCACACATGAAAACCAGGGCAGCTAAATCAGGAGCTCCTAATCTAGGGCCCAGGAAGCGAAAGAGGATAGAAACTACATACAAAAGCCAAAGCTTTCCCAATCAAAATTGGGATTGGCTGGCATGTTAAGGGGTGGGGGGGATCTGTAATGAAAAATAGCAAAGGAATGGCTAACCAGGACAACTAGGTCATCAACGAGTTAAAGACACATAGTCAGAATTAATCAACAACAGGTATATTAAGTAATGAAACGAAGGAAAAGTTCTGCCAAGGCACCAAAACAGCAGATGAGGAAGGGACAGAACCTACTTACTCCTCATCACTCTGACAGGTAAAATTATCAAATAAGGCAACCTTTATTTTAGGCTATCCAACTTAGACAAAGTAAAGCCTGGTGAGCCTTTCTACTCAAGAGAGCAGAAATAGCAAGACTCAAAAGGAAGCAGTATTACGATAAGTCACTATATGGCATGAATCAAAGGTGAAGCTTCCACATAAAATTTAATCACAGGAGATTTCCTTGTGTGAAACATCTTCAGAGTATTCTGGACATTCTTGAAAGGAGAGAAGATAGAGGATTATTTTAAATTACACCTCAAAACACTTTAGAAGATAGTTTTGTGGTTTACAGCATAACGGAGAAAATTTGGATGATCCTTTGATGCTCAGGGAAAAAATGTATAATGTAACACAGAAGAGACAAATTAAGGTTTCACGTTTAACAGAGAAGGAAAGGCTAACTCATCCAGTAAAATGAGTTCAGGTCTCTAGGCCCAGACGACTCTAGAAACGTTCAAATGACTTCAAGGCCATTATAAAACATTGGTGAGGTGACATGAAACGTGACAGCCTTTCCCCTCTACCTCCCTCCATGAGTGACTGTAAAGAGATTAAAAGAAAAATATGATACCCTTCTTTATTAGTAAAGACAGCTGCCTTTAACATCAAGAAATGGTTAAAGGATGTAGTGATGCTCTGGGGATTCCAATAAATAACAATCCCTTGGAGTTCCCTATCAAGTATTCTGAAGACTCAAAAATGAGGGTGTAGTTTTTGCTACTTTTACCACAGGCAAAAATTAATACAGGTGAGAAAATAGAAATGGGGAACCCAAAAGTTGCTAAACGCCTATTTACTCCAACACTAGAAAGATTACCTCAATGGAAGTGAAAGCAGAATATGGATGTTTCACATTAACAGTTAAAAGACTACCAATAAAGTAACTGTAGTTAACAGAAATCAGTCGGCCCAGGAATCTGAGTATAAAGGAAGAATGGGTCAAGTCAAGATCCTCTTTAATAAGCTCCTGGCTTTATTTAACAGAAAAGCTTTTATTCTAAGCTAAGATGCTTCAGCAGCCTGTCCACTGAGGGAAGAGATACTACTCCTAACCTAGAAAATAAGACTTAATGAAGTTTTCTCCTTAAATTCCAGCAGATCACAGATATAATATTTGGGAAACCACAGTTTTCACTCAGCCTCCAAAACTAACGGACTACGCAGATACATTTTGTAAGCAATCATTTCTTAGGCCAGGAATAACGGAAATACCAGAATGCAAAGGCTTCCTTTTCTATACTGACACGTGTTTGGGACAGCACCTAAACGTCTCCATCTTTATCAGGGATATTTTCTTAAAAAAGTTAAAGCCTTCTGAAGTTATTTTGGCCATTTAACTGGCTGGGAAATACATATGCAAGGGAATAAATAAAGCTTGTCTACAAAAAATAAGACCTAAAATTAGCACCCAAATCGAAAGCATAATGTTAACTTTAAATATTAATGCAGACAGGCAAATCTGTAAAACCAGTTGGGGAAGCCCCTAAATCTAAGGATACTTCAAATTCCACTGTTAGGGCTGACACGGTCAACACATTAAAACCACACCAAGAGACAGAACTAACTGGACACCACTGCCTCACAAAAAGGGACCATGAACCGAAAATTAGCATGAATAAAGCCAAAATTTCCCTGAAAAATGCTCAGGGAATCAATCAAGCTCTCACAGACTGGATCTCAGCCACATCCTAACACAAAACCTGCAGGGAATACATCAAGTAAAAATACAGCACACTTAGCCTTCCAACAAAATAATCTACATCTCCCTATTCTGAGAACAGCAACCACCTTACAAAAACTTATTTGAAAGAAGGAATCACCATCCAATCCCTGTATTATTTTAAAAACTGAATATAGTTTATTAGATTTAAAACAGTGGCTCATAAACACAGATATGCACTAAATGTCTACAGCATTTTCAAATACAAGAACTCTGAGCTGGAGTCTGTTTTTAGGTGGCCTGGAATTGGGCATCTGCATCTCTTAAAACACTGTGTTTATCATACTAGTTAAGTCTGACTTACTTGACTTAGTCAACTTCAGAAGTTACATGCTTCCTACTGATTTTTTTCTCTTGGCAAAGGTTACCTTCCTGAAACGCTGTCATCCCGACTTCCTTGCTTTGACTCCCCCTAGCATTAATCAGACCTCTGATTAAGGTGGTCTTTCACACACTGCCTGTTCTTAGGAACAGAAGCCGGCCTCCTCTTCATCTTCCCTATGGTCCGAGGAGGAGATACACTAGGACCCACAGATGCTTTGGTCAAGGGGGAAAACAAAAACAAATGGACACAATGGTCCACTAGCAATGTTTTCTCACCTTAAGTCTATCCAGCTTGGGTCATAACCGGATTCCAAATTGCTTTCTTTCCTTTAGTGGGCTGGGGGTTAAGAGGTATTTTCCTCTTTTGCACCCCAAGGACCTGTCAGGTTTCTTCATAAAAGAATCCATGGGCTTGGAATTAAAATGTAATATTCGTTCACATCACTTTTACCTCAGCTTCCTGCCTGCTCTTTGAGTAATTTGGAACATAAAAGTAACATTTATGTTATCATTAGTTTATCTATGGCAAGAAATTTGACAAAGGAACGCAAAACTTCTTATGAGAAAATTTTCTTCTGCTTGCAAGATACAGAAATAAACAGGCCTGAAAGCATCAGAAAATGGATTCTCTAAGAAATGCCATTTAAGTCACTTTCTCCAAGAGCATGAAGACCTGACAACTCTCAGAGAAAGTTTATTTCAGGAAGAACTGTATGAGATGATACCCTTGGCATTCTCAATTGGGTAGAAAACTGTTGGCTGGCTACTATTGGATATTATTTTGATATGTGTACTTGTCTCATCCAACTGAGAGTAACAACATTACAACAATCACTTGACCCTTCTACTCAGCTAAAATAAAACACACAGAAAAGGAAGAGACAGCTTTTTGGTTGAATTTCTCAGTAAGTGGTAGGGATGGGTAACCAGAATAAAGCTACTTTGTAACCTGTACCTCTAATATCACAGTAACTAAATGTTGATAGCAGAAAAGGAGAAATAGGAATGAAAGCATCTGCCACTACTGCAATTTGCATTAATTAGCTATCCTGTTCACTCATGTGACCCACCTCTTCTAAGGGGAAGCTACTGTATTTTATCAGTAACCCTAGTCAACCAGCTGGAATAGGCATTAAACAGAAACAGAATTTGAAAAACCATCCCTGTGTATTTAGCAAATATGCATCTTAAATTTAGGGCCCAAATGCTCATAGATTTCCACTACTGCCATATGGAAAAAACTAACACACTAATGCCAAAGGGAACTATTTTATTCAATGCTTTGTTTGGATTTTGGGGGTTTGGTTCCATAACCATCTTGGTGACATTCTTTTGAAAATCGTTTAACAGAAAATATTCTACTACACATTGCTCAGTACTGAAGGAAAGGGAACAGTGCAATCTAAGAGTCCAGGGAGGTGGCAAAGACCACTAGTTCCAACCCTGGAGGTATTCACTCATGCCCCAGGACCAGCAACATTAGATAGGTAAAAAGTTTATCTAGAGAGGACAACATGAAGCCCACTGTTACCCATGCTGGAGAGCTCATTGCTGCCTGGTGCTTGACTACTAAATATTGTTTTTTAAAAATTGCATTTCAATCATTTGACTAAGCAGTTAAAATCAGAATTACCTAATTTAAACGTTTCCCCTGGAAGGCACTTCTTTACCCTGTATATATTTTCTTCTATTAAACAAATAATGCATGCATGTTTAGCAAAATATACAGGGACACATAAACAGACTAGTAATTACTTAGCGTAGTGCTTTCTGATTCCAGATTACTTCTTATCTTAACTTCATTTTTATTTCTTTTCTTCATTCTTCCGTTTCAAATTCTGACTTCTTTCATCTTCCCCACTTCACACAAATTGCTCAATATTCTACAAGTGGGACTTCTGGTCTGATAATTAGCATGCATTCTTTCTTTTATTTTTTCAAATTTCAGCTTCACTTATTCCTGAGCTTCAAATACTCATTTATAAAACTTGTCAAATGACGACTTCCGCATTTTCCTTCTTCAACATTAACCTTAATAGAAAAAGAACAGGATGAAGAATATTTTAAAACTCCAGGATAAAATCCAGTGCCAAAACTGAAACTAGAAAAAAAAATCCCTTTGTTGATTTGGATTAAAAAAGAAACTAGAATATGCAGCTCAAAAAACTGAAACTACATAGTTTTCTGCTGGTTCTAGAATATATGGTAATCAATCTCATTTCTCTACTCCAAATAGATTTATCATGCTTAAGTTGAATGTGAAGTGCGCCACTGAACATTTACTGTTCATTTAACATTTTAAGAACTATTACATTTCACACTTCTTATTATATTCAATAGAAAATAGGTTAAGTGTCAAAAGCACACCTCTAGTCAAAAAGTGACACATTAATACATAAGTGCAAGAAAGGAAAGCACGGACAATTCATTTGTACGATGACAAAGGCTCAGGGTTGAAGAGGTTTACAGTATTGTGACTTGTCTAGGTAGGATAAAGAAACGTATTTAGCGTCACACACTTTTGTTCTGTATTTGAGTTCTGTAGAAAGACGGTGTCAAGGAACCTGACAATTTGGAACTGAAGTGTAACCCACCCCCTGGAAAAGCTGCTCTAGTGATATTTTATAGTATGAATCACAAAAAGACAAAATCAAGTCAACCACCTACAATATGCCAGTAGCTATGAAGGAAAGCAGAACAAACTTGAATCCAACACTGGTATTTTCAAAGAGTTTTGTTGTACATTTTCCCCCTCAATGAAGAAAATATTAAGTCTTCTGGGTGTCCAAAGGAGAAATACTACTTTAAAAGGTGGCACTATTAAAATTATAGCTCACCTCAAAATGTCTGAACACGATAAACAAAATAAAATAAATACTGCCTCCATAAAACATTCTAGTTTTTCTTGTTATCCTACATTTCACCTTGATGATCTTTCATTTGTCAATTATTTCCTCTCCTAGTTTTTCCTCCTGAAAAAAATGTAAGGCTTTGTTAAAAAAATTGGAAGTCTTTATACCTATCTGGGCATAAAGACAACCATTGTTAACCTGGCAAGTGCTGGGATGTCTTTCCTAACAAAAGGATAATTTCCAGTCTAGTTTTAAAGTCAATTATTGTTTAATCCAAAAATTTTAAAATACATTTTTATTTAAGGGAGTTACAGTAATTGGTTTTCTTTAAATATCCATCACTAAAATGCAATGGGAAATGTTTTCTGGCAGCACAAATGTAATCGTGGAATCAGAATGCCCAAGCAGGTTTCCTTAGGGCCTCCTACAAGTTCGATACAAATAGGGCACTTAGATGCAGAAGATACAGGAATAGAGGCCATAGCTGTAGCTATCACAACTGTTTCCAATATGGATACCTTCCCGCTGTTATTTCATTGCCCCTTCCTAACCTGATTCCTTCTCTTATAGTCTAAAAACAAAACCATTACTAAATTAATATAAATATTAGATTTATTTCAACTCAGCTAAGTTCGAGTGGCTACTTTATAAAACCAGAAGACCAACTATTGGACTAATGTTATGTACATTTAGTTAAGAGATCCTAGTTAGAAATAAACAGAAACTTGTCCTATCAACACATTTAAAAAAAAAATGTTTCTAGGGGATACAACTGGAATCCATTTAACATTAAACATGCACAAACTCATTAAGTTAAGCGACAAGGCAATATTTTAAAAATTGGGAGGGATGGGGCAAAGAAAAACTAATTAATCCTGTTATGGAAAGGTCAATGCTCATATCAATATAGTAAGGACAAAATGTCTACCAGAAGGGTGAATGGATAGATAAAATCCTCAAAAACTGGAGAATAGTGTCTGGAAAAAACCATCACCTGAAATTAGTTGTAGGCCCGTGCTTACAAAAACTCTCTTGCAAATATAGCACAGACTCTTAAATTTACATTCATAAAACATTCAGTACTCCCCAACAAAAGTATTAAGTATCTTTTGACTTTTCAGAAGACTGCCTTTTAACCTAATTTCTAACCACAAAAATTAAAGAGAAAAAGGGGCCCCTCATCCAAACTGTCACATAACAATCTACGTTGATAACATCAATCTCAGTGTAACCTCCAAAACCCAATTCAAAGCAGAGATTTTGGGGGAATTTCAAGACTGTAATTTGCTATGGTGAAGAACTTGCTTTGGCTTGCAGTTTAAAAACAATACTAAGTGATTTCAATATCTAATTCTACATATCCCACACCCCCAAATACTAACATGGGTCAAAACACTTAAAATTCCTAAACATCAGTCACCATGCCTTGTTAACAGTCGCATATGTAAAAACACTAATCAACATAAAACATAACGCTAAGGCTCAATAAATATACACAACTGTAGCTCTGTCCTAGTCCTGGGCAAAATAACTATGAAAGCATTAATGTTTACCACCTAGATTTGAGTTTTATTGTAGAGAAAGAAGGAAAAAAGGCTGTGCAAGGCAAATCCCATTAACACTTCCCCCACCACCTAAATTCCTCTTCAACCTTTTGGCAAAACCAGTTGTACTTACCTTATAAAATCACTTGTAATGTCAGCTTGAAAATGTCACGTTCTAGTTCCAGACAATATCCACAATATTAAAGCATTCTTGTTTAAAACCAAGAAAAAAAAAATATTTCAACCTGGTTTCAAGAGACTGATAAACCTAACCAGACTCACAACAATACAATTTCCTATTTGACAATTCAATCCTTTAAAGGAATTTGGTGAGATGGCTACAATTCTTTAGAAAGAAGTAGATTCAGAGATGTTTTGAAAATTAGAATTTAGAGTTCAGGAGCTAAAACCAAGGAATACAAAAAGACATCCCAAGATTAAGCAGAAGAAGAGAAAAACTGCAGAATTTGAAAGGCAGTTTGATGGGTTGGTGTCCAGATGCTGCTATTCATCTCTAATGATAAAGATAATGTGCCTATGTTGCAAACACATCGGTTCTACAAAAATTAACAGCCAGTATTCTATCAGAGTATCTGCTGGGTCAAAACATTTTCTTTAACATCTAGTGCATATATCAGTATCTCCTTAGTTTTTGGATTCCTTTAGTAAACACTCACTTATAGAAACTCGTTACAATGTTGAGGGGGTCAGAACATTACACCGAGTGCCAGACCAACATACAAATCTCACACACCCTACACGCTGTGACCACTATTGGGCTCTAAAGATTACCCTGCACTTCTAAACTTGCTATCAACTTTTTATTCAAGTTCTTGTAATTGTGACTTAACGGCTAGGAGTGCCTCTTTTTGCAAAGAAAGGGTGCTAGTCAACCCCTTTACAAAATGCAAACAATTTGGGGGGAAGAGGCTTGAATCTGGAAATGAAAATGAGATCTTACTTTTGAAAGTGGTTTGGCCACATCAGGTTGAGTCTGCTAATTAGACCCCTATAGACAGATTTTAGTGTAAATCTATTACCTTTGAGATGGGGGAATAAATCCCACAGACCAACAAGGGATGAGGGGCATACCAGTTCTTTAAATGTTATTATATCCACCCAAATGTATTCTACTGAGTGACCAAACTGAGAATAATTTATCCCACACACCCAACCTTATAGGGGAGGGACACAGCAACAAACTCCTAGTCACTGGAAAAGGTGGGGCACAGAGGGGTGGTACTGTCTTGGATTAGAGACAGATAAATAAGGGAGAATCTCACTGATTTGAAGAGATTAGTGATTTACATTAAGACCCAGTCCAGAAGCCTGGAGTTGAATGACACTCATTTTTTTCTGGCTCCAAAGAAGCATCATACAGGCATGTCTAAGATTAAACTGTTCCACTGAGCTTTATGGTTTTCCCAAGCTTGCTTTGGAAGCCTAGACACGTGTTTGATTCAGGTGTATTCCAACCCTTAAAGGTTCCAAATGGAACACAAACACACAAACAGCAAACACAACAATATGGAAGTACTTCACAACTTTTAAGTTTAGAGATCTCGGCCAGAAAGCGAAGACTCACGTAATAAAATAATTTCAATTTTTATCACATGAAGTTAACCTCCCTCTCACAATTCAAAGACTGTGAAAAACACAATGTACTTTTACTAGTAAAAAGATAACCAATCAGAAAATTTCAAATTTTCTTGACCCGAGTCTCAAACTGGAACCCAGTTTCAATTGTTGCCTTTCTCATGTAAAATATACTAATGAACTCTTTGGGCAATTTTCCATTCTCAAGCTTTCTTCACGTGTATTCAACCGAGAGCTCCTTTAGTCAGAAGCCAGTCATTTTGTATTTCCGAAGGAGTACAAAGGTACTCAGTAATTGTTCTGTTTAACAACAAAAGACTTTATGACTAGTTTTAACAGATTCAACTGCCAAAGAACAGAAGTCACGACTTTTAAACAACTTTTGAGCTCAATCCCAACTTTGTTACCCAAGAAAGAAAGAACTTAAAAAAAAAAAATCTATAACACTCGTAACGTTGCAGTCAGTCAGCTTAGGGAAAAACATCAAAAACTAAAAACTATGCTCTTCCGAATATGTAAACGCAAGGCTTGATTAGCTCAAACCAAATTAAGCAGTTTGGGCTCCAAAATTACACAGGAAACTCACGCTTCATCACTGAAAGTTTCTTCCTAAAATACTCTAACGAATCATCTAAAATCTTAATCAAAAGTTTGCTAAAACATTTAATAATCTTATTTACCTGATAAATCATATTCAGATCTTAAGGTAGCTCTACCAACAAGGGGAAACTTAGGTAACAATTTTTTTTTAAAGCACAAATTATTCCCGTAACAGCCTCAAAAATCAATTTCTATGGTGCTTTTCTATTACCCTTCTAACAGATTTCTCTTAATTCTAGCAAGCCTCGTATCTTCGCACCATTCAATGCTTTCCGAATCTAATACCCAGAGCCTCACAGACCAGCTACGTATGCTGCTTAAATCCTAGAACTGTCTTGTTCCTGCAATTCAATCAACCCTCACTAAACACCTTTAAAACGTGGAAACTTAAGGGAAGGAAAAGTGTACCCAACACACGCTGTGGTTCTAAGTATTAGAACGCCTCAAAACAAAGGAAATAACGGCGCCGTAAATTGTTGCCCGCCAATTTCTTCTTCACAATCCCGTGGAAAAGCGATGTCCACAAAATAATCTTAGCGATTTTGTGGTCTGTCCTAACAGAATACTGATACAGACTTTTGCCTGGGAAGCCCTTTATCAGAGAAAAGCGCTTCATTTAGGCCAAACACAAAGCCCTCACGCAATCCCCTCCACCTAACGGGCCCAAACTTAGTCGGCCTCAGATTAGTTTTCATCTTAAGAGGCCCCAAGGACATCCCAGACTCCGTCCTTTCCGTGGAGGCAAAGACGGTCCTTCGTTAACCTAAACACCGGCCCAAAGACCCCAAAGAATGTCGTCCGTCTCATTCCACCCCACCACGCGACCTTATGAAGCGCGGCCCGCGGCGGGTCGAGCCCGCGTTGCCGCGCGGCTCCTCCGCCATTTTGTGCCTCTGGCAGCGCGCCCAGCCCGCCAGCCCAAGATGGCTGCGGCGGACCTTCGCAGGAGAGCAACGCCGAAATAAGATATCGTTCCCCTCCCCCAACACCGCGGGGACACAGCGGCCATTTTCATCTTCCCCCGCTTATAACGGGAAAAACGGCCGTCTCGGGCAGAAGCCACATAAACCCGCCGGTGGCCTCCCTCCTTCACAACCAAAGGCATTAAGGCACTATCCACAAGGGCTTTTTTTGGTTAAAAGCGGTCTCCCTTGCCTGCCCTCCCGGCTTCAGACTTCGGAGCCTAAAACGCCTCTGCCTCCTGGCCCGAGGCTGATGGGCCTAGAAAAAGATGCAAGGAGCTAGGACCACACAGCCGCCCCCTACAGCAGCTCTACGTACCCGCTCGCCGTAGTTCTGCTCGCCGCTGTCGCTCATGACTCCTGGCTGCTGTCGCCGGTCGATGTGCTTCAATCGAAGCTGCCAACCTCTTGCACCTTCTTTAAGGAGGCTCCGCCGCAGCCCCGCACGACGCGCCGGTCGCCCAGCAGCTCAGAGCCGAACCGCTCCGCACCGCCTCCGCACGGGCTCTAACTCTACCGGATGTGACGCGGCCCTCCTTAGCCAGGCTCCTCCCCTCCCAGAAACGCGCGCTTTCTTGGCCTCGCCCCTCCTCGCTCTGCCTTTCCTCTCCAGCAGTAGCGCGTCCCGCACAGGAAGTGACGTGACCCCGCCCCTCGCAGGGCCCCACCCCCGTTCCCGGGCCTCTATGAGGCGGGAAAGCTGGCGTGTCAGTTGGCCGCTGTGGTGGGCGCCACGGGGCCACGGTGATGTCACCAGTCACTTCTGAATCCCTTCTAGAACTTTCCAGGGAACCTGTCGACATTACAGGGAGGGAGGAGATGCTGTTTTCCCCAATCTCAATACCTTTCTCCGCCTTATTAGTTTCTCGTTTTGTGTCTTTTCTTTGTTAGAGAAGTGAATGTTCGTACACTGGGTTCTTCATTTTGTCTTACTTGTAGATGTTTCCTTCCTGCATACGTCTTCGTTTAAAAAAGGTCAGATCGGCCGGGCGTGGTGGCTCACGCCTGTAATCCCAGCACTTTGAGAGGCCTAGGTGGGCGGATCACAAGGTCAGGAGTGCCAGACCAGCCTGGCCAATATGGTGAAACCCCGTCTCTACTAAAGATACAAAAAAAATTAGCCAGGAGTGGTGGCGCATGCCTGTAATCCCAGCTACTCGGGAGGCTGAGGCAGGAGAATCGCTTGAACCCGGGAGGCGGAGGTTGCAGTGAGCCGAAATCGCGCCACTGCACTGCAGCCTGGGCGACAGAGCGAGACTCCAGTTAAAAAAATAAATAAAAATTAAAAAAGGTAAGATCTTGATACACAGGAATCAGACACAATATCTATTCTGAAGTTAAGAAATAATATGCTAGAATCGTTAAACACAATTACAAACTGTAAGTGCTAGAGGCATGTACAACTACAGGGGTGTCACAAGGAGGGAACATTAATTCTGCCATTATGTAAGAGAATATGTTGGATTATAGTGAGAAGAGCCAAAGCCCAAGTTGGATACTTATTTTTTTTTTTTGGATACTTATTTTTTTGAGACGGAGTCTCGCTTTGTCGCTCAGACTGGAGTGCAACGGCATGATCTCGGCTCACCGCAACATCCGCCTCCCGGGTTCAAGTGATTCTCCTGCCTCAACCTCTGGAGCAGCTGGAATAACAGGCACCTGCCACCACACCAGGCTAATTTCTTGTATTTTTTATAGAGACGGAGTTTCACCATGTTGGCCAGGCTGGTCTCGAACTCCTGGACTCAAGCCATCCTCCCACCTCGGCCTCGCAAAGTGTTGGGATTTACAGGCGTGAGCCACTGCCCCCAACCCCCAAGTCGGATACTTAATTCCTCTACACTTCAGTCTCCTCATCCATTGAAAAGGTGGTACCTGGCTGATGAGGCACTTTGATACTGGTAAAGGGCCATTTTATTTTATTTTTTATTTATTTATTTATTTATTTTTGAGACAGTCTCGCTCTATCGCCCAGGCTAGAGTGCCCTGGCTCATTGCAGTCTCTGCCTGCCTCCCAATCTCAAGTGATCCTCCTGCCTCAACCCCATATCCCCAACTCCTGTTTTTTTTTTTTTTTTAAAACAGCTTTATTGAGCTATAACTCATCTAGTATGCAATTCCCTTATTTAAAGTGTACAATTCAAATGGCATTTATTCACAGAATTGTGCAACCATCACCACAATTTTAGAACAGTCTCGTCACATTAAGAAAAGAAACACTCGATATAACCGCCAAGCTGGGCGTCGGGGAGATGGCCGAGACTGACCCCAAGACCGTGCAAGACCTCACCTCGGTGGTGCAGACACTCCTGCAGCAGATGCAAGATAAATTTCAGACCATGTCTGACCAGATCATTGGGAGAATTGATGATATGAGTAGTCGCATTGATGATCTGGAGAAGAACATCGCAGACCTCATGACACAGGCTGGGGTGGAAGAACTGGAAGGTGAAAACAAGATACCTGCCACACAAAAGAGTTGAAGGTTGCTAATAATTTATACTGGAATCTGGAACACCATGTTTCCAAGCCAAGAGAAGATCGAATGGCTTTTTACAGCTAACTACTATGTGTAGACAGGTTTTATATTATAAAGTATGCATTCTTATCACATACTATATAGTTAGTTTGTAGAGTGATTTAACCCCCAGTTTCTTGAACATCTTGGACCTTGGTCAGTTGTGCTATTCATCATTAAACACTAAAACTTTGGCGGTTCCTGCAAAAAAAAAAAAAAAAAAAAAAAAAAAAGAAAAGAAACACTCATTAATAATCATTTTGCATCCCTCCTCCTCTCCACTCTTCACAACCCTCCCAGTCTTAGGCAATCACAAATCTTTCTTTCTCAATAGATTAACCTATTCAGGATATTTTATATGAGTGGAATCATATAATACGTATCTTTTGTAACTGGCTTCCTTAGCATACCTTTTCACGGTTCAACCATGTTGTAGAATGTACTACTACTTCATTCTTTTTCATTGTCAAGTTATATTCAATTGTATGGATATATCACATTTTATTTATCCATCATTTAATAGACATTTGGATGGTTTCCATTTTTTAACTTATGAATAATCCTGCTGTAAACATTCATGTGCAAATTTTTGTACGAGCACATGTTTTTAATTCTCTTAGGTATATACCTAGGAATGGAATTGCTGGATTGTATAGTAACCCTACGGTTAATCTGGGGGGAAACTGCCAAACTGTTTTCCACGGTGGCTGCATTCATTTTACATTTCACACTGCCACCAGCAGTGTATGTGGCTTCTAATTTCTCCACATCCTCACCAATACTTGTTATATTGCATTAAAAAAAAATAACCACTCTAGTGGGTGTAAAGTGGTATCTCAGTGTGGTTTTGATTTGCATTTCCCTAGCGATAATGATAATGCTTTCATGTGTTTATTGGTGATTTGTAGATCTTTGGAGAAACGAATATTCTGATGATTTGCCCATTTTTAATTGAGTTATTTATCTTTTTATTATTGAGTTATAAGGGCTTGTAATTTGGCTCTTGGTTGGTGTAAAATAGTCATCGGGAACAGAATTAGTATTTGAGGTACCTGAGACCCAGAGATTTGGTGATGACTCAAGTGTTAAGTGACTAAATAACTTTTTTTTTGTTGAGACGGAGTCTCGCTCTGTGGCCCAGGCTGGAGTGCGGCGGCGCCATCTCGGCTCACTGCAAGCTCCGCCTCCCGGATTCACGCCATTCTCCTGCCTGAGCCTCCCGAGTAGCTGGAACTACAGGCGCCCGCCACCGCACACGGCTAATTTTTTGTATTTTTAGTAGAGACGGGGTTTCACGGTGGTCTCGATCTCCTGACCTCGTGATCCGCCCGCCTCCGCCTCCCAAAGTGCTGGGATTACAGGCGCGAACCGCCGCTCCGCTAACTAAGTAACTTTTCCTGAGTGAGAACACCTGTAATCCCAACACACGCCTAAACCTGGACTTCTACGCAGATCTCTGGCCTTATCTTGCTTTTTGGTTTAGATTAGATCTCTGGTTTATACATTCTTGTGGCACCCCTTGACATTCATATTACAACTATCATTAAAGAATAATAATTATATAATTATTCTATTTTCATTATTATTTCTTTGCGTGGTTTTTTTTTTTTTTTTTTTTGAGATGGATTCTCTCTCTGGTGCGCAGGCTGGAGTGCAGTGATGCTATCTTGGCTCACTGCAAACTCTGCCTCCTGGGTTCAAGCAATTCTCCTGCCTCAGCCTCCGGAGTAGCTGGGACTACAGGCGCGTGCCACCACGCCCAGCTAATTTTTGTGTTTTTAGTAGAGACAGGGTTTCACCATGTTAGCCAGGATGGTCTTGATCTCCTGACCTCATGATCCATCCACCTCAGCCTCTGCACTCCAGCCTGGGCCACAGAGCGAGACCCCGTCTCAACGACAAAAAAAGTTATTTAGTCACTTAACACTTGAGTCATCACCAAATCTCTGGGTCTCAGGTACCTCAAATACTAATTCTGTTCCGGACGACTATTTTACACCAACCAAGAGCCAAATTGCAAGCCCTTATAACTCAATAATAAAATCCCAAAGTATTAGGATTACAGGCGTGAGCCACTGCGCTCAGCCCTATTTTCATTATTTCTGTGATTATGGCTTTTATGTCTGTCTTCCCCACTAGACAGTAAGTTCCTTAAGGGTAGGGCCGGTGCCTGTTTTGACCACTGCCTTATACGTGGTTTGCCTGGCACACAGTAAGCCTTTAGTAGTACTTGTTGAGTGATTAAAATAAAGCAACGTATGAATTTAGAATTGATTGGGTAGGCATCAGGGTGCCTTTAGAAGTCCCTGAGCAGGAGACTAACTTGCTAAAAGTAGGCAAGATTGTCCCGGCAAAGGTAGGGAGGTCAGGCTGGAGGTCTTGTGTCATTCATGTCTGTGTCTCCAGCATCTAGCACAGGGCCATGCTGTTGAGTGAGTGGCCATGTAGGATATGCATCCAGTATTGTAAATATGAGGCAGTGAGGATTAGATTCCCAAGGCAGCAAGAATAAGGACTAATGAGGGAGTAAAGAGACTGTGAAAGGGTGGGCTTGACTGGCCAATGTGATAGGAATATGGGGAAAGGGATAGTCAGAAATGACTGTAAAATCTTTGAGCCCTAGGCTGGGTGAGGTGGCTCACATCTGTAATCCCAGCACTTTGGGAGGCTGAGGCAGGTGGATCACCTGAGGTCAGGAGTTCGAGACCAGCCTGGCCAACATGGTGAAACCCCGTCTCTACTAAAAATACAAAAATTAGCTGGGCGTGGTGGCGGGCACCTGTAATCCCAGCTACTCAGGAGGCTGAGGCAGGATAATCGCTTGAACTTGGGTGGTGGAGGTTGCAGTGAGCCGAGATCACACCACTGCACTCCAGCCTAGGTGACAGAGTGAGATTCCATCTCAAAGAACAAAAACAACAACAAAAATTTCTAGTCCTGGTAGGGGAGATATATACAGGAGAAAATAATGCACCCAATTGGGAATGCTGTCTAACAGACTTACTCCTGTAGCTCAGAGCCAAGCCAGAGGCTGCACTCAAATTTGTTGTTGTCTCCCTCCAGAGTCATAGACTCTCTCCTCCAACATCTCTTGTTTAATTTTCAGCTTCTGCCCTGGAATTCACTAGTGCATTCTGTCTTTAGTGGGGTTTTGTTGTCGTTGTTTTGTTTTGCCTTCTCTCCTTTAGTCATTCAACATACTGGATAACAGGCAAGGAGCAAGATGACCATGTATGCCTAGCTAAGGAGTTCAGATTTTATTTAATGGGCAGTAGAGAAGTATTGAGGGGTGTTGAAAAGGTGAATTATACTTTCAATTTCAAGTTCAAGAAAAGTGGTAGCAGTGTGGTGCATGGGCTTGAGGAGGATTTGGGCAGGGAAGATTGGAGACTGGGAGCAGGTGAGGAGCCAGGCTTCTGTTCTGAGCTGTGCCGGGTGTACCTAGCAAGGGTCAATAAGAGCTGAGAGCCAGGCATTGTGCTCTGTACACCCAAAGGAAGGGCCTCGTTTTTCACATTCGCATATCATTCTTTGGGCCAGTGGCAGCCAGGCCGGGAGCCCAGTTCCTGGACTCTTTCAACAGTCCAGACAAGGAATAAAAAGAGCAAGCAAGTGAGTGAACCTGACCTAAGGCAGTGGCCAATGAGGTTAGAGAGGATGGAGATGATTTGCTACGCGAGTTGCTCCCAATTCATACTTTTTGCCTGCTCTGTGAAAACAGATCTGGAATCTTTCAATATTTTTCTTTGCCAGATGGCACAGAAGCTTTGTCAGAATTGGACAGGCATTACAGGAGGAAAGATTTTACTTTCTGATTCCTGTGTGTGTGCCACAGGCTCCTGCAGCACATGAGGCTTCCCCAGGGACCAGCTCCTGCAGGGCATAGCTCTCTCCAGCACTGAGCTTCTGTAGTATGCTGACAGTGTCTCTAGTTTCCCGGCTCCTGAAGTGGCTGGCAGTCAGTAGCATCTAGTAGCCAGCAGCTGCCTCTAGAGCACCCGTTCCCACTCCTGGCCAGGTTTCGTAACAGCATTTGCAGCTTCTTCAGTGTCTGGCTCTTGCAGTGTGTAGCTCCCAGAAGCAACCAGCAGAGGGCAGCCTCTCCTGGCGCCACATCAGGTAGTTGTAGGTGAGATGCCCCCCATAAACAACTGTCCCTGGCACCTTAAAGGTTTTTGGAAAATCCCAGGGGTGGGTTTTCATCAAGTTCTGCCAATGTGGTGTCACAGAAACTTTTCTGTGTTCCAGAGAGCCATTACTGTGCCCTCTCCAAAGTCTGAATCTCAGCTCTTGAGGGAAAAGGAGGTTCTTCTTGGGCACTCTATCTCAGACCTAGAGCTAGGGCTCCTCCTTATATCTGCTATTCCCGTATTCTTAACAGCTCTGTTTACTTCTTACTAGTTAATCCCTCATTACCCCTATCCTCACTCACCTTAGTAATTACATATATGTAGCTTCTCCTATTCAAATTACTGTGTATTTGATCTCTCCTGATTGGAGATATCAGAATTCAGAATGGACAGACTCAGAAGTTTTGCCAGGAGTGGTCTCTCAAAATACTACTGAGATGTGGAGGTGAAGGAGAGAGGGAAGCTAGAGTAACTTCTCATCATTTTACCCCTCCTCATTTTTCTTCCTAGTTAATTGTATCAATGGCACCATCTCCAAATGGAGACATCAAGTGAGTACTGGTTACAGCAGCCTGGGGCTCAGGGGATAGCTGGGTGGAACATACAGAATTGAAATTACTAGTATGGAGATAGTCAAAGAAACCTTACTTTGAGTAAGTGAGATCTTCAAGGGAGTGGTGTAGGAGTGCTCTCAGAGAACTAATGGCACTGCATCTCTGTATATAAAGTGACTGAACACCCACTCACTACATGGAAAGTCTCAAATAACTTTGAGACTTAATTAAGGCAGGTCTTCATGAACCAGCTTAGGACTGAGTGGAGATTAAGAACAACATTGAGTTACTATGCTGACTATGGCTACATATTGTAGATAATTGAGTTGAAACAACCAATCACTTTCAATGTTCTGAACACTAAAAAGGTGGATCACCTAAGGTCAGGAGTTCGAGACCAGCCTGGCTAACACTGTGAAACCCTGCCTTTACTAAAAAATACAAAAATTAGCTGGACGTGGTGGTGGATGTCTGTAATCCCAGCTACTCGGGAGGCCGAGGCATGAGAATCGCTTGAACCCGGGAGGCAGAGGTTGCAGTGAGCAGAGATGGCAGAGATGGTGCCATTGCACTTCACCCTCAGCGACAAGAGCGAAACTGTCTCAAAAAAAAAAAAAAAAGAGAGAAGAATTAAATAAAAGACTTTCTCCAGATACTTAAGAGAAATCTGGGAAAGAGAGGAAGAGAATAAAAACTAGAATACCCAAATAACAAAATTTAGAGCTCAAACGTTAAACATGTGAAGAAAATGTTTTGTCTTAGAATTACTATTATGTTACTAATATAGGGTAGGGATAAAAATTCAGACAACAAGATATGTGCAAACTGAAAAATGCAAATCCTATTTTCTATCTTCTGTTTCCCAGTCTCGTTCCTCAGAGGTCACCCTAGTTAAAAAATGTAGTGTGTAACCTTCTAGACCTTAAATAGATAAATTTGAAAATTTTCTTTTTATAAACAAATTGAATCATGCTATACATGTTTTTAATTTTTTTATTTTTATTTATTTAGTTTTGAGTCAGAGTCTCACTCTGTTGCTCAGGCTGTTGTCTCAAACTCCCGACTTCAGGTGACCCACCCGCCTCAGCCTCCCAAAGTGCTGGGAATGCAGGCATGAGCCACCATGCCTGGCTCATATTTTTAAATTTTAACATGGTATTCTGTAACTTGCTTTTTTCACTTAGCAATCTAAAATATGCTAAATATTGTTCCACGTCAGTACACATAGATTTATCTCATATTTTAAAACAGCTGTACAGTATTCCGTTGCAAATATATGGCATAACCTATCTTACCATTCCCTATTTATGGAGACCTGGAGGGTGAGAAGCCAGCCATTTAAAGAGCAGAGAAAACTGTGTTCCTGGGAAGGGATTAGCAAAGTCACAAAGGCACTGGGGTGAGGATGTTTGTCGGGTTCCAGGAACAGAGAGACCAAACCGTGGGATCCCAGTGGGTCCATCTGAGGACCAGAGAGAGACTGTGGTGCAGAGAGCAGGGCTTGGACTTCCTGGGGTTGTTTCCCGCCTCCACAGTAGCTATCTGAGAGACCCTGGGCAAGTGTAACCTCTATGCCTCTGTGGCTTCATCTGTAAAATAGGAATGATAATAATACCTACTTTCTAGGCTTGTTGTCAGGATCCAAAGAATTACTATACATAAAGCCCTTAGAACAATGTCTAACCCATAATAAGTCAGCAGTGATTATGCAGCATGGAAAGGATGTCAGATGTTATTTAAGTGCAGTGGGGGCTGGGCACGGTGGTTCCAGCACTTTGGGAGGCCAAGGCAGGTGGATGGATCACTTGAGGTCAGGAGTTTGAGACCAGCCTGGCCAACATGGTGAAACCCCATCTCCACTAAAAAAATACAAAAATTAGCCAGGCGTGGTGGCAGGCACCTGTAATCCCAGCTACTCGGAAAGCTGAGGCAGGAGAATCTCTTGAACCCGGGAGGCAGGGGTTGCAGTTAGCCAAGATCATGCCACTGTACTCCAGCATGGGCAATGGAGTGACACTTTGCCTCAAAAATAAATAAATAAATAAATAAATAAATAAATAAATAAAATGCAACGGGAAGCTATTGAAATGTTTTAATCAGGGGACTGCCTTGACTCAGTTTTTTATTTTTATAAGATTACATTCCCCATTGGATGGAAAATGGGTTGGAAGGAATTAAAAGCTAGGAGACCAGTTGCAAAGCTATTGCATTTGTCCAGGTAAGAGACCATTGCAACACAGTAATAGCAAAGGAGATAGAGACAAAAGGGCAGTGGTAAATCTATTTTGGGGCCAGAATTGAGTGGACTTGTAATAGGGTAAGGGGATGGAGATGTCAAGAACTCAAGAGGGGCTATGGTGCCCCAGACAGAGATGGGGAAGCTCTGGGGAAGCTTGAGGAAGAAGGAGTTTGGGCAGGGCTAAAGGGACAAGAGTTTCATTTTGAATTAAGTTTGAGATGCTTTGAAACATCAGAGTGGAAGGTGTCAAGTAGGCAGTTGAATATACAAATATAAAATTGGATATTATTATATATTTGGAAGTTATAAATCATATTTGCTTTCATCCATGAATTTTTATTTAACATGGAGTAATTAAGTGACTAATTATACGCTGAACACTGAATTTTTTTTGTTGGCAATGGAATGTTGTAATTGGCTTTTTTGTCCTGATTATGAAAGTGATGTTATATCTTGCATGTATAATACTGGCTGCATAATATTCTACCATATGGCTGTACATAATTTATTTAATCATTTTCTTTGTTTTTTCTAGTTTTTCAATGTTTTAAATAACAAAATTGAATATTTTTATATATACATTTATATCTGAGTTTTAAACTTTTTTGCTTAAGATAGATTCCTAAAAGAAGAATACTTAGAGAAAATACTTTGTCAACAAGTATGATCTTTTTTAGGACTTTTGAAACATATTGTCAACTTACTTTCCAGAAAAGTTGCATTAATTTACACTCCTAGTAGCAATGACTGTTCACTACACCATTGCCATGATAACTAAAAACTTTTTTAATAGGTGAAAAATGGCATCTTGTAGTTTTAATTTGCATTTCTTTTACAAGTGACATGGATTATCACTGCTAATCTCTTACTGCTTTTACCATGAAATGATGGCTGTGGTTCTCCCTGCGTGCTGTGCTCTCTCCACCCACACTATCTCCTTCATCTGGTTATTTCCTACCCATTCTTCATCTTTCATCTCCAGTGACACCCCTCAGTATTGACTGCCCTCCTCTTGCCTCCAATAATATGTCTGATTTTTTTGACAGATGTTCTCATAGACTCGTGTTCTTCTCCTGAGCCACTTATTTCTACTTGAAATTACGTTTACTAATGGAATTGTTCAATTAATGCTTATTCCCCCAAAACTGTAAGCTTCAGGAAGGTAAGAATCTTTTGCTAATTGTTGAATTTCCATTCAATAAATGGTTGTGGAATGAATGAATGCATGAAAAAAATGAATAGGAAGTAGGAAGGGAAAGGTACTATGATTGGCTAACCTGGGTCGTGTGTCTACCCCTCTTCCTTGGAGGCAGGTATATTACTGGAAGAAAGAGTGACATAAATATAGTTAGTAGGAAATCATTGTGAGCTGAGCAGCTATTTCAATTTGTGTCAGTCACAAGAAGTTTTACATTTTTCTGTACTCAGACCTACAAATATTCTTTGTTAAAAGTTTATTACATTTAAGCTTAGAATGTCTTTTCTCACTCTGAGATGACATGTATCCTTACATTTTCCTCTAGGTTTTAAAAAGTGATTTCTTTTAAATGTTTGACAGCAGTTGTGAAGTTCTCACTTTGAAAACACTGGAGAAATGACAGAAAACAAGGTTCAGTGAAGGAACGAATTTTCTGAACTGAACAGAAGAGAAAGAGGATGACAAATTTGATATGAGAGATTGTCTTTTACTAATTTTTTATGGGCAAATGGCATGTCTTAATGTTAATATTGTCCTCACCAGAACTTTTTTGCTTAAGATAGATTCCTTAAGCGACTTTTTTTCTAAGATAGAATATTTATGGGGCCAACACCATTAAAAGAAGACCCAAAGAGTGGACTGAGTTTTTAAAAAAATGTAACAAAGGCCAGGCACAGTGGTTCATGCCTGTAATCCCAGCACTTTGAGTGACCAGAGATGTAGGATCACTTGAGCCCAGGAGTTCAAGACCAGCTTGGACAACAGAGGGAAACCCCATCTCTACATTAAAAAAAAAAAAGGCCATGCGCAGCGGCTGTAATCCCAGCACTTTGGGAGGCCAAGGCAGACAGACTGCCTGAGGTCAGGAGCTCGAGACCAGCCTGACCAACATGGTGAAACCCTCTCTCTACTAAAATTACAAAAATTAGCTGGGCGTGGTGGCACACGCCTGTAATCCCAGTTACACGGGAGGCTGAGGCAGGAGAATTGCTTAAACTCGGGAGACGGAGGTTACAGTGAGCCAAGATCGTGTCACTGCACTCTAGCCTGGCTGACAGAGTGAGACTCTGTCTCAAAAAAAAAAAAAAAAAAAAAAAGTAACACAAATATTCACAGACAACAGCAGTATGACAAGGTGAAAGGTCACATGACCAGTTATAAAAAAGTTTCGATGCTGACTAGTTAAAACCCTGCCTCCCATACCCAGTCAGCCCCAACCCTTCCTGATTAGTCTAGGGAGTCCCTAGGGAGGTGCTTGCTTTCTCCTTTTGGCATTTCTCTACTACTCCCTGCCAGGACCCTGGGAATTGGGGACTCTAATTCAGACTGCGTGGCTTACTTCTAAGTGTCTTATCGGATACTCTGCTGATATAGTTCTTCTATTTGATACCTTCTCTATTAAGGCTTTTTTTTGGTTGTTGTTTTTAAGGTACTTTTGTTGTAGCGCCTCTCTATTAAGTCTTAAACTGTTTACCAGTGTACTAGGAACTTCGGTATAAGATATAGATCATATTATTTTTCTCCATATAGATATCACCAGTTTTCCCAACATTGGGTATGAAATAACTTGTCCCTGTCTCCTCTGTGGTGCTACTTTTATTGTATATTTCCATATATGCACATGTCTATTTCTAAGCTATCTACTCTGTTCCATTTGTCTACTTGACTGTGCCTGCAACAATATTGCTTAAAACATTTTATTACTAAGGCTTTATGGGTGTGTCATTAAAACTGGTAAGATAAGACTCCCTTTGCAATCATCTTTTTGATGTGTCAGCTTGGTTAGTTGTTCAATGAAAATGAATCTAGGTGTTGCCAGGAAGGTATTTTGTAGATGCGATTAAAATCCATTACTCTGTTAACTTGTAAGTGAGAGAAATTATCCCAGATAAACTGGGTGTGCCTAATTCCATCAGTTTAAAGGTCTAAAGAGCAGAGGTGGGGCTTCCCTAAGAGAGAAAAAATTAGTCCTATGGAATACAGAGTTCTGTCCCTGCGAATCCCAGCCTGCCTTTCCTGACATCCTGCTGTATGGATTTCAGACTTGTTGGGGGCAACACACATAAATCCTGTGAGCCAATTTCTTGAAATAATTATCTTAATATATATCTCCCATATAGGGAGGATTCTGTTTTTCTGTCTTAACCCCGATACACTTTCTTTATAATTTTTTTTAAAAAAGATTGACTTATTTATGAAACTTTATTCTTTTAAATAAATTGTAGAGATGTTTATTGAGTTCCTCAAAAAAATGTAAAATTTTGATTTTCTTTCTTTTTTATTGATATATAATAGTTGTACATATTTTTGGGATCATATGATATTTTGATAACTTCATGCAATGTATAATGATCAAATTAGCGCAATTGGGATAGCCATCACCTCAAGCACTTATCTTTCCTTTGTGCTGGGAACATTTCACATCTCTTCTAGCTATTTTGAAATATACAATAAATTATTATCAACTATAATTTTCCTACTGTACTATATTGAATGCTAGAACTTACTCCTTTTATCTAACTATATATATCTTTATCCCTTAACCAACTTGTCTTCAGCCTGCTCATCTCTACCTCACCTGTAATAACCAGCACTCTCTCTCTACCTTCATGAGAATAACTTTTTTTTTTTTCCTTGAACATGGTCTCACTCTTTCACCTAGACTGGAGTTCAGTGGCGTGATCTCAGCTCACTGCAACCTCTGTCTCCCAGGCGCAAGCGATTCTCCTGCCTCAGCCTCCTGAATAGCTGGGATTACAGGCATGCACCACTACCACCCAGCTAATTTTTGTATTTTTAGTGGAGATGAGGTTTCACCATGTTGACCAGGCTGGTCTCAAACTTCTGACCTCAAATGATCCACCTGCTTCAGCCTTCAAAGTGCTGGGATTACAGATGTGAGCCACTGTGCCCAGCTGTGATCAACTTTTTTAGCTACTGTATATGAGTAAGAACATGCAATATTTGTCTTTCTATGCCTGGCTTATTTCACTTAATATAAGGACTGGATCTCCAGTTCCATTCATGTTGCTGCAAATGACATGATTTTATTATTCTTTATGACTGAATAGTATTCCATTGTGTATATATACCACATTAAAAAAAAGTCTATTCATCCACTGATGGATGCATAGGTTGTGGCCCTCTTGGATCTTGTCTTCATTTAGAATTGTGATTTTTTTTTTTTTTTTTTTTTTGAGACAAGGTCTTGCACTGTTGCCCAGGCTGAGTACAGTGTATGATCATGGCTCATTGCAACCTCAACCTCCCAGGCTCAAGCGTTTCTCCCACCTAGCCTCCCAAGTAGCTGGTGACACAGGCAGGAGACAAGGAAATACTGGGTAGAAGAGGGCGGCTCCCTGGCAAAGGCCCTACTCTCAAGCCTGGATACCTGCAGCCCTAAATGAGCACAGGCATTTCTGCTTTCGTGCCCCAAAATTTGCCTTTTAGCCTGCCAGGCCCCCTATCCTGCCCCAACAGAAACTCCCAACCTCAGGCTCCAGAGGAGACCAGCAGACCAGCAGACTAGCAACGGTGGAACAACACGGCAGAGAAAGGGAGAAGAGGAGGGACATCTGGATGCCGAGGGGAGTTTGGCCAGGGGCAGTTGGAGAAGAGGCCAGCTGCTGGGCAGCCCAACTCCAGGGAAGATCACTTTCCCACTCCATCCCCGCTTTCAGCTCCCCACTCAACTCGATGAGAGCCACCTCCACCACTCAATTAAACCTTGCACTCAGCTGGTGCAGTGACTCATGCCTGTAATCTCAGCACTTTGGGAGGCCGAGGTGGGCAGATCACCTGAGATCAGGAGTTTGAGACCAGCCTGGCCAACATGGTGAAACCCCGTCTCTACTAAAAATACAAAAATCAGCCAGGCTTGGTGGCAGGCACCTGTAATCTCAGCTACTTGGGAGGCTGAGGCAGGAGAATCACTTGAACCCGGGTAGCAGAGGTTGCAGTGAGCGGAGATCACGCCACTGCACTCCAGCCTGAGTGACAGAGTGAGGTGGACCTCAAACAAACACACACACAAACAAACAAAACCTTGCACTCATCCTTGGAGCCTGTGTGTGATTCGATTCTTCTGGAGCACTGGGCAAGAGCTCGGGATATGGAAGGCTGTTACACTGGCCCTCTGCCCTTGTGATAAGACCTGATTAACATTCAAGCCGTCTGCAGATAGCAAAGCTGAAAGAACTTGGTAACTTGGGAGTTGCAGGCACCCACCCCTAGACACTACTGCAGGGCTGAGAGCCCAAAGCACTTGCCCTGGCCTCCGTACCTGCCTGTTTGCATGCTCCCCCTAGGGATTTGAGCATGATGGAACAGGCGAGTTGCACCCCTGTCGCACGTCCTTCAAGGGGAAATCAGGGAACTATCCCTCTTCCCTGGGACTATAGGTGCATGCCACCACACCTGGCTAATTTTTCTGTATTTTTTTTGTAGAGATAGGATTTCATCATATTTCCCAGACTGGTCTCGAACTCCTGGGCTCAAGCAGTCTGCCCGCCTCAGCCTCCCAAAGTGCTGGGGTTACAGGTGAGAGCCGCCACGCCTGGCCTTATTTCTCTTTATAAGTGAATTGTTGTTTTTTGAGCACTACCATTTTAGGCGGGAGGTGGGAGAAGATAAAGTGTGAGAGGCTGGCTGGGGCAGGAAACTGGGCTGAGAGTGAAAAAAACGTGTTGAGAAATAACAACAGTTAATTTCTTTTGAATGTGCCACATAGATTAAGTGGTTTAATTTTATTTAATCCTCACTACAACTATATGAGATAAATACCATTATTACACCCATTTTATATAGATGAGGACATTGAAGCTGGGAGGAATAGTAAAACTTGCCTAAGGTCACAGTCTGTAGGTGGCAGAACTTGGTGTTAAACATTAAACCCAGGACTGTCATGCTCAGAAGCTTTAATCTTTATGATATACAGCCTTCCAGTTCAGAGTAGGCTGGGCTGAGCTAATTATACTTGGAAGTAAGAGATAACGTAGGCAAAATATTATACAGCTGAATGTTAGGAGTCGAGAATCCTGCTCATTTTCTTTATTGGATAGACCCCAAAGCAGACTTCTTTCATCAAAGCGACCCTAAATAAACACCTTGACCTCAGTTCAACAAACTGGAAAAAAAAAGGGCATCATTGATGATGCTCTGTGAGCACAGTGCTTTTTAATGGTTTGTAGGGGTTTGTCCTGGTAGAGATTAGCCTAGGTAAAAAGCCGCAGCTTCTTGCTCCCAGTGTAAATGTTTATAGACCAGTGCTTGTTCATTTTAGCTTTTCTTGTTGAGTCACTTGTACTTCTCATTTTTCCTTAAAGATTATTTCAGAAATAAACTTTTTACTGAAGTTGAAGATACATATAGAAAATTACATACATCTTAACTGTAAAGCTGGATAAGTTTTTACAAAATGAATGCACACATGCAGTCAATACCCAGATTAAGAAATCTGAATTTCCCATTAAGTGTCTTTTAGTCACTTTCCATCAAAGTATCCATTATTCTGATGTCTACAGCATGGATTAGTTTTTCCTGTGGTTGAGTTTTATAGAAATTGAATCATGTGCTAGATACTCCTTTACTTTTTTTTTGCTCAACATTATATTTGTGAGATTCTTCCAGGTTGTTGCTGTTGCTAAAGTTAATTTATTCTTTTTGCTGTATAGTATGTCATTGTATGACTATGCCACACTTTACCCTTCTACTCCTTAGAATTGGCCATTTGGGTTGCTTCCAACTTTTGGCTACCATAAGTAGTGTGGTTATGTCCTTGTAGACTTTTGATTTTTTTTTCACTCAACTTTTAAGATGTGCAGCTCATCATATCATGCTGTAATCAAGGTGTGACAACAATAATATCATGTCATGCCACCCAGTTCTTTGGCTCCACCACCAATGTATTGCATAAAACCACTCAATTAGTCTTAGGTAATATGTGTGCATGTACATGTGTGTGTGTGTGTGTGTGTGCATGTATAGATTTTTTTTCTTTTACATCCTTGACTCACATTATATATGAAGTTCCCTATACTGCTCATGAAGCAGCTTCATTGTCTGGGGTAAATATCCAGGGTTTGTTGTCTCGCACCAAGAAGATTAAAGACATGGACACACGCAAGGAGTGAGTTTAGGAGCAGAGGTTTAATAGGCAAAAGAAAGAGAGCAGTTTTCTCTCTCTTACCAGACAAAGGGGCATCTGAAAGGGAAAAGCTGGCCTGTGGTGGACCACAGCAGATTTTACAGGTAGGCTTGAAGAGGCAATGTCTGATTTATGTAGGGCCCATGGATTGGTTTGACCAGGTGTGACATTTACATAGTGTGTATTGAGAAATAACAACAGTTAATTTCTTTTGAATGTGCCATATAGATTAAGTGGCTTAATTTTATTTAATCCTCACTGCAACTATCTAATTGGATGTGGAGAAAGGGAAAGTAAGGAAGAGGAAGGGCTAAAAAAATGACTCTGCCAACTGGATGGGGAATGGTAAGCAGGAGCATGGGTCACAGGGAGTGACTTCAGAGTTGGACCGGTTGGAATTGAAACGACAGCTTCGGAGGTGTAAGGTGACGGAACAGGTGAGTTACACCCTAATCTTATTATGCAAATGGGCTTTCCATTTGGCCAGTGCCATCTTGTCTGCTCCTTACTGTACGCATGGCTGGCAAAGAGAAGGGAAGATGGAGCCACCATTGTGATCATGCCTAGTCCCAGGTAGCCTTTTCCTATTGGCACGACTGGTGGCATTCACCTGTGCAAGCTTCCAGCTTGCTTGTCTATGTCTGCAGCTTGATTTTACAGGCTGCTCTTTGTTAGGGAAGAAAATGATATTGGGGCTGCTTTTCATTAAAAGGAAAACATTACTGAGGACTTCCTTCCCCTCACTATCTGCCTAAATAATTTCTTTTTAACTCCTATATCATTGATTCCATATGACTTTGCATTGTGAGCATTTCTTACATTATAATGGTTGATATTTAGCTTATCTGCAGTTCTTGTCAATACAAATAATGCTGTGGATAAACTACCTTGGATGTCAATCTTTGTCTCTTGTGCCTCTACTTTGAATGGGACTGAAAATTCCCCGTATGGTTAGTGTAGGATTGTGTGTAGTTTAGGGTAGCAGAGGCACTATATATCTTGTGACATATCTCACTCTATTCCATTAGTATCTTCATCTTGGAAATGAGAGCATACAGTTTCCCACTTACCTAGGTCCTCTGGATGTAGCTTGTCCAGGCCAGCGACTACATCTTTGCCCTCAAGAAATGAACACTTGTGTACAACCAACTCTTTTAATCTCGACAACTCCAGAATTTTCCTCTCAGTTTCGTTGTGGTTTACAATTGTGTAGGAGGGAAGTTAGAATTGCTTCCTCTTGGGAGAATAATCAGGCAGGAGCAGGAGATGTAAATGAAAGAGTAGAGGGACAGGCAAAGGGCAGAGGGGCTGCGGATCCATGATTTGCCCCTGTTTGGGTCTGTATTCATTTCTGTATTCATTTCTGTTTGGCAGCAAGGCCCAGGTATCACTTAGGTAACCACTATTTTCAGTGTCTATCCATATGGTATTATATTCCATTCATATGCCATTCTATTTCAACTGCTATTTTCAATTCCATTCATATGCTATTATGAATGTATAATTGGTGGAGTTAGGTTCCTGAGAAAGCTGAAGGGCATGGAGGCAGAGTTCATAAACATGTTCATATCTTTCCTATTGAAATAATTCCAAGGCCAGGCCTGGTGGCTCACATTTGTAATCCCAGCACTTTGGGAGGCTGAGGCAGGAGGATCACTTGAGCTCAGAAGTTCGAGACCAGCCTGGGCAACATGGCAAAACCCTGTCTCTACAAAAAATACAAAAATTAGCCGGGCATGGTGGTGCATGCCTGTAGTCCTAGCTACTCGGGAGGTTGAGGTGGGAGAATCACGTGAACCCAGGGGGCAGGGTTGCAGTGAACCGAGATCACGCCACTGCACTCCAACCTGGGCAATAGAGCAAGATGCTGTCTCAAAAAAAAAAAAAAAAAAAAAAATTCACTTCATCTTGTAACCACAGTTCACTTGTCCTTCCTTCATGGCAGGGCTCTTCAAAGGAGGCAGCTGTACTTGTGTTCTTCACTTCCTCACCTCCCAAGATATAGTTTCAATTCCAGCCAGTCCAACTCTGAAGTCATTCCCCATGACCCCTGCTGCTCCTCACCTTTCCCCATTCAGTTGGCAGAGTCATTATTTTAGCTGTTCCTCTTCCTTACTTCCCCTTTCTCCACATCCAGTCAATCATGAAGACCTTCTCAGTTTACCTCTTAAATTTCTTTCACTTTACTCTCATTGTCACCACCTATAATGGTTTGCTATGGCTGTCATAACAAAGTATCACCAAGTGAGTGGATTAAATAACAGAAGCGTATTGTTCCATTGTCTCTTCTTGGCTGGAAGTGGAGGTGTTGGTGGGGTTGGTTCCTTCTGGGGGCTATGAAGGAAGGCTCTGCTCCAGCCCTCTCTCCTTGGCTGGTAGACAGCTAGCTTCATGATCATAGGTGTTCTCCTTGTATCTTTACATTGCCTTTCCCCTGTACCTGTCTGTGTCTCAATTTCCCCTTTTACCAAGGATACCAGTCATATTGGACTGGGACCCACCCTAATTATCTCATTTTACCTTGATTACCTTTGTAAAGATCCTGTCTCCAGGCTGGGCATGGTGGCTCACATCAGTAATCCCAGCACTTCGGGAGGCCCAGGCGGGCGGATCACTTGAGGTCAGGAGTTCAAGACCAGCCTGGCCAACATGGTGAAACCTTGTCTCTATTAAAAATGCAAAAAATTAGCCAGGTTTGGCGTCACACGTCTGTAGTTCCAGCTACTCAGGAGCCTGAAGCAGGAGAATCACTTGAACCTGGGAGGCAGAGGTTGCAGTGAGCCGAGATCGCGCCACTGCACTCCAGCCTGGGCAACAGAGCAAGACTCCGTCTCCAAAATAAATATATAAATAAATAAATAAACCCTATCTCCAAATGAGGTCACATTCTGAGGTGCTGGGGATGAGGACTTCAACATGGATTTTGGTGGTGGAGGGAGGACACAATACAACTCGTAACACTGCCTCTGTTTAACCCTTTAGTACTTCTCACCTATGTCGTTTCTTCGGGATAAGCTTAGGACTGTCCTTGCTTCCAGCGTTGTCTTATTTCAACCCAGCCACTACTCTGCTGCCAGAAGATCTCATAATACTGCTGTGGCTGTTGGGATAAGCCAAGCTCCTCACCATGCCTAGCATGCTGTTTGTGTTCTGGGCCTTTGCTCTCCTTCCGTCTTACTTCCTGCTGCTCACATAGCATTGCTGCAGCCATCATGACCCTGTGGGATCATTGCCCTGCCTTTGGGCTTGGCTATGTGAAGTTTTTCCTGCCTGCGATGGTTTCTCTCCCTACACTCCCTGATTGAATGACTCATGTTGGGTCTTCAGGCCAATTGCAGCATTATCTCCTCTGAGAAAACCTTCCCTAATTCTGGTCCCTTTGCCATTCCCCTGTACTACAGTTTTATTTATTTATGAGCTTAGCGCCCTTACAAGATCCACATCACCAGGACATCTAGTTCAATGCCTTGTATACCAAAGGCACTCAAGACACATTTGTTGAACAAATAAATACATGAGTGAATAAGTCTTCATTTAGAAAATTGCAGTGTCAGGCCGGATGCAGTGGCTCATGTCTATAATCCCAGCACTCTGGGTGGCCAAGTCAGGTGGATTACCTGAGGTCAGGAGTTCAAGACCAGCCTGACCAACATGGTGAAACCCTGCTTCTACTGAAAATACCAAATTAGCTGGGCGTGATGGTGCACGCCTGTAATCCCAGTTCCTTGGGAGGCTGAGGCAGGAGAATTGCTTGAACCTGGGAGGCAGAGGTTGCGGTGAGCTGAGATTGTGCCATTGCACTCCAGCCTGGGCAACAGGAGTGAAACTCCATTTCAAAAAAGAAAGAAAGGAAGGAAAGAAGGAAAGAAGGAAGGAAGGAAGGAACGAAAAAAGGAAAACAGCAGTGTTGGCTGAGTGCCGTGGTTCATGCCTGTAATCCCAGCACTTTGGGAGGCTGAGGTGGGCGGACCACCTGAGGTTGGGAGTTTGAGACCAGCCTGGCCAACATGGTGAAACCCTGTCTCTACTAAAAATACAAAAAAAAAAAAAATTAGCCAGGCATGGTGGCACGTGCCTGTAATCCCAGCTACTTGGAAGGCTGAGGCAGGAGAATCCTTTGAACCCAGGGGGTGGAGATTGCGGTGAGCTGCGACTGTGACATTGCACTCCAGCCTGGGCAAGAAGAACAAAACTCCATCTCAAAAGAAAAAAAAAGAAAATTGAAAATTGCAGTGTCACAGTGAGTAAGCAGGCTAGTGGTAACAGGAACAAGGAGAGGCACAATAAAAGGTGTGGTAATTGGAGTGGGTTTATAATTCTCACCTGAGGAGAAACACGGCATTTCGGCTGGTGTTGCTGCTCCAGGGAAAGTTCTTCTACTCCACCGACTCTCTCTTTTCCTGGTAACATGGCCAGCAAGAAAGTAATTACAGTGTTCGGAGCAACAGGTAAAAAGTCTTTAATTTTTAGGCCCTGCTGACTTTGCTCACTCTCTTGTGTTCCTGTTTGTAATTTCAGAGCCTGCAAGAGTGGGTTGAACAAAGAGCCCTTTGGAAGAAAATTTTTAAAGTATCCTATTGCTTTAGTTCTTGATGTGGTAAAGGGGTGGCATGATTTGATTTGTAACTTGATCTCAGCAGGACAAGGACACTGACGTTGTCTCCCTTTCCCAATCATGGGGCTAACTTGTTGGTGTAAGTTTCGTTTCAATATAAGCTATACTCTGAAGTCTTCTCTCCACTCACTTCCTAATAAGCAAAAGGTACAAGTGTGAGAGGCCTGTGGGTTTGTAGTGAATATCCAGCACCTGACCAATCTTCCAGGGGGTCTGCAAGGATGGAGTGTGTGGGGAGTTTACCTTCCTGGCTCTCTTACAGTTTGTTCCTCAACAGTCAGAGCCATCTTTGCACAATGTAAATCAAATCAGGTTATTCTCCTTCAATCTATTCTCATTTCAGCCTCCCAAGGATCCATGTGAAACTGTCAGATCATGTCAGGTCTCTGCTCAAAACCCTCTAAAAACTCCCAGCCCCATGGCACTCCCAGTAAAGTGCAAAGTCCTGCTAATGCCCTGCAACAGGGCCTTGGAAATGCCTTGTCAGACCTCTCTTCCTGCCACTCTTCCCTCACTTTGCTTCATTACCCTGGCTTTCTTGCTGTTCCTCCAAAACACCCCCACAATACAAGGCTCTGGCCTTTGTATTGGCTGCTTCTTCAACCTAGAATAATCTCCGTCTGTTACTATCTCATCTTGAATTGTAGTTCCCGTAATCCCCACATGTCATAGGAGTCACCAGGTGGAGATAAATGAATATTGGGGGTGGTTCCCCCATCCTGTTCTTATGATAGTGAAACAGGAGAGTTCCCTGGTCCCCTGCCACAGGATGTGCGATGGGGGTGTGGCTCTCTGTTCTGCCACTGCAAGCTCAAACCCTTTAAGGGAGGGGGAGCATGCATACAGGCAGGTGCATGAACTGGGGCGCAAGTGCTTTTGGGCTCCCGCCCTATGGCAGCATCTAAGGGTGGGTGTCTATAACTTTCAAAGCCCAAGTGTGCATGTATTACAGTGCACTCTTTTAGCCTTGCCATCCGCAGGTGGTTTAAGGGTTAACCAGCTCAGTGAATCCTCTGCCTTTTTGCAAAGGAGGGGGCTAGTGTGACAGTTTTCTGTATCCCAAACTCTCATCCAGCATCCCAGAAGAATCGGTCACACATGGACTTGAAGGATGAATGCAGGGGTTTTATTGAGTGGTGAAAGTGGCTCTCAGTGGGATGGATGGGGAGCTAGATAGGGGATGGAGTAGGAATATGATCTTCCCCTGGAGTTTGGCCAATTCTCCGAACATCCCCAGCCAAACTCCTCCTGACATTCCTTCTCTTCTCTCCTCTGCTGCACCATTCTGTTGTCTGTCTCCTCGTCTCCTAGTCTGCTTCTGGAGCCTGGGGTTTGGGGCTTATATGGGTACAGGATAGGGGGCATGGCAGGCCAAAAGGCAACTTTTGGGGTGCAAAAACAGGAATGCTTATTTCTCACTTAGGGCAGCAGGTATCCAGGTTTGAGGGTGGGGCCTTTGCCAGGAACTGCCCTCTTCTAACCAGTATTTCCCTGTCTCCTGTTCATATCAATAGTGAGTTAGTTCTCATGAGATCTGGTGGTTTTACAAGGGTCTTCCCCCTTCACTGGGCACTCGTTCTTTCTGCTGCCACCCTGTGAAGTGGTGTTTCCTGCCATGATTGTAAGTTTCCTGAGACCTCCCTAGCCACGTGAAACTGTGAGTCAATTAAACCTCTTTTCTTTATAAATTACCCAGTGTTGGGTATTTCTTCACAGCAGCGTGAGAAAGGGCTAATACAGTTACCCACTGCTTTCTTCCTCATGTCATTCAGGTCTCTGGTTAGATGTTACCTTTTCCATGAGGACTTTCCAGACCTCTATATTTGAAATTGCAACTCTGCTTCCACCCTGCCCATGTCTGGCTCCCTTCCTTACTTGATTTCTTCTATTTCTGCCTGTCTTTCCACACTAGAATATAAGCTCTATGAGAACAGGAATTTGTCTGGAGGAAGTCAAGGGCTAAAACAGGAAGCAGAGCAAAATAAATTATCAAAAATCAACAGTCAAGTATGATATTAAAAGGAGAAGAAGAGGCGATGGGGTCAGGGATGACTCTATTAAGCGTTAGGGTGATGGTAAAGATGTTGGCTTTTCCTGAAAGAGAAAAGTGATCAAAGGGTTTGGTTTTTTCAGTGTGTTTGTGTTTAGCTACAGGGTCTCACTACAGGGTCTCACTGTGTTGTCTGGGTTGGAGTATAGTGACTCTCACAGGAGCCATCGTAGTACACAGCCTCAAACTCCTGGGCTCAAGTGATCTTCCCGCCTCAGCCTCCCAAGTAGCTGGGATGGCAGGATTGCAACAGCATGCAGGCATTAAAGGATTTTGAGCAGAGGAATGACATGACTTTGGTGTTAAAAGGATCATTTTAGCTTATGCTTTGTGAAGGGACTATAGGGGGTAAGAACTGAAGCAGGGAGACCCGTTAGGAGGCGGTTGTCATAAAATAGGCAAGATGATAGTAGCTTAGACCAGGGTGGTAGCAATGAGGTTGTGGAGAGTGGTTAGATTCTGTGGAGGTTTTAAAAGCAGAGTTGGCAGGATTTGGTTTTGGAGCAGACATCAGGGTTAAGAAGGGAAGAGTTGAAAATGACTCTGAAGTTTTATGGCTTGAGTAACTGGAAGAATGAAGTTGAGATTCACTGAAATATGGGAGACAGTGGGGAGGAGGAGAAGGTCAGGAGCTCCTTAAACTTGAATTGGTCTCATTAAACTTGAATTGCCAACTAGGCATCCAGAGACTGGGGAGGCAGTTGGATAAGATTTTTGGGAGTGGCCAGTCACTCTATTAATTCTGTCTCCTAAATCTCTCTCAGATTTTTTCCATTCTCCCTCTTAGAAGCTTTTTCCACACTCATTTGCCTTCTCTCCATGTTCTGCCTTTAAACAGAATCATCTTTCAAATCTGATTAATTTTTCAAACCTTGTAGCCAGCTACTACCACCTTGTATCACATTCCCGTTCTCCTTCATTACTGCCCAAGATGTAAGCCCCTCTAGTTTTTAGTCTCAACGCTATATTTCTCCATGCATCCTTTCCCTGACCCCACATCTCAGACTCCCTTGCCTCCAAAACCTTCTCATGGTACCCTTCTGTTCCAACATCAACATCTTGCTAAATGCCCCCTCAGCCTCTTTGAATAAATGGTCACTTGACTTTTCTCTCTCAATCCTTCCTGCTCATCATCACCACATCCAGTTAATCACCAAAAATCCTGTTGATATCATCTTGTCAAGGAAAATAGTGAAAGACTTTGAAATGGGAAAAAAAGACTGGGTGTCCTTGCCCAAGGCACCATTATCAGTTTTGTGAGCCTTTCCTTGTTTTTAAGATATTTATAACTCTATAAATTGTAGCAAATAGATAATAACGCAACAGATTCTTAACCATAGAAATGCAAATGAAGGCCAGATGCAGTGGCTCCCGCCTGTAATCCTAGCACTTTGGGAGGCCGAGGTGGGCTGATCATGAGGTCAGTAGTTCTAGACCAGCCTGGCCAATGTGGTAAAACCCCGTCTCTACTGAAAATACAAAAATTAGCAAGGCATGGTGGCGCATGCCTGTAGTCCCAGCTACTCGGGAGGCTAAGGCAGGATAATTGCTTGAACCCAGGAGGTGGGAGTTACAGTGAGCCGAGACTGTGCCATTGCACTCCAGCCTGGGCAACAGAGCAAGACTCTGTCTCAAAAAAAAAAAAAAGAAATGCAAATGAATTGTGTCTGGTGGACCACAATCGATCATTGCCTAGAGGATATTGACTGGTTTTGTCCCTAATTGTACATTCGTTTTAGCATTTTGGCATTCTTGATTGCCTACATATATGTGTGTTCTTTGAATTTTTCTTATAACATTGTACTGGTTCCCTCATTAATTAATGAGTTAAATAGAATTTTGACACTTTCATTTTATTTGTGTATAAATTATTATTTACTCTTTAAAAATGTATCCTTTAATATTCTGAGTATCTCTTAAATTTGCCTTATTCCCTCCACCTGAATAACCCCTTCTAGCACAGGTCATCATCAACCTTTACCTAGATTATTTTAAAGCCCACTAATTGTACCCTTGTCTGTGGTCTCTCTATCCTATTCCACACTCTCTATTAACCAGAGCGCTTTCCCAGCATGTAATTCTGAACATACTGCTTAACTTCGTAAAATCTCCTGTTCCCAGAACAAAGTGCAGCCCTGTAGACCTATTTTACTTCTCTAGCCTCATGTGTGACATTGACCTGCAGTTCTCAGTCAGACTGATTTCAGTTCTCTGAATTCACTGCCTTCTCTCTCACCTCTGGAATAAAGCACTTGCAATCCACTTTGCATGCAACACACTCCACATGCCTCTCCTAATTCTTGCCTGTTCTTTAGGGCTCACTTCTGTTACCACTTCCTTCAGGAAGCCTCCCTCTAGTCTGGGTTAGATGCTCCATTTAAGTCCTCCTCTGGAGCCTGTATTCTCTCAATCCCTTTCCCCCTCCCCTAATAGCACATATTACACGGTATTATAATTGCTCTTTAATGATCTCCCCTGCTAGTCTGTAAGCTCTGTGCAGGCAGGTGCCACGTTCAGGTTTGAATCCTGAAATCCTTACCTAAGCAGCTATAGGATCTGGGGTAAATCCTTGAACTCTTTAGGCCATAATCAAACCTATTAATAATGTCTTTCATAAATTTTATCGTATATCCAACATGTTCAAACCTGCTATTGTTTACCACTACATCCCCAGGGCATAGCATAGCATGTAAGAGTCATTCACAAACATGGTCCCAGGACAATAATAGAAACTTTCCTATAAAAATCCTTTTCAAGGACCATGACCCACCCCACCTACTCCAGCACCCCCCAACCCCCTGCCAAAAGCACAAATTATACTCAAATAGAAGGTACTTCAGTTTGTTTAGGTTTTTATTTTATAAAGTCAGAGTAAAATATTCAACTCACCTGCTTTTTAATTGTGAATGATTCCATATAATGGCCATCCTAGGAGGGATGAAAAAAGGTTTTGTTTTATTTTCTCTAATTTATGAAGAAAAAAAGGTTTATTTGATTAATGATTCTAGTGGCTGGGAAGTTCAAGATTGTGCATCTGCATCTGATGAGGGCCTCAGGCTGCTTCCACCCATGATAGAAGGTAAAGGGGAGCTGGCATGTGCAGAGATCACATGGAGAGAGAGAGGAAGCAAGAGGAGAAGGGTGGAGGTGCCAGGCTCATTTTAACAACCAGCTCTCAGGAACTAATAGATGAGAACTCACCCCTGAGGGAGGGCATTAATCTGTTCATGAGGGATCTGCTCCCATGACCCAAACACCTCCAATTAGGCTCCAATATTGGGAATCACATTTCAACATGAGGTTTGCAGGGGACAAATATCCAAACCAGCACCCAGTGTTCTGCAATTTCACAGTGATGTGCATAAAGTGGGAATTCATTTGTCAATGTATTGGGCATTCAGTGACCTCTCAATTTGGAAGCTCAGTTAATATCCTTGGACTCAGAGAAATTACTATTTTCTTAGATAATTTCAATACCTCCATCTGCTTTCTCATTCTGTAATTCCCCTGGCTTGATCTTCTAATTATTTTCCTCCTTCTTGCTTGCTCTCTTTCTCTTGTCTCTTCTTCTCCTCTTTTTGGGCTGATATAGCATCTGGAATGCAAAACCTTTTCTAATCTCAGAGGATATTAATTCAGAGTCTTGCTCTGTCACCCAGGCTGGAGCACAATGGCGAGATCTTGGCTTACTGCAACCTCTGCCTCCCGGGTTCAAATGCTTCTCCTGCCTCAGCCTCCCAAGTAACTGGGATTGTAGGCACTTGCCATCACACCTGGCTAATTTTTGTATTTTTAGTAGAGATGGGGTTTTACTATGTTGGCAAGACTGGTCTCAAACTCTGACATCAAGTGATCAGCCAGTCTCGACCTCCCAAAGTGCTGGGATTACAGGATTAAGCCACTGTGCCCGGCCCCAGAGGATATTAATTCTTTTTAATTTTTTTTATTCAGTTCTCTGGACTGTTTCTGTTTCCATCAGTTTGTTTATTTTGGGTTTGCCTTTCATGTTGGAGGCTTTCCTCAAACATGTGATGAACTTTGACTGTTCATATTTACTAGTAGACAATTTACTATGAAATTTACTATGAAACCCTGTGTGCAAAGACAGAGCTCACTGAATAACCCCTGACCCTCCTATAGGGTTATCAGTGGTATATTAACTGGGGTCCCACAAGAAACAGGTGCCACACTCCTTCAGAGAAGCTGAGAACAATTTAAAAACAGTGGACAAGGAAGACAGCAATAAGGAATAAGTAAGCAACAAGAGGAAGGAGAAAAGGGCAAGAGAGATGACCAGAACTTGGGGACAGTAGCGATGTGAAAGGGGTCATCTCTCTTGCCCTTGGGTCTCTGGCTGATGTCTCTCATTGCCTAGACCCAACCTGAGGGCACGAGAAGGACTCCATGAGGATCAACTGTTGAGTGCACTAAGTAGAACAGAGAAAGTGAATATGGAGCTGGAAGCACAAAAAAGTATCCAGGACAGGTATCCAGCCAATGTGATGGAGGAACCCAAATGTTAGTAACCCAACATAGCACCTGGCCTATATCACAGGATATTCCATAAATATTTGCAGGGTGAATAAATCAGGCAAGTAATGATCATATCATAATCGGCCTTGAATGTGGTAAAAAATGTTTACAAGTTTTTAAATTTCTAAAAAAATATTAACCAGGGCCAGGTACAGTGGCTCATGCCTGTAATCCCAGCACTTTGGGAGGCCGAGGTGGGTGGATCACCTGAGGTCAGGAGTTCGAGACCAGCCTGACCAACATGGTGAAACCCCACTTCTACTAAAAATACAAAATTAGCTGGGCGCATGCCTGTAATCCCAGCTACTCAGCAGACTGAGGCAGGAGAATCGCTTAAACCCAGGAGGCAGAGGTTACAGTGAGCTGAGATTGCACCATTGCACTCCAGCCTAGGCAACATGAACAAAACTCCGTCTCAAAAAAAAAAATATATATATATATATGTGTGTGTGTGTGTGTGTGTATGTATATATATATAGAGAGAGAGAGCGAGAGCGAGAGAGCACAGGAACTTCTTTTGATGAATTGTCTGAATAACCCCAACATAAGATCTACAACCAGGTAAAAGTAGAATAATTGCCCTTGTTGAATCTGGAGAACCTATGGGCATCCCTAATTTTGACACCCTGCTCACTTGCCCTTCTTGTTTTCTCAAGCCTCTCCCACTTCTCTCTTCCTATGTCCTTTGCAAAAATGCCTCCTAAGAGGCCACAAAGAACTTAGTTTGAAAGCCATGGGGATATGTGAAGTGCCATGTAGCACCCCCTGAAGTAGGTACTACGGCAGCTCTACTCTGAATCATGGGATTTCTGGCCTTCTTTCAGCGAACATTCTTCTTGATCCTTCCTGTGTTTCTTCTTCCCTTGACCCTGCAGGAGCTCAAGGTGGCTCTGTGGCCAGGGCAATTTTGGAGAGCAAAAAATTTGCAGTGAGAGCAGTGACCAGGGATGTAACTCGACCAAATGCCCTGGAGCTCCAGCGCCTTGGAGCTGAGGTGGTAAAAGGTGACCTGAATGATAAAGCATCCGTGGACAGTGCCTTAAAAGGTGCCTATGGGGCCTTCTTGGTGACCAACTTCTGGGACGCTCTCAACAAAGATAAGGAAGTGTTTCAGGTAGAAACCAAATTGTTTCTTTTTTCCTTTGAGCCCTTTCCTCTTACCCTCCCTGGCAGCTTCTTTCCTTCCTAGAAGGGGACAGGCCTTCAATCTGGGCAAATATATGTCTTACATCCCCTTTGGCATTTATAAAAAACATGTACTTTAAGTACTTGTTAAAGGTATCTTTGTAAAATTAATGTTATGTAGCATCTGTCTAGGTCTCAAGACCTTGAATATTCCAGAGTGACCGTTTAATGAAGCTAGTCATTGGATTATCTACTTCTCACCATTTGTTTGTACATGGCATGGGGGGTGGTAGCAAGGGTACCCCCGAATTTGAAGCTAGTCTGAGAGTGAAATGGAAAGAATAAAGATGTAATTTACACTTCATTTACACTTCAGATAGATAATTTGGGGATGGGAACACAGAAAAAGAAATAAACGAGCAAACAAACCCACAGTGAATTAAATTCAGGGAAAATGAAAGTTTGTAGAAAAAGTAAATGTAGGCTGGGCGCAGTGGCTCACGCCTGTAATCCCAGTACTTTTGGAGGCCAAGGCGGATGGATCACCTGAGGTTGGGAGTTTGAGACCAGCCTGAACAACATGGTGAAACCCTGTCTCTACTAAAAATACAAAATTAGCCAGGCGTGGTGGTGCATGCCTGTAATCCCAGCTAATTGGGAGGCTGAGGCAGGAGAATCGGTTGAACCTGGGAGTTGGAGGTTGCAGTGAGCCAAGATTGGACTATTTCTCTCCAGTGTGGGCAACAAGAGTGAAACTCCGTCTCAAAAAAAAAAAAAAAAAAGAAAAAAAAAAAAAAGAAAAAGAAGAAATAAATGTAACCATAGAATATCACATAACTCAGCTTCAGCTGTGTGTAAGCACTAAATATTGATCTAGCCAAAAACAATGATTGGGAGAATGAAAAAAGGGAATTGTGTATATGTGTGGTGGTGGTGGTGGTGGTGGACAACGTGAGTGAGTAAGAGAGGAGACAGAGCGAGTGAGTGAGGGAGAATAATTAAATCCTCATCTTTCATAGTAGGAATTTAGTAGATATTTCAAATTGAAAAAATCGAGAATTAGTGGTATAAACATTTACAAAAATAAACAGCTAAATGAAATTGAAGTGTTACTTCTGGAGAACAGTAATCAGCATGGGGCACAGGGAACTTATTTTATTTTATTTGTTTCATTTTATTTTTTTAGAGACAGGGTCTCACTATGTTACCCATGCTGGTCCTGAACTCCTGGGCTCAAGTAATCCTCTCATCTCAGCCTCTTGGGAATTTCTTTTTCACTATAAGATCCGCTCCCTCCCAACCCATGACAGTACTATTTGAAATTTTAAACTATGTATGTGTATACATTTGAGAAAAAATGAAGATTACATTTAAAAAAATATAGTGGATGGTATTAGCCACTTGAAGAAATGGTACAATTCAAAAAATCGAGAGTAGGATCAAACTGTTCCAGGAATGTCTCTTGAATTAATGATACCATTCACAGCCTGTGTTTTAGTGATAAACTCTGGAAGGGCTTATTTTAGGAGACTTGAATTCTACTTCTGATATTCACTTACTAGAAACGTAGGGGTACAAGTCACCTCTCTGCTTCACTGGTTAGCCTCTGCTAACCCAGATTAATTATGTCTTCTCTGCCTGCTGCATTAAGTTTTGTAAGGAAAAGTAAGAAAGAAAACGCAAAAAGGAAGGAAAAAAAGAAGAGAGAGATGAAAGTGCTTTGGAAAATTTGGACCTAAAAACACACAAAAAAGAGAATATATATACTTATGTGTTTGTGTGTGTGTATATACGCCTCCATTATGCCCTCAATATCCAAATGATGTGTAGATATAGTCCATTACTAGAAACAATTGTAGAAAATAAATAAATGCGATTGCAGTTGATCACAAAGACACTGAGCCCAGAGAAAAAGGCCATCTCTTCCTGGCCAGTTGCCACCAGGTTACTTCTTAGCTTCAGACAGGTATCTGGGGTTCCTTTCTCCTCTGCCCCCTCCCTAATTTCTTATTCTACTACTCCCCCACCTCCGGTGTTCTGCTGACAGCCCCCATGGGAGCAGGCTGAGGAGTTGGAGGTTTTGGAGTGGAGCCTCTGCTCAGCAATGCTGGTGTGGTGGCCTCTCATAAGGTAAATTGAATATATTTTGAGGCTGGTAGAGCTTCCTCTCCATAGGGATGAGGGTAATAAGAAAAGGAGAGGGTGGGCCTGGCGCCGTGGCTCAGGCCTGTAATCCCAACAGTTTTGGAGTCCGAGGTAGGCAGATGACTTGAGATCAGGAGTTTGAGACCAGCCTGGCCGTATGGTGAAACCCCATCTCTATTAAAAAATACAAAAAACTAGCTGGGTGTGGTGGTGCCCACTTGTAATCCCAGCTACTCGGGAGGCTGAGCCAGGAGAATCACTTGAATCCAGGGGGCGGAAGTTGCAGTGAGTGGAAATCATGAGACTCTGTCTAAAAAAAAAAAAGCAGGGGGCAGGGAGGGAGAGGGGAGTGGAGGAGATTCTGCTCTGAATATCTGTCCGAATGCAAATACAAATACAGCGGCCTATATGAGGATTTACTTTTGACCCTCAGGGGAAGCTGGTGGCAGACACCGCCAAGCATCTGGGTCTGAAGCACGTGGTTTACAGCGGCCTGGAGAACGTCAAGCGGCTGACGGATGGCAAGCTGCAGGTGCCGCACTTTGACAGCAAGGGCGAGGTGGAGGAGTACTTTTGGTCCATTGGCATCCCCATGACCAGTGTCCGCGTGGCGGCCTACTTTGAAAACTTTCTCACGGCGTGGCGGCCAGTGAAAGCCTCTGATGGAGATTACTACACCTTGGGTAAAACGAAATGAAAGCTCACTGGGCACCTGGTTGCCCTCCTCTCCACTCACCTGCCTCCCTCTTTCCCTTCTTGCCCCTCTGCAGTGGACACCTACCATTTGAGTACCTTCTATGTGTTTAGCTCTGTGTGAAGTGCTGAGAGGGATGCCAAATTGTCCTAGGCTTCTCTAGGGCACTACACTAAATTGCTCTTCTAGGGCAGAGAACTAGATCTGGGATCAGAAGCACAAAGGGTTACATTTCCAATCTTAACATACTGAGCCTCCTTAATGTAAGTACTGGAGTTAGCTATGTGACCTCCAACCTCAGTTTCCTCAGGTTATTTTTATTTTTATTTTTTGAAATGGAGTCTTGCTCTGTCGCCCAGTCTGAGTGCAGCAGCATGATCTTGGCTCACTGCAACCTCCACAGCCTGGGTTCAAGTGATTCTTGTGCCTCAGCCTCCTGAGTGGCTGGGATTACACGCACCCGCCACCACACCTGGCTAATTTTTGCATTTTTAAATAGATACAGGGTTTCACCATGTTGACCAGGCTAGTCTCAAACTCCGGAACTCAAGGGATCCAGCCAACTCAGCCTCCCAAAATAATGAGATTACAGGTGTGAGCCACCATGGCTGGCAGTTTCCTCAGGTTTAATGGGAAAATTGGACAAGATGACTTTTTTTTTTTTTTTGAGTCTGGGTCTCTGCTGCCCAGGCTGGAATGCAGTGGGTCTTTCGCCCATACTGGGTTTCATTGCTCACTGTGCAGCCTCGAACTTTTGGGCTCAAGCATCCTCATACCTCAGCCTCCTGAGTAGCTAGGACTACAGGGGTATACCATCACATCTGGCCAATTCTTATTTTATTTTATTTTTGTAGAAATGGGGTCTCTCTTTGTTGCCCAGGCTGGTCTTGACCTCCTGGGCTTGAGTGATCCTCCCGCCTCTGCCTCCCAAAGTGCTGTGATTACAGGTGTGCGCTACCATGCCCAGCCTCAGGATGACTTCTAAGAGCCCTTCTAGCTCATCCATCTGACCTTCTGTGGCAACAATGGAGGAAAAGTGTTCTTCTGATCTGGGTCCCATGGTCAGAATTAGAGCTTAGAGGGACTGTGACCTGCCTGGGAGACAGGTTCCCAGGCCCTACCTGCACAGAGTCCAATTCCATAGGTCTGGGTTGACACCTGGGAGTTTTAACAAGGACTCCAGGTAATTCCAATGCTGCTGGTCCACTGGCTGGCATTCCCCTTCCCTTTGGGGACACTTTCTGTGGCCATGGTCAGAGTTGGCCTTTGTGCAGTAGATGGAATGTGGAAATACCAATGACAACAATTCAGGCTTTCTTCCTTGATTCAGAATTAACACTCATCAGAAGCTGGGAGGGGTGGCCTGTGGTCCCAGCTACTCAGGAGGCTTAGGTGACAGGATTGTTTGAAATAGAATGAGGGACGGGAGGGTAGTAGAAGGTGAGGTCAGAACTAACAGAGGGTCTGGTTGTGTAAGCTTCGTAAACAACTAGCTTTTCCTCTGAGAGACACAGAGAGCTATCAGAAGGTTCTGAGCAGACAGGGCCAGGTGCAGTGGCTCACGCCTGTAATCCTAGCACTTTGGGAGGCCATGGCAGGCAGATCACTTGAAGCCAGGAGTTTGAGACCGGCCTGGCTAAGATGAGGAAACCCCGTCTCTACTAAAAGTACAAAATTTAGCTGGGTATGGTGGTAGGTGCTTGTAATCCCAGCTACTGGGGAGGCTGAGGCAGGAGAATTACTTGAACCTGGGAGGCAGAGGTTGCAGTGAGCTGAGATTGCACTACTGCACTCCAGCCTGGGTGACACAGCAAGACTCCATCTCAGAAAAAAAAAGAAGGTTCTGAGCAGATGTAACGTTCACCTGAGCTGAGTTTTTTACAGGGTCACTCTGATTTTTATGTTGAAAAGAGACTATGAAAGGGCAAGAGTTTGGCCGGGCGTGGTGGCTTACACCTGTAATCCTAGCTCTTCGGGGGACTGAGGCTGGTGGATCATGCGGTCAGGAGTTTGAGACCAGCCTCGTCAAGAAAGTGAAACCCCGTCTCTGCTAAAAATACAAATATTCGCTGAGCATGCGTGCCTGTAATCCCAGCTACTCGGGAGGCTGAGGCAGGAGAATTGCTTGAACCCAGGAGGCGGAGGTTGCAGTGAGCTGAGATCACGCCACTGCACACTCTAGCCTGGGTGATGGAGCAAGACTCTGTCTCAAAAAAAAATTTTTTTTTCATATTTTTAGTAGAGACGGGGTTTCACCGTATTAGCAAGGATGCTCTCGATCTCCTGATCTCGTGATCCGCCCGCCTCGGTCTCCCAAAGTGCTGGGATTAAAGGCATGAGCCACTTCACCTTGGCTGTTATAGCATTTCTGACAGGCTGCCTGGACAACATGGTGAAACACTGTCTGTACTGAAAATACACAAATCAGCCTGGTATGGTAGTGGGTGCCTGTAATTCCAGCACTTTGGGAGGCCAAGGCGGGCGGATCATGAGGTCAGGAGATCGAGACCATCCTGGCTAACACGATGAAACCTTGTCTCTACTAAAAATACAAAAAATTAGCTGGGTTTGGTGGCAGGCGCCTGTAGTCCCAGCTACTCAGGAGTCTGAGGCAGGAGAATGGGGTGAACCCGGGAGGCAGAGCTTGCAGTGAGCAGAGATCGCGCCACTACACTCCAGCCTGGGCGAAAGTGCAAGACTCCGTCTCAAAACAAAAACAAAAACAAAAAACAAAAAACAAAACAAAAAAAAAACCAAAAAAAAAGAAAGGGCAAGAGTGGAAACAAGGAGACAAATTTTGCAATAACTCAAGTCACGAATGATGGTGGCTTGGACCAGGGTGGTAATATTGAAGATGATGAGAAGTGGCCAGATTTTGTACATATCGTGCATATGATTTCCAAAGAAAAAAAAAACAGGATATGGGATGTGAGAGAAGTGTCAAGGCTGACTGCAAGATTTGTGACCTGAGAAATCAGAATGATAGAGTTGCCATTAGCTGAGGTGGAAGGCTGTAGGGAAGTTGTTGGGGAGTGTAGTTCAGTTTGGGGTCTGTTGAGTTTAAGATGTCTATGGAACAGTCAAGTAAGGATTTGAGTACGTAGTGGGACACATGAGTCTGGAATTCAGCAGAAGTTTTGGCTGGAGATATGTAAAATATGTTTAATCATATTTTACATACAGCAGATATTTAGTAAATGGTTGCTCTTGTTAATCAATATCCAGACACTGTAGTATTCTCTCTCTTTTTTTTTTTTTGAGATGAAGTCTTGCTCTGTTACCCAGGCTGGAGTGCAGTGGCACGATCTCGGCTCACGGCAACCTCTGCCTTCTGAGTTCAAGTAATTCTCCTGCCTCAGCCTCCGGAGTAGCTGGGATTACAAGCACGCACCATCACATCTGGCTAATTTTTGTATTTTTAGTAGAGACAGGGTTTCGCCATGTTGGCCAGGCTGGTCTTGAACTCCTGACGTTAGGTGATGTGCTCGCCTCGGCCTCCCAAAGTGCTGGGATTACGGGTGTGAGACACTGCACTCAACCTGTAATTTCTCAAACAAAACCTTGTAACTGTGTATAGATTGTGGCCACTGGGTTTTACATTGCCTTCCCACACCTTTTGTTTAAGTGATTGATTAGTTTGGGTTGGTGGAACCTACCAAGGATGTGATATAATTAACTACTTATCTTTTTCTATTTTTTTTTTAAAATTAGCTGTGCCAATGGGAGATGTACCAATGGATGGTATCTCTGTTGCTGATATTGGAGCAGCGGTCTCTAACATTTTTAATTCTCCAGAGGAATTTTTAGGCAAGGCCGTGGGGCTCAGTGCAGAAGCACTAACAGTACAGCAATATGCTGATGTTTTGTCCAAGGTTTTGGGGAAGAAAGTCCGAGATGCAAAGGTGAGTTCTTAGGGGAACATCCATGTGATCACAAGAGACTACCTTGGTTAACATTCCACTGACTTACAAATTTTGGTAGACTGTGGATTTAGGCAGGATTGAACTTAAACTTTCAGAAGAAATTGAGAAGGACTGTGGTTGCATAAATCTAACTTCGTTGATTGCAGCAGTAGAATCTCTCCCATACGGCTTTATTTCTTTGGCTTAGGGTTAATTGACTTGTAAAAGTGAAATTACTTTTGAGTGGAAAGAACTTAGAATGTGAAGATTGAGATACAGCCTTTTCACACACACAATCCCAACTCCTCTCATAAGCCCTTGTTGCTGACCACTTCGGTCGGCCAGAACTAGCTGATGTGGAACAAGGCACTTAGCTTCATTGAGCCTCAGCTTCCTCAGTCGCAAAGTGGGGAATGATAGTATCTACTTCGGGTGTTCCTGTGAAAATTACAGAGAATATATTTAAAGGGCTTATCATAGTGTTTGGCACATAGCAGTGATGTATCGAGTCTCTGTGATGAACCTAGTGCTACTTTAAGGAATTTGCAGCAAGGTTGGAGTGAAAATGTTGATGCCCATCAAGTCACCATGATCATTATAAGACATAACTCTATAGGTGCTTAATTGTGTTGTTCAGACTATCAGTGCTATAGGTGACCAGAAAACAGTGGAAGAAGGTTTCATGGAAGACGTGGGCTTGAGTTGGTCCTTGAGGGAACACGACTGTGTATAGATAGAGGGGGCACCAAGAAGGCTGGCCTGGCTGATTCTAGAATAAACACAACAAAAAAGAGGCAGTATGGGAAGGAGGCAGATTCTGGCTCTGCTCCTATCCTTGGTAATTTACTTAACCCCTCTCCATCTCAGTTTCTTCATATGTTCCAAAAAAAGTTGTTATACCTCCTTCATGGGATCATTGTGAGGATGAAATGAGATCTGTACAGCAGGTGCTTGGCACTGGGTCTGGCACTTAGTAAGCCCTCAACAACTGATCATGCTATAAATCATGCAGGAATGGCCTCCTTGTGTGGGTGGCTGCCTTCTTGGGCTTGGGGGTAAGTTATTTTCTCCAAGGAATTGTGCCTGGCCAGGACAGACTTTTTACAGAAGAGTGAGAATTAGTGATATTGAGCATTACCAGCCATTTCCCCAAGCAGGTATTGGTAAGAGGAAAGGAAAAGAAAACAGGCTGTTTTCAGGGTACAATGATAGAGTTGAGTAGTTCCAATAGAGACCTTATGGCCCACAAAGCCTACAATATTTATGTCTAGGCCTTTAAAGAAAAGTTTGTTTCCCAGCACTTTGGGAGGCCAAGGAGGGTGGATCACAAGGTCAGGAATTTGAGACTAGCCTGGCCAACATGGTGAAACCCCGTCTCTACTAAAAATACAAAAATTAGCTGGGCATGGTGGTGGGCACCTGTAATCCCAGCTACTGGGGAGGCTGAGGCAGGAAAATTGTTTGAACCCAGGAGGTGGAGGTTGCAGTGAGCCAAGATTGCGCCATCGCACTCCAGCCTGGGCGACAAGGCGAGACTCCGTATCAAAAACAAAACAAAAATAAAAAATAAAAAAAGGTTTGTTGACATATGTTCTAGAACATTTCCTAGAATTAGGAATAGAAGTTTGGATCAGCAGCTCTTGTGCTTCTAGAGGGGGTATCTAGATTCCCAATTCAGCCTTGGGTACTGAAGTTGTGAGGAGGCAAAGGATTTTTTTTTTTTTTTTTTTCTGGAAAACCAGTGTAGGAGTCAATCCAGCCACAAAACCACATCTGGTTATCTCATTGAAGCCACACACACATTTCTTGGAGAGATTAAGTTACTCCTATACCCAAGAAGGCAGCCACCCACTCAAAGATGGGCTCACAAGAGGATCTGCAAGGTTCCTTGTACCTGGGTGCACACTTACTTCTCAGTGACCCTTCTCCCAGGCCATTTGCATTTGGGTCATATATTCATTGTGTCTCGTGGGTTTGAACCCTGTAAGGAAGGAGAGAGAGAGTGTGAGTGTAGGGGATGAGTGTGTGTATTGATTCTCAGAGGATGCAGTAGACATTGTTCTGAATTGCTCAGAACCTTCCAAGCATCTGTTAGTCACATAGTTGGTCCCTGACTCTTCTTGGTATACAAATTGCTTTATAATGCAGCTGAAGCTCCTCTGGCACCTCAAGCTGTAGGGGATCAGAGGCTGGAACTTCTATAGAATGGTCTGATAATTCTGGGGAAGGGTACATCTCGCCACAAGGTGGCGCTCCAGCCCTTACGGTCTGACTTCCTCCCAACTCCTCCTCAAGGGGGTGTGAAATGTCTGATTGAAACTGTCTAACCCCCAAAGGAAGATGGTTTTCTCAGAAAGTGAGACACAACAGAACAGGCCTCTTTCCTTCAAAAATCTGCAGTAAAAGAATTCCTTATTTTACTGAAGCATATTTGATATCAAAGTTATGGACAAAAGAGCGACTCAAGAAGACAGACATGGAAGAATCTTCCATGCTTCTCACACAGACTTCTATTTCCAAACTCACTTCAAATTGTCAATGTTTTTCTGATTTCAAAAATAGCAAATACTTATTGAAGAAAACTCAGACAATTATGAAAAAGAAAATACAAATCACACATAGTTCAATCTCTTAGAGATAGCTACTGTTAAGATTTGACAGATTTTCTTGTCTTTTTCCAGTATATGTAAGTATGTATATATAGGTATTATATATACATACGTATATTATATTTATTATACGTATTATATATACAAACGTATATAATATTTATTATATGTATTATATATACATACGTATATTATAGCGTATACTTACATATTTATTGTATTAAATATATACATATGTATATGTATATATAAGTATGTGTATATATGTATATATTTAATACAATTATTGTATGTATATTTTATACATACAGTACACATAATGTATACACAATAATGTATTAAATACAATAACTGTATTTAAATTGTATTTAAATAAATACTAGCATCTATTAGTCATATACTTGGTCCCTGACTCTTCTTGGTATACAAATTGTTTTATAATGCAGCTGAAGCTCCTCTGGTACCACAAGCTGTAGGGGATCAGAGGCTGGAACTTCTATAGAATGGTCTGACAATTCCGGGGAAGGGTGCATCTGGCCACAAGATGGCCATATTATTGTATTCAATATATACATATATACACATACTTATATATACATATACATATGTATATATTTAATACAATTAAAATAACACTAAATGTACCATTTTGTTTCTGGCCTTTTCAGTTAATGATAATTTTTCTATTTTGTTAAACTTCTCCAAAAACATTAAACTGCATTATGCTCTGATAGTAGATGTGCCACAATTAATTCTACCATTTCTCTATTGTTAGCCATGTAGGTTGTTCTTAATTTTCTCATTATTATGAATGCATATGACAATCATCACTTTACCTAAGTTGTTTGTGTCTGTCACTTTTTTAAAGGCCAAGTAAAATTGCAAAGTCAGAGTTTATCTCTGAGGGCAAAAGACAGATTATACTGGATCCAATAGAAATGATTTTAGCTAATTCAGTAGGGGGGATTATGGATCTAGTTAGTATTAGAAAGGATTCAAGGAGTGGATTTTATGGAAGGTGACAGAAGGCAGCTCAGTTGGTGTGGGATGGGCTCCATTTCTGCTTGGGCCTGGCCTTGGCAAAGGCTGGGGCAATTGGAGGTAAAATACAGACCTCTAACCAAGAAAGGGAGCAAGTATGGATGGGCCATCAGCCAGGTGAGAAGGAGAGCCTGGTGCCAGAGATGGGGGATCTTGACACCACATGGAGGTCCAGGTGGGTGGACGGTTTCAGAGGGCTGGTAGGGCAATATGAAGAGGAAGTGTAGGCAAAAGCACTGCGAGGTGCTATTCACATGAAGGCTGGTACAGATCTATAGTACCTTATTGAAAAGGCTTGGGGCCAGAAACAATTCAGCTTTAGGAATCTTTCAGCTTTTAGATAGGTTATTGTCTACATGTATTATATAACATCACCAGCAGGGGCTGGAACAGGAACCTGTAATCAAACACATCTGTATCTCTGCAGGCAAATATTTGAATGTTTCCACTAAATGGTATAATTAAAGACCGTAAATAGCTTCACATAGTTAGATCAGGTTTGCCACTAAATTAGTTCAAAAAGGTCAGTTTGCTGCCAAATGGCTTATGGGGAAAAAAAAAAAAAAAAAAAAAGCTTTAGAGTCTCTTGGATTTTGGAATTAGGCTAAAGAATTGTGGACCTGGCTAGGTGCTGTGGCTCACACCTGTAATCCCAGCACTTTGGGAGGCAGAGGCAGGTAGATCACCTGAGGTCAGGAGTTTGAGACCAGGCTGGCCAACATGGCAAAACCCCCATCTCTACTAAAAATACATAAAATTAGTCAGGTGCGGTGGTGGGTGCCTATAATCCCAGCTACTCAGGAGGCTGAGGCAGGAGAATTACTTGAACTCGGAGGGCAGAGGTTGCAGTGAGCCAAGATTGCGCCACTGCACTCCAGCCTGGGCGACAGAGCGAGACTCCGTCTCAACAACAACAACAACAACAACAACAACAACAAAAAAGAATTATGGAACTCTATCATCATTAAGGTGAATAATGTCATTTCAAACTATTTTAAGTATGGGCTATAACATTTTCTGTCTTTTTGTTTGTTCTTAAAAAGATTACCCCAGAAGTTTTTGAGAAGCTGGGATTCCCTGCAGCGAAGGAAATAGCTGATATGTGTCGTTTCTATCAAATGAAGCCGGACCGAGATGTCAAGCTCACCCACAGACTAAATCCCAAAGTCAAAAGCTTCAGCCAGTTTATCTCAGAGAACCAGGGAGCCTTCAAGGGCATGTAGAAAATCAGCTGTTCAGATAGGCCTCTGAACCACACAGCCTCTTTCCTCTCTGATCCTTTTCCTCTTTACAGCACAACATTCATGTTGACAGAACATGCTGGAATGCAATTTTTTGCAACACTGAAGGATTTCCTGCAGTCCCCTCTTCAGTAGTAAGCACTGTGTTGGTGATAGGACACAGTAATCTGATTCACATTTAACTTGCTAGTTAGTGATAAGGGTGGTACACCTGTATGGTAAAATGAGCAGCCTCGGAACTTGGAGCTTCTCCCCTAACACTAATGGGAGGGCAGATTATACTGGGATTTCTCCTGGGTGAGTGATTTCAAGCCCTAGCGCTGAAATTCCCCTAGGCAGCTCCAGTTTTCTCAACTGCATTACAAAATTCCCAGTGAACTTTTAAGTAATTTTAATTTTAAAAAATGAACATCTTTGTAGAGAATTTTCTGGGGAACATGGTGTTCAATGAACAAGCACAAGCTCTGGAAATGCTAAAATTCAGTTTTGCTTCACAATTGGAAGTTTATTTTCTGATTCATTCATGAAGTCATCTATTGAGCCACCATTCAGTTATTTGTCTATTAATTCCTTGATCCTTCATTTATCCATTCTGCAAACTTTTCTTGAGCACTAGCACGGGTGGCACATTTGTGGACTTCACTTCATTCCTATGTGTTTTCTTCTCAGAGTGATCCACTCTCAGAAAGGCTCCTTTCCAGTTTGTGGTTGGGTTGGAGTCAGGTCAGGGCCAGAGGGCCCATCTCCCCATTTAGCTCTAGGCAAAATCCAGGGGATCTGCAGTGGGGAGTGGGGACAGGAAGCTGGAGGGAAGGCCTGTGAAGTGTAGGGATGTGGAAAGAGGAGGTGACAGAAGGACCCCATAGGACCTTCCTATATCTCTGGCTTAGCATTTTTTACATCATATTGTAATCGTCTTATTTGCTAGTTTTCTTTCTTTCTGTGAGTGACTTACGCTCATCTTATCCCAGTGCCTGGTACATAATAAGTGATCAATAAATGTTGATTGACTAAATGAGTAAATAATCAATTCTATTATTACAAGAAAAGAGTGGCCAGGCACAGTGGCTGATACGTATAATCCCAGGACTTTGGAGAGGCTGAGGTGGATGGATTGCCTGAGTCCAGGAGTTTAAGACTAGCCTGGGCAACATGGTGAGACCCTGTCTCTGGAAAAAAAAAATTAGCCAGGCCATGGTGTTGTGCTCCTTTGGTCCCAGCTACTCGGAGGCTGAGGTTGCAGGATCACCTGAGCCTGGAGGTTGAGGCTGCAGTGAGCCGTGATCATGCCACTGCACTCCAGCCTGGGTGACAGAGTAAGAACCTGTCTCTAAATAAGTAAATAAATAAACAGGTGCATTGCTTGTGTGTATTGGGGGTGTGGTTCTTACTCCACCAAAAGAACTAGCAACTGCTACTTTTTAAGGGCAAGAGATTGGCCTCTTCTGGGAATGGAGGATCCCCCACTATCCAACGTGTGACGATGGAAGCCCCTGAGCAAGGACAGAGATGGTGGAGCCTGTGTGAGAGCCCTTGGCCTGGAATCTCACTCAGGAGAGGGAGACTTGGTGGTGGCAAAAGACAGCCTTTTCTGTTTTAGAGCTCCAAGCGATACGTGTTGAATAAATGATGTTGAAGTTGTTGCAGACAAATTTTGATTCTTGAGGGGCAATCACAATTGAAGTGCATTTGAGGACCAACCCCTCTCCTTTTCAAAATACCAAGCCCCCAGCAATCAATTCAGTGCAACTTAAGTGCTCAGCCCTGGGAAATGGGCCTGGATAAATTTCTAAAAAGGGAAAAGAAAAAGAAAAACAAAACCCTAAACTAAAAATAGGTGACTTATTACTCATCTGGGTGGGCCAGATGGGAAGAATGACTGCTGTTCCCTAAATAAACCTCAGGGTCCCCCATGTGGAGAGTGACTACAGGCCTAAGGGTCCCCTGGACTTTTTGTGTGTTTGCTGGGATGGCAGGTTGCTTCTTGTGGACCAGGATAGCTGGGCATGGTGACTCACACCTGCAATCCCAGGACTTTGGGAGGCCAAGGTGGGAGGATTGTTTGAGGCCAGAAATTTGAGACCAGACTGGGCAACATAGCCAGACCCTATTTCTAAAAGAAAAAAACAAACAAACTCAGCCAGGCATAGTAGTGTATGCCTGTAGGCCCAGCTACTTGGGAAGATGAGGCAGAGGAATCGCTTGAGCCCAGAAGTTTGAGGCTTCAGTGACCTGTGATCATGCCACTGCATTCCAGACAGAGTGAGACCTTCCTTCTCTCTCTCCCTCTCTTTTTTTTTTTTTTGAGACAGGGTCTAACACTGTCACCCAGGCTGGAGTGCAGTGGTGCAGTCACGGCTCACTATAGCCTAAAACTTCTGAGCTCAAGCGATCCTCCTGCCTCCACCTCCTGAGTAGCTGGGACTACAGGCACACAGTACCATGCCTGGCTAATTCTTTTTGTATTTTTGTAGGGACAGGGTCTAGCTATGTTGCCCAGCCTGGTCTCAAACTTCTGGCCTCAAGCGATCTGCCTGCCTCAGTCTCCCAAAGTGTTGGGATTACAGGCATGAGCCACCATGCCCCGCCTACCCTGTCTCTTAAAAAAAAAAAAAAAAAAAGGGAAGAAAGAAAAGAAAAAAAGAAGACTGAGACAGGCCAGGGCTGCATAGCCATGGATCAGTCCCAACAATTGTTTCTGGAAAGCATGAGAAGTCCTTCCAGGATTTAGAACCAGACTTTACAGTGGCTGATCTGAAATGAGACTGTGCACTTTAGGCACCTCAATCTCACATAACAAAGAAGAGAAAAGAACTTCCAATTAGTCTGAGACATTTAATATTTGTTGACATTTTAATATTTAATAATAGTGGACAAAAGATTCCACCACTATCCTCTCCCATTCCTACCCAACAGTCTCCAGGCCAAGGGAAGGAAAGGATTCCCTTTGCAGTTGTTCAGGGTAGAGACCTGGAGACCCAAGAGAGGCACAGAAGGTGGAAATGGGGCCGTGCATCTCAGTGAACAAGAGCACCCTCTGTTGTCCAAGAGTAGATTAGGGTTGGGGGTGTGGGCGATGGAATAAAAGGATGCAGATCTCTCCCTGTAATTCCAGGAATGACCCTAGAAATCCAAGCTACAAAGTCAGATAATCCTAGATTTGATTGCCTCTGCCACTGACAAGTTGTGTGAACTTGGTCAAGTTACTTGATTTCTGAGCTTGGTCTCCCCATCCTCACTGGGGACTGCTGGGAGGACTAAAAGATTGAAAGCATGAGAGGCAGTTTGTATAGTCTTTGCCAGGTAGTAAGTGCTCAAGAAACAGCTGTAATTATTTTCTCTCTCTCTCTTTTTTTTTTTTTTTTTTTTTTTGAGGCTCTTATTGCCTAGGCTGGAGTGCAATGGCGCGATCTCGGCTCACCGCAACCTCCGCCTCCCGAGTTCAAGAGATTCTCTCCTGTCTCAGCCTCCCGAGTAGGTGGGCTTGCAGGCGCGTGCTGCCACGCCCAGCTAATTTTGTATTTTTAGTGGAGACGGGATTTCTCCATGTTGGTCAGGTTGGTTTCAAACTCCCGACCTCAGGTGATCAGCCCGCCTCGGCCTCCCAAAGTATTGGGATTAAAGGCGTGAGCCACCGCGCCCAACCAAGAAACAGCTATAATTATTCTTGAGCATAATTCCTCCCCTTGCCTCCTTCATATGCCTCCCAAAGTTCTGAGGTGCCTCCTGGGCGGTTCCTGGTGTCTGACCTTGGCCTCCTGGACTGCAGGTTCATCATGCTCTAACCGCCCCCTGCCAGGTGTCCTGTCCCTTCCCATCTCCCTTCTTCCACCACTAGATGGCAGGATGAGTCCAGCATAAGAAAGGATCGCTCCAGCCTCATCCCAGGTGATTTTTCCCAGGGCTTTTTTGGGAAATAAAGCCAAAGGAGATAGTTATGCGGCGCATCTTAAAGCCTTGTCGGTTACCCTCCGTGGCCATTTCGACAGACATGCGCTGGTCACCTTCTCTGGAGTGAAGTGCCTTCTCCGTGCTGGATTTGAGATTAAGGGAAGAAAGGGAGGACCAAGGGATTATCCAAGGCTCCAGCGCTGGCTCGCTCCACGGCAGAGAAAGGCCTTCAGGCTGAGGGTGAGTCTTCTGCATAGAGGGGTCCCAGGCCCTGCTCCAGGAGTGCAGAGCACAGGGCCTGCCCTTTCTCCGCCTGGCAGCTGGGGCCGAACCTTGCTGGATGCTGGTGTTCCTGCTGCTGGCTTCTCCGCCGGTCACACTGCTTGTCATCCTCTCTCCGACCCAAGGGACCTTTGCAACTCTGAAGCCCCATCAAGACTACACAAGGGGCAGAGACGGTTCACTAAAAGGAAACTGGGGCACTGTTAGGAAGTGCACACTGAACGGCTCTCAAACATTGTCCATTCTCCCAGGTAACAGAGCAGAACACTCTGGCAATGTAGTCCTGTCTTGGACTCCTCATGGGAGTGAGCAGGAAGGCAATAACATGAATTTTAAACCATCTCGGAGTAGAAGTTGCTATAACATTTCTCTCTCTCTTTCTTTCTCTCTTTCTCTCTCTCTTTTTCCTTCCTTCCTTCCTTCCTTCCTTCCTTCCTTCCTTCCTTCCTTCCTTTCTTTCTTTCTTTCTTTCTTTCTTTCTTTCTTTCTTTCTTTCTTCTCTCTCTCTCTTTTTTTTTTTTTTTTGAGATGGAGTCTTGCTCTGTCACCCAGGCTGGAGTGCAGTGGCACGATCTCGGCTCACTGCAAGCTCCGCCTCCTGGTTCAAGCGATTCTCCTGCCTCAGCCTCCCGAGTAGCTGGGATTACAGGGACCTGCCACCACACCCGGCTAATTTTTGTATTTTCAGTAGAGACGGGGTTTCACCATGTTGGCCAGGCTGGTCTCAAACTCCTGACCTCGTGATCTGCCTGTCTCGGCCTCCCAAAGTGCTGGGATTATAGGCGTGAGCCACCGTGCCTTGGCTGCCGTAGCATTTCTGACGGGCTGCCCGGCTGAGTGTTGCAAGAGGATTAAAAATGTACACGCCCTTTACTTGGCAAAACTCCTAAGAAACCATCTTAAGTAAATAAACACAAATATAGATAAAATATAATTTTGAAGATTTTATTTGAAAGCATTTTTTATGAGAGCAAAAAAAAAAACAACAACATGGAAGTAAGCAAAATGTTCAGCATTTAAGAAATGGATAATTAAATTACTGAAGTTTAAAAATTCCTTTAAATTTTAAGTTCTTTAGAACTAGCATTTGTAAAGAATTTTTACGGAGACAAATTATGTTTTAAGTGAAAAATATTGGATTATGTCCAGCATTATATCTAGCCTAATCCCAACTGTGTAAACTACATATACGTAGTAAAACATTGGAAGGAAAAAAATGCCAAAATGTTAATAAAGGTTTTCACTGAGGAAAAATATTGGTTGATTTCTAGTTTCCTCAAGTTTCTTCTTTCCCCTAGTTTCCCATAATACAAATTGTTACTTTTGGCCGGGTGCGGTGGCTCATGCCTGTAATCCCAGCACTTTGGGAGGCTGAGGCGGGCGGATCACTTGAGGTCAGGAGCTCGAGACCAGCCTGGTCAACATGGTGAAACCCCATCTCTACTACAAATACAAAAATTAGCTGAGTATGGCAGTGCGTGCGTGTAGTCCCAGCTACTAGGGAGGCTGAGGCATGAGAATCGCTTGAACCTGGATGGTGGAGGTTGCGCCACTGCACTCCAGCCTGAGCGATAGAACAAAATTCGGTCTCAAAAAAACAAAACAAAACAAACAAACAAACAAAAAAAGTATTACTTTTATGTTGAACTTGTACGTAAACAAGAGTTATTTTAAAAATTTAACAAATATTATTTATCGATTGTCCTGTCTTCCTTATAACAAATATAATAATTATTTATGAGTGTCTATTATGTCCTAGCCACTCTGAGAGCTGAAGGCATACACTTTCGTTGAATCTTATATCAACACTTTAAGAAAGATTATCTTCTCATTTTACAGATAAAGAAATATACTTCACAGAGTTTAGGTAACTTGCTCAAAGTCACACAGGTATTACACAGGTGGTGGAGTCAGGATTTAAATCTAAGTCTGTATATCTCCAAAGTCCATGAGCTTTTCACCACACTAGGACTTCGATCCTGCCTCCTAACCAAGGGATGCTTGCAGCTCTGAAGTCCCATCAAGGACCACACAAGGGCAGACTTCTCAAGTTATAAAGGGATTGGGTCATCAGATTAATTCAGAATTCAGTTGTTTGGAATTTGGACATATTCTCCTCGGAAACAATGTATAAATGCTAATGTGCAACACTGTATAAAGATCAACTCTAAAAGTTGGTGAAACCCATCTACCCATATGCTGTGAAACCACAACTTTCCATAGGATATTGCTTGTTAACCCTGTCTCCCAGATGCACACACACGAGAATAACGAAACTAACACTGGAGTGAGGACAAGGCAGTGCTTGGCGGAGGGCGGGCTCAACATTCGCGCATGTGCAGAAAGAGAAAGCAGAGCCACTGTGTGCTCAGGCTACCGGCAAAGTCGTGGATCCTCGTGGCTAACGGGGGGGCAAGACAGAGGTCATGGGGTTGAGTATGGAAGCCCTGCGTGGAAACCGAGGGAGCCTTCAGGAGGTCTTGGGGGATCAAACCCAAAGGTTTCCAAGAGCCAGGCTGGTAGATGAAGGAAGCAAGCCAGATGTAACACAGAAGGGAGTGGTGGCGACTGTGCCAACAGGAGACCATGCGACCCACCTAAAGGCAATAAAAATAAATTTAAATAGAAACACATTGACAGTCAAATGTAACTTGTGGCTGGGCGCAGTGGCTTATGCCTGTAATCTCAGCACTTTGGGAGGCTGAGGAGGGCGGAACTGTTGAGGTCAGGCGTTCCAAACCAGCCTGGCCATCATGATGAAACCCCGTCTCTGCTAAAAATACACAGATTAGCCAGGCATGGTGGTGGGCGCCTGTAATCCCAGCTACTTGGGAGGCTGAGTGAGGCAGGAGAATCACTTGAACCTGGGAGGTGGAGGTTGCAGTGAGCAGAGATCACGTTACTGTACTCCAGCCTGGGCGACAGAGCGAGACTGTCACAAACAAAAAAAACCCCAAAAAACCCCAAATGTAACTTGTGTCAGTTATTACTAAATGGTGGTTTTCTGACTTTAGGATTAATTCCTGAACCCTCTGATTTTGTGGAAGGGCTGGGAGTTGGTGAAGCTGCAGATATTGTGAGTGGCTGCGGATCACCAGAGGAAGGATCACCCACAGAATGCCAGTGTCCTCCTCTTTGGCAGTGGGGAACTATTGGGTGTTATTACAACAGCTATCATCACCTTAATCAGTATAGTATTTTTATGCCCATTTTTATAGAAAAGTAAACTGAGGCTCAGAGTCGAGTGGGTGATGGCTGTGGGGTGAAGGGGTTGAGAAGCTTGTCGGCAGGCCCCTCTTATCTGTATTATTACAAGTAAAGCATTCCCTCATTGCTTCTGGCAAATGATTGGCCATGGGGAAAAGAAAGAAGCAAGTAACCAACATTTGTTGAAAACTGTACTGTTTCACAGTCATCATTTTATTTTTATTTATTTATGTACTTATTTTGGAGACAGGGTCTTCTTTGTCATCCACACTAGAGTGCAGTGGCATGATCACAGCTCACTGCAGTCTTGACCCCCCAGACTCAAGCGATCCTCTAGCCTCAGCCTCCCGAGTAGCTGGGACTACAGGTGTGCACCACCACGCCTGGGTAATTTATTATTATTATTATTTTTTTAGCAGAGGCAGTGTTTTACCATGTTTCCCAGGCTGGTCTTGAACTCCTGGGTTCAAGGGATCCTCTCACGTCAGCCTCCCAAAGTGCTGGGATTACAGGCATGAGCCACTGCCTGGCCTCATTGTCACTGTTTTATTTAAGCCTATTATCTCCCTGAAAAGTTGGTGGATGTGGCAAAGACTAGCTAGATGTTTACTAATTTTGTTTCCTTTTCTTCTTTGTTATACAGCTGGATCTCATTTCTCAGTGTTTTTTTTTGCAATTACTACAGCTGTAGGACTGTTCCAGACACTGGCATGTGAGTGGAAGTGGTGTGTGACACTTCTAGGCCTGGCATAAAACTCTTTCACTTGCCACAGTCCTCCATCATCTTCCCCTCACCTTTGGACTGATGTCCATGTTAATGACCTTGGTGGAGCCCAGCCACCTAAATTCCCTCTTAGAGGAGAGTGGATCATACATAGATTAGGAACACCTGTTTTCAACTTTATGTGAACAAGAAATAAACTTCCATAATATTAGAGGCAATTGATGTTTTTGAGGGTGTTTGTTTATTATAGCAGCTATCATCACCTTAATTAGTACAGTATTTTAATGCCCATTTTATAGAGAAGTAAACTGACACTCAGAGAGTCGAGTGACTTGCCCAAGGTCACACAGCTGAAAAGTAATGAATTTGAACTCAGATTTATCTAGCTTTTTTTTTTTGGAGACGGAGTCTTGCTCTGTCACCCAGGATGGAGTGCAGTGGTGCAATCTCGGATCACTGCAAGCTCCGCCTCCCGGGTTCACGTCGTTCTCTTGCCTCAGCCTCCCAAGTAGCTGGGACTACAGGCACCCGCCACCACACCCAGCTAATTTTTTTTTTGTATTTTCAGTAGAGATGGGGTTTCACCGTGTTAGCCAGGATGATCTCTCAATCTCGTGACCTCGAGATCTGCCCACCTCAGCCTCCCATAATGCTGGGATTACAGGCGTGAGCCGCCGCACCCGGCAGATTTATCTAGCTCTTAAACCCAGGATCTTTTTACAATGACACACTGCCTCTAAACTCAACAACACATTCTGTAGTGCCTAGTTTGTGCTTTTCGTATTCTATTGGAAACCCCACCCCACTCACATCTGATGGAGCCTCCAAACACAAGCAAACGAGAGAGAAGAGCTGGGGTAATGGGGGGCTGAATTATCTAGATTTCAATTTAATATCAAGTTGCTTAGGGGGAAATCCACAGGCAGCTCCCAAGTCCTTCTGAAAGCCAGGTGGGGGCTGCTGGCAGAGAAAAATGGGGCCTGTAATTTCCCTGCCTGCCATCAGGGACCTGAAAATCCTAGGGGAGTTTTTAATTCCCAGTGGCACTCTTGCTGGTCCTCTTGTTCATTAACATCTGTGTCCCTCCAATTTGGGCTCTGGCTTGAACTCTATGAACTGCTCAAAGAGGCTCTTGCTACCTCTTTGTTCAAACAGACAATGGCTGCAATAACAAAGAGGAAAATCAGATGCAGGTGAAAGTTTATTTTTAACATTTCCGAGGCCAAATGAGGATTTAACATGAAAATCAGAGCCCTCACTTCCGCCTGCGCTCTCCAAAAGTGGCTGGGGTACTTTTGGCTGGCCTAGACTCCAACATGCTTGGATCGCTTCCAAATGAGTACACCACTGATGAGGTAGACAGTTTAGTCTTTCTGAGCCTTCTTTTGTCAAGAAATAGACATTTTGTTTGGAGATGAGGTTAAACTTGAACCTGTACATTGTGATTAGCTTAGGAAGCCAGGCTGCCCTGGCCACCCCAAATATGTGAGGTTGTCTTTATGTATTTTTTATTTTTTATTTTTTTGGGACAGAGTCTCGTTCTGTTGCCCAGGCTAGAGTGCAGTGGCACAATCTCAGCTCACTGCAACCTCTGCCTCCCAGGTTCAAGCAATTCTCCTCCCTCAGCTTCCTGAGTAGCTGGGATTACACGCCTGCGCCACCATACCTGGTTAATTTTTGTACTTTTAGTAGAGACAGGGTTTTGCCATGTTGGCCAGGCTGGTCTCGAACTCCTGGACTCAAGTGATCTGCCCGCCTTGGCCTCCCAAAGTGTTGGGATTACAGGCAGGAGCTACCGTGCCCGACCCTGCCTTTACATTTTAGTCAAATCAGACTGAAGCCTGAACAAATGTGTAATAAAGTGAAAATTCTTTGAAACCATGAGTCTGAAAGCTCCCTTCGGGATGAACTCCTAGCCTGCCTGTCTTCTGTGGCTCCTCTGAAGCTTGCAGACAGCAGAGGCCTGTGAGGTTCCTGTGAGAAACCGCAAGAATTACCAGGAGCTGGTGTGCCTGGAGCACCTGCATTGTGCAAAGTACTTAACCCCATTATCCAGTCATCATAACCGTCTCCTGAGGTCAGAATCATTATCAGCAGTGTTTGAGGGAACCAGCCCAGAAAGGTGCAGAGTCAGCCCATTCCTTGCAGAGCATACCTAAGATTATTCGACTCCAAGGCAATTTTCTTTCCATTGTGCCACAGTGTGAATGAGCATTAGTTTTCTTTTCCCTGATTTCCCACCTACCAGCAGGAAGCAGAAAAGTGCAGAAATGATCCTGTTTCTTCCTCCTGAGAACCCAACAGTTGTCGTTTTCCTGCAGAAACTCAGAAAGGAGGAGTTAGGGGTTCATGATCACCATGATTATTATAAAATGGTTCCAGAAAACTAAACAAACCAACAACAACAACAGCAACAAAAACTGAAATGGCTTGCCCTTCTTCTTACCCTTCACTTTAAGCTCAATCGGCTTTCCGATATAAAATGGCCTTCCTTTCTGTTTCAATTCTTCCATTGGCAAGTCTTGAGCAAAGGGTGGATTGACGAAGAAAGGAAAAAGGGAGCAAATGGTCCTAAGGGCTAAGAGTTGCCCTTCTTTTTTTAAGACACCTGGTGAATATTCCCTCCTCTCACTTGTGTTTTATTTCAGCCTGTCTGCCCTAGGGCTCCTCCATAGTTCTGACTGATCAGCCCCACCACTATCCTGGTTCTTACCCTTTTTCCAGAAAAAGAGATATTCCTTGAGGTTACCAAATCGGTTCTCCTCAACTCTCCATCTCCAGCCAACACCTGTCACCCAACGCTGCCCTGTGTTACCCCATTTACCACCAGTAACTTTTTTTTTTTCCTGAGACAGAGTCTTACTCTGTCTCCTAGGCTGAGTGCAATGGCGTGATCTCAGCTCACCGCAACCTCTGCCTCCGGGGTTCAAGCGATTCTCCTGTCTCAACCTCCCAAGTAGCTGGGATTACAGGCCCCCACCACCACAGCTGGCTAATTTTTGTATTTTTAGTAGAGATGGGATTTCACCATGTTGGTCAGGCTGATCTTGAACTCCTGACCTCAACTGATCCACCCGCCTCGGCCTCCCAAAGTGCTGGGATTACAGAAGTGAGCTACTACCAGTAACTTCTATAAAGCTCAACAAGGGTAAAGTCAAGGGCAAATCTTCTCCCTCAAACCAACTTCTTTCTTTCTTCTCATCTTTAATAGGTCCACTGCCAGCATCCAGGAGCCCAGGCTTGCAGTTAACGACTCTTCCTTTCCCGTTAACTCCCATAGTCTGTCATTCATAAATTCCTATTTGTCCTTTCTTCCAAATGCCTCTTGCATTTCTTACTTTTCTGTCACTCTGTCTGCCTTCATCCTAGCCCAGAGCCTGCCCCTGGGCTGGTCTCTCTATAGACTTTTCCTTTTCTAAACTATCATTCTACTCCATTCATCTATGCCTTCATTCATCAGAAGAGCATTTGTGGAGCACTTAGTGCCAGACACTGCACTAGACACTAGATGCACCCATAACACAGACATGGTCCTGCTGGGGAGGCAGGTAATTAACAAGCACCTACAGTGTCTTGCGGTGAGTGTGATGATGGAGGAAGCCCTTAGCTGGGACCGTAATCCAGATGGGGAGACGTGTTAGGGGAGGCCTACGTACTCCTACTGGTTTCATTGTCCTAAACACCTTTATCCTGTTTCAACTAAAATTGGCCTTCTCTTACTTTTGTTCCTTTGGGTTCAAACTTTGTAACCTGAGATTCTAAGGCCTTCCTTGTCAACCCAGCCCCATTTTCAGGACCTCTAGTGGAAGAGTTAGTAGTAATAATGATAGTAGTGATAGCAAACCTTCATTAAGCTTATTTATCTTAAATAATAGGCCCTCTTCTAAGTACTTTTCTTATGTTAACTCTCCACAACATTCTCTATGAAGGAGGCACAGGTACTATGATTAGCACCACTTACAGAAGGGGAAACCGAGGCATGAGTGCTAAAAGGCAGAATCTGGGTTCAAATCCAGGTGATATGGCTCCCAGGTTGGCATGTGACGATGACACCATTGTGTGTCAGTGTAACCTGGCTGTGTGGACTTCAGACTCTTTACCATACACCTTAAGTTCTCCCCAAAGACCTTTTTTTTTGTGGTCCCCTCTCCCCTGAGAATGCCCTTCTCTTTCTTATCAAACGCTATAGAAGGCTTTGTTTACATATAAAAATAGAGCCGCCTTCTGTGGAAAAGGAACTTGGTCTGGACTCAGTTTGATGTTCAAATCTTGTTTCTGGCTGCCAAATCCCTTCTTCTCCCTGACTCTCAATTCTTCCATCTCTGCAATGGGAATATTACTATTCTCCTCACACAGCCATTCTGAGTATGATGTGAGAATAATGCATGTGAGTGTGCTTGGAAAACTGCAGTCCCATACAAATGTACAGGAATCAACATCATTTTTTTCCTCTGGCTTCTCAAAATAAGAATGTTGTTATACAGTCTGAATATCACTAGAGCAAAGTTTGCTTATACATTCCATTGGGCATATGACTATCTTTCTATACCTCAGCTTCATCATCTAGGAAATGGGCATAATACCAGCTGCTTTATTGAAAATGTTTGGGAATTTAATGAATTTTCTTTCTTTTTTTTTTTTTTTTTTTGAGACAGAGTCTCACTCTGTTGCCCACACTGGAGTGCAATGGTGTGACCTTGGCTCACTGCAGCCTCTGCCTCCTGGGTTCAAGTGATTCCCCTGCCTCAGTCTCCTTTGTAGCTCGGATTACAGATATGAGCCACCATGCCCGACTAATTTTTGTGTTTTTAGTAGAAACAAGGCTTCACCACGTTGGCCAGGCAGGTCTCAAACTCCTGGCCTCAAGAGATCTGCCCGCCTTGGCCTCCCAAGTGCTGGGATTACAGGCGTAGGCCACCACGCCCCGCCAACAATAGTGTTTTAAAAGAATTAGATGCATAATAAGCATTGAAGAATGTGTGTTGCCTGTCTCCCCCAAACCTTGGCTTTTCTCTAGCTGCTGGGGATGAATCAGTTTTGATTCTCATTAGAAGGGGCCCGTCCAGAATCATGCCTTCTCTCTTCTTCCATTCTTTTAATAAATGAATGACACCTGTATTCTTGGAGCTTCTGATTTAATTCAGCATCAACACTGAAATATTTGTTCACCAAAGAAAAATACTTTCCAAGCTCCTTTGACTGTGTCATCCACATGCGCCACCACCAGCAGCCCAAAGCCAGTTCTGAAGCAGCAGAACATTTTTCGAGCATAACAGCACTCTGTGACCCTCGGAGTGCTTGTTCAGCTGAAATTACTTGTGTCTGGCACAGACCTTCTCTTTTGATTTTGGCAGGACTTCAGGGAGTGAAAAAGCTGGGTTAGTGTTAGGGCTGGGATTAGAATTTGGTACTCAACAGATCATACTGTTAACACTTCTCCTCTTTGCTAACTTTATGAAGTTCAAGAAAAGCTTTCTGGGGAATGGCACCAATTTATTTGCCAAAGCTGAGATGGGCCAAGGAAGATGTAGTCAGCATTTGGAATCTCCTTGCCTTAGGGTTTAACAGCCAAGGAGGGAAGAAGGATGTGCTGGGGAGCTGGGGAATAGGGGCCATGTGGGTAGTGCTGGAAGGATTTGGGATGCTGAACAGGCTTGGCTCCTTGCAGTTCCGCCCCCACAACATCTCTCAAGCCATGCGCTGTCCTCTGCTCTAGCACAGCACCCTGTCCTGATCCTTATCATCCTCACCAACTATAGCAATACTCTCTGTTACGCCTCCTTGCCCCTCTTGTCTGTCCTGAGCACTGCTGCCAGTTTTTTTTATTCTTATGCTTAGAAACATTCAAGGCTCCCCAGTGCTTGTCAAGTAAGAGCCTCATCTTTTAGCACAATGCTCAAGGCTCCCCACAAGCAGGTCCCAAGCTCCACTTCTGCCCTTGTTTCTTCCTTCACCTTCCACGAAGCCTCTGACACCTACCAGCTAGATATGTGCCATCCCCCAGACATGCCATGTCCATACCAGTCTGTGAGCCTTTGCACGGACGGGTCCCTCAGCCTAGATTATCCTCCCCTAGTTCCCATATTTGCCTAGTAGATTCTTTCTCATCCTCGAGGGCCCAGGTCAAATATTGCTTCTTCTGTGAGGCTTCTCTCAACTCTTCCAGGCAAAGCTGATGTTTCAAGCTCATCCATGGGACTTGTGTACTGCACTCATTTGTGTCTGCCACGAGGGGACCTTGGGGACAGAACAATGCCTTATTTATAATTATGTGTCTTCTACACCACATCAAGTGCCTTGTTCAGTGTCTGTTACTGTATCTGAATTTTTGAAAGCAGATGGGACAGTCTCCGTTGACACCAGGGAGACACCTGCTCAGTTTTTGGCTGTGTCAGGTTGACTGGTTCTGCTTTCTTTATTTTTATTTTTAATATTTTTGAGACAGGGTCTTCTCTGTCGCCCAGGCTAGAGTACAGTGGTGCAATCTCGGCTCACTGCAACCTCCACCTCCCAGGCTCAAGAGATCCTCCCACCTCAGCCTCTGGAGTAGCTGGGACCACAGGCGCACACCACCACACTTGGCTGGCTAATTTTATTTATTTTTAGTAAAGAAGGGGTTTCACCATGTTGCCCAGGCTTGTTTTCTTTTCTTTTCTTTCTTTTCTTTTTCTTTTTTTTTTTTCTGAGACAAAGTATGACTCTGTCACCCAGGCTGGAGTGCAGTGGCGCAATCTCGGCTCACTGTAACCTCTGCCTCCCGGGTTCAAGCAATTCTTCTGTCTCAGCCTCCTGAGTAGCTGGGATTATAGGCACGCACCACCATGCCTGGCTAATTTTTGTATTTTTAATAGAGATGGGATTTCACCCTATTGGTCAGGCCGGTCTCAAACTCCTGACCTCAGGTGATCTACCCACCTCGGCCTCCCAAAGTGCTGGAATTACAAGCGTGAGACACTGTGCCTGGCTTCAGGCTTGCTTTCTTTAATCTCCAGAATAAAGCAGTGCACTGGGTAATGGGTCCTGGATAAACATCTCCTTGTTGGCCACAGGTAACTGCTCCCTACAAATATGTCATCTCTGAGAAGATGTCCCAGCTGGCAAGGATTTTTGGCTCAGTTGAGCTCCCAAGGGTTATCCCCATTATGTGGCAGACCTTCTGTTAGGTTCTGCAGAGATATGCATAATTGTGAGACTCTGTCCCTGCCATGGATGTCCTCACAGCTTAGTGAGGAAGACAAACACACACACACACACACACACACACACACACACACACACACACACGGCATGAACCTTGATGGGGTTCCTAGCTAAGCCTGGGAGCAACAGGGTAGGTTTCTTGGAGGAGGTGAAAACTGAACTGAATATTAAAGGTTGTATAGGAGTTAGATGGACAAAGGCAGTAAGTATAACCAATATAGCTTCAAGCTACCATTAGCATTCAGAACTGAAAGATTATGGTGGTGTAGGGAAGGGGATCAGTTGAAGAAAGATAGAGATATTGATAGAGAAGATGATATATGAGCTGGGCTTTGAAAGATGAGAGGGCTTTGGATAGAGAGAGATATGAATAGGATACAGGTTGAAAAACAATCTGGGCAAAGGAACAGTATAAACAAAGGCATAGAGGAGGGATGCAGCTTGCTTTAAGTGATCAGCTCCAAAACAGTTATCACTGGAACGTTAGCTGAGAGATGAATCATGATGAGAGATGGGGCTGGAGGGAGGCAAGGGTCTAGGTTATGAAGGGTCTAAATGTCTCCAGAGTAACTTAGGGTGATGCGATGAGCATACTTTTTAGCTAGATTCTGATGATCTCCTATTAACAGTGGTGTCTGCAGAACTGGGAGATAGAGGGCCTGAGGAATTGGTCAGCTCTAATATTAACCAGCAAGACTGCTGCAGGTTAATCACTTCTTTCATCTTCTCTGTTCTTACATTGAGATCATTAAGCTGACTCACCTGTTGGTAGCCGAGTCAATATTAAAGCAACCCAGGGCCCTGCAATGCTGCAATGCTGTCCAAGGACAAAGCATGAACCTCTCTCTCAAAAAATAATCAGTTAAACATCTCTCCCCTGAAAGAACAGCCCCAGCACTCCTTTCCAGGCTAGTTTGTTCTTAGAAAGTAAAGTTCCCTATGTCAAACATTTCTGATGGGTCAGAGACACGTTGGGAATCGAGAGGCCCCCGGAGCCTCCTACACATGGGCTACAGGAGTCTTAGGCCAGAGCCCAAAGGAGAGGGATGTGATATTGTCCTGTGGACTTGGAGGAAACTCAAGTTGTTCCAGGAATTCTCTCTCTGCTCTAAGCCCCAGGCTCTGCCAGAAATGAAGATCTATTGGAATGTGGGAATCCTGACAGGGGTCTGGCAAACAAGGTGCATGGCAGTCGTGGGGTCCTTGACTTTGGGTTTAATATTGAGCTCCTACGCAAAACATGTAAGAAAGGCCTCCTGCTTAGCTGCCAAATAAATAGCTCTTGTGAAAACTGCCGCCTTTCAAGGCCTATTTTCGGTGAGTGTGGGAATTCAGATGGGTGAACCTGGCCTCTATAGGTGCAACTGGAATCTTCAAGTTTAACACTCATTGATAACCCACACTGAGCTTCCCTCATTACCAAAACCTGTGCATCTCTGATGATGACCCAGAGGAAGAGTCCTGGCCTTGCATCAGTAACTGCCTAGGGCAGGCACAAAGGTTCTCCTAGCTACCCCAAGCTCTGGGGCCTGATTAGAAATGCCTTCTGGAGTCCGCCACAAGTTCATCCAAGAAATTCTACTTCAGTGCCTACTGTGTGCTGAGCACCAATATGACTGTGGAGAAATGCAACTGCAGGCAAGATCTAGTCTCTGCTTTCAAAAAGCATACTATCTAATTGCCACAAGAGAGGTGGGGAAAAGGACTTCTCGGTTGTAACTCTTGTCTTTGTACATGCTGAAAATTCTGCCTCCGTACGACTTAAACAAAGAAAGAGGCATCGATAGGCACAACAGGGGCCAGTGGCCAGGGGCTAGCGGCTCAGGACCTAGGTCTTCTCTTTCTGGGTTGATGCCATTCTCAGACAGGCTTTACCCTTGTGGTTGCAAGATGATTCCTAGCAGCTACTGCACTACCTCTCTGGCTCATGTCTAATGGAAAATAGAGAATTTCTGAATGGCTCTGATTGGTGTGGCAGAATATCTTTCCCAGTTCTTTCCTGGGATTATTGGCAAAAGCTTAATAATGCATCACTAGCCCTAACCAGGCCATGTGCCCATTTCTCAACCAAACATTGTACTGGTTGGGGAGAGAAGATGATGTGCTGACGAGCTTAGGTCTAGGTTACATGCTCCATCTTTGAACCAAGGATAGGACCCCAGCTGAAGCCATGGGCTGAAGACTGGGAAGGAGAATAGGGTTGCGGTTAACTAAAGGGTGAATGGAAACTGGTGGCAAAAAATGAGATACTCCAAGGTATACTTTGATATTGGGACTCTGAGGACAATGAACAGCAACCCAATGAAAGTGGAGAGACCGAGAGAATAAAAGGAAAGATACTAGAGGAGTCGTAGGATCAAGTGAAGAGTTGAATGACAGATTTTCCAGGATAGTCCCTGGATTCTATGGAGATCTTTGTGAATGATTCCGTAACACAGCTTGGGGCTGTGTTGGTTATACTCACTGTCTTTGCCTGTCTAACTCTCGCATGTCCATTAATGTTCTACCCCACTGACAGACTAAGCCAATCATAATATCCAAATTAAGGGCAGAGTGATGGGAAAAAACCCAGGTCTTTGGTGACATCCTTCAGTAGCTGTATTAGACAGCCCTGGAACCCAGTTTATTTCAGGTTGTGTGAGGCATTTAATTTTCTTAGAATTTTATTTTTATTTTATTCATGGTTTGAGTTCAGTATCTGCTACTTTCATCTCAAAGAATCCAAATTGGTACAGGCTCAAACAAACACCTTTGGGGCTCTGTATTTTATCTGAGTCTCTTTCTACCTGCTGGCTTCATTCCACTACAGAAAGGCTCATAAGTGGCCAGCTCCATGCATATAGCTTTCTTTTTCTTTTCTTTTTTTTTTTTTTTTTTTTGAGACAGAGTCTTGCACTGTCACCCAGGCTGGAGGGCAGTGGCCCAATCTTGGTTCACTGCAACCTCTGCTTCCTGGGTTCAAGTGGTTCTTGTGTCTCAGCCTCCCAAGTAGCTGGGATTACAGGGTAATTTTTGTATTTTTGGTAGAGATGGAGTTTCGCCATGTTGGCCAGGCTGGTCTTGAACTTCTGGCCTCAAGTGATCTACCTACCTCGGCCTCCCAAGTGCTGGAATTATAGGCGTGAGTTGCTGCGCCCAGCTCCAGGCATACATCTTAATGTCTCTGAAAGATCATGGGAAAGGGCTCTGATTGGTCTGGGAGCTTTGGACTTTTGGACCAGCTGTCTGCCCAGGGACACACATTTGGAATGGTACATTTTAGGTTAATTATCTCTACTCTTGGACTAATTGACCACGGGCAAAAGTTAAAGGAGGAAGATAATAGACATTAGTCCTGGGGGTGAGTATCCTACTGCATAGTATGCTCCCCAGAGTAGCAATGTCTGCATCACTAGGGAAATTGTTAGAAATGCAAATTATTGGACCCTACCCTGGATCTCCAGAATCAGAGACTCTGGAGGTGAGGCTCAGCAATCACCTCTACGTGTTTCAATGCGCACTAAAGTTTGAGAACCATTGCATCACCATCATACAACAACTAAAACCAAATATCACGGTGGTTCAAAGAAGCAATAATGTCTGGTCAGAAGATGAGGAAAGTCTTAAAAAAAGAGGAGAGGAAGTCTCTGAGACAGGTTTTCAAGATTGGGTAGATGACCTGAAATGAATATTATTTCACAACCAATATTGTAATTGCAATAAAGAATTTTCAAAAATCCTTCACACAGACAAATCAACTGTTTCTTTTTACCCATGGTTCTTTTCATTCTTGGTCAAACATACATATGTATTTGTAACTAACGGACATTTTCTATTTTACTTTTTTCACTTAACATTTTTCCGCATAATACTCCATGGTTTCCATTACATATACATTTTAACTATTTATAATAAATTTGAGGAAACTAATTAAAGAAGATTTTAGAAGTTATCTGTGGACCCACCACCCTAGCCCAATAATTATTATAATTTCCTTGTCTTTTTCTTATGTAGATTATTTTTATAATTAGGATAAGAGTAGACATATATTATACATATATACTTAACATTATAGTACAAGCAATCCTCTCCATTACTGAACAGTTTTCATGGCCATAAATTTCATTGTGTATAAGAAGTCAGCAAATAAACATCATGATTTATTTCACCAATCTCTTATTATTAATCATTTTGGTTGTTTCCAGTTTCTGCTGTGATAAATATCTTCGAGTATGAAGTGTCTTTTCCCACATTTTGAGTTATTTCTGTAGAATAGATTTCCAGAAGAGAAATTACAGGGTCACAGGATACACACTTTTTTATAGTTCTTGATACATTTTGCCAGATTTCTTCCAAAACGTTTGTACCACTTTACATCGCCACCAGCAATGTGTGAGAGTGCCAGCTTTCCCACACCCTTGGCAGTTTTGGGTCTTTTAACAAAAAAATTTCTTTTTGGCCAATTTAACAGGAAAAGAACTTTACTTTCTTATAATTTGCATTTTTATTACTTTACCTAATATTACCTAATAAATTTTTTCCCCATATTTCTTCAAAGTTCTTGATAAACTCTTTTATGATTGCCTAGCGCTTTTATGGTTGAGATTTGATGAGTGAACATTACAGGTAGGGCAATCCAGTAAGAGACCACCAGGCCGGGCACGGTGGCTCACGCATGTAATCCCAGCACTTTGGGAGGCTGAGGCTGGCGGATCACGAGGTCGGGAGGAGATCAAGACCATCCTGGGTAACATGGTGAAACCCTGTCTCTACTAAAAATACAAAAAATTAGCTGGGCGTGGTGGCATGTGCCTTTAGTCCCAGCTACTCAGGAGGCTGAGGCAGGAGAATCGCTTGAACCCAGGAGAAGGAGGTTGCAGTGAACCGAGATCGCGCCACTGCACTCCAGCCTGGGTGACAGAGCAAGACTCCCTCTCAAAAAAAAAAAAAAAAAGAGAGACCACCATGAGCAGCAAGCAGCACAGGGTCAGAAAAGCTCAAACACAGCTTGTGAGGAGCTGAACTCATTGTTTCCAGCAGCCTCCTCTTCCTGGGCCTCCCATCCTAGGGAATAGCACCCCTAGCCATCTAATAGTTCACACCCAGACCTGGGTGTCACTGTGGACACCTCCCTGCTCTTCATCACCTATATCCACCAAGCCTCCCAAGCTGCTCTTGAAGCTGTATCTCCATCTTTACTGCTACTACCTTAGTTCAGGCCATATCAGCTTTTCCCTAAACAATTGCACGCGCTTCCTGCTGGGTCTTGTTTTCCTCCAAATCATGCTTCACATTGCAGGCAGACCTATCTTTAAAAAACCTAATATGACTCAAGTTTTTTTTTTTTTTTTTTTTTTAAACAACTTTCAACAGTTTTTAGGATGAAGTCCCCAAATTCCTTAATCCATTTTGCAAGCCCTGTATGATCTGAACCCTTCCCTACTCTTTTCTGAGTAGTGCAATTGGAAGGTTGCATATTTCTGTTTTCCCATGAACCATACGATGACTGTGGCCCCACACCTTTGGGGACTACAACCACGTTTTCAAAATGGCCGTCTAGGGCTGGGGTTAAATGATGGGAAGCATTACCCAGTTACATGAGTGGCCATATTAAACTTCCCTGTATCCAAACCAACAATCTGGGTGGTGCTTTGCCCCAGAACTCTTTAAAGCAGCCGGTTAGTCTGTGAAATACTTGTTACTGGTACAAGATGGAGTGAATACAGGAAGAGGAAGCAGGCATTTAGAAATGGTTATAGCAACTTAATAAAGAAATTTTGTGTTTAATCATAAAATGAATTTGTATTTTCTATCTTTTAAAATTTCATTTGTTGGCTAGGTGCAGTGGCTCATGCCTGTAATCCCAGCACTTTGGGAGGCCAAGGCAGGCAGATAACCTGAGGTCATGAGTTCGAGACCAGCCTGGTCAACATGGTAAAAGCTCATCTCTACTAAAAATACAAAAATTAGCCAGGTGTGGTGGTGTGCACCTGTAATTCCAGCTACTCAGGAGGCTGAGGCAGGAGAACAGCTTGAACCTGGGAGGCAGAGGTTGCAGTGAGTCGAGATTGCATCACTAAACTCCAGCCTGGCTGACAGAGTGAGACTCCATCTCAAAAAAAATTTAATTAAAAAATAAAAATAAAAATTCATTTGTCTAATAATTAAAAAAATTTTTCTAACATTTAATTTTGTGGGTACATAGCAGGTATATATATTTAGAGGGTATGTGAGATATTTTGATATAAGTGTGCAATACATAATCACATCATGGAAAATGGGGTATTAACCCCCTCAAATATTTATCCTTGTATTACAAACAATCCAATTGTTCTCTTCTAGTTATTTTTAAATGTACAATTAAATGAGTATTGACTATAGTCACCCTGATGTGCTATGAAAGACTAGGTCTTATTCATTCTTTCTATTATTTGGTGCCCATTAACCATCCACCCCAACCCCCACTACCATTCCCAGCCTCTGGCAACCTTTGTTCTGTTCTCTATCACCATGAGTTCAGTTGTTTTGATTTTTAGATCCCACATATTTGTGAGAACATGCCATGTTTGTCTTTCTGTACCTGTGTATAATAATTTGATTCTATTGTATTTTATCAAAGTATTGGTATACAATGCAATGAATTGGAAATTTTAACATAAAAGCTCTTTTAGCACAGATAGTTTGACTTGAGTTCTCTTGAAAAAGTTCAGTCTGGAATATCTTCCCATAAGTTTATAAATGCACTTTCTGGAGTAAAAAGATGTTTGAATCCCCAGCTGAGAGTATGTGCTTCAAAAATGGAAGAGAATCATAAAAAGAAATCACAACTTTAATTTATATCTTAACGGTTCATGATTTTCATGGAGTAACTGGTTAAAATAGAAATTTCTGGCTTCTGACCACGAAGTCCAGATGTAACAGTATGTACTTGATATACTGAACAGGACGGTAACTTGGAACATTTAAGAGGGGGAATTGGTTTCAAGCACTTCCTCATTTTCTTGGTCTGTAAAATGAAGAGGTGAGACCAAAAAAAAAAAACTTTCAATGTTCTTTTCAGATCAGTATAAAACTGCGTATTTTTATAATTCTATAATTGACTATTAAGTTTAAACTTTTCTAATAAAGATATCTGCTGGTATATGACAAGGAATAACAACAGGTCTTCGAAAAAAGTAGATGGATAGTCATTATTATTAGTCATTGCTATTATTTTTTACTTTCTACAAATGTAACAAATTTTTAGTGGATGGAACTGCCAAATACTGAGTTATTTATCAGAGATTTGGTTTCTTTACCATTAACTAGCTGTGTGACTGAGGATAGATGACTTCACTTGTTTGTGCCCTCTACTTTGGATGAGGAGATTAAATTCTGTTGCCAGCGTCCCTGAAATGTCAAGGGGTGCTGGGGAGAAGGATGGAGGGCTAAGCAGGTTGGGTACTTCTTGGGAGTTAACTCCATCCTCAGCCAAAACAGCTTCTTTTTTGTGTTCAGAGATGGGTGATATGGTTTGACTCTGTGTCCCCACCCAAATCTCATCTCAAATTGTAATCTCTGCGTGTTGAGGGGGGAACCTGTAATCCCCATTGTGTTGAGGGAGGAAGGTGATTGGATCATGGGGGTGGTTCCCCCATGCTATTCTCATGATAGTGAGTGAGTTGTCACGAGATCTGATGGTTTCATAAGTGTTTGCAAGTTCCTCCTTTGTTCTTCTCTCTCCTACCACCATGTGAAAAGGTCTTTACTTTCCCTTCACTTTCTGCCATGATTGTAAGTTTCCTGAGCTCTCCCCAGCTATGTGGAACTGTGAGTCAATTACACCTCTTTCCTTTATAAATTACCCTGTCTCAGATATTTCTTTACAGCAGTGTGAAAGCGGACTAATACAATGGACCTTTGAGTAACATTTTGTTAGAAGAAATACTCGACTCCCGTAAAAAGGTTGGGAAAACTGTTGGGCCATATGATTGCCAATGTCTTTTGCTAGCCTTATGTTTGCCTGTTGGCATTGTACCATTTAGTGGCAGATGCCTGAATTGCAGGTATATTGTCTAGGTTTGGGGGTTAAAAACTCAAACATATAGAAGACAGGCAAACTATGTAAGTGAATGAAGAGGGCTAGATATAAGCCCAACAGGGAGCAGTGGGGATGTGGTGAATTAGGAAGCACATGCCCTGTCTAAAGGGAACCTCAAAATTCAGCTCCTGCCCATTGTTGCCATGAGGGCACGTGAGCACTGCCTTAGGAGCCATGCATCCGCTATGTATTCTGGGAGCTAAATGTGATTCATTTGCCCCCAAACTGTGGTTGACCTGAAATTCTTAGATTTTTTTTTTTTTTTAAGCTAAGTAACTAACACACATGATAGCAGGCTAGTAGGCCTAATCGTCTTTCCAATTGCTTAGCATGGTATTTGGTGCATGGTAAACAGACTATGGATGTTAGCTCTCATTATTATCATCATCATCATTATTACCTAATAATGATGTGGCAGACTTGGATCTGCTAATAATTGCAATGGAATTGTAAGATAATTATACAATTTTGTGCTATTCAAATTTAATTCCCTTAAAAGCCATATCATAAAACTGGAACATTTTGCAGAATTACTGACAACAGGAGAAAAGAAATAAATGAAGCCTCACTGTGAACTTGAGTCCTAGCCAAGGTAGGTCCTCTGCTACTCTGCCAAGTGTGACCCTTCCGACTCACTGTGGTTCACAATGAAAAATGTGTGGGTGTCCAGCACCATCGCACACTTCGGTGTGCTTGCTCTGTGTCTGACAGTCAGACCTACTCCAGTGATAATAAAACAACACAGTCACACTGAATGTGAAGGTGTCTGAATGTTTGGCTTCTTTCTCACCCACATGATTATTGCAACTTTAAAAGAAGTTAGAATATCTACAGAATAAGGTCTCTTTTCTTACTTTTTTCTAAAAATGTTTTATCTTGTCTTAATGCCAGATAAACTTGCTTACTTATATGCAATGTAAATGCCCAGAGACTGATTTCAGATACTACTGTGAAATCCTGTCTGAGAATTGACTCTACCTTTAAAAAAGGCTGTAAAACAAAACATAAAAAGAAAATTTTAAAATGCTCTCTCAGTTCCACCAGCCTAACAAAAGCATGATCATTTCTCTGCATTCTCTCTCATACATGCTTTTACATTAAATAAACTAAATAAATCCTGACTTTATTGAACTTGTTAGAGCCTGGTTAAGGGGTGGGTGGTTATAAAAATGAGTTTTCTTATTTTCTGATAGTTTCATAGTTCTCATAGTTTCTACTCTCTGGGGGGTAGGGAGACACTGAGAGGTAAAGGAGAATCTTAAAATGGAATAAAGAGAGAAGAGGATGACAAGTGGGGGTGTCTAGGAAGAAGGAAGCACGAAGGGGAAGGCCTGATTAATATAGACTGTGGAATTCTCCAGTCTCGAGGTTCCAAAACCCCTTTGAAACCTGTTCTCGCTGAGGGTTTCTTTTTTAAAGCAGTTTTTTTTTTTTTTTTTTAACTTCTTTTCTTTTAACTTTTATTTTAGGTTGAGGGGTACATGTGCAGGTGTGTTATGCAGGTAAATTTATGTCACGGGGGTTTGTTGTACAGATTATTTCACCACCCAGGAACTAAGTTTCGTACCCAATAGTTATTTTTCTCTGTTCCTCTCCCTCCTCCCAACCTTCACCCTCAAGGAGGCCCTAGTGCCTGTTGTTGCCCTCTATGTGTCCATGTGTTCTCATTATTTAGCTCCCACTTATAAGTGATAACATGCGGTATTTGGTTTTCTGTTCCTGCGTTAGTTTGCTAAGGATAATGGCCTTCAGCTCCATACATGTTCCTGCAAAGGACATGATCTTGTGCTTTTTATGGCTGCATAGTATTCCATGGTGTATATGTACCTCATTTTCTTTGCCTAATCGGTCATTGATTGGCATTTAGGCTGATTCCATGTCTTTGCTATTGTGAATAGTGCTGCGAACATTCACGTGCGTGTGTCTTTATGGCTGAATAATTTATATTCCTTTGGGTATATATCCAATAATGAGATTGCTGTATCGAATAATAGTTCTGTTTTTAGCTCTTTGAATAATTGTCACACTGCTTTCCACAATGGTTGAGCTAATTTACACTCCTACCGACAGTGCATAAGTGTTCTCTTTTCTTCACAATCTTGCTAGCATCTGTTATTTTCTGACTTTCAAATAATTTGCTAAGGACTTCTAATGCTGGAGACCCTACTAGATCTGAGGGCTTGAGTTATATGTGTATACATTTCTGTTTTCCTTTGATGAAATTTTATGTTAAGAAGCAGAACATTTATTGTGTTGCTACAGAGAGCCCTCATAATTATTTTTCGTATTCTACTGAAATGTTTTCCTTGTGTTAGGTATGTATGTTAGATCCAGTTTATCACAAATATAAATAACACTGTGACCAATATCTTTATACATACAATTAGTTTCTTCATTACAATTATTTCTTTAGGATAAATTCTGTGAATTTGGGAATGTTGAGTTTAAAGAGATTATTATTGTGACTTGTGTCATATTGACCAATTGTCTTCCTACAGGTTGTACGAATTCACATTGCTACCAGATTAAGTGGGAGTTTCAGTTTTCCTGCAGACTTCTGAGAACTGGACTTTATGGATTTTTGTTTTCATTGTTTTAATTTTTGTTTTAATCTTGGAAGGTTAATAGAGCAGAAGATCTTTAAAAACTGCTTGTTGATTATTATTATTACTACTTTTTTTTTTTTTTTGAGACAGAGTCTTGCTCTGTTGCCCAGGCTGGAGTTCGGTTGTATGATCTCAGCTCACTGCAACCTCTGTCTCCTGGGTTCAAGTAATTCGCCTACCTCAGCCTTCTGAGTAGCTGGGATTACAGGTGCCCACTGCCATGCCTCGCTAATTTTTGTATTTTTAGTAGAGACAGGGTTTCACCATGTTGTCCAGGCTGGTCTCGAACTCCTGACCTCAGGTCATCCGCCTGCATTGGCCTCCCAAAGTGCTGGGATTACAGGCATGAGTCACTGTGCCCGGCCTGATTATGATTATTTTTTAATAGAGACAGAGTCTGCCTTGCCCAGGTTGCAGTGCAGTTGTGCCATCATTGACTCACTTGCAGTCTCAACCTCCCAGTCTCAAGCAATCCTCCTGACTCAGCCTCCCGAGTAGCTGGGACCACAAGCTAATGCCACCACAAATAAAAGATAAATTTGATGAATATATAGAAATATATCAACCTAAATTTTTTATTTTTATTTTTTAATTTTTGTAGAGACAGGATCTTGTCATGTTGCCCAGGCTGGTCTCAAACTCCTAGGCTCAAGCAATCCTCCCGCCTTGGCCTCCCCAAAATGTTGGGATTACAGATGTGAGCCATCGCACCCAGCTTTGTTTACTATTTTTATTTTTTTTTGTGTTAATTGCCTACTTATGTCTTTCACCATTTTGTCTCCTGGGATTGAGGTAATGCTGTCGTATATATATTTACCTACTTTTATACGGTATAAGTAGTAACTTTTTGACAATTAAAAAAAAGGTATACTGGTCAGGTGTTTCTGCTTTTAAATCTCGGTTTAGTTAGGTTTGTGCTAATCTGACCCAGGCTGCCATGTACTTTGTTCATATCTCACTATGCTACTCATAAGGTTGTGCTGTAATTACTGGTTTATTTGTCTTCTCCTATGGAGCTATGAGCTCGTTTCTATATACCCAGCATCTTCCATAGGGTCTAGTATGTAATATTTGCTCAAAATTGCTTGTTGAGGTTTTACAGGAAAAAAAAAACAACATTTGAGCAAAAGAATGAAATGAAGGAGTGTGCTGCAGTGATACCACCATTTTCAATTTCAAGAACTAGAGGGAGACCTGAATTTTCTTCCTTCAACCAGGAAGCCATAGGAAAACCTCTGGCTGACCCTGTAGGGAAGTTGGAGAGCAGGACTTCCTCTCTCCCCTGGGGCCTCACCCAGGACTCCGAGGCCTTACTTGGAGAGCCCCTGGGGGTCTGGGTGGGTAGCTGCTTTCCTTTGGCACCACTTTCTGGGCAAAAGCTTCCAGTGTTTGGATTTTATTAGCCAATAAAATTAGGGGGAAAATGCTGGAAAAAAATCACAGCACACTGTTTTACTCTTGTGAATGAATAACATAACTGGCAACTACACTGTTAATGTCTAAATGGATTTTCTGTGCTCCAAGCCAAAACACATTTCATAAAGTTACACAGAGATGGATAGTATCCCAGTTAATAAAAACAGTTGTGCGTGAAGGATACATGGTCCAACAGAAGGGGCACTGATTGATGCTAGGTTGCTGGAAGTTTTGCATTTAGCTGCGATTTTATTTTTTATTTTATTTATTTTTTGAGATGGAGTCTCACTCTGTCACCAGGCTGGAATGCAAATGGTGTAATCTTGGCTCACTACAACCTCTGCCTCCCGGGTTCAAGCGATTCTCCTGCCTCAGCCTCCCCAGTAGCTGGGACTATAGGCGCGTGCCACCATGCCCGGCTAATTTTTGTATTTTTAGTAGAGTCAGGGTTTTACCATGTGGGCCAGGATGGTCTCGCTCTCTTGACCTCATGATCCGCCCGCCTTGGCCTCCCAAAGTGCTGGGATTACAGGCATGAGCCACCATGCCTGGCCGATTTTATTTTTAAAAAGTAAACATTCTATTAAATAGTTGAACTTAAACATTATTACCAAATCCTAACTTTAAAAAGTATATTTATTGAGCAAGAGTTTGGAGATACAAACATGTAGGTGGAACTTTAGGAGTTATCTTGGATAATTTCCAACATTGTATTATCGACCACTTGAAATTCGCTTGAAATTGCAGCCACCTCTTCCAACAGGGCTATTTGTAACAATGGCTAGGAAATATGTGGTGCAGGACACAACCTGCTTGGACAAAGTAGATAGCATTGTACATATATTTAATATATATAGGCCGGATGCAGTGGCTCACACCTGTAATCCCAGCACTTTGGGAGGCCGTGGCAGGTGGATCACGAGGTCGGGAGTTTGAGACCAGCCTGATCAACATAGTGAAACCCCGTCTCTACTAAAAATGCAAAAAATTAGCTGGGCGTGGTGGCGCGTGCCTGTAATCCCAGCTACTCGGGAGACTGAGGCAAGAGAATCGCTTGAACCTGGGAGGCAGAGGTTGCGGAGAACCGAGATCTTGCCACTGCACTCCAGCCTGAGTGATAGAGCCAGACTTGGTCTCAAAAAATATATATATATTTAAATATATATTATTAAATATATATTAAATCATTAAACATTAAATAATCAAATACATATTTATTTAAATATATAAATTTTAATATATTTATATATTATTTATATTTATATTTAATTTAAATATTTTTAAGTTAAATATATACATTTATATATTTAAATATATATATCTATAAATACGTATATATAAATAGTAGTCCCTTTATCACACATTAGTACAGACTTGTGTACTGGGTTTCAGATTTGCTTGGGACCCATGACCCCTTTGTTTCCTTTTTTCTTTCTTTTGGAATGGAAGTGTCTATTCTATGCCTGTCCATCATTGTATTTTGTAAGCAGATAATTTGTTTTTTGATTTCACAGGTTCACAGATAGAATTTTTCCCAGTATGTAAAATACCCCAAATCTCACCCATAACTGATTTAGATGATGAAATTTGGGACTTTTAAAGTTGATTTTTTTTTCTGAGGCTGAATCTCGCACTCTATTGCCTAGGCTGGAGTGCAGTGGCACGATCTCGGCTCACTGCAACCGCTGCCTCCTGAGTTCAAGCGATTCTCGTGCCTCAGCCTCCTGAGTAGCTGGGGTTACAGACACCTGCCACCATGCCTAAATAAGTCTTGTATTTTTTAGTAAAGACAGGGTTTCACCATGTTGGCCAGGTTGGTCTTAAACTCCTGACCTCAAGTGATCCTCCTTCCTTGGCCTCCCAAAGTGCTGGGGTTACAGGTGTGAGCCACCCCGCCTCGCCTAAAAGTTGATATTTAGATGTGATTTTGAACTTGGAGTTGATAGTGGAATGGCTTAAAATTTGGGGATCAGGCGGCTGGGCGCGGTGGCTCACACTTGTAATCCCAGCACTTTGGGAGGCCAAGGTGGGCGGATCACGAGGTCAGGAGATCGAGACCATCCTAGCTAATACGGTGAAACCCCGTCTCTACTAAAAATACAAAAAATTAGCCGGGCATAGTGGCGGGCGCCTGTAGTCCCAGCTACTCGGGAGGCTGAGTCAGGAGAATGGCGTAAGTAAACCCGGGAAGCGGAGCTTGCAGTGAGCCTAGATTGCACCACTGCACTCCAGCCTGGGCGACAGAGTGAGACTCCATCTCAAAAAAAATTTGGGATCAGGTGAATGTATTTTTGCATGAGATGAACACGAATTTTGTGGTGCCCTGGGGCAGACTATACCAGGTTAGTGAGTGTTCCCCCACACAAATTTGTGTCCTTTCTGGAACCTTGGAATGTGATTTATTTGGAAATAGGGTAGTTGTAGATACAGCTAAGATGTAAGTTAAGATGAGGTCATATTGGAGTAGTGTCGGCCTTAATCCAATATGACCAGCGTCCTTATAAGAAGAGGAGAATGACCGGGTGCAGTGGCTCATCCCTGTAATCCCAACACTTTGGGAGGATGAGGTGGGTGGATCATCTGAGGTCAGGAGTTTGACACCAGCCTGGCCAACATGGTGAAACCACATCTCTAGTAAAAATACAAAAAAATTAGCCAGGCGTGGTGAAACATGCCTGTAATTCCAGCTACTCAGGAGGCTGAGGCAGGAGAATTGCTTGACCCTGGGAGGCAGAGGTTGCAGTGGGCCAAGATCGGGCCACTGCACTACAGCCTGGGCAACAGAGTGAGACTCCGTCTCAAAAAAAAAAAAAAAAAAAAGAGGAGGAGAAGGCAAACAGAGAGAGATACCCTACCCAGGGAGAAGGCTATGTGACAACAAAGCAGAGACTGGAGTGATGTGTCTACAAGCCAAGGAACACCAAGAATTGCTGGCAACACCATGAGCCAGGAGAAAAGCATGAAACAGATCCTCCCCTAGAGCCTTCAAAGAGAGCATGGCCCTGTGACACCTTGACTTTGGATTTCAAACTGTGAGACAATAAATTTCTGTTGTTTCAAGCCACGCAGTTTGTGGTGCTTTGTTTTGCAGCCTTAAGAGATGAATACAACTTGTATATGTGCTATTATATTGATATGTATATTATAAAGCATATACCTTTATAATATTGATATTGATATTGAAAAATGCATAAAGATAAATAAACCAATATTTGAAAAAATTTTATCTTGTTTATCTATAGTATATAAAAGAGTTTTGAGAGCAATAATCTTGAATATGTGCTATTTTAAAATAAACTTTAAATTTTGGAATAATTTTATATTTCTAGAAAAGCTGTAAAGATAGTGCAGAAAATTCTCCTGCGCCTTTCCTTGTGGCGTGTGCATGGCGGGGGTGCGGCAACCAGATGGTGCTTCCCGGATCGATAGCATCTGTGATACCCAGGAGAAAGTATTGACCTACTCAACATCAAAGCCCAGCTTTGCTTCCACCATCTTCCTGCCTCAGTTTCCTCATCTGGAAACAGGGATGAAATTGTTGTGAAGATGAGTAGATCCTGCTCTGTCCTATGCTAACTAAATGACCCTGTTTCAGGTACAGTTTCCTCCTCTGTAAAGTAGAGAGAGTCATACCTTCCTCACAAGGGTGTAAGAAGAGGGGTAGTTGTTCAGCTCTAGGCCACTGGTCGTCTGATCTTCCCTTTCTTTATTCCTTACCCCATGTTTTCCAGGTTTCTCCTTAGCTCTGTTCTTGTTTGTGACTGTAAAAATGCCAAAAGACTGATCAAATACCCACACGGTATGTTCAGATGCACCATGAAAACTTGCTCTCAAGATACACAGACTCTACAATGTGATGCTATTTGTGCTGGACCTTGTCTTCTGTGCTGTAGTGCCTGTGTGAAAATTCCAGGAGGAGGCTTCTTCAGTACATATGTCTGAGAAACGCTGATTTGTTCTAAAACGAGCAAGTGTGTGGGTTGCTACGCACTGCTCCTCAGCACACTCCCCTCGCCCCCACTTCTGCCAGCACCAGCCTTGCCTTCAGCTGAGGAACCTCTGCAACCATGGCTCCTTTCTCTCCAGACTCCCTGGGCAGGGGGGGAGGGGACACGCCCCACGGTCTGGTCCTCAGCCCTTTTCTCCTCTTGTTGCATGATGACAAAGATCCCAGAACACCCGTTTTAGAGTCAGCTGTTCTTAGATCATTTTGTCAATGTGTCTCAGTCCCGGCTACATTCTGGAATCTCTTGGGGGAGCTTTTAACACATACAGATTTCTGGGTTCCACCCTTGGAGATTTTCACGTAATTGGCCTGGGGAGAGGCCCAGGCATTGGTATGTTTTTAAAGCTCCCCTGGTGATCCTAAAGTTCCACCACGATTAAGAACAATTTCCTCAGTCTAGGATTTTGCAGACCACCTCTTATAGAAAGCAGGGATGTCTCTCTTGTTCACCACTGTTTCCCCTAGCAATGCAAATATTTGTTGAATGAATGATCAGACCCACTCCTCAAAGCCCTGGGGAGTCCCTGACTCTCATGCAGGGCTGGGGAGAAGAGGGCCAATTTTCTGGTCGCTAGGCCCCCATTCCTACTTTTACAGGAGCACCTCAGTTTTATCTGTTAATTTTCAAGAAAGCTTCCAGGTAAGATAAGGAAACCCCTCACTACTGATAGAGTGTGGTGGTTCTACATAAGAGAACAGGGGCCATGTCTCCTGATGCAGCAGAATGGCCTGAAGAACAAGAATTCCTGTGATAAAATTTCAACGCATGATCATTCATGAGTAAAGTTATGTAGCTTAAGAATAATTTCATTATACAATTATAGAGTTCAATATGTTACAGCCATTTTTCGTAATAGCCTTTATTTTTTAGAATGGTTTCAGATTTACAGAATAGTTGAGATGACAGTACAGAGTTTCCATATACCCTGCACCCAGTTTTTCCCTACTACTACCACCTTATATCAGTAAGGTACATTTGTTACAGTTAAAGAACCAAGATGGATACATTATCATTAACTAAAGTTCATACTCTGTTCAGATTTCCTTACTTTTTGCCTAATGTTCTTTTTCTGTCTCAGGCTCTCATCCAAAATATCACATTATATTTGTAGTTGACATGTATCCTTAAGCTCTTCTTAATTATGGCAATCTCTCAGACTTTCATTTTTTTTATGACGACCAGTTTTGAGGAGTACTGGTCAAGTTTTGAAGAATGTCCCTGTATTGGAATTTGCTTTTCTCATGGTTTAACTGGGTTTATGGGTTTTTGGGAGGAAGTCTGCAGAGGTAAAGTGCCATTTTCTTAGCATCATGTCAATCTATTAATATAGTTTGTCACCGTTAATGTTGACCTTGATCTGCTGGCTGAGGTAACGTTTGTCAGGTTTCTCCACGGTAAAGCTACTTTTCCCATCTCCCCTTGACCTAACTGTGCCCTTTAGAATGAAGTTACTGTGCACAGCCCACACTTTAGGAGTGGGGAGTTACATAACCCTCCTCGAGTGGGCAGCATCTGTGTACATTATTTGAAATTCTTCTCCATGGAAGATCCTTCCTTCCTTCCTTCCTTCCTTCCTTCCTTCCTTCCTTCCTTCCTTCCTTTCCTTCTTCCTTCCTTCCTTCCTTCCTTCCTTCCTTCCTTCCTTCCTTCCTTCCTTCCTTCCTTCCTTCTTTTCTTCCTTCCTTCTTTCCTCCTTCCTTTCTCCCTTCCTTCCTTCCTTCCTCCCTTCCTTCCTTCCTTCCATCATTTATGTCAGTGTGAACTCTGGATATTTATTTTATATTTTGGTTTGCAATCCAATACAGGAATACCTCAAAGATATTGTGAGTTCAGTTCCAGACCACTACAATAAAATAAATATCACAATAAAGCAAGTCACATAATTTTTTTTGGTTTCCTGGGGTGTATAAAGTTATGTTTACACTATACACGTTTATAGTCTAATAGGTGTGCAATACCATTAGGTCTAAAAAATGCACATACTTTAATTAAAATTACTTTGTTGCTAAAAATGTCAGTGATCACCCAAGTCTTCAGTAAGTCATAATATTTGTGCCGGTGGAGGGTCTTACCTTGATATTGATGACTGTGATTAGTCAAAGGTGGTGGTTGCTGCAGGTTGAGGAAGCTGCGGCGATCTTGGGTCACTGCAGCTTCAACCTTCTGGGCTCAGATGATCCTCCCACCTCAGCCTCCCGAGTAGCTGAGACTACAGGCATGCGCCACCATGCCTGGCTAATTTTTTGTATTTTTAATAGAGATGGGATTTCATCATGTTGCCCAGGCTGGTCTTGAACTCCTGGAATTAAGAAATCCACCCACTTCAGCCTCTCAAAGTGCTGGGATTACAGGCACGAACCACCACTCCCGGCCAACAATTTTTTTTTTTTTATTATTATACTTTAAGTTCTAGGGTACATGTGCATAACGTGAAGGTTTGTTACATATGTATACTTGTTCCATGTTGGTGTGCTGCACCCATCAACTCGTCAGCACCCATCAACTCGTCATTTACATCAGCTATAACTCCCAGTGCAATCCCTCCCCACTTCCCCCTCCCCATAATAGGCCCCGGTGTGTGATGTTCCCCTTCTCGAGTCCAAGTGATCTCATTGTTCAATTCCCACCTATGAGTGAGAACATGCAGTGTTTGGTTTTCTGTTCTTGCGATAGTTTGCTGAGAATGATGGTTTCCAGCTGCATCCATGTCCCTACAAAGGACATAAACTCATCCTTTTTTATGGCTGCATAGTATTCCATGGTGTATATGTGCCACATTTTCTTAATCCAGTCTGTCACTGATGGACATTTGGGTTGATTCCAAGTCTTTGCTATTGTGAATAGTGCTGCAGTGAACATACGTGTGCATGTGTCTTTATAGCGGCATGGTTTATAATCCTTTGGGTGTATACCCAGTGATGGGATGGCTGGGTCATATGGTACTTCCAGTTCTAGATCCTTGAGGAATCACCATACTGTTTTCCATAATGGTTGAACTAGTTTACAATCCCACCAACAGTGTAAAAGTGTTCTTATTTCTCCACATCCTCTCCAGCACCTGTTGTTTCCTCACTTTTTAATGATTGCCATTCTAACTGGTGTGAGATGGTATCCCATTGTGGTTTTGATTTGCATTTCTCTGATGGCCGGTGATGACAAGCATTTCTTCATGTGTCTGTTGGCTGTATGCATGTCTTCTTTCGAGAAATGTCTGTTCATATCCTTTGCCCACTTTTTGATGGGGTTGTTTGGTTTTTTTTCTTGTAAATTTGTTTGAGTTATTTGTAGGCTCTGGATATTAGCCCTTTGCCAGATGAGTAGTTTGCAAAAATTTTCTCCCATTCTGTAGGTTGCCTATTCACTCTGATGGTAGTTTCTTTTGCTGTGCAGAAGCTCTTTAGTTTAATCAGATCCCATTTGTCAATTTTGGCTTTTGTTGCTGTTGCCTTTGGTGTTTTAGACACGAAGTCCTTGCCCATGCCTATGTCCTGAATGGTATTACCTCGGTTTTCTTTTAGGGTTTTTATGATATTAGGTCTAACATTTAAGTCTCTAATCCATCTTGAATTAATTTTCGTATAAGGAGTAAGGAAAGGATCCAGTTTCAGCTTTCTACTTATGGCTAGCCAGTTTTCCCAGCACCATTTATTAAATAGGAAATCCTTTCCCCATTTCTTGTTTTTCTCAGGTTTGTCAAAGATCAGATGGCTGTAGATGTGTGGTGTTATTTCTGAGGACTCTGTTCTGTTCCATTGGTCTAGATCTCTGTTTTGGTACCAGTACCATGCTGTTTTGGTTACTGTAGCCTTGTAGTATAGTTTGAAGTCAGGTAGTGTGATGCCTCCAGCTTTGTTCTTTTGACTTAGGATTGTCTTGGCAATGTGGGCTCTTTTTTGGTTCCATATGAACTTTAAAGCAGTTTTTTCCAATTCTGTGAAGAAACTCATTGGTAGCTTGATGGGGATGGCATTGAATCTGTAAATTACCTTGGGCAGTATGGCCATTTTCACGATATTGATTCTTCCTATCCATGAGCATGGTATGTTCTTCCATTTGTTTGTGTCCTCTTTTATTTCACTGAGCAGTGGTTTGTAGTTCTCCTTGAAGAGGTCCTTTACATGCCTTGTAAGTTGGATTCCTAGGTATTTTATTCTCTTTGAAGCAATTGTGAATGGAAGTTCATTCATGATTTGGCTCTCTGTTTGTCTGTTACTGCTGTATAAGAATGCTTGTGATTTTTGCACATTGATTTTGTATCCTGAGACTTTGCTGAAGTTGCTTATCAGCTTAAGGAGATTTTGAGCTGAGATGATGGGGTTTTCTAAATATACAATCATGTCATCTGCAAAGAGGGACAATTTGACTTCTTCTTTTCCTAACTGAATACCCTTGATTTCTTTCTCTTGCCTGATTGCCCTAGCCAGAACTTCCAACACTATGTTGAATAGGAGTGGTGAGAGAAGGCATCCCTGTCTTGTGCCAGTTTGCAAAGGGAATGCTTCCAGTTTTTGCCCATTCAATATGATATTGGCTGTGGGTTTGTCATAAATAGCTCTGATTATTTTGAGATACCTTCCATCAATACCGAATTTATTGAGAGTTTTTAGCATGAAGGGCTGTTGAATTTTTGTCAAAGGCCTTTTCTGCATCTATTGAGATAATCATGTGGTTTTTGTCCTTGGTTCTGTGTATATGCTGGATTACGTTTATTGATTTGTGTGTGTTGAACTAGCCTTGCATCCCAGGGATGAAGCCCACTTGATCATGGTGGATAAGCTTTTTGATGTGCTGCTGGATTCGGTTTGCCAGTATTTTATTGAGGATTTTTGCATCGATGTTCATCAGGGATATTGGTCTAAAATTCTCTTTTTTTGTTGTGTCTCTACCAGGCTTTTGTATCAGGATGATGTTGGCCTCATAAAATGAGTTAGGGAGGATTCCTTCTTTTTCTATTGATTGGAATAGTTTCAGAAGGAATGGTACCAGCTCCTCCCTGTACCTCTGGTAGAATTCAGCTGTGAATCCATCTGGTCCTAGACTTTTTTTGGTTGGTAGGCTATTAATTATTGCCTCAGTTTCAGAGCCTGCTATTGGTCTATTCAGGGATTCAACTTCTTCCTGGTTTAGTCTTGGGAGAGTGTAAGTGTCCCAGAAATTATCCATTTCTTCTAGATTTTCTAGTTTATTTGCGTAGAGGTGTTTATAGTATTCTCTGATGGTAGTTTGTATTTCTGTGGGGTCAGTGGTGATATCCCCTTTATCATTTTTTATTGCGTCTATTTGATTCTTCTCTCTTTTCTTCTTTATTAGTCTTGCTAGCGGTCTATCAATTTTGTTGATCTTTTCAAAAAACCAGCTCCTGGATTCATTGATTTTTTGGAGGGTTTTTGTGACTCTATCTCCTTCAGTTCTGCTCTGATCTTAGTTATTTCTTGCCTTCTGCTAGCTTTTGAATGTGTTTGCTCTTGCTTCTCTAGTTGTTTTAATTGTGATGTTAGAGTGTCAATTTTAGATCTTTCCAGCTTTCTCTTGTGGGCATTTAGTGCTATAAATTTTCCTCTACACACTGCTTTAAATGTGTCCCAGAGACTCTGGTATGTTGTATCTTTGTTCTCATTGGTGTCAAAGAACATCTTTATTTCTGCCTTCATTTCATTATGTACCCAGTAGTCATTCAGGAACAGGTTGTTCAGTTTCCATGTAGTTGAGTGGTTTTGATTGAGTTTCTTAGTCCTGAGTTCTAGTTTGATTGCACTGTGGTCTGAGAGACAGTTTGTTATAATTTCTGTTCTTTTACATTTGCTGAGGAGTGCTTTACTTCTAATTATGTGGTCAATTTTGGAATGAGTGCCATGTGGTGCTGAGAAGAATGTATATTCTGTTGATTTGGGGTGGAGAGTTCTGTAGATGTCTATTAGGTCTGCTTAGTGCAGAGATGAGTTCAATTCCTGGATATCTTTGTTAAGTTTCTGTCTCGTTGATCTGTCTAATGTTGACAGTGGGATGTTGAAGTCTCCCATTATTATTGTATGGGAGTCTAAGTCTCTTTGTAAGTCTCTAAGGACTTGCTTTATGAATCTGGGTGCTTCTGTATTGGGTGCATATATATTTAGGATACTTAGCTCTTCCTGTTGAATTGATCCCTTTACCATTATGTAATGGCCTTCTTTATCTCTTTTGATCTTTGATGGTTTAAAGTCCGTTTTATCAGAGACTAGGATTGCAACCCCTGCTTTTTTTTTCCTCCATCTGCTTGGTGGATCTTCCTCCATCCCTTTATGTTGAACCTATGTGTGTCTCTGCATGTAAGATGGGTCTCCTGAATACAGCAAACTGATGGGTCTTGCCAGTCTGTGTCTTTTAATTGGAGCATTTAGCCCATTTACATTTAAGGTTAATATTGTTATGTGTGAACTTGATCCTGTCATTATGATATTAACTGGTTATTTTGCTTGTTAGTTGATGCAGTTTCTTCCTAGCATTGATGGTCTTTACATTTTGGCATGTTTTTGCAATGGCTGGTCCTGGTTGTTCCTTTCCATGTTTAGTGCTTCTTTCAGGGTCTCTTGTAGGGCAGGCCTGGTGGTGACAAAATCTCTAAGCATTTGCTTATCTGTAAAGGATTTTATTTCTCCTTCACTTATGAAACTTAGTTTGGCTGGATATGAAATTCTGGGTTGAAAATTCTTTCCTTTAAGAATGTTGAATATTGGCCCCCATTCTCTTCTGGCTTGTAGAGTTTCTGCCGAGAGATCTGCTGTTAGTCTGATGGGCTTCCCTTTGTGGGTAACCTGACCTTTCTCTCTGGCTGCCCTTAACAGTTTTTCCTTCATTTCAACTTTGGTGACTCTGACAATTATGTGTCTTGCAGTTGCTCTTCTCGTGGAGTATCTTTGTGGTGGTCTCTGTATTTCCTGAATTTGAATGTTTGCCTGCCTTACTAGGTTGGGGAAGTTCTCCTGCATGATACCCTGAAGAGTGTTTTCCAACTTGGTTCCATTTTCCCCCTCACTTTCAGGCACCCCAATCAGACGTAGATTTGGTCTTTTCACATAATTCCATACTTCTTGCAGGCTTTGTTCATTTCTTTTTCCTCTTTTTTCTTTAGACTTCTCTTCTCACTTCATTTCATTCATTTGATCCTCAATCGCTGATACTCTTTCTTCCAGTTGATCGAGTTGGTTACTGAAGCTTGTGCATTTGTCACGTATTTCTCGTGTCATGGTTTTTATCTCTGTCAGTTCGTTTATGGCCTTCTCTGCATTGATTATTCTAGTTATCCATTCTTCCATTCTTTTTTCCAGATTTTCAGTTTCTTTGCGCTGGTTATGTAATTCCTCCTTTAGCTCTGAGAAGTTTGATGGACTGAAGCCTTCTTCTCTCAACTTGTCAAAGTCATTCTCCATTCAGCTTTGATCCATTGCTGGTGATGAGCTGCGTTCCTTTGCAAGGGGAGATGCGCTTTGATTTTTTTGAATTTCCAGCTTTTCTGCCCTGCTTTTTCCCCATCTTTGTTGTTTTATCTGCCTTTGGTCTTTGATGATGGTGATGTACTGATGGGGTTTTGGTGTGGGTGTCCTTCCTGTTTGTTAGTTTTTCTTCTAACAGTCAGGACCCTCAGCTGTAGGTCTGTTGGAGATTGCTTGAGGTCCACTCCGGACCCTGTTTGCCTGGGTATCAGCAGCAGAGGCTGCAGAAGATAGAATATTGCTGAACAGCGAGTGTACCTGTCTGATTCTTGCTTTGGAAGCTTCGTCTCAGGGGTGTACCCTGCCGTGTGAGGTGTGGGGTGTCGGTCTTCCCCTAGTGGGGGATGTCTCCCAGTTAGGCTACTCAGGGGTCAGGGGCCCACTTGAGCAGGCAGTCTGTCCATTCTCAGATCTCAACCTCCATGCTGGGAGATCCACTGCTGTCTTCAAAGCTGTCAGACAGGGTTGTTTGCGTCTGCAGAGGTTTCTGCTGCTTTTTTTGTTGTTGTTGTTTAGCTGTGCCCTGTCCCCAGAGATGGAGTCTACAGAGACAGGCAGGCCTTCTTGAGCTGCTGTGGGCTCCACCCAGTTTGAGCTTCCCAGCGGCTTTGCTTACCTACTTAAGTCTCAGCAATGGCAGGCGCCCCTCCCCCAGCCTCGCTGCTGCTGCCTTGCCCTTAGATAGCAGACTGCTATGCTAGCAATGAGGGAGTCTCCGAGGGTGTGGAACCCTCCCAGCCAGGTGTGGGATATAATCTCCTGGTGTTCCCTTTGCTAAGACCCTTGGTAAAGCGCAGTATTGGGGTGGGAGTTACCCAATTTTCCAGGTGTTTTGTGTCTCAGTTCCTCTGGCTAGGAAAAGGGATTCCCCTCCCCCTTGCGCTTCCCAGGTGAGGCGATGCCTTGCCCTGCTTCAGCTCTCACTGGTCGGGCTGCAGCAGCTGACCAGCACCAATTGTCCGGCACTCCCTAGTGAGATGAACCTGGTACCTCAGTTGAAAATGCAGAAATCACCCGTCTTCTGTGTCACTCATGCTGGGAGCTGGAGACTGGAGCTGTTCCTATTCGGCCATCTTGCTCCGCCCTCCTCGACTGTCGACAACTTCTTAAAATAAGACAACAGTGAAGTTTGCTGCGTCGATTGACTCTTCCTTCCATGAAAGATTTCTCAATAGCACCCAATGCTGTTTGATAACATTTTACCCAGAGTAAAATGTTAAATGCCTTCAAAACTGGAGGCAAATGCTCTCAAACCCTGCTGCTGCTTCACCAACTACGTTTATGTAATTTCTAAGGCCTTTGTTGTTATTTCAATGATGTTCATAACATCTTCACTGGGAGTAGTTTCCATCTCAAGAAACCACTTTCTTTGCTCATCCATAAGAAGCAACTCCTCATCTGTTCAAGTTTGATCATGAGATTGCAGCAATTCAGTCACATCTTCAGGCTCCACTTCTAATTCTAGTTCTCTTGCTATTTCTACCAGTAACTGTAGGTTACTTTCTCCACTGAAGTCTTGAACTCCTCAAAGTCATCCATGAGGGTTGGAATCAACTTCTTCCAAATGCCTGTTAATGTAGATATTTTGAGATCCTTCCATGAATCATGAATGTTATTAAGGGCATCTAAAATGGTGAATCCTTTCCAGAAGGTTTTCAATTTACTTTGCCCAGTTCCATCAGAGGAATCACTATCTATGACAGCTATAGCCTTCAAAAGATTTATTTTTTTTAAATAATAAGACTTGAAAGTCAAAATTACTGTTTGATCCATGGATGCAGAATGGATATTGTGTTAGCAGATATGGATACAACATTAATCTCCTTGTACATCTCCATCAGAGCTCTTGGGTTACCAGGTGCATTGTCAATGAGCAGTAATATTTTGAAAAGAAATCTTTTTTTTATGAGCAGTAGGTCTCAACAGTGAGCTTAAAATATTCCATAAACCATGCTGTAAACAGATGTGCTGTCATCCAGTCTTTGTTGTTCCATTTCTAGAGCACAGGCAGAGTCGACTTAGCATCATTCTAAAGGGCTCTAGGATTTTTGGAATTGTAAATGAGTATTGGCTTCAATTTAAAGTCACCAGCTGCATTAGCCCCTAGCAAGAGAGTATGTCTGTCCTTTGAAGCTTTGAAGCCTTGAAGCCAGGCATTGACTTCTCTCTAGTTGTTAAAGTTTTAGGCCAGGCTTGGTGGCTCATGCCTGTAATCCCAACTCTTGGGTAGTCTGAGGCAGGAGGACTGCCTGAGCCCAGAAGTCAGAGACCAGCCTGAGCAACATAGTGAAACTTCATCTCTAAAAAAAAATAAAAATTAGCCAGGAGATGGCTTGCGCCAGGAGTCCCTGCTACTAGGGAGGCTCCTAGGTGACAGGATCGCTTGTGCCAGTAGTCCCAGCTACTAGGGAGCTACTAGGTGAGAGTATCACTTGAGCCTGGGAGGTGGAAGTTGCAGAGAGCCAAAATCGCACCACTGCATTACAGCTTAGGTGACAGAGCAAGACTCTGTCAAAAAAAAAAAAAAAAAAAAAAAAAAGAAAAAAGAAAAGAAAAAGAAAAAGAAAAAGAAAGAAAAAAGAAAAGATGGCATATTCTTCAAACAGGAGGCTTGGGAGGCCGAGGCAGGCAAATCACCTGAAGTCAGGAGTTGGAGACCAGCCTAGCCAACATGGTGAAACCTCCATCTCTACTAAAAATACAAAAAATAGCCAAGCATGGTGGCAGGCACCTGTAGTCCCAGCTACTTGGGAGGCTAAGGCAGGAGAATCTCTCGAGCCCGGGATGGGGAGGTTGTAGTGAGCAGAGATCACGCCACTGCACTCCAGCCTGGGCGACAGAACGAGACTCCATTTCAAAAAAAAAAACAAAGAAAGACAATCTGTTGGTTAGTGTAGCCACCTTCACCAACAATCTTAGCTGGATCTTCTGGATAAGCAGCTTCTCCATCAGCACTTGCTACTTCACCTTGCGCTTGTATGTTATAGAGACGGCATCTTTCCTTAAACCTCATGAACCAACTTCTGCCAGCGTCCAAATTTTCTTTTGCAGCTTCCTCACCTCTCTTAGCCTTCATAGAACTGAAGAGAGTTAATCCAATTGCTCTGGATTAGACTGGCTTAAGGGAATGTTGTGACTGGTTTTGATCTTCTAACCAGACCATTCAAACTTTGTCCATATCAGCAAAAAGCCTGTTTTGCTTTCTTATCATTCATGTGTTCTCCGGAGTAGCACTTTTAATTTCCTTCAAGAACTTTTCCTTTGCATTTATGACTTGGCTAACTGTTTGGTGCAAGAGGTCTAGCTTTTGGCCTATCTTGCCTTTCAATATGCCTTCCTCACTAAGTTTACTCATTTCTAGCTTTTGATTTAAAGTGAGAGATGTGTGACTCTTTCACTTCAACACTCAGAGGCCATTGTAGGGTTTTTAATTGGCTTAATTTCAATATTGTTGTGTCTCAGGGAATAGGGAGGGGAGAGAGAAAGAGAGAGAGAGAGACAGAGAGAGAGAGAGAGATTGAGAGACAGGGAACAACAAGCTGGTGGAGCAGTAAGAGCGCACACATTTATCGATTAGGTTTGCCATATGGGCACAGTTTGTGATGCCCTGAAACAATTACAATAGTAGCATCAAAAATCACTGATCACATGGCCAGGCACGGTGGCTCACACCTGTAATCCCAGCACTTTGGGAGGCTGAGGCGGGCAGATCACTTGAGGTCAGGAATTCGAGACCAGCCTGATCAACATGGTGAAACCCCGTCTCTACTAAAAATACAAAACTAGCTGGGCGTGGTGGTGGGTGCCTGTAGTCTCAGCTACTGGGGAGGCTGAGGCAGGAGAATCGCTTGAACCCAGGAGGCAGATGTTGCAGTGAGCCGAGATTGCACCATTGCACTCCAGCCTGGGTGACAGAGTGAGACGCCATCTAAAAAAAAAAAAAAAATCACTGATCACAGAACACTGCAATAGATATAAAAATAATGAAAAGGAACTGAGTATTAAAATATTGTGAGAATCACCAAAATGCAACACAGAGACACAAAGTGAGCACTTGCTCTTAGAAAAATGGCACCAATAGACTTGTTTGATGCAGGTTTGTCACAACCCTTCAATCTGTAAAAAACAAAACAAAACACATACATACATATACAATGTATGTGAGGCACTGGAAAGTGAAGCACATGGGATAACTAGCTACCCATATGCATCACATTGAAACTGGATCCATTCCTTATACCATATACAAAAATCGATTAAAGATGATTTAAAGACTTAAATGTAAAACTCCAAACTATAAAACCCTAGAAGAAACCTAGGCAACACCATACCATTAGGAGCCAGGCACGGGCAAAGATTTCATGAGAAAGGTGCCAAAAGCAACTGCAACAAAAGCAAAAATCGACAAATGGGATCTAGTTAAACTAAAGAGGTTCTGCTAATTTCTGTAAGAAATTAGCGACAGAGTAAACAGACAACCTACAGAAAGGAAGAAAATGTTTGCAACCTATGCATCTGACAAAGGTCTAAAATCCACCATCTATAAGGAACTTAAACAAATTTATAAGAAAAAAAACCAAACAACCCTATTAAAAAGTGGGCAGAGAACATGAACAGACACTTCTCAGAAGAAGACATACGTGTGCACAACAAACATCTGAGAAAAAAACTCAACATCACTGATCTTTGGAGAAATGCAAATTAAAACCACAGTGAGACACCATCTCACACCAGCCAGAATGGCTATTATTGAAAAGTTAAAAAAAAAAAAAAAAAAGAAAAAGAAAAAAATAGATGCTGGTGAGGTTGTGGAGAAAAAGAAACACTTTTACACTTTGGTAGGAGTGTAAATTAAACCATTGTGGAAGACAGTGTGGCAATTCCTCAAAGACTAGAGACAGAAATACATTCCACCCAGCAATTTCATTACTGGGTAAATACCCAAAGGGATATAAATCATTCTACCATAAAGACACATGCACAAATATTTTCATTGCAGCACTATTCACAATAGCAAAGATGCAGAATCAATCAAAATGCCTATCAGTGATAGACTGGATAGAGAAAATGTGGTACATATACACCATGGAATACTATGCAGCCATAAAAAGAATGAGATCATGTCCTTTGTGGGCACATGGATGGGGCTGGAGGCCATTATCCTTAACAAACTAACGCAGGAACAGAAGAGCAAATAGTGCATGTTCTTATTTCCAAGTGGGAGCTAAATGATAAAACGCATGGACACATAAAGGGGAACAACACACATTGGGCCCACTGGAGGGCGAAAGGTGGGAGGAGGGAGAGGATCAGGAAAAATAACTAATGGGTATTATTAATACCTGAATGATGAAATTAATAGGTACTACAAACCCCTGTGACACACATTTACCTATATAGCAAACCTGCACATCCTGCACATGTACCCCTGAACTTAAAAGTTAAAAAAAAAAAGTGAGGCACAATACAATGAGATATTCCTGTACTTGTTAATTTTGTTGCTTAAGTTGTTCCAGCTTTGGCCATTGGGAGTTCTTTCACTTAGTTCTTGTTCCTTTGAAATATGACCACCAATTTTTTAACATTTATTTATTTTTTAGCATTTCCTTACTTTCTGGCACTGCAAGATGCTACAGTCTTGTGTTTATTTCCTGCCCCAGATTGTAGCCATTTACTTGTGTTGTTCTTTTGTACTCCTTAATTACAGACTAATGTTGTATTTTTTCCCTCAGAATAGCTGAAAAATTTAAAAAAATATTAGAATGGTGTGTCAGATAGTTAGGGTCTTGCGATATGGGCCAGCTTTAAAGATTTGTAAGTTGTTTTGATTTATTTTCTTAGTTGAAGTAAACTTTTTTTTTGAGACGGAGTCTCTCTCTGTTGCCCAGGGTGGAGTGCAGTGGCATGATCTCGGCTCACTGCAACCTCTGCTCCCTGGTTCAAACGATTCTCTTGCCTCAGCCTCTTGAGCAGTGAGGATTACAGGCATGTGCTACCATGCCCAGCTAATTTCTGTATTTTTGGTAGATATTGGATTTCACCATGCTGGCCAGTTTGGTCTTGAACTCCTGACCTCATGATCTGCCTGCCTCGGCCTCCCAAAGCGTTGGGATTACAGGCGTGAGCCACTGCACCTGGCCGAAACAAACATTTTCATACCAAATTTGGTATTCATGATTTTATATATATTTTCATTTATTTATTTTTGAGACAGAGTCTAGCTCTTGTTGCCCAGGCTGGAGTGCAGTGGTGCAATCTCTGCTCACAGCAACCTCCGTCTCCCGGGTTCAAGCTAGTCTCCTGCTTCAGCCTCTCAAGTAGCTGGGATTACAGTTACCTGCCACCATGCCTGGCTAATTTTTTGTATTTTTAGGAGAGCCGGTGTTTCACCGTGTTGGCCAGGCTGGTCTCAAACTCCTGACCTCAGGTGATCTGCTTGCCTTGGCCTCTCAAAGTTCTGAGATTACAGGCATGAGACACCGCACCCAGCCATACAGATTTTCCTTTAAAAGAGACCTTTCCGGCCGGGCTCGGTGGCTCATGCCTGTAATCTCAGCACTTTGGGAGGTCAAGGCAGGTGGATAACCTGAGGTCAGGAGTTCGAGACCAGCCTGGCCAATATGGTGAAACCCCATCTCTACTAAAGATACAAAAAATTAGTCGGGCATTGTGGTGGGCACCTGTAATCCCAGCTACTCAGGAGGCTGAGGCAGCAGAATCGCTTGAACTTGGGAGGCGGAGGTTGTGGTGGGCCGAGATCACGCCACTGCACTGCAGCCTGGGCGAGAGAGTGACTCTGTCACATACACACACAAAAATAATAAATAAATAAATAAATGAGACCTTTCCTTTGTACTTATGACTTGGATGTTTGTTGCAAGAGGCCTAAAACTTTTATACAGTTATAACTGTATAACTGTATAAACTGTAACTTTTATAACTGTGTAAAAGTTTTAGGCCATAGATATTTCCCTGCTGAGCCTCTGCTGCCCCTTGGCTGCCTAAAGTGAGCCACGGCACCAAGGAATGAAGTCTAGGCTTTCAACAGTCATAGTCAAGAGAGAGAGTGACAAAATCGGGACATGGAGAAAAAGCTGGCCCAGCCCATGGGCCAGGACAGCTGAGCCATCCCTTAAGCTGGCTGCTGACCACCGGCCTTTGTTAACAGCCCTTCTTTGCCAATAATGTAACTTCAGTTGTTGTATTTATTATTTTACTAACCATGTGGTACTGGTGATTCACTCAATAAGTGTTCAGCGAGAACATCTGCTATGTGTTAGGCATCTCCCCGGGCACGGCTGGAGATAATAAGCGAGACAGGAAACTAGAAAGCTAGGAACCAACTCCTAGAAACTTAAAGTGCAGAGGAAGAGGTAAGATAGGAAGGTATATGGATGATTATAAATGGAACGTAACCGGTACTCTGGAGCCATATAATTCTCTAGGATAGTCTTATTCTCTTTTGGGGTATCAGGGAAAACCCCATAGAGCCGGGGATATTTGGATTGGGTCTTGACAAGTGAGTAGAAGTTTGCCAGGCGGAGAAAGGGTCACTTCAAGTTGGGAAAGTTTCACCCTAAGCTTGTGAAAAGTCCCACCAGGCACATCAGGAACCCTAGACAGGTCAGCAAACCCAAAATGTAATAACGATTTAGTATTCTTTCCCAGATTAACAGTTCCTGTGCCAGATTCATCTTCATAACTCTAGCACCCAGACAGAACAGTAGGTGCTCCCCAGCATTTGTTGAGTGAATAAAAGAAAACATGCAACACGCATTCTAAGTTGACTTCTTCAATATATGCGAATATTTGACTATAAAGACATGCAGCATAACATTATATACAACAATAAAAACCTCAATAGACCTTACGCTTTCAGGTTGGTTAGAAAAAGTGGGCTATGTTCACAAGTACAACAGAATTTGATGTAGCCAATAACAATAAATATTACATTTATGAATATGGAAGATTATTTAAATATATTGTTGAGTGGGAGTAAGAGGTTACAAAAACAAAATGTACAATATGAATAAGGTTTGCAATTACATATTGTGTATGTAGATTTATACACACACATATAAGTATATATATACACACACATATATGTATATATATGAACTATCTGAAAGGATTTTTGCAAATAAACTATGGATTATTTTGATTACTATTTTTGGCTTATTATTTTTCCTAATTTTTCTATAATGCATATACATTAGATATGTAATAGGAAAACTGCTTTTAGAAAACTAAAATTTTGAGAAAAAGTGTTTACTCTTAAATGTTTGGTTCTCAAAAGTAACCAAAAAAAGTTACCTATTAAAATGCAAACACGTGTGTGTGTGTGAGTTTAGGAATGGTGTAGCTAGATTGATATTTTAACACCTTGTTGTCTCATGTTGAATGATGGTTTCCTAACCGTTGTCTCATTGAATTCTCACTACAGCCCTGGGTTAGAGGCGAAACTGGCATTACTGTGAGTGAGAAGTGTTGGTACTGGGAACTGAAGCTCAGAGCCTAAATTCGGCCTTGCCTAAATTCTCACATCTGCTAACTGACTGAGCTGGAAGTCATCCACAGACCTCTCCACTCCAAGGGCCAGCACATTCTTCTTTTCTATTTCAGAGTATCCTGGGGGAGGCAGAAAACAGCCACAGCAATATTCCAGGGCTTTTTCCAGACACTGCAGCTTTTGAAGATGATACTCTGGAAGAATATTTGAAAACATGCAAAGAGGTCTACAAATAACTTTTAAGTAAAAAAAAGCAAGTTACAGAAGTATGATCCCATTTCAGTAAAAACTAATGTTTGCACAAACGTATAAAATAAAAAGCAATAGAATATATTGTGAAGTCAAAAAGCTGAATGCAATGTATGTGATGTGCTACCTTTTGTAGTAAGACAGGCGTAAAATAAGAATTTATGTTCGTACTTGTATTTGCATTAGACAACATTAGGAGGATGTAAAAACAATCAGAGTTTACCTGAGAAGGTGGGAGTGGGTGGGAAACATGATGGAGGGGGAAGGGGTAGGGGCAACGCTTCTCAAGGAATATCTTTTTAATGCCACTTTGATTTTGAACCATGCCAAAACCAAAAATTAAAACAATTTTAAATGTGGTAGACATAGCAAAATGCTTATTTTTGGGTAGGAGAGAAACAGAGAATATGTATTCCCTTCTCTTGGTGCATCTATATTTTCTCAATGTTTTACATGTGTAGGAAAGGAGTTATTTTGAAACATTTTATTCTAAACTTATTAAAGTCTTTGTACCCATGGTTGAAAAGAGGAGTTGAAGGAGATTTCAGAAGGATTTCAGGAAAAAAAAAAAAGGCATCCTGTAGGATACTGTAAAAAGGAATCCTTTTTTTCACCTGAATCTGTTTATCCCTTCAGCCTGCCAGGCTGCAAAGATGCATTCTGGACCTGGTTTCCATTTTAGGAATAGTCCCTAGAGTTCCCTCTGGAATTGCATTCAGGATACTGCTTGGCTAAAAGGTGATTTCTCACTACAAGGCTAGTCCTCCTCAACCCCAATGTTGATTCAGATAATGCTCAAAAAAGAATCCCACACCACCTACTTTCAGGGAAATGGAAGACGTCCAGTCCAAATATATTCTCTGGGCCTTTAGCATTTTTGATTGATTGTGAATTTAAAGTATTTTTAACTCAATTCAAGTGCTTCTCTCTCCAGAGACTGCTCCTCCTCTGCTTCTCGGCTGTGTTATCTGAGTTGTATTCGGTGAAGTTTGGCTGGGTGTTTGTTGACACATTTTCTGGGCAAGGCTATTTGAGAAACATTGACATTTCCCCTAACTTCCTCTCCAGGCATCAACCCAGTTTGTCTCCTCATCCCTGTTGGTGCTCCAAGTCTCTTTCTTGGAAGCGAAGAATCTGCTTTCGTCTTCACAATCACTTTCAGATTTTTTCTTCTCTCTTTCTTTATTTCCTTCTCCAGACTTGTCTCTATTCCCTCAGCTTGGGCCTCTGCCCAGTCAGCTTCCGAAACGTGCTGTCTCCCTAAGCACACAGTCCCTCTGCTCTCAAATTTGGAAAGGTCCTCGGAAATCTTTTTAGTTTTGCAAAATAATCAGGAATCTCCTCTACCACATCTTGGCCAGATGGTCATCCAATGTCTTCTTGAATGCCCCTAATGACAGAGAGCTCACTCTCTTTCAAACCGTTGTTGGTGTTTCCTAAGGAAGCCGAGAGCAAGCTTGAGGTCCACTTGCTTGCTCTTTAGTTAGTGTCCATCTGAGTGAAAAGAACGGCCTGAGGGAAGAAGGAGGATGGAAAAGAGAAGAGATCATTGCCCAGTCGGGACTAAAGGGAGCAGGTCTGAGACTGGCATTTCCCCCAAAGGCAATGAGGTAGCCTAGAAAGAGCTCTGCATTTGGCCTCAGAAGACAGGGCCTCGTCCCGGCTCCATCTTTCACTTACTGACCCAGTAATCTGGGTCATTTGTACTGAGTCTAGCTTCTCTTATTGATAAAATTGGAGGTGTAATTACATCATCGGACTAATGGGAGTGTTGAATGAAATAATGCAGGTCGAAATGCTTTGTAACTAGAAAGAGTCTTACAAACAACAGCATAGTTATCATCTAAGATGCTAGATGCCTAGCTTGGTAAATCTGAACTAGCTCAGCCCAAGGAGGTTACAAAGTGGAGAGTTTGTGGATTTACTCTGCCTGTACCTATGTGTCATTGGCACAGTCAGCTTGTGGCCACCGTGGCCTCCTCTGAGGGGAAAACTGCAATGTGATGACAGAATCTGGGCAAGTCGGAGGCTGAGGATGTGAGTTCTCATCTGGAATAAAATGCTCATTTTCAAGATGAATAAGATGGATTGGCAACTTGCCCAGTCCTATGGCTCACTACGGTGGGCTGGACCGTGACCCTAGAAGCCTGATTTCTAGGCACAGCTGCTGCCAGGCTTCTGACAGAGGTGCAGTTGTTATCTCAGATAGTATAATCTTCATTGTGCAGGACTTCCTGGATCACTGTTGCAAGTTTAACATCCCTGGTCCTCATCCACTAAATGGCAGTTGCAGCCCCTTGTCTTAAGGCTATTAAAAAGGCTCCCATATACTTGCCATTGCTTTTGGGGGCAGTACTTCCCCTGGTTGACAACCACTGGGAACTTTAGTGATACGTCCGGTAAAGTGGAAAGAATATTGGATCAGGAGTTAGAAAATAATGTCTGCCCTTAACCAGCTCTGTGATCTAAAGAAAATGATTTCATGGCTCTAAGCTTTAGTTTCCCCATCTATGGAACGAGGGAGCACATCCAGAGGCTCTCTGAGGGCTCTTCCACGCATCTGTGTCCCAGGCCTTCCTCTCTGGACTGCCTGCACCCAAAATGCCTCTATCAGTGAGCTTTCATGTTAGGTCTTGATATGATAGGTGATTTGGGTTCTTTTATACACACCTTTCTATATTTTCTAAATGTTATACATTGAACATATATTGTTTTTCATAGTCACAAATTGATATGGTTTGACTGTGTTCCCACCTAAATTTAATCTTGAATTGTAGCTCCCATAATTCCCATGTGTTATGGGAGGGACCTGGTGGGAGGTAATTGAATCATGGGGGCAGGTTTTTATTGTGCTGTTCTCCTGATGGTGAATCCGTCTCACGAGATCTGATGGTTTTATAAAGGGCAGTTCCCCTGCACATGCTCTCTTGCCTGCTGCCATGTAAGACATGGCTTTGCTCCTCCTTCGCCTCTTGCCATGATTGTGAGGCCTCCCTAGCCATGTGGAACAGTGAGTCCATTAAACCTCTTTCCTTTATGAATTACCTAGTCTTGGGTATGTCTTATTAGCAGTGTGAAAATGGACTGATACACAAATAGTTCCTCATCTGTCTATTCTTGCACTCTTGTTCTCATTCTCACTCTTGTGGACTAGCCTCCCCGCAGCCCCCTGTCATTCCTCACCCTCTCTCCTCTACCAGCGGAGATTGTTCCTTTGCTAGTCAAGCTTCTTTCACTAAAGAAACAAGACCAAAAACCTTTGACCAACATCTCTCTCTTTTCGTCATTACAATCGCAGCAGTTTTAAAAATTATGTGCCATTTAAAAAAATTTTTTTATTTTTCCATAATTTCATACTTACAGAAATTCGCAAGACTAGTACAAAGAATTCCCATATAACTTTCACCCAGATTTCCCCAACATTTACATTCTACCATATTGCTTTAACTATCTCCCTATCTCTCTCCCTCTTCTTTTTTTTTTGAGACAGAGTCTCGCTGTGTTGCCCAGGCTGGAGTGCAGTGGCACAATGTTGGCTCACTGCCACTTCCACCTCCTGGATTCAAGTGATTCACCTGCCTCAGCCTCCTGAGTAGCTGGAATTACAGGGATCTGCCGGCATGCCTGGCTAATTTTTGTATTTTTAGTAGAGACAGGGTTTCACCATGTTGGCCAGGCTGGTCTTGAACTCCTGACCTCAGGTGATCCGCCTGCCTCAGCATCCCAAAGTGCTGGGATTACAGGCATGAGCCACTGCGCCCGGCCCCTATCTATCTCTATCCATATAGTTTAATATAAACATATAAATATATATGTATTTTTTCCTGGACTGTTGCAAACAGGTTTCGTCTTTGTCCCTAAATACTTCAGTGTGTGTTTCGTATAAACATAAGTACAATGATCAAAATCAGGAAGCTAACATTAATATAATATTCTCCAGACCTTCTTTCTGACTTGTCATTTGTTCCAGTAATGTTCTTTATAGCAAAGAAGCTATATGGGATCATGCTTTACATTCAGTTGTCATATTTCCTTAGCTGTTTTTGATCTAGAACAGTTTCTGTTTTTTTCTTTGTGTTTCATGACATTGACATTTTTTAAAGAGTAGAGGCTTGTTTTTTTTTTTTTTTGTAGAAAATTCCTCAATTTTAATTTGTCTTATGTTTCCTCATGATTCGAATAAAGTTATGCTGCTTCGGCAGGAACACCACAGAAGCGATGCTGTTTCTCTCAATGTCACATCTTGAGCACATAATGTTGATCTGTCCTGCCACTAGTGTTATAGACTGAATGTTTGTGCTCCCCGCAAATTCATATGTTGAAATCCTAACCCCCAGTGTGTGGGGCCTTCGGGAGGTGATTAGGTCATGAGAGTAGAGCCCTCATGCATGGGATTAGTGCCCTTATTAAAGAGACCCCAGGGAGCTCTCTCATCTTCTTTCCATCCATGAGAATACAAGAAGATGGCAATCTCAACCCAGCAGATAGTCCTCAACCCAGCACATAGTCCTCGCCAGAACCTGATCATGCTGGCGTTCTGGTCTCAGACTTCCCGCCTCCAGAACTGTAAGACTTCAATTTCTGTTGTTTGTAAGCTACCCCGTCAATGGCATTTTTTTGTAGCAGCCTGAACTAAGACAACTAGTCATGTTAATTGTGATCACTTTGTGATGTTAGCCAGATTTTTTCACTGTGAAGTTACTATTGCTTCCATTGCAGTTAATAAGTATCTGTAAGGAGGTACTCTGAGATTATGCAAATATCCTGTTAGTCCTCAAATTTTTCACCTACTAATTTCCATTAATAATACTTAGCTTGGCCGGGCGCGGTGGCTCAAGCCTGTAATCCCAGCACTTTGGGAGGCCGAGGCGGGTGGATCACGAGGTCAGGAGATCAAGACCATCCGGGCTAACATGGTGAAACCCCGTCTCTACTAAAAATACAAAAAACTAGCCGGGCGTGGTGGCGGGCGCCTGTAGTCCCAGCTACTCGGAGGCTGAGGCAGGAGAATGGCGTGAACCTGGGAGGCGGAGCTTGCAGTGAGCCGAGATCGCGCCACTGCACTCCAGCCTGGGTGACACAGTGCGAGACTCCGTCTCAAAAAAAAAAAAAAAAAAAAAAATCATAATAATAATACTTAGCTTGAATGAATTATATTATTGTGATGATTGAATTATAAATTGTATTATTATATTATAAATGAATTATATTATGATATTATTATGACTTACTAATTCCTTCTACTTTTTAAAAATTGTTATACTTTAAGTTCTAGGGTACATGTGCACAACGTGCAGGTTTGTTACACATGTATACATGTGCCATGTTGGTGTGCTGCATCCATTAACTCGTTATTTACATTAGGTATATCTCCTAATGCTCCCCAATGCCCTCACGACAGGCCCCAGTGTGTGATGTTCCCCACCCTGTGTCCAAGTGTTCTCATTGTTCAATTCCCACCTATGAGTGAGAACATGTGGTGTTTGGTTTTCTGTCCTTGTGACAGTTTGCTCAGAATGATGGTTTCCAACTTCATCCATGTCCCTACAAAGGACATGAACTCATCCTTTTTTATGGCCGCATAGTTTTACACGGTGTATATGTGTCACGTTTTCTTAATCCAGTCTATCATTGATGGACGTTTGGGTAGGTTCCAAGTCTTTGCTATTGTGAATAGTACCGCAGTAAACATATGTGTGCATGTGTCTTTATAGCAGCATGATTTATAATCCTCTGGGCATATACCCAGTAATGGGATGGCTGGGTCAAATGGTATTTCTAGTTCTAGATCCTTGAGGAATTGCCACACTGTCTTCCACAATGGTTGAACTAGTTTACAGTCCCACCAACAGTGTAAAAGTATTCCTATTTTTCCACATCCTCTCCAGCACCTGTTGTTTCCTGACTTTTTAATGATCGCCATTCTAACTGGTGTGAGATGGTATCTCATTGTGGTTTTGATTTGCATTTCTCTGATGACCAATGATGATGAGCATTTTTTCATGTGTCTGTTGACTGCATAAATGTCTTCTTTTGAGAAGTGTCTGTTCATATCCTTCGCCCACTTTTTGATGGGATTGTTTGATTTTTTCTTGTAAATTTGTTTAAGCTCTTTGTAGATTCTGGATATTAGCCCTTTGTCAGACGGGTAGATTATAAAAATTTTCTCCCATTCTGTAGGTTGCCTATTTACTCTGATGGTAGTTACTTCTGCTGTGCAGAAGCTCTTTAGTTTAATTAGATCACATTTGTCAATTTTGGCGTTTGTTGCCGTTGCTTTTGGTGTTTTAGTCATGAAGTCCTTGCCCATGCCTATGTCCTGAATGGTATTGACTAGGTTTTCTTCTAGAGTTTTTATGGTTTTAGGTCTAACATTTAAGTCTTTAATCCATCTTGAATTAATTTTCATATAAGGAGTGAGGAAAGGATCCCGTTTCAGCTTTCTACATATGGCTAGCCAGTTTTCCCAGCACCATTTATTAAATAGGAAATCCTTTCCCCATTTCTTTTTTTTTGTCAAGTCTGTCAAAGATCAGATGGTTGTAGATGTGTGGTATTATTTCTGAGGGCTCTGTTCTGTTCCATTGGTCTATATCTCTGTTTTGGTACCAGTACCATGCTGTTTTGGTTACTGTAGCCTTGTAGTGTAGTTTGAAGTCAGGTAGCGTGATGCCTCCAGCTTTGTTCTTTTGACTTAGGATTGTCTTGGCAATGCAGGCTCTTTTTTGGTTCCATATGAACTTTAAAGTAGTCTTTTCCAATTCTGTGAATAAAGTCATTGGTAGCTTGATGGGGATGGCATTGAATCTATAAATGACCTTGGGCAGTATGGCCATTTTCATGATATTGATTCTTCCTATCTGTGAGCATGGAATGTTCTTCCTTTTGTTTGTGTCCTCTTTTATTTCGTTGAGCAGTGGTTTGTAATTCTCCTTGAAGAGGTCCTTCACATCCCTTGTAAGTTGAATTCCTAGGTATTTTATTCTCTTTGAAGCAATTGTGAATGGGAGTTCACTCATGATTTGGCTCTTTTTGTCTGTTATTGGTGTATAGGAATGCTTGTGATTTTTGCACATTGATTTTGTATCCTGAGACTTTGCTGAAGTTGCTTATCTGCTTAAGGAGATTCTGGGCTGAGACAATGGGGTTTTCTAAATATACACTCATGTCATCTGCAAACAGGGACAATTTGACTTCCTCTTTTCCTAATTGAATACCCTTTAATTTTTTCTCCTGCCTGATTGTCTTGGCCAGAACTTCCAACACTATGTTGAATAGGAGTAGTGAGAGAGAGGGCATCCCTGTCTTGTGCCAGTTTTCAAAGGAAATGCTTCCAGTTTTTGCCCATTCAGTATGATATTGACTGTGGGTTTGTCATAAATAGCTCTGATTATTTTGAGATATGTCCCATCAATACCGAATTTATTGAGAGTTTTTAGCATGAAGGGCTGTTGAATTTTTGTCAAAGGCCTTTTCTGCATCTATTGAGATAATCATGTGGTTTTTGTCTTTGGTTCTGTTTATATGATGGATTATGTTTATTGATTTGCATATGTTGAACCAGCCTTGCCTCCCAGGGATGAAGCCCACTTGATCATGTTGGATAAGCTTTTTGATATGCTGCTGGATTCGGTTTGCCAGTATTTTATTGAGGATTTTTGCATCGATGTTCATCAGTGTTATTGGTCTAAAATTCTCTTTTTTTGTTGTGTCTCTGCCAGACTTTGGTATCAGGATGATACTGGCCTCAATAAAGTAGGTTAGGGAGGATTCCCTTTTTTCCTATTTATTGGAATAGTTTCAGAAGGAATGGTACCAGCTCCTCTTTGTACCTCTGGTAGAATTCGGCTGTGAATCCATCTGGTCCTAGACTTTTTTTGGTTGGTAGGCTATTAATTATTGCCTCAGTTTCAGAGCCTGCTATTGGTCTATTCAGGGATTCAACTTCTTCCTGGTTTAGTCTTGGGAGAGTGTAAGTGTCCCGGAAATTATCCATTTCTTCTAGATTTTCTAGTTTATTTGCGTAGAGGTGTTTATAGTATTCTCTGATGGTAGTTTGTATTTCTGTGGGGTCAGTGGTGATATCCCCTTTATCATTTTTTATTGCGTCTATTTGATTCTTCTCTCTTTTCTTCTTTATTAGTCTTGCTAGCGGTCTATCAATTTTGTTGATCTTTTCAAAAAACCAGCTCCTGGATTCATTCATTTTTTGAAGTTTATTTTGTGTCTCTATCTCCTTCAGTTGTGGTCTGATCTAAGTTATTTCTTGCTTTGTGCTAGCATTTTAATTTGCTTGCTCTTGCTTCTCTAGTTCTTTTAATTGTGATGTTAGGGTGTCAATTTTAGATCTTTTCTGCTTTCTCTTGTGGGCATTTAGTGCTATAAATTTCCATCTACACACTGCTTTAAATGTGTCCCAGAGATTCTGGTATGTTGTGTCTTTGTTCTCATTGGTTTCAAAGAACATCTTAATTTCTGCCTTCATTTCGTTATGTACCCAGTAGTCATTCAGGAGCAGGTTGTTCAGTTTCCATGTAGTTGAGCGGTTTTGAGTGAGTCTCTTAATCCTGAGTTCTAGTTTGATTGCACTGTGGCCTGCGAGACAGTTTGTTATAATTTCTGTTCTTTTACATTTGCTGAGGAGTGCTTTACTTCCAACTATGTGGTCAATTTTGGAGTAAGTTCCATGTGGAGCTGAGAAGAATGTATGTTCTGTTGATTTGGGGTGGAGAGTTCTGTAGATGTCTATTAGGTCTGATTGGTGCAGAGCTGAGTTCAATTCCTGGATATCCTTGTTAAGTTTCTGTCTTGTTGATCTGTCTAATGTTGACAGTGGGGTGTTAAAGTCTCCCATTATTATTGCGTGGGAGTCTAAGTGTCTTTGTAGATCTTTGAGGGCTTGCTTTATGAAATCTGGGTGCTCCTGTATTGGGTGTGTATATATTTAGGGTAGTTAGCTCTTCTTGTTGAATTAATCCCTTTACCATTATGTAATGGCCTTCTTTGTCTCTTTTGGTCTTTGTTGCCTAAAGTCTGTTTTATCAGAGACTAGGATTGCAACCCCTGCTTTTTTTCGTTTTCCATTTGCTTGGTAGATCTTTCTCCATCCCTTTATTTTGAGCTTGTGTGTGTCTCTGCATGTGAGATGGGTCTCCTGAGTACAGCACACTGATGGGTCTTGACTCTTTATCCAATTTGCCAGTCTGTGTCTTTTAATTGGAGCATTTAGCCCATTTACATTTAAGGTTAATATTGTTATGTGTGAATTTGATCCTGTCATTATGATGTTAGCTGGTTATTTTGCTCGTTAGTTGATGCAGTTTCTTCCTAGCATCAATGGTCTTTACAATTTGGCATGTTTTTGCAGTGGCTGGTACTGGTTGTTCCTTTCCATGTTTAGTGTTTCCTTCAGGAGCTCTTTTAAGGCAGGCCTGGTGATGACAAAATCTCTCAGCATTTGTTTGTCTGTAAAGGATTTTATTTCTCCTTCACTTATGAAGCTTAGTTTGGCTGGATATGAAATTCTGGGTTGAAAATTCTTTTCTTTAAGAATGTTGAATCTTGGCCCCCACTCTTCTGGCTTGTAGAGTTTCTGCCGAGATATCCACTGTTAGTTGGATGGGCTTCCCTTTGTGGGTAACCCGACCTTGCTCTCTGGCTGCCCTTAACATTTTTTCCTTCATTTCAACTTTGGTGACTCTGACAATTATGTGTCTTGCAGTTGCTCTTCTCGAGGAGTATCTTTTTTTTTTTTTGAGATGGAGTCTCACTCTATCTCCCAGCCTGGAGTGCGGTGGCTTGATCTTGGTTCACTGCAAGCTCCACCTCCTGGGCTCACGCCATTCTCCTGCCTCAGCCTCCCAAGTACCTGGGACTACAGGCACCCGCCAATTTATTGTATTTTTAGTAGAGACAGGGTTTCACCGTGTTAGCCAGGATGGTTTCAATCTCCTGACCTCATCATCCACCTGCCTTAGCCTCCCAAAGTTCTGGGATTACAGGCATGAGCCACCACACCTGGGCCTCGAGGAGCATCTTTGTGGTGTTCTCTCTATTTCCTGAATTTGAATGTTGGCCTGCCTTGTTAAGTTGGGGAAGTTCTCCTGGATTACATCCTGAAGAGTGTTTTCCAACTTGGTTCCATTCTCCCTGTCACTTTCAGGTACACCAATCAGACGTAGATTTGGTCTTTTCACATAGTCCCATATTTCTTGGAGGCTTTGTTTGTTTCTTTTTACTCTTTATTCTCTAAACTTCTCTTCTCGCTTCATTTCATTCATTTGACCTTCAATCACTGATACCCTTTCTTCCACTTGATCAAATCAGCTACTGAAACTTGTGCATGCGTCACGTAGTTCTCGTGCCATGATTTTCAGCTCCATCAGGTCATTTATTTCTTCTCTACCCTGTTTATTCTAGTTAGCCATTCATCTAATCTTTTTTTCAAGGTTTTTAGCTTCTTTGTGATGGGTTTGAACATCCTCTTTTAGCTTGGAGAAGTTTGTTGTTACCAATCCTCTGAAGCCTTCTTCTCTCAACTTGTCAAAGTCATTCTCTGTCCAGCTTTGTTCCATTGCTGGCGAGGAGCTGCATTCCTTTGGAGCAGAAGAGGTGCTCTGATTTTTAGAATTTTCAGCTTTTCTGCTCTGGTTTCTCCCCATCTTTGTGGTTTTATCTACCTTTGGTCTTTGATGATGGTGATGTACAGATGGGGTTTTGGTGTGGATGTCCTTTCTGGTTCTTAGTTTTCCTTCTAACAGTCAGGACCCTCAGCTGCAGTTCTGTTGGAGTTTGTTGGAGGTCCACTCCAGACCCTGTTTTCCTGGGTATCACCAGCAGAGGCTGCAGAACAGCAAATATTGCAGAATGGTAAACGTTGCTGCCTGATCTTTCCTCTGGAAGCTTCATCTTAGAGGGGCACCCGGATGTATGAGGTGTCAGTCAGCCCCTATTAGGAGGTGTCTGCCAGTTAGGCTACTCGGGGGTCAGGGACCCACTTGAGGAGGCAGTCTGTCTGTTCTCAGATCTCAAACTCCATGCTGGGAGAACCACTATTCTCTTCAAAGCTGTCAGGGACGTTTAAGTCTGCAGAAGTTTCTGCTGCCTTTTGTTCAGCTATGCCCTGCTCCCAGAGGTGGAGTCTACAGAGGCAGGCAGGCCTCCTTGAGCTGTGGTGGGCTTCACCCAGTTCGAGCTTCCAGGCACCTTTGTTTACCTACTCAAGCCTCAGCAATGGTGGACGCCCCCTCCCCCAGCCTTGCTGATGCCTTGCAGTTCGATCTCAGACTGCTGTGCTAGCAGTGAGCAAGGCTCCGTGGGTGTGGGACCCTCCGAGCCAGGCGTGGGATCTAATCTCCTGGTGTGCCATTTTGCTGACTGTTGGAGAAGTGCAATACTAGGGTGGGAGTGTCCCAATTTTCCAAGTACCATCTGTCCCAGCTTCCCTTGGCTAGGAAAGGGAATTCCCTGACCCCTTGTGCTTCCTGGGTGAGGGGATGCCCTGCCCTGCTCCATGGGCTGCACCTACTGTCTGACAAGCCCCAGTGAGATGAACCCAGTACCTCAGTTGGAAATGCAGAAATCACCCATCTTCTGCATCACTCACGCTGGGAGTTGTAGACTGGAGCTGTTCCTATTTGGCCATCTTGGATCCTCTCCTTCCTTCTACATTTATTGATGACTTACATACATGCCCTTTTTATTTTGTCAAATGCCTTTTCAGTGTTATAAAAATGGTCATTTTTTCTTTTAGATCTATTAATATGGATTATACTGATAGAATTGCTAATATTGGACCATCCCTGCATTCTTAAACTTTAAAGTCATTACTTTTTTTTTCTTGTTTCTTTTTTAAAAAAATTTTATGTTTTGCAGAGATGGGGTCTGGCTATGTTGTCCAGGTTGGTCTTGAAGTCCTGGGCTCAAGCAATCCTCCTGCCTCAGCCTCCCAAAGTGCTAGGATTACAGGTGTGAACCACCATGACTGGCCTCTTTTTTTTTTTTTTTTTTTTTTAGATGAAGTCTTTCTATGTGGGAGTACAGTGGCTATTCATAGGCAGAATTATAGTGAGCTGCAGCCTTGAACTCCTGACCTCAAGCAATACTTCAGCGTCAGCCTCCTGAGTAGCTGAGACTACAGGCATGTACTGCCATGCCTGGTTTATTATTATTATTACTATTTTTTAAATGCAGCTGAGGTCTATTTTTATTTGGATTTATTAGAATTTTTTGCATCCATGTTTACAAATTAGATTGATTTATAGTTTTTGTATGTGAAAGCTTTGTTATTTATCAGTATAAATGCTATATTCTCTTTATAAAAAGATATTTGCAGGGTTACCTTTTTTTCTAAGCTATGGAACAATTTAAATGGCATTGGCATTATCAAATCCAGAAATTATGGTAAAAAAAAAATCCCTGTGATATTGTCTGGGCCTGCTGCTTTTGGGGGGCCTCTGATAAATTTTTTAGCTTTCTTTTTTTTTTTTAATAGAAATTGGTCTATTTTTATTTTCTACCTATTTTGGGATTGGTTTGGGGGAATTATATTTTCCTAGAAACTCACCCATTTTACTCAGGTTTTCTTTTTTGTTTGTTTGTATTCTGGTAACTGGTATGCAGCTAGCATTCAGATATTCAAAGTTACTTGCATAGAGTTAGTAAAGTAACATAATGATTTTTTATTTTCTCTAATTCTAGGTTTGCTTCTTCCTTGTCATTTCTTATTTTGTAAGGTTAATCCTTGTATTAATTTTCTGTTGCTGTGGCTTAGTCTTAGTAGCTTAAACAATACGCATTTATTATCTCACATTTCCTTAGGTCAGAAGTCTAACCAGGTGTCACAAGGCTAAAGTCAAAGTATTGGCGGGGCTGTGTTCCTTTCTGGAGGCTCTAGGACAGTATCTTTCCTTGCCTTTTCCAGTTTCTAAAGGCCGTCTGTGTTCCTTGGCTTACAGCCTTCTGTTTTTCATCTTCAAGCCAGCCATGGCAGGTCAGATTCTCACATCACATCTCTCTAACCTCAGCCAGGAAAGATTTCCTAATTTTAAGGGCTCACGTGATTAGATTGCGCCCACGTGGATAATCGAGGGTACTCTCCCCATCTCAAGATCCTGTATCTTAATCACATCTGCAGAGTCCTTTGGCCACATAAGGTATTGTACTCATAGATTCCAGGAATGAGAGTGTAGACATCTTTGCAGGAGCCACTGTTCTGCCCTTTTTTTCTTTATAAAGTTAGCTAATCTTTTTTTCTTGGAGTGCAATGGTTTGGACTTAGCTCACTGCAACCTCCACCTCCCAGGTTCAAGCAATTCTCCTGCCTCAGCCTCCTAAGTAGCTGGGATTACAGGCACGTGCCACCACGCCCGGCTAATTTTTGTATTTCTGGTAGAGACGGGGTTTCACCATGTTGGACAGGCTGGTCTCGAACTCCTGACCGCAGGTGATCCACCCACCTCGGCCTCTCAAAGTGCTGGGATTACAGGCATGAACCACTGTGCCTGGCCTTAAGGTTAGCTAAATTTTTATCTGAAATAAAAACATTTCATTTTTTTCCTTTAATTTATTCATTGTCTTGGTTTATTCTTATTTCTACTATTTTTCTGCTTTCTAATGCATTAATTTATGCTTTTCTTTCTACTTTAGTTAATTTTGTTGTTCTTTTTCTGAGTTCGGAGTTAGACAATTTGTTTTTCTTCCTTCTTCTTTATTAGTATAAAGATAAAGTTTTCTCCGTACACTGCTTTAGTTCCTTGTTGTCGTTGTCTTCATTATGATTGATTCGAGATATAGTACAATTTGTTTTATTTCCTAAACCCAAGAAGAGTTTAAGACAGAATTTTAATATTCTTTTTATTTTCTGAAGGTAGAAGCGTCTTCTGAAGTTACAGGAACGTCTCTTTACTTTCTGATTTTCTTATTAGTACTAGTTTAATTGTGTTTTGGTCTGAGAATGCTTTTCTGTGACCCCATATTTGGTTAAATTTCATGAATGTTTTATGAGCCCTTGTGGTGTGGGGAATGTAGTCTATATTTTCACAGGACAGGACTGAAATTTCATCTATCTGAACTTCCTTGCTAATCATTGTGTGTGTGTGTGTGTGTGTGTGTATATATATATATACATAGTCTTACCTAGCCTTGCCTATTTGTCCACTTTACCTGTCATGGACTGAAGGAGGTGAATTAGTCTCTTACTATGTTTCTATTTCTCATTGTATTTTGTCTAATTTATAGTATATAATGGTTATTGTTATATTACTTGGTGTATAGATTTCCATAATTATTATATCTTTAATGTAGATCTTTCTTATCTCATTTGGTATGGTATTTTTTAATGCACAAAAGCTTTTAGGCCAGGAGTGGTGGCTCACGCCTTAATGCTAGCACTCTGGGAGGCTGAGGTGGGCAGATCACCTGAGGTCAGGAGTTCGAGACCAGACTGACCAACATGGTGAAACCCTGTCTCTACTAAGGCTACACAAATTAGCCGAGCATGGTGGCAGGCACCTGTAATCCTAGCTACTCAGGAGGCTGAGGCAGGAGAATCATTTGAACCCGGGAGGCAGAGGTTGCAGTGAGCCAAGATGGTGCCATTACACTTCAGCCTGGGTGACAATGCTAGACTCCATCGCAAAACAAAAGAAAACAAAACAAAAAAACTTTTAAGGTTTTATGTGGTCAAATTTTATCAATATCATCCTTTATGGTTTCTGCGTTTTGCTTAAAGAGGCTTTCTCTACTCCCAGCTTTTAAAAATTATTCAGTCATGCTTCCTTCCAGTACTTTTGTGGTTTTGTTTTTTACATTAAAAACTTTTAAATAATCTGGAATTAATTTTGATGTAAAGAATGAGTAGGTGCCCACTTCATTACCCATTCCCCAACCTTTTCAAATGGCTTATCAGGTGTCTAAACATCTTTACTGAGTAATTAGTTACAGGAGACATCTGGTGTTTTTGCCTCCTGCCCAGCATCCCTTGCCTCTTCTTTTAATAGTAGCTCCTTTATTTCCCTAGGGGAACCACCTCTCATTATATGTGGTTTGTTTGGAACTAACAATAGCTCCTGCTCCAGGCTTGGGTATGTAAATCAACCTTGGTATCATTTCCCTGGCCATAGGGATAGGGCATGACCCAAGCTAAACCAATCAGAGTCAAGGAGACTAAGTTCTAAGACCTTTATTGGGATTATTTCAGAAGAGAGAGTCTTTTCCTGTTGGACTTGAAGCTGTAAAAGCATAAGTGTGGGCTTCCAGAGGCTGCTACCATGGGTGTCTCAAGAATAAAACCAACACAGTGAAAAGCAGAGCCTTGTGTGATAAAACGAGACTAGGCGCTGATAAAATTATTTGAGCCTCTGGATCTGACTATGTCCTGCCCTTGGATGTATTGGTAATGTGTGCCAATTTATCTATTGATCATCTATCTATGTAATATCAGGGGTCCCCCAACCCTCGGGCTTCAGACTGGTACTGGTCACTGGCCTGTTAAGAACTGGGCTGCACAGTAGGAGGTGAGCCTCAGGCAAGTCAACTAATCCCTGCCTGAGCTCCGCCTCCTGTCAGATCAGTGGTGGCATTCGATGCTCACAGAGGCTCTAACCCTATCGTGAACTGTGCATGTGAGGGATCTAGGCTGCGCACTCCTTCTGAGAAGCTAATGCCTGATGATCTGAGGTGGAACAGTTTCATCCTGAAACCATCTGCGCCCCCACAATTTCACACGTCCACAGAAAAATTGTCTTCCATAATACCAGCCCCTGATGCCAAAAATGTTGGGAACTGTTGATAGAGTTTTTTACTTGCAAGCAAAAGACCCTTGACTTAAAATAATCCATTGATTTGAAATAATGCTTTTATCATATATAAAATTCTGATATGAACTTGTCCCTCTAATCTGTCCCATTGATCCATTTATCTATTCCAAGGGTCATAAACTAGAGGAAGTTGTTTTTCAGATGTCTTTTGTTTGGTTAGCTCACTTAAAAACATTCTGAATTTGAATGTTGCTGTGAGTAATGGTCGGTAATGGTACCCAGTTATTCCCCTTCTTCAGAGAATTGCTCTTGGTGAAACAGGAGCCCTCCAGGAACCCCCTAACTCTGCTAGCAACTGAATTCCATGGGGTCCAAAAAGGCCAATCCTCTTGTCTTAAAGGGAGACTAACTGTGTTTCAGAGCATTCTTGCTTCGCTTTTCCTGCTGGCTGGAGTACCGCCTTTACTCCCTGTCTCTTAAGAGCACTTCTCAATAAGCCATTTAAGCAAGAATCCCAGCCGCAGGTTCTGCTTCTAAGGAGCCTGAACTAAGCGAGAAAGGAATTCTTTTCAGGTGGTCATAACACTCATCCCTAAGAGCTGTCACTAACTGGAAGAAGTAGCCCCTCTAACAACAGAAGCAATGTGGATTAAAGATGTTGATTCTTTTAAATGTTTCTGCTTAGTTTCCTGGATCCAAGATATATCAGATAATCAACACTAGGCAACTATCAATGTGTAGTTTTCTTTTTCTTTCTTTTCTTTTTTTTTTCTTGAGACGGAGTCTCGCTCTGTCGCCAGGCGGAGTGCAGTGGCGGGATCTCAGCTCACTGCAAGCTCCACTTACTCCCGAGGTTATGCCATTCTCCTGCCTCAGCACCAGTAGCTGGGACTACGAAGCCCGCGCCACCTCGCCCGCTAGTTTTTGTATTTTAGTAAGAAGCGGGGTTTCACCGTGTGCCAAATGGTCTCCGTCTCCTGACCTGCGTGATCCGCCCGTCTCGGCCTCCCAAAGTGCTGGGATTACAGGCTTGAGCCACCGCGCCCGGCCCAATGTGTAGTTTTCTTTGGGTAAGAAGATCACCAGTGGGTGCTAAGACTACTGGGTGAAATTTAGTTGGGAAATGGGTTATTATTAATCACATAAGGAAAAATAGACTTTTAAATCAAAAGAATTGGCATTACCACCTTAACAAAGTGATCAAACTCAGCATCAGTAATATTGGAGCAAGCCAACATTAGGTGCCTCTCAGAGGGATGATAGGAAATACACAGTAACACTTAAGTAGTATTCCGGCCAGAAATATTTAACCTCAATCCAATCATGAGAAAATATCAAATCAATTCAGCTTGTGAGACATTCTACTAAACAATGGGCCTAGAGAATGTCCTTGTGCTTGGGAGCTGAAGTTCATTAAAAAGTGTATAAATAGGGCCGGGTGCGGTGGCTCACACCTGTAATCCCAGCACTTTGGGAGGCCGAGGCGGGTGGATCACAAGGTCAGGAGCTCAAGACCAGCCTGGCCAAGATGGTGAAACACCATCTCTACTAACAATATGAAAAAAAATTAGCTGGGCATGGTGGCGGGTGCCTGTAATCATAGCTACTCAAGAGGCTGAGGCAGAGAATTGCTTGAACCTGGGAGGTGGAGGTTGCAGTGAGTCAAGATGGCGCCACTGCCCTCCAGTCTGGGTGACAGAGCGAGACTGTGTCTCAAAAAAAAAAAAAAAGTGTTTAAATAGACGGGATAGATGAGTTTAAGTAAAGTGTTTACATGTGTTCATCATACTATTCTTTCTACTTTTCACAGGTTTGAAATTTTTCAAAAACAAATTTGCAAAAAAAAAATACAGTATTCTTTATAAAGGCACACAAAATATATACTATATAAAACTCTCATGTATTTTCAAATTTGGTGTGTGTCATTCAGTGAAAACCTATTTCATCAAATCATATTATGAAATGTGCATTATAATTATAGTCAATACTCCTCTTATTTCAGCTTATAATAAGGTTTCATACCTCCTATTAATAAAAAATAAAATTATATGTTAGCTGCCGGACCAATTGGTTTCTTTTTCATTAAATACATGGGAAATTTAATTTTAAGGTCTAATGAAATTAATGGAGCTATTTTGGCCTTTTTAATGCATTACTTAATTGCATTATCCCCAAAAACTGTCTACCAGAATTCAATACCTACATGAATACACATTTACTAAAGGAGTACCTTGCCTTCTGTAATACTCATCACATTAGTAATAATTAATAATTTTATCCACACATCACACTAGATAATTATAAAATAATGAGAACGTATGTTATCTTCTTGTTTAGATAACTTGGATGTGACGACTTACATTAGATCCACATGAATTTAATCTTGACCTGGCTGCTTTAGTAATATTTCTTGCAATCTATGCTCCAAAATGCATCATTTCAAGTTTTAAAAATATTATTCCTTACAATTTGTGTTAACACATATATAATATATATATTTTTTGAGGCACAGTCTCACTCTGTCACCCAGGCTGGAGTGCAGTGGTGCAATCATGACTCACTGCAGCCTACACCTCCTAGGCTCAAGCCATCCTCCCACCTCAGCCTTCAAAGTAGCTGGGACTATGGGCGCACGCCACCACACCCAGATAATTTGTATTTTTTGTAGAAGAGGGTTTTGCCATGTTGCCCAGGCTGGTCTTGAACTCCTGGGCTCAAGTGATCCCTCTGCCTTGGCTTCCCAAAGTGTTGGAATTAGAGGCATGAACCCCCACACGCAGCCGACACATTTATTTGAATTGAAAAATGACATCAGACTCTTTCTGACAGAAATTAAGTCAGAGTCCGATTTGGCTGATTGGTTTGATAATGAGACCCAGCTCTGCCAAAAATGTTCTAGCAAACATTTTTCAGAATGCTTATTACTGAACGATCTAAATGGAATCTCTGAAGTTTTGATAAAATAAAGGATGCAATAAAACAAAAGCATTTAAATAAAAAATATTGGGTGATATGGCAGAAGGATTCTAAACTGGCTCCCACAATCCTTGCTTCCTGGTATTCTTGCCTTTGTGTAATCCCTCCCTTTGAGTGTGGATGGGACCTTGGACTTGCTTCTAACCAAGGGAACACAGCAAGAATGATGGAATCAATGTGATAATGTGATATAAGATTGTAATGCCAGTTTTGTTAGGAGAGTCTCCCTTTCTGGCTTCGAAAAAGCGTGGCCATGCTGGGAAGACCCACGTGGCAAGGAGCTGAGGATGTCCTCCAGCTGACAACCAGGAAAGAACTGAATACTGCCAACGGCCATGTGAACTTAGATGAATCCACTCCCAGCCATGCCTCAGAGGAGACTGCTGTCCCAGCCAACACCTTGACTGCAGCCTCATGAGACCCTGAAGCAGAGAACTCAGCCAAGTCATGCCTGGACTCCTGACCTACAGAAATGTATGTTGTTTTAAGCCACTAGTAATATTAGCACTAATGGATACTAATTAGTAATATTGTGCACTAATGGATGACTAATACAAAATGGCAAAGGTAGGTTGAAATTAATATTTCAATATTTGAACCTCTTTGGAACCGAGCCCTATTAAACGGGAGTCCAGATGAAAGAATTGCAGGTGTACCATAGAGCAGTGGTTCACAGACGAGCAGGCACCAGAATCACTCAAAAGGCATGTTGGCAAAACACCGATTGCAGGGTCCCACCCCCAGAGTTTCTGATTCAGTAGGTCTGGGGTGGGTTCTGAGAATCTGCATTTTTTTTCTTTCTTTTTTTTTTTTTTTTGAGACGGAGTCTCACTCTGTTGCCCAGGCTGGAGTGTAATGGCACGATCTCAGTTCACTACAACCTCCTCCTCCTGGGCTCAAGAGATTTTCCTGTGTCAGTCTTCTGAGTAGCTGGGATTACAGGCACACGCCACCACACCCAGCTAATTTTTGTATTTTTAGTAGAGACAGGGTTTCACCATGTTGGCCAGGATGGTCTCGATCTCCTGACCTCGTGATCCACCTGCCTTGGCCTCCCAAAGTGCTGGGATTACACGCGTGAGCCACCACGCCAAGCCAAGAATTTGCATTTCTATCAATCTGCCAGGGGAAGCCGATGCTGCTTGTCTGGAATTCACACTTTGAGAGCCACTGTGTGGAGTCATCCAGTAGCTAAGTATTAGTAAAGGCTTTCTGGTGTACTGAGTCATTGAGAAAATGATTAGATCGTAATAACTGGTAACAAATCCTTTCGCAAGTTAAATTGTTTTCGATCTTTTATTTTCAATAAAATTAAAGGGGGACCCAATAGAGTTGCCAATTGATAAATCATTACAAATAATTTTTGATGAAAGAATATGTGAATTTTAACAAGTAAACTTGTTGAAAGTTGGAAAGACTTTCAAGAATGGAGTGGCATTTCCATTCAAAACTCTCACACGCAACTCCTTCTATTCCTAAGTGCTTAGTGAACAAGGTATATTAGAGTAGGTTAAATTGCTGTTACAAATAGACCCAAACATGGTTCAAACATAAAGTTTATTTCCTAACTGGCAAGTGTTCTCCTGCATGTGGTGAATCAGACACCCAGGTTTCTTCCATCTGTGGCTCCACCATCCCCCCAGGGTCTTGCCACCTCCTTCTCTTTCATCAGGGCTGAGAGTCATGTTTCATTGAAGAGGTGTATTTCAGGGCTCCAATATTATCCTTAGGTTCAGTGATATGTGAGGACTCAGAATTCAAAAAAGCTTTTATACTCAGGGTTATGCTTTGTTATAATGAAAAGAGAGTTAACATCAGCAAAAAGAAAAGGCACATAGGGCAGAGGCTGGGACAGACCAGATGCAAACTTCCAGTTGTCTTTTCTCGGTGGAGTCATATGGACAGTACTTAATTCTTTCAGCAATGATGTGTGAAAACACTCATAAATTATTGCCAACTAGGGAAGCTCACCCTAGCTTGGTGTCCAGGATTCGTATCAGGGGTTGGTTGATCCCATAGGCATGGCTGATTGTGCTCACAGCTGACCATAGTTATTCAAGTCTTCAGCTCTTCCAGAGGCCAGTTGATACGAAGACCTCCACCATAAATCACACCATTAGCATAGACTACCTGGCGTGGCCTAAGGTCCTAGGTAAACAAAGACACTCTTATCAGGCAGGATATTCCAATACTTTTCTTTTTTTCGAACATATAGGGCTTGGACAATGTGAACTGAGTTAATCCTTTACCGCACAGCAGGGTATGGCTATTGTTCACTGAAGGGTACGGAAGTGCCTTGCTGGTTGCACTTGCTGGAAATCTAACCTATTGGGTGCCAGGGAAAGCTGCTCAACCCACTTTGCTACAAAACTGCCTGGAAGGGTGGGACCGAAAGAAGCTGCAGGCTGCTAGGTGCTGCTGACTACTGTGCACTACAGTAGATGGACCCTGGAGAAGCTGTGATCCTTGGAGGAGGCTGCACACGGGAACCAGGAAGAAAAACGCTTTTCTCTTTCAGTATCACTCTAGCACCCCAAAGCTTCAGTGCCAGCTACCAAAGGAAAAATGTTTAAAGGTCCCAGAACAACTTTATGGAGCAAACAGACAAGGGTGAATTTTAGCTAAGAGACAATATATTGATAACGGGCACAGCCACATTGCAAGGAATGCTGGGAAATATAGCTCACCCACGTATTTACCTAACAATCTTATTACTAAAAGAGAAGAAAAATGATTTTGGTGGACAGGTAGCACTCTGTGCCACATGATATTTCTTAGACTTAAAATGGAAAATAGGAATAGAGATGCTAAGCCCATCTCATTCTTGCAGTGAACTAGTGGAAAAAAACAATAACACTCCCATCTAGCTCATTCAGAGATTCAATTCAGACAGATTTTTACTTTCTATGTTTAGTAAGTATATATCAGATTTGGTGATCTATTTATGTTTTCTGATCAATTGTGAACTAATACTTATAATTGCTCAATACAGAATAATTTTTAACATATATAGCTTTATTGTCAAAGGAAATTATTTAAAATAATTTGCTGTATACAAGTATGATAGAGTAAAAAAAATTTTTTTTTTTTTTTGGGATGGAGTTTCTCTCTTGCTGCCCAGGCTGGAATGCAATGGCACAATATCAGCTCACTGCAGCCTCCACCTCCTGGGTTCAAGCGATTCTCCAGCCTTGCCTCATGAGTAGCTGGGATTACAGGCGCCTGCCACCACGCCCAGCTAATTTTGTATTTTTAATAGAGATGGGGTCTTGCCATGTTGGCCAAGCCAGTCTCAAACTCCTGACCTCAGGTGATCCACCCACCTCGGCCTCCCAAAGGGCTGAGATTACAGGTATGAGCCCCCGCATCTGGCTGATAGAGTAAAATTTAAAAGTAGGATAAAGCCTGGCACAGTGGCCCACACCTGTAATCCTGGCACTTTGGTAGGCTGAGGCAGGTAGATCACTTGAGGTCAGGAGTTTGAGACCAGCCTGGCCAACAAGGCAAGACCCTCTCTCTACCAAAAATACAAAAATTAGCTGGGCATGGTGGTGGGTGCCTGTAAACCCAGCTACTCGGGAGGCTGAGTCAGGAGAATCGCTTGAACCTGGGAAGCGAAGGTTGCAATGCACCAAGCTTGTGCCACTGCACTTCAGCCTGGGTGACGGAGTGAGACTTTGTCTCAAAAAAAAAAAAGAAAGAAAAAAGAAAAAAAAGTAGGGTAAAGACTTCCAAGTATAAAAATATATCAGGATAAAATACTTTTGGGGATATACATGGAAATATGGATTCAGGGATAAAAAAAGAATGATATAAAAGTCTGTTAAAGAAGAGATTGTGTATTTTGGTGGTAATTAATGGTGATAATTTGGTGATTGTGGTAATTAAATTGCTATTGTATACAGAATCCGTTGCTAAATTATAATATTTTTATTTAATTTAATTAATTAATTTATTTGAGACAGAGTCTCGCTCTAATGCCCAGGCTGGAGTTCTGTGGCATGATTTCAGCTCACTGTAACCTCTGCCTCCTGGTTCAAGCGATTCTCATGCCTCAACTTCCCCAGTAGCTAGGCTTACAGGTGTGCACCACCACACCTGGCTAATTTTTGTATTTTTGGTAGAGACTAACCATGTTGGCCAGGCTGGTCTTGAACTCCTGACCTCAAGTGATCTGCCTGCCTTGGCCTCCCAAAGTGCTGGGATTACAGGCATGAGCTGCTGCACCTGGCCACTAAATTGTGATAATATTTTTAAATGTCAGAATTTGTAATAAGTGGGAAATTATTTTTATAATATGGTGGAAATTATTAAGGGTCAACTTAAAATAGTGTTAAAGGGTACCTAGATTTTCAAAATTCTTTTAGAGAGAATGTAAGGAAAAAATGTGAAAACTACTGATCTAATTTATTATTTGTCCTCAACATTTGGCTCAGAACATGGTACATAATAAGTGCTCAATAAATATTATTTGAATAAAGATAAGAAAGAATGAATGGTAAACAGAGGTGTACATATAAATAATGCCCAATGTAGACAAAGATTATAAGAACCTTGGCAAAAGAAGTTGCAGGATATTAGTAAAGGTACAAATCCCACACAATCTTTTCTGGAAGGCTCTTTGCATTTTGTATAAATAGCTTTAAAATTTGCCTCCCTTTTGACCAAATCATGTATCTTCTAGGAATTTATCCTGGAAGTCGTAAGTGAACAAAGATACTCATAACTGCATTCAGTCAGTCAATACATATTTCTTAATCACCTACTCTTTATCGTAGATAAAGCAGTTAGGTATGGTCCTGCCTTCATAAAATCTACTGTTTACTGGAGAAGGCCAAGTAACTAATCTTGCAAATGAAAGGTTAAAAATTGTGAGAAATTCTATAAAAAAATAGATAGCAAGCACGGAAAGAGTATTAAAATGGTGTTGGAGGGGAATGAGAGTAAATCCAGGAAGGCTTGGAAAATGAAATTATTCATTTATTTGAAAGATAAACTGATTGTTTTCCCTGGGGTGCTCTTAGAAATGGGGGTAAAGAGTGTGTGGAGGGTAAGCTGCTTGGAGGCTAGGGATGGATTCAGGGGCAGTATAACATTTCAGCTCCAGGAACAGCTCATGTCAAGGCTGAAACAGGAGGGAGCAAGGTATGGCGGAGACACTGGAAGAAGGCGAGGGGCCGTGGAACACATGTTATAGGGGAGAGGATGGTGCACGGTGAGGCTGAAGAGGTATTGGCTTGGTAAGGCCAAGTTCAGGATTTTTATTTTATCTCAAACAATGACTGTAAGTATTTTCAGAGGAATAATTAACATAAAATAAAATGCACACACTTTGGTGTTCAGTTCAATGAATGTTAACAAACATATACGTATAACTACCACCCAAACCAAGATATAGACAATTTCTATCAATTACCCCAGCATGTTCCCTCTACCCCTTCCAACCAATACCTGTCCACCCATCCCTTGCTACCACTTTCTATCACCATAGGTTAGTTTTGGCTATTCTACAATTTCATCTATTATAGAATCACACAGTATGTATTCTTTTGTGTTATTATTTAGTTTGACATAATGTTTTTGAGATTCATCCATACTGCTATGTGTATCTGTAGTTCATTTTCTTTTATTGCTGAGTAGTATTCTGTTGTATGGATACCATGACTTGTTTATTTGTTCTCTGGTTGATGGGTATTTGGGTTGTTTTTAGTGGCTGTTATCAATAAAGTTTCTAGAAATGTTCTTGCATATGTCTTTTTGTAATACATGTTTATATCTCTTTTTGGCAAATACTTAGAATTGGAATTGCTGGATCATAGAGTAGATGTATGTTTACCTTTGTAATAAACTGCCAAATAGTTTTCCAAAGTTGGTTGTGTCATTTAACACTCCTGCCTGCGTTGTATACTTGCCAACATTTGGTGTTGCTGGTCCTTTTTATTTTAGCCACTCCAGTGGGTATCGCTGAAAAGTCTCAAGTAGGGGAGTAACTTGTGCTTAAAAACAAATCACTCTGACTACATCATGGAGAAGGGGCAGGGGTGGGGCAAGAGTAGATGTGGTGAGAACTGTTAGGTGGTGACTGCAACAGTCCGGGTGAGAGATATTGGGAGACTTATGGTACTGATGATGGAGATGGATTTTAGAGATATTTAGAAGGTAAAATTAATAGGAGTCGGTTACTAATTAAAACAATAGAAAAGACCAAATTATTATTTGCCATTTGTTTGATTTTGGGCTGGGGGGAGTGTAGATTACTTGGTTTGGTGGGCATGGGCACATCATATTTGTGGTCCCTTTAACTCCAGCAAAGGGGACTCTTAAATATATGACGTTACATATCTACTATGGAATCACATGCTGTCGTTAAAAATGGTGTAAAAGAATTTTTCTTGATATGGAAAGATGTTCAAAATACAATGCTTAAAATAAGTTTAAAGACTTCGTAAAGTGTACAGCATGACCATTTTTAATATTTAAAATACAGTATAGAGAAAAGCCATCTGGGAAGATGTAAAGTGTTAACTGTGATCTCTAGGTTGAGTTTTCAGAAAAGTTTTTAATTTGGGCTATGATTTTTTTTCTGGTTTTCTACAAAGAACATATGCTAATTGTGTAATATGAAAAAAGTTATTTAAAAACACTTAACATTTCAAAAATAGAAATTTATTTTAAGAGCACAAAATGAGAATAAATAGAGCCCCAAGGGGATGGGAAAGGTAGTGATAACAGGATCTTGATCCTTCCTCCTTTATCCTCAGATATTCTTTCCCACCCTGTATCTTCTGGTCCGGCTACCTGGCAGGGGTTCCTAGGCCTTTTTCAGCCTTTGAGGGTCTGAGAGTAGAAGGGCTAGTCAGAGAGGCTGAGCTGAACTGAAATCCAGGATTTTGAAATCCATGGAATCTTCTCTGATCCCTGTCCCCAACTGAGGGTACATTCAAACCTCCTTTGGATTCTAGTAGTATTGATCAGTTCTACTGCCTCTGCCACTCTGGAAATGGCTTCTGCAAGTCATACATGGCCTCCACATTGCTAATCCAGCCACAGTCCTCACCATACTGGACACATCATGATGAAGCACTGGCCATTGTCGCTCTCTCCTGCCTCCTGAAGACACCCTCCCGGTTATCCCCTATTTCACTGGCCACTCTTTTTCAGCCTCCTTTGCAGGTTCTTCTTTGTCTCTCTAGCCTCTTAATCTTGGAGTGTCCAAAGGCTCAGTCCTTGGAACTTTTCTTCTATTTATACTTACTCCCTTAATCATTTAATCCAGTTTTAGCTTTAGATACTCTCTTGCACACTGACAATTCCTAATTGCTATCTGCAGCCTGGATCTCTCCCCTGAACTCCAGACTTGTATAACCTAATGTGTTCCCATCTGGATTTCTCAAAGGCATGTGAAAGTTAATATGCCCCCTAAAGAATACCTTTTCTTCCCCCACCTCTCTCCAAATTGTTCCTCCTCAGTCTTCTCCCTCTCGGTAAATGGCAACATCAACCATCCTTGGGCTGAGGCCACAAACCTTGGAGCCATAATTGACTTCTCTTTCGTTTCTCACCTTCCATGTCCAAAGCCTACTGGCTCTGTCTTACAAATGTATTGATATATGCTCTCTGTATGCCCTGACCCATGCCACCATCTCACCCCACCTGGATTACTGCAGCCTCCTACAACTTGGTCTTCTTCCTTCCTTCCTTGTTCCCTACGGTCTATATTCAACTTAGCAGTCAGAGTGATCTTTCAAAATACACATCAGATGATGTCACTTCTTAGCTCAAAAAACTCTAACAGCTAGACATAAACAGAGTAAATGCCAGAGTCCTTAAAAAGCCTACCCGGCCCCAGATGATACAACCCATTACTTTTCTTTTAACCATATTCTGCCTGACTTCTGGATCCAGTTTCACAGTCCTTGTTATTCCATAAATATTCCAAGCATGTTCAAAGCTTCAGGGTCTTGTACTTGCTCTTCCCCCTGCAGGGAATGCTTTTCCTTCCGATATCCATCTGGTAGCTACTTTTTTTGGTCTTTGCTCAACTGAGACCTTCCCTGACCTACCTCCCTACTTAAAATTGCAACCCTCCACTCCCACTACTCACCATTTCCTTTCCCTGATTTATTTTTTCCCATAGTACTTAATACTTAACAAATTCTATCATTTGTTTTTTTCCTTCCTTGCCCAGATGTAAGATCCTTGAAAGCAGAGATTTATTTCCCTCCACTAATCCTAGAGCAGTACCTGGCATAAACTAGGCACTATTTATTGGATGAGTAATACTCAGTATGTTATACCTTGTATTCTAGTTTCACCTGGAGAAATGTTTTCCCCACTAGATTGCTGGGTGCTGAAGGAGAGGGCGGGCTTCATTGTCACTCCCTTATCTCCACCTGCAAAGTGTCTATTACAGTGTCTTACACATCATAGATGATTGATACGTGATAACTCAACCATGAAAGCACAGACTCACCCTTGTTTCACTCTAGGAAACAGGTCATCCAGGACAGTCCGGCTAATTGTTAAAGGTAGGTGTCACAGACATCACTGATGCCAGTTCCATGTACCCTCAACCCCCTGAGCTAACTGCATCTGAAAACAGTTCCTAGCACACTGATTATCTGCGTCTACTCTCTTCTCTTCCTGATAGGATATATATTGAAGAGTTAACATCTCTGGGGATAACCTCCAACCAATAGGGGCAGGAGTTGGAGGATAAATGCCCCAGCCTCCCCAGCTTCTGGTTAACATGGTCTGGATAAGATGGTGTCAGTAGTGTTTAAGTATGACCTGGAAAGTATAGCATTTAAACATGTAAGAGGTTGTCACACAATTACTATACCACAAACAGGGCTTTCGCTTGAAAATGCCGTCTAACTCATTTATGTTTAGCATCCAGCAGTGCCTGGCACCTAGCAGGTAGGTGCTCAGCGGATGACTGAAAATGAAGAAACATGTCCTTAATGGTGGAACTGAGCCATCTTCAGAGCTTGCTTAAAAATGGTGACTTGAGAATGGTGTTCTTAACTAGTTGTTAACTCTCCTACACACGCACAACCCCTCTTGACTTCCCTAGGAAACTCCTTTCTTTCTCCCTTACTGCCTATGAGATCGGGGGAGTAGTACTTCATCAGTGCCCTCAATGAACCTGGGTTAGGCCAGATGGCCCCTGAGACCATCTAGTTAAACCCAGTCAACCACTGAACTGGGGCCAGAACCCAAATGTCTATATAGCCTCCATGGGACTAGTCCTCTTTCCACAGTAGCCACTGTGAAAATTCCAAAAAAGAAATTAATTTTGGAGGCTAACAGCCATGGCATCTTCAGACTCAATTTCAACAGTATTACTGTTTAAGAAAGGCTGCCAAAAAGATAATGGAGATGAAAAAGTGCTCTGTAAACTGTAAAGTGCTACCCGAAAGGTTATCTGACTGCCAAGGTCAACAAACCCAGGCTTGGGTGTAGAGCCAGCGCTTAAAACTGGAGGAGCTGAGGCTGGTCATTCAAAGGGCCCCTTCTGAATGGGACACCAGTGTACTCGCTGGGATCAAAAGGACATAGCTGCTCGCCTGGTACCACCCTCACACCCTCCCCCTATTTTAAGTACAATACACTTATGCTGAATAGAATACTTAGACTATGTATTTGTACTAAACAATACTTACACTATGCATTTGTATTAAACTGATGATCTTTTGGACTTTTTTCCTTTCGTTTGTATTTCAGAGGCCACACATTGAGCAGCAGCCACCTGCACCGCTGGGCAATGAACTGCCTCTCCAAAGTTTCCAACCGTCTGGGTACATTAGTGTTTTTCTTCCACATTAGTTTACATTTGTCCCAGCTGCATTAGAATTTAGATTCTGCACATACTCTGGCTCTCAAAACCACATTCTTCTGTGCTCACACTACCTCTTTGTCATCTAACAACTGAATACGCATTGTTCCCCTGGCTTGGCTCATGAAAGGGGACCCTGATGAAGAGTAAACTGCCCATTTTCTGGGCTTCCTTATCCTAGCGCCCAACACTAGAAGGGCGGCAGTGTTTGGTGACCTCCTGCGTTAGGTTAACGATCTGGGTCTGGGCCCAGGCTGGATAACGAGCCCGTGAATAATGGGGAGCGGATTGTTAAAGCCTTATCATGGTGAAGCTGAGAGGCAGAGACGGCTTTTTCCTGCGCACCCCTGCCCCTTCTCCCCAAGCATCTTTTCTTAATCTGTCGAAGCTAATGGGGTTTATGTGGCAGGCATTCATTCCTCACAAGTTCCAATTCAAGCGGCGGTGCACCGATTCAGTCTCGATGTTTCTACACTTAGAGGCTTGTAAAACAGTAAAGAAAGATAGCAGATAAACTGACAGAAAGCCTTCTGTTCTAGGCTTGAAAAAAGGCTCTACTTTATTTCTCCACTGTAATAGGAGTCTTGAAAAGGCCAAATTAGAGGTGCAGAAACAGGGTGAAATTAAGAGCACTAAAAGCCAAAATAATACTGCATCCAACCCAGCGAACTTTATTTTCTTCCACGTATTTCCTGAGTGGTATATATTTCACGAGAAAAAGACAAACTTGGAGGAAAGGTTTTTACTGCTGCATGGCCAGAAACAAACATAGTGGGCAAAACGTTCCTGAGCTTTTTTTGTTATTTATCAACCATTAATTGAATTTTTACTTGTCAAGAGCAAAACTTATTGGGGAAAAATTAGAAAATGAATGGTCTTAAGTTCTTATTGGTTTTCAAAGTATTCACATAAGGGGCTGAGAATAATCCTGGGACTCAAAAGTCCTAGACTACTTTGTCATCTTTTCACACAACCCAAAGCCAAACATGGGCTATACTTTAAAATAAAATTAGAAAAAAAGTTACTAAGAATTGGTGGCTCGGTGGGCTCAAGGGGATGAGGTGATCTCAGCTTACCATTGGCTGGGAAGAGGATCTCTTGACTTTCTACCTCTTTGGATTACATTTTTAGCTGGAGTTTAAGAGCAGTTGTCTATGTCTATTTCCAGGTAACAGAGTTTCCTAAACTGCCCTCAATTCCACTGTCCACTGGTAAGGTTAAATTGTTGAGAGGGCTAGGGTGGGGGTGGAGAGAAAGCCAGAGGGCTTTTGCCTGCTTTAAAATTAGACCAATGAGGGCAAGAAAGAGGCAGGTTCAGGTGCTTGGTAAACGAAAAGCAAACTTCTTTATTGTACACAGTACAGAATATAACGCAGCTTGGCAGGATGCATACGGCCCTGCGCAGGGGAAAGTATTTCAAATCAACTGGCAGGTTAAAGCCTTTCTGCACTGTAGACTTTCCACACTCTGGAAAAGAAGCAAACAAACCAACCCCAAAGAACCCCCGAAAAAACCCAAAACCATCCGGGAGGTGCATGAGTCCGATGGGAATGCAATGGTGATGCTGCTGTCCTATGCCCGGTGACAGCACAGGCCACGTAAGTTACAGCAGGGGAGGGGGTAGCTCAGGCTACAGAGGATTATTTTCATATTGCTAAGACAGCATAAATCCATTCAAAAAAAAAATCCAAACCAGGGTAAGTAAAGAAAGGAAAACCAAATCTATACAGCATTTACAACAAATAAATCTCTAGCCAGCTGGGGGTAAAATATGCATCTATGTATAGACTATGTGTAGGTTAAGAAAGCTATAAATATGGTTTAGAAAGAGTCCTTTGATTAGACTACAACGCTAATTAAGGCCCAAGCTACAGGTTTACCACCTTTGTGGGCTAATTAGCTTCCAATAGAGGAGAATCTCACGTTTCCATAGCTATAAAGTGCACCCCTTATCCCTGTGAACCTCTTCACAAATGTGCTGTTGGTCATAAGGGGGACAGTTTGAGACTATGGAGTGCTCCATTGATAGAAAAGCAGTTCAAACATGTGTCTCACACTCACGGAGTCAGCACTGCCTCCTTCACATACGAGGAACAGTGTAGTCCTTCTTAATGTGCTAAATGTCATGGGGAGCACAGAATTCTACCAGCAGAGCAGGCAGCAAGGTACCACCAGTAATTTTTTCCTCTACTTTGAGCTCAGCTTTCACGTAGCTTTAGCTTGGTTGTTTAAAACTTTTCCAATATAATACAGCAATGAGAATAATTTCTTTTTAAAAAAAGGCAGGAATCTAGAATGCTAGCACTGTTGCTTACCTGTCAGTTACACACGTAAGTCTCAAACCCTACTGAATCACACAGGTAGGGTCTAAAGTCCAAGATTTAAAGAAAAAGGAAAACAAAACGAACTGATGAAATGGAAATTGTCATCAGTCATGCCCAGGGAAGAATCCCAAGGGTTCTCACCAGGTGACCAGGTTTCCAAAGGACATGACACATGTTATATACATATGCTTTCCAGAGAGGGCATGTTAGTGAACACGGGGAACTATACACAGAGAATCTAAGCTTGTGTCCAGGCTGCCCTGCACACTTCAAAAATGTACAACTCAGGTGCAAATGTTCCATCAGGTTGTCTGGTGCAGAAAGCACAAAGCAGGCAACACGGCGGGCTTTCACATGGCCAAGGGGAAGCCTCAGCAAAGCCCCTCTCAAGCTGCAGTGTCTTCATAAGTTGGCACGGCCCTGGCTAAAGGACACAGTGCACAGTTACCAAAAGGTTTGTTTTTGTTTTTTGTTTTTTTGCTTTAAATACCAAAACTACAAAAATCAGTTTATAAACTGTTTTTCCAAAACAACCACCAAAACAAAACAATCCCCCAAATCAAGGCAAAACAAAATACTGTCAAAAAGTGTTAATCGCCCTTCTCCTAAAATAAAAGTCATCCACACTCAGCCATGTGACTGGGAAGAGAAAGGGTGCTTGCTCTACTTGGCGCACATGGCTGATGGTTCCCAAGAGTAGCCATGGTTTATGATTTTGAGAACCACGGACTGGGCTACAGCTGTTCTAACTGCCCCCCTTTTTCTAGACAAGGGGTAATATTTCAGATTCAGCTAGAAGAGCTTTCCAATGTTTAAGATATATTTTTAACCCTTAATGGTTTGAGCCTCCCCAACTTAGCCTACTTACTTTTCTATGGGTTTGTGATTTTTCGACAAATTGTGCAAATCAGAGCCCTTCTATGTGAAGGCATTTAGTAGTCCATGATCGATGCAGATTGTCACATACTGTGTCCCGTTTTGCGGGTACTAACCTGAACAAGATATTGCTTTGCATATATTGTCCATGGTAAGGAGACTCCATTTTGATCTCTTCCCAGAAACCTCATCAGAATCAGAGTTGAGGCACCAGCCTTTTGGTGGTTTTTTGCCCCTCCCTGTTCCCACTCCCCAGCCAATGTATCTGTCTTTAAGGGTGCCAATCCAGAGACGACTTGGGTTCTCCAGATAATACTCAAAGGGCAAGCTTTAGGAACAGTCAAAAACACAAACAAAACCACTGCCCTCGTTTGCCTGAATGGGAACTGCTAGCTCTAGGGTTTGGCCACTCTGCCACTCAGAAACTTAGTAAGCAAAGCCTTCGGCATAGGGGAGGCTGCTGCAGCGGTCCATGTCCAGGAGGTAAGCAGGGCTGTCTTCAAAGTGGGTCAGCGGCAGGGTGTCCTCCTCGCTGAGGTGGCACTCGGACTCTGCCTTCAGGAACGGACGCTGGTTATCCGGGAAAGCCATGGAGAAGAGGGCATCTGGGTCACAGACAAATTTGTAGACGTATCGCTCTCCAGCCACCTGAGGGAGAAAACACACCTTACAGGGCCCAGTTGGAACAGGGCATGGGATCAGGGGAAGAGAACAAGGTATTCATAAGTCACAAAGCCAGGGACCAAAGGAGCAGCTGATTATCCCCATCACTCAGACTTATTTTGAGAAATCCTGGGAACCTATTATCTGCCAAGTATTTTACTGACACTACAGCAATTAAAAAAGAAGGTATCTGAATTTTGAATTCACACTAGATGGACTCTTAAAAGAAAATTCCCACTTTCTGTCTTCCAGTGACAGCTTTGAAAGCATGGTTATACTGAGCCTGGAGTTTGGTGTTCCAAAAAGGTGTAAGGACTGACAGGTGCAAGGCAGAAGCCTGACCATATTTTTGGTCACCTCCGGAGTTTACAGTCTTTGCAGTATGGCCTTGTTATTTGAAAGGTTAGAAATCTGATGAGAGAGAGCCTGTGCAGAAGCCTTAAGTATGTTCTGAAACAGAAAAGAATTGCTTTTGGCTTACGCTGCAGTTTTAAATGACTCATCGCATGGCTCTGTCACACTGAGGGAACCGCTAACTACCTTTCTATGGGTTTTCTGCATTATAATATTAGAACCAGAAGGTCTTGGTTATTCAAGGGCCTCATGGTATGTGGCTGATGAGCCATCTGTGTCAATGGGATCACCTTCTTTCTGCTGGTTGTTTAGCAACAGTACAAGAGGCACCTAATACCGAAAATCAAACCCAGTAATTGGCTTCTGTCTGGAGACGCAGAGGGGCAAGGGAAGGCAGCCAAAATTACTGATAAGATAAACATTTTAGATTTAAAAATTCAAACTGTTGAGTTTAATCTTGCCCTTCAGTCATTCTGCTGTGATTCTAAAATCTTTTTTTTAATTGAACAAGTATGGCTCTGCTTCCAAATCTCTATCAATCAACCATCTCTAGTTAGTGTTATATGCCAGTTTTACCTTAAAGCCCAACCCTGAAAATTAGTTTGTGTGGAAGAGTGCGGCAGGAGAGCACAGTGGAAATAATCCTAGATCAGAAGCCGGGAGCTGCCAGCTTCCAGTCCTGGTTTAGTCACTAATGAGTCTTAACCTCTGTGAACCTCAATTTTCCCTTCAAAAATGGAGGGTACGGCACTACAGCTTTTCTAAGTCTCTCTACACACTGACGGGCTATCATTCACCTTTTAATCAGCTCTCATTTACTTGTGAGTCATATAACAAATACAATAATAACCCCTTCTTTACATTGGATGGCACATTATTATTTCTGAAATATTTTCAAATATATTACCCTGTGGGATTAAAGCAAGAATTATTATCTACATTTTTATTAGAAATAGAGGCTTTGGGAGATTAAGTGACTATCTACATTTTTATTAGAAATAGAGGCTCTGGGAGACTAGGTGAGTTTCCTCAAATCATACAGCCAACAAATTGAAGTGTTAGGATCTGAGCCCACGAAGCCTCATTCCTGGGCCTTCCTGTACTCTTTGCCTATTTATTCTCAGAAACGAAGTTCTCTTCTACTCCCTTAGAAAACACAGAAGCTAGTCATAAGGACAGCTCATTTCCACTGGTTCAAGTTACTGCATCCTGGGTTGCATCTCCCCGTGTTGGATGTGGAGTTGGGAACAGCAAAGGAATGATGGTGGCTCTCCCACCTGAACTTAGGATTTGACCTGATGATGTCAACTCTAAGGAGGACAGGGGACAATGTGGGGTGGCTGCTGATGGCTATGGCGTTTCTTTTTGGGGTGATAAAACGTTCTAAAATTGATTGTGGTAATGGTTGTACAGCTCTGTGAAACCACTGGACCGTATACTTTAAAAAAAGAGGGGTAGGGTAGCGGACCACCTGTCCTACAGCATTTAACTCTGTGTCAAGCACTCAAGTTAAACCTCAATTTCTAACCCAAGGGAGCTCATACTCCAGTGGCGGGTAGAAACAAGGAAGGAGTTATTTGAGACACAGTGAGAAGAGCAGTGGTAGGAACAAGTACTGGTGCCATCAGAAGCAGCAAAGGGGACCGCCTAACCCAATCTGAAATGGAAAGGTGATGACTGAGACAGAAAACAAGGAGGGGCTGGGCAGGTACTGAGAGCATTAGGAATGTTCTAGGTCTTAAGGAGGATGTAGTTTAACAGGTGTTTTCCATTTTATGGTATGCGTGATAATGTACATGTATGTAACATATATTCTCTGGCAAACAAATACTGCATTAAAGTAAAAGGTGGCTATGCTAGTGAAAGCCATCAAGTTTGAGTGAAGAAACGAGAGCTGGGTGGTGACCAGAGTGGGAATAGCCTCAGAGGCTGTATGAAGCACTAACAAGTCTAGAGTTTATCTAGAAAATCACAACGAGCTGTTGAGTATTTTTTAAGGTGGCGAAGAGAATATAGGGTCACATTACTACCCACCTATGAGAAAGAGGAATCTGGCTTCTTGTAGACAAGTTCTCAGCAGTTTTGCCCATATGCTTCTGCCAAGTTCATCTCATTGGCTACTGCCAGGTAGACTGCCTCAACATATAAATGCCAGGATCTGGGCAACTGTACATTACGAATCTGGTAGCTAAGAAAGACTTGCCATTCCCATCTTCTACTTCTCCATGGGATGCTGAGACTGTGGCCCTCGATACCTATCCCACTAAGATTTTTGTACTGATTTCCTCAAAATATGCTTCATCCTTTATTCCACAAAGAGCAACCTGCTACCAGGTGACTCTGCTGCCATTCTACAAACTTTGGGTTTTTAACTTGAGTTCCAGTTTCTGTAAGTCTGAAATTTCTCTAACACTTCTGAGCGTATCAAACTAACAGATATGGAAGTCTAGGTGTTTTAACAACTAAAGACTTCAACCAAGCTGTTGAAGTAGAGACCTTCAAGCTGATTCCCTGGAGTCCCTTTTGGATACAACAGTTGGCCTAAGTTTCTGGGAATTCTCATAGATAGAGGCAGTTTCGGGAAAGCAGAGGAGCCTAATTTTCCATTGTGTGTTCTACATGCAACTTCTAGTTTCCACATGCCCAAGAGCATGAAACGTACCCTATATCTCATTTGATTCTTGTCTCAAGTTTGTCTTCTCAAGATTGTTTCCTACCACAGAATCACTTAGGGGGCTAACATTTTCTCCTAGTGATGACCACCAGTCTCACTATAGAAGCCCTGGACTTTTTCCTTAAGAGACCAGAGTGGGCTAAGGGTCTTGTATAATGGCTCACCTTCTGCATGATGCCCTTTTCATAGTAATAGCGGAGAGAGCGGCTCAGCTTGTCATAGTTCATGGCTGGCCGGTTCTTCTGGATGCCCCAGCGCCGAGCAACCTGAAGAGACAGTAAAGTGAAGAGCAATGAAAACGCATTCCCTGGGCCCTGTGTTCTCTCCCAATCCCAGCAGAGCCAGTTCTGTAACCTGACTGCTTTGGTCAATGATCCACTACTCTGACCTGGAAGGGAAGGCATTTAGCTCCTTCCAGACCAAATGTTCAACAAAGGCGATGACTCAGTGATGACTACTAAGAGGTGAGACCTAGAGATGGAAGAATCCTAGCACTTTAAGATTGCAGAGGGCTTGGCTAACATCCCAGAGGATGCAGGCCCTCTACTGTTTCTCCACGTATGAATTATTGACCAATACCCATAGACCATTAACATGTTGCCATTAAGTGCTATGGTTTCTGTAGCAGTCAATAAGGAATAATTAGAATGGTCATTCCTGAAACATTAGAAACACACTAGTGAGTTGCTAATGGGCCAGCAGAGCAAAAGTTCAATTCTAATAAGATTGGAGGGGGGCTGGGAGATGTTTACTTATTGCAGCTCACGGACTAAGGGGGAATCAGATCATTTCAGCCTGCTGCCATCCAATCCCACGCTCCCAGCAGACTTGCAGAATGGACATTAAAGCATGTAGCACCATTATCCACTTAATGAAAAATTAACAGGGCTTTCCAAACAGTTCTGAAATGCATTATATCTACCCAGTCCACCTGAGGTGTGCTGATAGGGCAATATAATTGGAGCGCTGGGCAAAGAAGCCTTATAGCAGGAAAACTTCCTAGTAGAGTTTACCCAATTATCACGGCAGCCAAGCAATTTCTGTACTCAAGCATATCAACTTCCAAAATCCTACTCATGAGAATGGCTGTCAAGGTAGGAGAATAACCCTGAAAACGTGAGTTTTACTCGGAGGTTTTCAAATGTATGCAAACCGTGGGTCAGGGTCATGTTTTGAGCATTTTAGGTCAGTTTTGGAAACTTAAAAAACAAAAACAAAAACAAAAAACTATATTCCTTCGATATTTTATTTTTATCTTGTGAGATGGAGTCTCACTCTGTTGCCCAGGCTGGAGTGCAGTGGCACGATCACGGCTCACTGCAACCTCTGCCTCCCAGGCTCAAGTGATTCTCCGGCCTCAGCCTCCCGAGCAGCTGGGATTACAGGTGTCCGTCGTCATGCCCGGTTAATTTTTGTATTTTTAGTAGAGATGGGGTTTCACCATGTTGGCCAGGCTGGTCACAAACTCCTGACCTCAAGTGATCCACCTGCCTCAGCCTCCCAAAGTGCTGGGATTATAGGCATGAGCCACTGCGCCTGGCCCCTTCGATATTTTAAAAGCCAAATGTTAGACACGGAGTAGGAGGCAGAGAGAAAACAGCATTTCACATAAACCTTTTCCTTAAAATATCTCGGCAGAATGAAAGCAACATCTTCTAAATTCAGGATTCTAAAATGGCCTTTAATAAAAACCAAAAATTATCTGATAAGAATGCATCTCTCTTAATTACAATAATAGCAATGATTCTACTCTGCCTTGCAAGAAACCTTATGAAAGTTCAATTTCCATTCAATTGCTTCATGTCCCCACAGCAGACACCATGTCTTGGGTCTCCTCTTTTCTCCATATGGTACCCACTCAACTCTACCTTTGAAACAGCCGAAAAGGCGAAATTAACCAAAAATTACATCCTGGTTAGAGAAGATAAACATTTAAAACCAATAGAAATAATGGTAAGAAGAGAAATCTGCTAACCTAATAACATACGTCATTGTACCCTGTTCAGAAATGCTTTATAAAACTAATCTTTAACTGCTGTCTGCCACAAGTGACACAGGAAAATTTCAAAGAAGCCCAGCCTCATCATTTTACTACGTTAAGGGGTGGAAAACAATCTTTGAATATTCTTCAACTTCAGCGGCCACCTCTCAGCTGTCGCTTGCATATGCAATTGCTTACTGGAGAAAGGTTTGGTATATGCACAGATTTCAAAGCAGCTCTGGTAGCCATAGTTACTGACTCATCCTCTCGGGCCAGAGCCCTGTGATTCTGTAGCCCTCACCACGGCTGTTCCTTCTACAGTAATGCATGGTGCGGCTCAGCTCCAGAGCAGCTGGGAATTAGGGCTGCCCCTCTTCTGGGATTGGGGAGGCAGGCAATAGCTTGTCATCAGATCTTTCTTCTCTCTCATTAGTTACTTTGGTAGCACATATCTTGAGGACTGAGGCTGAAGGAGTTAACGGATCTACCTATTCCTCTTCCCCTTTAAAGAGAGAGCAGCCACAGCCCAGGGAGTGGCTCTTTCTAGCAGCCCATCCCTTCAAACCTCCCAGCAGCAGTTATCTGCCACATGTTCAACAAACAACCCTACCCCCCAAAATATTCATTAATGCAGATTCACAGTTAAAATGGCTCCAGATTAAAGCCGAGTCAGTCATAATTGAGAGGGTGCTAAGCTGGATGACTATCAAAAGACATTTGATTAGGGGGCCTGCCAAAACGCAGTTCTAAAACCACAATTTCCATGCACAGTGTAATGGATATTATGGATAATTACCCAGAGTGCACTACTCAGCCACACAGCTGCCTACAATTACGTCCCCAACAGCTTCCTCCTCCGCTTCACCCTTCAAGCTCCCCCATGACGACTTCTTACAGCTTTTTCCAGAAGCTGGTATCTTCCTGACATTAACAAGAACAGGGCCCTCACAGGTATACAAGGAGGGGCGGGGTGGGGGGGAGCTCAGCAAATGTCACCTGTCCTGAGGCTAACATGCACATGTGGCACCCAACTGATCCTGGGTGAAGAGAAAAGAACATCTGGAGCTTAGGGAAAGCTTGGGGACTTCAAGGTGGGCTGGAAAGCACCATTTCCTGAAGAAACAAAGCTGCCCGGTCAACCGAGGGAGGCTCAAGGACACCACAGGCTTCTCACATGACTTGGCTGCCTGGCATTTATGAGCATTCTGTATTAATATTAGCTTCTTTATTAAGTAAGAAAGCAGGGGCCCTTTGCCATCTGTTCATCATTCTCTATGCCACTGGTAGGAGTGCAGAAGATTCAATAACAGCTTTACCAAGGGTCATAACCAGGTTTACCTGCAGCTGGACGGCCTGTGCTTAGGCCCGAGGCAGTGGCAATAAAATAATAAAAGCTCCTGTTTGTGAAACAAGATAGATCAATAAAGGCTGCCCACATGACAGAACTACTTTCAGTAAGCCTCAGTGAACCTAGGTGACACGCTTTTCTCCAACTTCACATAAACCAGGCCACGTTATTTGGAAAGCAGTGAGCAGAGGCATGGGTCCACGTGGGGTGGATGGCTCTCTAGGGGTGCTAGAAGCCTGAAGCATGGCTCTGTTTCTACATAGCAGGAAAAAACCACGTAGGCACTAAACTAACACAGTGGCACTCAACTCCAGCTCTGAAGGTAGACTGAACCAAAGAGAAGCTGTTTAATTAGTCCATCTAGAGATGCTGACACATTTCCATTCTTGTGACTGAATGTAAAACAGGGAACACATATGCGTATCTTGTTTTCTAATTGCCTTTAATGAAGTCTGCCTTCTATCAATCCGGATTCTTCATAAATTTCCAATCCATACATTCTCCTCCTTTTCCTATTTGAACCGTCAGACCACTTTCTTCTTCCAAACCAAGTCTCGGGTTGCTACCTCCTCCTGTTAACCCCATGCCAACGTATTTCTTTGGTGTGCTAAAGCGAGCCCTAGAGTTAACTGAACACTGAAAACAGCAATTCTCGTTCAAATGCTTTCTAAGAGTGTCTAAGAGTGTTGTTCCCAATTTAATTATACCCAACCCAAAGATGCCTTTTGATCTGCTGGTTTAATTTATATGCCTAAGAACATGCTACTAAAAGAAGCATATGTCAGTTTTTTTGGGCAGTTATTTCTGTTCCATTTATAATCTCTCTAGATTCTAAATCAAACAGAAATTAAAAATCAACCCCTTTAGAATATGCTATACTGAGAGCCTGATTTAATTTACTTTGTTATGTGATATTCAGGAAAGGGATTCTAGGGTGTGTCTTCTCCACTGAAGAAACGGTACTGGTTCTGTCAACAGAGTTATTTCTGTTCTGGGCACAAACACAGTAACAATGTTTTTTTCCTATTAAAATAATTGAGGTTTGTATCATCTCTCAACTACTCTATTATGACGTCACACAACACACTTTTATTTTATTTTTTTGGACACAGGGTCTTGTTCTGTCACCCAGGCTCAATCGATCCTCCCTGCCTCAGCCTCCCAAGTAGTTGGGACTACAGGCACACACCACCATGCCTAGCTAATTTTTTTTGTATTTTTTGTAGAGATAAGGTTTTGCCATGTTACCCAGGCTGGTCTCAAACTCCTGGGCTCAAGCAATATTGTTGCTTCAGCCTCCCAAAATGTTGGGATTACAGGTGTGAACCACTGCGCCCGGCCATAACACACCTTTAAAAAAAAAAAAATCTAAGCTCATTAAGATTGAGTCACCTCTGATAATTTTATTTCTCCAGGCCACAGCCATTTGTAATACACTGTGGGTAGCTGTATCCTGTAATATATTGTCAAAATGTCATACAATATGTTCATGTAGCCTCAGAGACAGACTATGGCCTACAGGGGCTAAGACCAAAACAAGTCTGTATCATTGAAACAATACTTGAAAAAGACTTTCCAAGAGGGACACCATATCCTATTTGAATATAAGACTTCATGATCTTGCTCCCTAGATTTTGCAGAAGTGTTACAAATACTTTTAATGTATTCTACAGTGGAGAACTCTGCCTGTGCATGCATTATAAACTGTCCCATTAATAGGAGGGATACTGCCAAGCCCAGTGGCCAGGCCAGAATATGAATGAGAAAGAAAAGCAGACTTGACACAATACGAAGCCTCAATGGAAATCTAAACAAAAAACACCATCATCAACAACAACAAATCAAAACCCATCTGAGTTTAGCATCCAGTGCATACCTCTTCCGGTTCTATCAGCTTGAACTCCATGCCTCGGCCTGTCCAGGCAATGAAGTGGGCATTGGCTGGGTCATCAAGAAGGGTGACCAGGAACTGCCACAGCTGAAGGGAACCTCGCCTCTGGTAAGGGGGCCCCTCTCGATACATGGTAGGCTCCTGTTTGACTTTGCCTGTTTAGGACAAGGACACATCACACAATAGCTTAGTCCTAAGTTTCTCAGGTGGTTGGGACGAAAAGGAGTTGTTCATGCTGATTTAATCACTGGACTTGGGAAGAGAGTCATGGCTGAGGTGTTCTGACATCTGCCAACCTCTACCTGGCAACAAATCTTGGATGGGGCTACTTACCTTCCAGTCTCTCAGGCACAACACAAGTGTCGTCAAAGTATAATCGGGGATCTTTTTCATATGAAAAACCTGAAAGAGAATTTAAAAAGAAAGACTACATTGCTTAACAAATTCTGTGTTGTACTAAAAAACTATGGATTTAAGGACTAGAGTGGCATCCTGTCATTTCAGACCCTAAGTCCTACTGCTGTATCTATGACAGACGGAATTTTCAGGGACTTCGAGAGGGCTCAGGCATTCCGATTCCGATGTAATCACCTGCGCCTCAGTCAGAGCCGCATCAATTCCTGCTTTTACAGCTAAGGCTGCGGGGAAGTGCTGAGTCACCAGGACGTTCCTTCACATTTTGCTTCTGAGGTCTGCCTGGATCAATGTTGCTCTGACTAAGCCTTTACATCTGAAAACACATCTCTATTTCAGTTGGCCTAGCTGGATGGATTTGGTTCATCTGTACACAGACCTGCCATTTTCCTTTTAGCTAAAATTAATTTCAACCTTTCCTATAAAGTCATCCAAGCTACTCACATACCTCATTCAATTACGAAAGAGCTTGAAGGGTAAAGAATGTTGCCAAAATGAATAAAGACTTGGGCCTGTAGAGGATTTCGAAAGCAGTATTGGAGGTATTATTACCAGACACAGTGGAGAGGATCTGAAAAGACTTTTTAGCAACGAAACAAATTCATTGTATAGATGACAAAACAGAGGTCAAGAAGGAGGAACTGGCCCAACAACACATGCAAAGGAAATAAAAGAAGGCAAGGCAAAAAGTTAAAGGGCTCAAGAAGGAAGGATGGCCTGACAGTCTTCCTCCACAAACCCCTAATATACATTCAGTGCTAACCACCATGTCACTAGGCACCCTGTCAAGATTGGTTTAAATCAAAGCCAGGTAACAAGTAACTCTGATGGGGGTCCCATCCCTCCTTGTAGTTTAGCCTGTCTCAAGGTGTAAGGTCTCCAGTGTATATTCCTTTACCAGCACACATCTTAGGACAATGCCCCAGGGCTCCCGTCTGATAAGCGGTGCTTCCCTGTGCTCTATTTTCCCTTCAGTTCACCTGGCTCATAGTACAGGTCTATGTGTGTTGGATATGCAGTACAGGCAGGTAGGTGAAAAGGCTCTGCAATGAAGGACTTTCATTAGAGTCTGCGAAGGATTCACTACGACTTGAAAAATCCACGAGGCTGGGCATGGTGGTGAGCAATTATAATTATAATTCCATGAGCAATTATAAGGATGACTGCACCTGTAAAGGTTCAAGGGTTCTGAATGAGGATAGGCATAATAACAAGTGCTATGTGGCTTATGGAGGAGTAGGCAATAAGTGATTTTAGATCGGTTTGTTGAAGACAAATAGCCTGTAATCCCAGCACTTTGGGAGGCCGAGGTGGGTGGATCATGTGAGGTCAGGAGTTCGAGACCAGCCTGGCCAACATGGTGAAACCCTGTCTCTAGTAAAAATACAAAAAATTAGCTGGGCATAGTGGTGGGCGCCTGTAATCCCAGCTACCTGGGAGGCTGAGGCAGGAGAATTGCTTGAATCTGGGAGGTGGAGGTTGCAGTGGGTGGAGATCACGCTATTGTACTCCAGCCTGGGCAACAGAGAGAGGCCCTGTCTAAAAAAAAAAAAACAACAACAAAAAAAAACAAAAGAAAAAAAAGAAAGAAGGAAAAATCCATGAGTAAAGGTGCCAAGATATAATTTTGCCATTCTTTGTTTCTTCAGTCAACCCAGATCAAGTAGCTTGATCACCAGCACCATTTTTAAGAGGCCTGGGACTGAAGAAACTCTGCACAACTGAGACTGTTTTGAGGTTTGTATTATTCATTTTTGTTTTCTCAGCCCTAAGCATTAGTTCTCTGTTGCTTAAGGACATCAAAGGAAGTCTATTTTATTGACATTTATATATTATTTAATCCACTAAGTATTTATGCCAGGCATTGTGCTAGAAGGGAGTCAGTAGCCAGGCGAATATAGACTTGGTCCTTGTTCTCATGGAGCCTGTATCTCAACTGGGGGAGACAGACAATAAAGGAGAAAAAGAAACAAGAGGTGGCACAGCACTGATGGACCCCAGTCAGCTGTGCGATCTTGAATAAATTAATCTCTGTGCTCCAGTGTCCTCACTGCAGCAGATAATTCCTACCTTATGGTGTTGTTATGAGAGTTTAATTGAGTTAGTATCATTCAACTGATCTATTTCTCTATCTTCATACCAGAGTGCCAAGAGTAGCTCCTGGTACATAAGTGTGTAATAAATGATAGTTAAAAAAATAAACAGTCATTGTACATTGTGTTGAGTGCTATTAAGAAATTAACTGAATAATGTGAGAGCCTGATCGTATATCCTCCATGAAAGATTCTAAATTCCTTGAGGATAAGGATCATATCTTGGTATCTTAGTGTCCTCATGGCACCTTACACATAAGTACTAAATAAATATTTGAATAAATGAGAGGTTTTATAGTCTTCATTAAAAAATATTTAAGAATATAATGCTAACTTTCAAGTCAGGGATTAAATGACTCCTGAAAAATTTATTTTCCAATTTGGCACTCAACTGACTTTTATGACAAACTGGTATACTCTGTATTACCAAAAAGACTTTCATAATCCACTATGCTTCAAATATTTTGCCTTGTCTGCCAGAAAGCTATGTATTTCCCGATCTTCCATATGTATTTTGATATTCTGGTGATGTTTTAATGGTCTTATTATAAAGTCATTACAAGTGAACTACTTCAAAGTTTACGTATCTGTCAAACTTGCCATGTTATTTTTAGAGTTCTTCTCCTCTAAGGTAATCACAGTATGTAGAAAAAAAATACAACCACCCACATCTAGATGAAATTCTCGGTTTGGTTTTCAAAACTAATCAGATAAAGGTCTGCCTATAACAAGTATCACTTTGGCGTATTTTGTGGTTTCTAGTCATCGCCACATGCGGTCCTCTATACCACCTGGAAGATACTATTGGTTTAAGTGAAATTTAAGTCAGTTGAATTTGAGCCAGCAGTTATATCAGTTGTGGCCACAATCATCTCATCACTCAAATAAAGGTGGCAGGAAGGAAGACCTGTTTGAGGAGCAAACTAGAAACGAAAGACTCAAAACGTTATTATGCAAGGACTCCAGGTGAACACTTAAGGCAGGATGGCTATCTTAGCAATCACAGATGCCAATTAGAAACACTTGTTTCATTAACTGTTCCACAGGCATCTGTGGTCAAGCCTGTATAAGGATAGGAAAAGCATGTTAGGGTAATTTAGAACAATTAAAAATGCTGGATTCTTTGAAACTAACTTCTTTGATGTGTGTGAAGTCAGGGAAAGGAATGGGAAAGGGTGGAGGGAAAACACACACAAATGCACCAGATAGTCTGTGTGTAGTAAGCAACCCAATGCCTTGCTAAAAATATTTCCCTTAAGAGCATGCTCTTTCCTAAATGTTGTAATTATGCAAAATGTTTTCCTCCCTCTCTTCCCCGACTCCCTCCTAGTTTGCCTGCTGCAGACATCAACTGCTTTTGTAGAAACATTCAGGAACCTCAGAGAGCCCCAAGCAGCTGTGCCCATCACAGCCAGTGTCCGGGAGACAGCTCTTCCTTTCCAGGGCTAGACACTCACTCAGAACATCACAGGGTACCCAGGGAAACAACACTCGGTCTCCCATCTAACCAAGTGAGTGCGAAGCAGCTACCCATAAAAACGACTCTTATGAACCAATCACTTATAAAAGCCACCCAGCGCTTCATGAGTATCAGCTCCTTTGACTTGCATTTAAAATGACAGACCAGTGGTTCCCAACCTTGGATGCACACTGGAATCACCAGGGGAGCTTTAAAAACTACTAAAGCCTGGGTCCCACCCCAGAATTTCTTATTTAATTGCTCTGGATGAAGCCTGGAAGTCAACATTTTTAGAAGCTCCTCAGGTAATTCCAATGTTTGACCAAACTTGAGAACTGTTACTACTCAGTAGTTCTCAAACTTGAAGCTGCATCAGCATCTCCTGCAGGACTTGTTAAAACAACAGACTGCCGGGCCCCACCCCTGGGGGTTCTGATTCAGTAGGCCTGGGATGGGTCCCGAGAATGTACATTTCTAAAACGTCCCAGGTGACGCTGTTGCCACAGGTTTTGGGAATCACACTGCTTTAAATCTTTAGGGAGAAATGTATTTGATAAAAAGAAGACATACATCTGGGGAAGGTGTTATAAAAAAACTTCAATGTTTCAATGTTTAGAAGGGAATTCCTCAATCCACCATCCCAAGTTAGCCTTTGCCCAAAAGGGTAACTTTAAGCTCTGAGCCCACCTCTCCAGGCCTTTCATGCCCGGAAAGCATGATCTCAGTCCCTACCAGGGCTCCTTTCCGTCAAATGAGCCCATTGATTTGCTACTGTCATTCATTTATGCAGGAGATTAAAAGCCCAATTATCCTCCCCCAACAAAAGGCTCCCTACTTCCTTCTGATTCACATCTAATGACGTCTTTAGAGAAATCCTAAAATTTAAAAATCTGTGACAATGCACTAAAAACAACAAAACAGACCCTCACAAAAACCAGCAGCAGATGCCTTAAAAAATGTCATACCCCCTTTTACCCAGAAATTTCAGAAACTTAGCTTCAAGAATCAAGAGAACAAGAAAACAGCTAGACGAATGTTCACAGAATTTGAGAATAATCTGGAAGTACCCACTTTTCAGCAACAGGTGATCAGCTAAATGCATACTCATGCAATAAGTACTGTGCAGCCATTAACGAGGAAATCACAGGGGAATGTTGGGTGCTAAAGAGATGACATTGGCTGTGGAGTATGGAAGGAGATGAAGAGTATGGGCTCTGGAGCCACAGGGCTTGGCTTAGAGTTCTGGCTCTACTCTTACAGCCACACGCCCTTAGGCACATCTTTTATCCTCTCTGAGCCTCAGTTTCATTACCCTATGGGGCAAATAGAAATATCTATCCCTTGAGAGGTTGAGGAGGGCAGATCACGAAGTCAAGAGATTGAGACCATCCTGGCCAACATGGTGAAACTCCATCTCTACTAAAAATACAAAAAATTAGCTGGGTGTGGTGGCGCGCGCCTGTAATTCCAGCTACTTGGGAGGCTGAGGCATGAGAATCACTTGAACCCGGGAGGTGGAGGTTGCAATGATCTGAGATCACGCCACTGCACTCCAGCCTGGCAACAGAGTGAGACTCTGTCTCAAAACAAACAAACAAACAAAAAAACCACACAAAAACCCAGAAATATCTATCCTATAGGGCTGCTATGAGAATTAAACAACTGAATTTATGCATGTAAAGAACACAGAACAGTGTCTGAAACATAGTAAGTGTTCAATTTGAGTTAATGACTATTGTTAAAAAAAAGACTATAAAACAAGGATGTTTTGATGTATGATCTGTATAATTCTATATTTACATATGCACAGCAAAGATTGAAAGACTATGTAGCAAGTTAATGGTTATCTCTGGGTAGTGAGACTTAATTTTCATCTTTTTGCCTGTTTGTATTTTCTGAATTTTGTGTAATTAGTATTTGTTGCTTGTGCTAAGAATAAGCTACAAAAGTTTGTATTTTAAAGAAAACTAGGCCAGGCGCAGTGGCTCATGCCTGTAATCCCAGCACTTTGGGAGGCTGAGGTGGGCGGATCATGAGGTCAGGAGATGGAGACCCATCCTGGCTAACACAGTGAAACCCCGTCTCTAGTAAAAATAAAAAAAATTAGCTGGGCGTGGTGGCGGGCGCCTGTAGTCCCAGCTACTTGAGAGGCCAAGGCAGGAGAAGGGCGAGAACCCAGGAGGTAGAGCTTGCAGTGAGCAGAGATCATGCCACTGCACTCCAGTCTGGGTGACAGAGTGAGACTACGTCTCAAAAAACAAAACAAAACAAAACACAGAAACTAGCTCAAAAGCAAGCTCCTCCAAGAAACTAACATTCTAGCTCCATTCTGACTACTTCCTTGAAGCCATATGCTATGGAACATTTATGCATCTTATTTGTTCCCAATTACTTTCACCCTAATTAGTAGGTAAGCACTAATAAAGGCAAAGTCACAGGCTCAACCTTGCCCACTGCTCCTGCTCCTCATTAGAGTGAGATTATCTCAGAGACTTACTGAATTGAGTTGGTCCCAAAGGGATTGGGCACAAGAACTTGAGCAGACAACATATACCCTTGATATAAAATGATCATCTTCACATAAAAGTAAATGTTAGGATATGTGTCAAGGTTGGTGAAGAATACCTTCAATTTCCCCCCCATGTTAAAAGTGGCAACCATTTATCATATAATAATAATTACAATGAAGAGTTACCCACCCCGAGCACTCAAACTAAGTAAAAAACCTAGAGACACATTTTTAAAACTCTAAGACATCCTTGGACCCTCACTGACATAACTATAAAATGTATAAAAACCACTCTCACTGACATAACTCCTAAATTCCAGTTTAAGCTGATATTGTTATATAAACATAACCTCCATTTCTGGAAATGTGGAAATATGGTGGGTTTGTTTTTTCTCCAAATTGTCCTATCCTCTTAAAAAGGTGGGCTCATTGCTAATGAAAATGGCAGCCCTCACAGGGCTCAGGGGCATGCCTTAAACCCTGCCTGCAAAATAATTGAAGATTGCAACCAATTAGCTCTTATATTCATGAGCTAAGCAAGGTTTAATCTATGATCTCAAATCTTAGCCTGGAAACTGAGCAATTTTAAGCTTGAGTATTATTCAAGGAAAGAAAGAAAGAGGAAGGAAGGAAGGTAGGAGAAAGAAAGAGAGGAAGAAAGGAGAGGAGAGGAAAGAAAGCAGGCTCCTTACCTTCATGGCTGCTGGAGAAATAACCCGCTCTCATGTAGGATGACTGACAGTTAGGCACTTCTGAAAGGAAAGCAAAGGTGGACACAATCCTGTCAATAGTTTCTGCAGCAGACGCAGCACATCGGTCAACTGCAGCTCTGTGGCAAAGCCCCTAAACGCTCTGGGGTCATGTCTTTTTGGCTTTGTCCTGGGAAAGAGGTGCCACACCACTAAGCAAGATGGCAAACACCACAACCCACCATCTGAAAGGCAGGCTCTCCTAATCAAGAGTCACGGGAGGAAAAAAAAAGATGTTTCACTCTCGTTGTTCACTCATTTTAGCAATTAGTTAACACCAAATCTGGTGAAAGAGCCAATGGTAGTGGAAAAAATATTAGCTTTCAAAAGGCCAAGCCTGGCTTCTTGCCCCATGCTGACTCCTGGGTGTTAGGGTGGGAAGGGGAAGATGACTGCTTTAGATCTTTCCCAATTTGCTCCCCTTTACTCCTGTGGTCACATCCAATTCTGCTCCAAGAGGTGGGAGTATTTTTAGGCCAAAGGGATTAGCAGACCTGAAGTTAGGAAGCCAGGACCAGCATTGGAAGGGGGGTACAGGATTGCAGTTTGGTCCATTTTTGCCATGCTGGGACTGTCACATTGAAACTAAACCACACTCAAGTGACCTCTTCTTCAAGCATCATGTTATCAGTGTTTCCCATAACCAACTGGTGCCTGAATAGATCAATCTACGTATTATCTCAGAGAAGGTCAAGAGCAAATTCCATCCAAAACTGAACCCCAACACTCTTCAAGCTTGGACTCAGAGATGTACTTCATACCACTTCTGAATGCCTACTGCACTTCCTACCACTTACATACCTTTTCCGTTTTGTTTTGTATTCCGTTGTGCATAAACACGTCAGCTCTACTAGCTCCTAAGTTATTTGAGGGCAATTCTTATAAAAATTACAAAAAATTCTTATAAAAATTCCTGTCCCCAAGGCCCTGCATGTATAAGACACTGAATAACGAGACAGAAGAAAGCAAGAATGAAGCAACGAATAGCACAATTTGATGCTGACCTGAATCGACGCAGTAATCCCGAGGCTCCTGCTTGATTCCCATTGGTGACTGGAACCCGTGTGCTGGGGGCCCTGGCATGGCTGGGACCCCATGTTCATAGAGTGGGTCATGGTATTCTTGTTTGAATCCCTGAGGGGGCGGGGGAGCTGCAGGGACAATAGGCTCTGACATTTGCCGATGGTAACTGGGGCGATTATCTCCAGGAACTCCTGGCTGAGGAGGGAAGGGGTGGCAGGGTTCAGACAGTTGTCTCTGAAATCTGTAAGAAGAAAGAGGTTTTCGTGGTGAACAAAGACTTGATGAATACCTACTATGATCGAGCACTGGGGACTAGAAGAAGTTCCAATTAATGAAATTATTTGCAAGATACTTAATAATGCTTATTTCTGGACATTTTTACCTTCTTCCCAAAATTATATTGTGTATTTCGAAGCTCTTGAGTCAGGAAGTGGCAAAAAAAAAAAAATAAATAAATAAATAAATCAAAGCAATGATGTGGTAGCCTCTTTTTCTTTCATGTATGTATACTGTATGCACAGTCTATCTGTACAGATGGGCCAGATTATGTATATGAATATATGAGACCAATTATTTGCAAATAGCACTAACATACACATAAACATTTGTTCACTAGTTCATCCATTCTCTCACCTACAGATAGAAGGAATTTTTAAAGACTGAATACAAACTAATCAGTTAGAAAATGTAGTTAAAAAGAAGAGAGAGAATCCCATTCACAGTAGCAATAAAAAACATAACATTCCTAGGAATAATCAGGAAGCGTATAGGCCATATAAGAATAAAATCTTAAAATTGTTCTCTGAGGAAAAGAAAGAAAAAAGATCTAAGAGAAGATATTTAGGACTTTGAAGCTATTGATTCACTGAAAATTAATCTGTAAAAGCAAATGCCTTCCCAACTAACTTGACCAAATGATTCTAAACTTTATTTTGAAAGGACAAAAGGACCCACTAGCTATTGACATATGTCATAAAACTACACTAATTAAAACAGTAATACAAGGAATTGAGAGATAGGCAGATCAAAGGAATTTAGTGGCAAGCCAAAAATCGTCAAGTATATTTCAAAATTTACTACTTGTTAAGGTTAGCATTTCAAATTAGTTGGGGAAAAAGACCCCATTTTATACAGATACCAAAATAAATTTCACATGGATTAAAGGTTCCAATATAAAAAGTGAAACCAGGCCAGGAATTATGGCTCATGCCAGTAATCCCAGCACTTTGGGAGGCCGAGGTGGGCAGACTGCTTGAGGTCAGGAGTTCAAGACCAACCTGGCCAACATGACAAAACCCCATGTCTACTAAACTACAAAAAAAATTGGCCAGGCATGGTGGTGGCTCACACCTGTAATCCCAGCAATTTGGGAGGCCAAGGTGGGCGGATCAGGAGGTCAAGAGATTGAGACCGTCCTGGCCAACACGGTGAAAACCGTCTCTACTAAAAATACAAAAATTAACTGGGTGCGGTGGTGCATGCCTGTAGTCCCAGCTACCCGGGAGGCTGAGGCAGGAGAATCGCTTGAACCCGGGAGGCGGAGTTTGCTGTGAGCTGAGATTATGCCACTGCACACCAGCCTGGTGACAGAGCAAGACTCCTTCTCAAAACAAACAACAAAAAAACCCCCCAAAAATTAGCCAGGCGTGGTGGTGTGCACCTATAATCCCAGCTACTCAGGAGACTGCAGCATAAGAATCACTTGAGCCCGGGAGGCGAAGGTTGCAGTGGGCCCAGATTGCGCCACTGCACTCTAGCCTGGGCGACAGAGCAAGACTGTCTCAAAAAAAAAAAAAAAAAAAAGTGAAACCATAATATGAAAGTAAATATATATGAAAACTTATAAAACTTAGGAGTGAGGGAAAACCTAAGTATCATACCAACAGCAGAAATCATCAAGATAAACCTGGATATACCTCACTGTATAAAAATTTCTGTAACTTAAAAAGACACCAGAAACGAAACAAAACCAAAAGAAACACCTCAAACCAAGGGGAAAGAAACACATCAAACCAAACGCCAGAAACAAAACCAAAAGTAAAACTGAGGAAAAATCTGCACAGATACAGCAATCTCATTGTTGACATAAAGAGCTTTTAGAAATTAACAAAAGATGAATATCTCAAGAGGAAAAAAATGGGCAAAGGACATAGGAATATCCTTACAGAATAGGAATGGTCATAAACAAAAAGTTTAACTCATTAGTAATTAAAAAAGTAACAAAGTCAAAAGAGAAGTATTTTTTTCCTTTTAGCTTGGAAGATGAGCAGACAGTTAATAATTCTGTGCCAGGTACCTAAACAGCACTTCAATCACAGATGATGTGTAACTACAAAGATGGTCACCAATGCAGCTGTCTAACAAGGAAATCGGCTATATATATTGTGATACAGTCATTTAGTTGAAAGCAACCATTAGAAATTACATAATATGTAAATATATAAGGGCTTGGAAAGGTATTTTTGACATATTCAGGAAGGTTGCTAAACAGTAGAGTATCAAAGCTTAGCAAAAATAAAAGTAGTAGTATGGTGTCACATAAAACCACAGAAAGATTGACATTTAAATATTAACACTGCCTATCTGTGGGGTGGTAATAATTTTAGGTGAATTTCTTTTTTTGCTCATCTATAGTTTGATAATAAATATGCACTGTTTTTATAACAAGATAGAACAATAAAAATCTGTTGCTATTATTTGAGTTTCCTTAACACTCTTCAGTTGTCAGATAGATCCAGATGCATGCCAGCTGCCCTTTCCCTGTTGGGTGTGCAGTGTAGAAGGGAAAGCCTGCCATCCCTTAGTAGGGAAGTGACCAAAGGCAAAGTTTCTTGGCTTTGTTTGCTTATCTGTGACATAGGGATGTATTATCCTCCAAATGCTTCTGAAATGGTGAAATACAATCATGTGTGTAAAGGATGGTTTCTGCCACAGCCATAATTGACAGACTGGGATAGAGTTTAGGAAGGTGGCTGTGGAAGGTTAGAGATGTGTGACCCTCAGTCCATGAAATACACAGGAAGCACTAATCTATGTGTATAAAGAAAAGCATTTATGAATATATACCCTCAGGTAGAAAGTAGGAGCCAAGGTTCAAGGGAAAATAATACAATCCTATACTATTAAGGTCTTATTCTCTACTTTTAGCTTAAATTCTATTAATTCATAGGATTCTTGAATAGCTTTAATAAAATAGTTCGAATTTGATTTGAATCAATCTGTGGGAACAGGTGGCCAGCAGATTTCTAGAACATCAAGATTTACAATCTTAAACTGAAGAGATCTGTGGGCAGATAGGATACTGTTTACAGCAGGGTATAGCACAGCACAACATGCTCTGTCTTTACTACTCTACCTAAAGCAGCACGGTAAGATCATTTCATAATATTAAAACTACTGGGCAATTTACATATACTTATCCTTTTATCCCAGACATCAAAAGCCTCAGAATCCACCTGGCCAATGTCTTAAACAAGTTTTACCAACTATTGAAGGTTCAGTGGGCTGACAGCCTTTCACGGGTCACTGAATGCCCTGCAGCAGAACTTCTTCAGGTTGCTGTTACTTAAAGAAACCTTTCAATGGTTTTTAAAGAAGTGTAAACTCCCAGGTTTACACTTGACATTTAGAACACAGGCACCGGCACCGTGTTGCAAACCTAAAGGGAATTCTTTCAGAAAAGAAAGACGAAGTTTTTTTTTTTTTTTAAAAGACAGAGTCTTGCTCTGTCACCCAGGCTGGAATGCAGTGACTCGAGTGACTTGATCTCAGTTCACTGCAACCTCTGCCTCCTGGGATCAAGTGATTCTCCTGCCACAGCCTCCCAAGTAGCTGGGATTTTTAGTAGAAACGGGGTTTCACCATATTGGCCAGGCTGCTTGAATTCCTGGATTCAGTGATCTGCCTCTTTCAGCCTCTCAAAAGTTTGCTGGGATTACAGGCGAAAGTCACAGTGCCTGGCCAATGAAGATACTCTTTTTATTTATTTTTTTTTGAGATGGAGTCTCACTCTGTCATTCAGGCTGGAGTGCAGTGGCATAATCTTGGCTCACTGCGACCTCTGCCTCTCAGGTTCAAGCAATTCTCCTGTCTCAGCCTCCCAAGTAGCTGGGATTACAGGTGCCTGCCATCATGCCTGGCTAATTTTGTTTGTATTTTTAGTAGAGATGGGGTTTCACCACATTGGCCAGGCTGCTTTCGAACTCCTGACCTCAAGTGATCCGCCCGCCTCGGCCTCCCAAAGTGCTAGGATTATAGGTGTGAGCCACCGCACCCGGCTGAAGATATTCTTAAGGCCTTAGTTTTGTAAAGTGCCCAAATCTTGTGCTACTTGAAAGGAATGGTAAAAACACCTTCCATTTTCTCTCCCTTTCCCCTCTGCCACTATTCCAGCACCTTCGAAGGTGACCTCCATAAATCAGTTCCTTTGATAGCTCCGAGTCGGCATGTGCTGCTCAGTTCTGTAACCAGAGCCTCTGCAGCTGGCAGGCCGATGGCCTCACTTCCGCTTAGTGCTCATCTTCTCACCTTCCACAATGAAACTCTAGAGTTGGCCTGGTATGGCCTCCTCAGGAAAAGGTACTTCCACATGGGCACTAGCCAGCAACCTCATCCCCTCCCCGCAGCATAACTTTAAGGATGCGCAAAGCTTAGAGGCCTGTGATCTGCAGAACAGATTCTATAATTGGGATTGTTCTGTACTGGTTTGTTTTGAGAGAGCGGGAGTGGCCAAGGGGGATCTCAGGGGTAGGTCACAAAGCCAGTGTATTTGGAAGAAAGATTCTCAGAGCTTGCTGCTGATAATGTCTTTTATGTGCAGAGATTAGTAAAGTCATTCAGTCCTTGTCCTCAAAATACATCCTGTGAACTTTACTCACTGACCTTCATTTGAACCCCCTTCCCTTCTCCAGTCCTTTTGAAGTATGTGAGAATGTGTTGTATACATAATACAACCACGACAAAGATGCCTCTAATTTACCAAGGCAGGCAATCACTTTCAGTGAAGGCACAGCCTGGTTCCTACCAAACCTCTTCTTCCTCCCCTCCCTCCACTCCCACCATTAGCCCAACAGAGCACACGTGTAGGGAACTCACATTTGGTGAGCAAAGGGAGACTTCTGACTCTGAAAAAGCCTAAATTCAATAGGTCACAGTTTAAGGCTTTTTCGGTGCAAGTTTATTTAAAGAACCAGTTATTTATTTATTTGTCAGATTTATATAGCGCCTTTCCTCCCACGAGCTCACCCACACTCCCAACATTTGGTTTACGTTATGAAAACCGTTAGATGCTTTTTCTGCATTTCCTTTTTGGTTTCTGCTGCCAGCACACAGAGTAAACAAAATGCTTACAGGAAAAAAAAAAAAAAAGGAGAAAAGGATCTCACAAAGGCTATATGGTGATTATGGGTGCCAGGTGAAGCAGTGACCGTTTAAAGGCCGGCTGAGAAATGATACATAAAATCTGCCAAGAAATCAACATCATGCACTTAGTACTTCCGTTAAGGCTCAGAGAAGAAGATGGAAAATCGAGAAGCAGCATAGCTGGGTAAGAGGCTCTGGCTGTGAAGTCAGAATATCCTGGGCTGAAATCCAACCTTTACCACTCAGTAGCTGTGTGACCTTGTATGAGTTATCTAACTGCTCTGAAGCCTCAGTTTCCTCTTCAAAAAACTAAGGACAGCCAGGATACCTTGTAAAGATGATGTAAGATAATGTATATTTTAAGGCCCAGCCCTGTTACAACACTGGTAAGTTCTCAATGAACATTATCTTCAACTGCCCCACCTTCTCCCCACAACTCCCAAGCTAAAATCAGAAGATATGCAAATATGGCTGGGCATGGTGGCTCAGGCCTGTAATCCCAGCACTTTGGGAGGCCAAGGTGGGCAGATTACCTTGTGAGTTCCTTACATGATGTTGGGAGTTTTGAGACCAGCCTGGCCAACACGGTGAACTGAAACCTGTAACGGTTTCACCGTTGACATGGAGTCTCGCTTAGTCGTCCAGGCTGGAGTTCAGTGGCACCATCTTGGCTCACTGCAACCTCCACCTCTCAGGTTCAAGCAATTCTCCTGATTCAGCCTCCCAAGTAGCTGGGATTACAGGCGCCTGCCATCACACATGGCTAATTTTTTTGTATTTTTAGTAGAGACAGGATTTCACCACATTGGCCAGGCTGGTTTCAAACTCCTGACCTCAAGTCATCCACACACCTTGGCCTCCCAAAGTGCTAGGACTACAGGCGTGAGCCTGTTGCAGTGGCTCAGGCCTGTAATCCCAGCACTTTGGGAGGCTGAGGCGGGCAGATCACCATGTGAGTTCCCTACGTGAGGTCGGGAGTTTGAGACTAGTCTGGCCAACATGGTGAAACCCCGTCTCTAGTCTCTACTAAAAACACACAAAAATTAGCCAGGTGCAGTGTCAAATGCCTGTAAACCCAGGTACTCGGGAGGCTGAGGCAGGAAAATTGCTTGAACCCGAGAGGTGGAGGCCGAGATCGCGCCACTGCACTCCAGACTGGGTGACAGAGTAAGACTCCATCTCAAAAAAAAAAAAGCAAATAAAAGAGAAGATCTTAAGGAACTGGGAGACTATGATACACACAAGCCACACACAAATCAAAGGAACCCACTGTTTGCCTTTTCAATATCCATTCTCCTTTTGCAGAAAGAGAATGGTGATTTTTGTCGGAGGTGGCAATGTGCCAACTTCACAATGTTTATTTTCCTGAGATACAATGAAGAGCCAGACACTGTCCCTAAACATACACCAAAGAACTCTGAAACAACTCCATAAGGCCTGCCAACACTGCTGAGACTCAAATGGGCCCACTTAAACTGTGAGAAGACATTGAGAGATAAGGAACAAAAAGCATGTCCTTTCTAGGCCTACATGTTCGTCTGACTTCTCAAGATCAAATATGGGAGAGGGATGGTGACGAAACTAAGACATGTCCCCAGGATACCAGATAGTGAAAGTATTAGTTGTAGATATAACATTAATAACTTTGGCTGGGCGTGGTGGTTCACACCTGTAATCCCAGCACTTTGGGAGGCTGAGGCAGGCAGATCACCTGAGGTCAGGAGTTCGAGACTAGCCTGGCCAACACGGTGATACCCCGCCTCTACTAAAAATACAAAAATTAGCCTGGTGAGGTGGTGTGCTCCTGTAATCCCAGCTACTAGGGAGGCTAAGGCAGGAGAATCGTTTGAACCCGGGACGGGGAGGTTTTAGTAAGCCGAGATCCCACCACTGCACTCCAGCCTGTGCGATGGAGTGAGACTCATCTCAAAACAAAACAAAACAAAAAATATTAGTGTGATGATGAAAGATTAGGGATAAAGGGAGCATTACATTTTAAAAACTTAACATTAAACAATGAAGTTTCTCAGTTTGCGGTATCTACTTCATTTAAGGAAGCGTCCTTTAGTATAGTTTGTGTAAAATAAAAGTGATTTTTAAGAAGTAAAATTGTCATAGAAGCTAATATTTACTGAACACCTTCTCTATCCAAGCGTGATTTTATTTAATCCACCCAATGCTTCTATGTGGTGTCTATTATCTTATTTTCAGATGAAGAAACCAAAGTTTAGAGAAGGTGAGTGCCTGCCTAAGGTCACACAGTAGCAGAGCAGCAATTCAACCCCAGATCTGTCAGTCTGTCCCACTCCAGAGCCACTGGTCTACAGTATTTCTACAATCGTTTTAAAATACTCTCTGGAGGAGATTTAAATAAAAATCATATAGTCCAGGCAGCCAGAAAAATCCCATTTGTTTAGAAATTAAGAAACATATCTATAAAGAACTCCAAGGTTGAAAGAAATAATAGAAAATACTTGGAGCTGAATTTTTAAAATACTGCAAATCAGAACTTGTGCAATGTATCTAAAGCAGAACTTGGATAGGGAGATCAAATAACTGATTGTCCAAACCAGGATCCTTTGGAGAGTACAAGAAGCAGCTATTAGCAATCACTTCTAGACAAGGCATAGACAGACCATAAGTGACTTGGCAAACTTCCATGTACAGTCACCCCAGCCTTAACAGAAATTTTATATGGTTTTGTGCTTATATATTATAAAGAAAAAGGGCTAAAAATTAGTGAGCTAATCACACAACAAAAGAAGTTGGAAAAACAGAATAAACCCAAAGAAAACAAAGAATAAAGTATTTTAGTGAGAGCAGAAATCAATGAAACAGAAAACACCCGAGAGAGAATAAGTAAGGCCAAAAGCAGATTTGTTGAAAAGGCAATATATTGTCTGCCAAGACTAAGAAAAAAAAAAGGTCTACATAAATAATATCAAAAATGAAAAAGACAACTACAGATGCTATAGAGATTTTAGAAAGGGCACCACGAATAACTTTATGTCAATTAATTTTAAAACTCACACAAAATGGACAACTTAGAAAAATTTATTTATTTATTCAACTAAATAGAAATCCAGGGCAAAACTGTAAAATGTGAAGACACTGAGCCAGTAATTAAAAATCTTCCTACAAAGAAAATGTCAGGCCCATATGGTGTTACCAGTAAATTCTTCAAAAAGTTCAAGGAATAAAGACTTCCAATTTCCCATGAGATATTCTAAAATACAGAAAAGGGAAGACACCCTCTACTCATTTGATGAATATAACCTCAATGCTAAAACCTAGCAAGGACAATATAAGAAAGAAAAATTGTGTACTTTCTCAATCATGAAGACAGGTATGGAAGTCTTACATATTTATATCAGAAAACCCAAATTCAAGGGCCACGTGTGGTGGCTCACGCCTGTAATCCCAGCACTTTGGGAGGATGGGGTGGGTGGATCACCTGAGGTCAGGAGTTTGAGAGCAGCCTGGCCAACAAGGCGAAACGCTGTCTCTACTAAAAAATACAAAGATTAGCTGGGCATGGTGGCGCCCGCCTATAATCCCAGCTACTAGGAAGGCTAAGGTAGGAGAATTGTTTGAACCTGGCAAGTGGAGGCTACAGTGAGCCCAGATGGCGCCACTGCACTCCAGCCTTGGTGACAGAGTAAGACTCTGTCTCCAAAAAAAAAAATAAAAAAAAAAACAAGTTAGCTTTGTCACAAGAATGCAAGGTTGGTTTCATATAAATCAATGTAACTCACCATATTAAGAAATTAAAGGAGAAAATTATTTGATCATCCCAATAGAGGCAGTAAAAATGTTTAATGAATTTCAACCTCTATTCATGTTAAAAACTTTCAGTAAACTGGGGATAAAAGGAAGTGTCCTTTAGCTTGTTAAAAGGTAATAAGAAGCCTACTGTAAACATGATGAAATGCTGAAAACAAACCCTCTTAAGACTCAGAACTAAAAAAATCTCTGCACTCTAACCATTGCAAGAACATTATTCAGTCTGTCAAAGAAGGTTCCATTAAGCATCCATGAAACTCAGTTTCAGATCCCAAAGTGAATTTGTGCTGCATACACAACATGCTATTAACAGGCACTTGGAGAAGAGATGCATCAGACACATTCACTTTATTTCAGGCCAGGCTACAAATGTGACTCACAGTTAAGTTCATTCCTCTCTAAAAATTATTGTACTACAAAATCTGAAGGACAAAAATGAATAGCAATTTACTTTAAGGGTAATGAACTTTAAGAGAGGAAGAAAAAATGAGCAAAAACAAGTATATTAAATCTCTTAATTTATCTAGCATCCTTAAGGAATTGGTAGTTTTTGTTAAATCAAAATTCCAGAAAACTTAGCCCATCCCTTTAAGCTTTGAATCCTCAATAATAACCACTGAGGGAGACGTTCTTGACATTCTCAAACAGCTTAGGCCGTTTCCTCCTTCAGAAGACACTACCCAGTTGACCTTTTCCTGATGACTCCAGCACGGCACATTATGTTCTGTCAATTTACAGGCACATTATGTTCTGTCAATTTACAGCGTGCTAGCCTACCACAATACTGATGCCCTTAGGGGCTATCCAGAAGCAGAGGATTCTTCTACTACAAGAGCATTTTCCTTAAATGTTGCTGCTTCTTGGGTTTTAACCTCTTTTGTTGATGTCAAGTAAATGACAAAGCAATGTGTTCCAAAATTCTTAGAGATACATTTTTCTTAGTGGAGCTTCTTCAGTTGAATTGTAGGGCTTTCCTCAACACAAGATATAATGAGATATAGTTTAATAAAGGCCAAAAATATATGCGGCCAGTACTATAGGCATGACATAGGAATATTTTTCTGAGTTCCTCCACCCAGCACATGTAAACATCATAAATAATACAATGAGAAAACTCTCAAGATTGGGAAGGCTGAAGGAAAAAATATTTCTCCTCTTCCAGGAGCAGCTAGTCTTTCAGGATAAGTGGAACATGTCTGAACATGTCAAATTACATATCTTTTCCCCTCTCCTTGTGGGGAGGAAATCACCAGTATAAATCATGGCTTTCAAACACAGTATTTATCTTCTAAAAATAAACTGAATTGTGAAGAATTATATGCTAAGACTATATAAAACATTAACAATGTACTTTTTTCTTTCTTCATTATTTTCTTAGAGATGGGAGTCTCACTATGTTGCCCAGGCTGGAGAGCAGTGGCACAGTGAGATCATGGGAGTTTTGACCTGCTCTGTTTCTGACCCCTGGGCCAGTTCACCTCTGCTTAGGCAACTTGGTGGTCTCCACTCCCAGGAGGTCACCATATTGTTGCTAAACTTAGTGTGGACACCTGATAGATCGGCATAGTGTACTACAGAGCCAGGACTCCCGGGGTCAAGTGATCCTCCCGCCTCAGCCTCTCGAGTAACTGAGACTACAGGTGTGTGCCGCCATGTGCGGCAAGGATGTACTTTTGACTAGATTACATTTTAGTTATTTACGGCATAATTTAGCAAATTTCCATCACTATCAATAAACATAAATGGAGGACAAATAAGATACAGGGCTAAATATGGCATAAAGAAAGGAGTCTAAATCACAGGTTTTTATCCTCAAAGAGCTTACTCTATTCAACTGAACAGATACGGCACACCCAGCGAAAAAAAAGGACACATGTTAAGCACATGGGTTTGGATTAAATGATATAGGAATTTATTACGATTTTGTAGTTGAAGAGATAGATAGAACTTAAAGTATAATAAAAAAAGAGATCATGTTCAAGGTCAAAACAAATTTATCAAGGTCAATTACGCAGTTTTTATAGTAGACATTAGTGGATGTCAGCAGCCCAAATAAAATCATAACTGAAACAAATGGCGTAATTATACGTCATGAAAGTTTTTGGTTGCTGAATGTAGGACCCTGTATTTGGTTATGTGAGCTTTAGAAAGTCCCTTAACCGTGCTGAGGCCTGATTTCTAATCTGCAAAATGGTTTTTTTTTACTCTGCCTATGTCACAGGGCTGTTAAAAGTTTCAAATGAGACTCTATTTACTTCTATCATGCAAAATACCATGTATTTGTATTAGGGATTTTGTTTTGAAGTAATAGTCCCTCTAATTTTAAGTTCTAAGCCAAGAGACAACCTAGTCACCAATAAAAGTAATCTGTCCCACTTTTCGGCAAGCATAAAAGTTATTAAATGTATGATTATTAAGCTTGATATTATCCATGACTGTAATTTCTATTACTTTTACAAAAATCAAACCAGGGATTTTAGTCTGTCTCATTTTCTGTGTACTATCCAGTATCTAAAAGCAAAATCAGTCATGTTTTTGATGCGTTTTATGTCACACAGATATCACGTGGATGACCATATTAGTAGACAAAGGCAGTAGAAACAAAATTTGGTAATATATGCTTTAAATAAAGGTGGGGTGGAATAAGGATGAGGGTAGAGAGAGCTGCATCACAATTTCTCAAAGTGTGACAAGACTATATCCAAGCCCCACCCCAGGCCCACCGACTCTATCTCTGAATGTTAACAAGGAATCTGCATTGAAAATCCCCCCTCCACACTCCGTGGGGACTCCTGTGCACTTTCAACTTTGAAAGGACAGCATTCTTGTGTAGAAACCCAAGTGCAAAGTGTTGTTTTTAATCAATTTGGTAGCCTACAGAATACCTCCCCCTTTACCTCAATTATCTCAAGGATAGTGTGTGTGAGAACTTTGAATTTTAGACCCATCAGTCCTAAAGGCAGAGTATAAGATCAAGTAAGTCCAAAATGCACAGGCAGACTTCAAGGAGGAATCACCCAAAAAAGAAATATCTGCATTCTGGTTCCCTCCTCTCTTCCTTTCAACACCCAAGGGCAAATAACTCATCAATCCCAGGAATCCAAACCTCCTTCCTTCTCAGGAGGCTGGGTGGACTGGAGACAGGCTTATTTCACAGCTGAGACTGGGGCTACCGTCTCCCAATTCTCCAGGAGAACTAGGATACTTGTCTCCCAACTCAATTAACTGTTAATACAGTATGTTACATAAGCCCCTCGGATAAAGAACAAGGATTGAGGGGGAAATACTGGATAAAGGAATTTTCTTTTATACTTCATGGTACAACAAATAGAAGTTTGCTAAGAATTTCAAATACTGGATATATACCCGACCCCACCCCTCCTCCCCAGTTTCCCCATAACCCTTGCAGAAAATCAGCAAGATGCTGTTTAAAAACACCAAAAAACCATTGAAATAAAAATGATATCTAGGCCAGAGTTCACAAATTGGCAGGCCTGCGGGGTGATTTTGCCCAGAGAAGTTTTGTTTAGTCTGCAGAGTGATGTTGTTTTTAATTTGAATTAGTTGCCAACTTGAAAAAAAAAATCTACAATTTTTACATAAAAAACCAAGTATCCAAACTCTCCTGCACAAGTACAGGTTGTTAGTACAAGGTAACAATTGCCAAAAGCTCAGAGGCAGCTGTGTCTTCCAGATGAGCCCCGGGTGGCAATAGAGGCCCACTCCCAAGCCAGCCCCCCGCCAACTCCATCAGTGCTCACCCCTTGAGCCCTGTGTAACACGAGTGTTCATGTCCCTTGGCCTAACCAAGGAATAAACAGCAACTAGCCATATTCTGCTGTTCTTAATGGTGACTTTCAGAGCAAAATGGGAAGTGGATCAGAACCAGACAAAGGGACCTTATTTTTTTCCCTGCATTTCATCTAGAAATAAAGTGATCTCCAAGTAAATACTGGCAGGCATCTGGAATGGACCAGGCCTGGGAAAGGTACACTCATGTATTTTCCCTACCCCTGCCCCATTGCCGCCCCCCCACACCATCTTGCATCCTTTGGTAATATTGTTGACAACTACCCACCCATGGTTATCTCCTTATCCCAAGGAAACTTGAAATAAAAAAAGGCCCCCAGCACATCTTCTATAAAAGAAGGACACAAGCATCAGAGATTCTAGAACGCCACAGATAATAAACTTAGAAGGCTGGAACTTTAAGAGGTCAGGTTTGGAGTGCACAGAGAAGGTTCCCTTTGCACACTTTTTTGATAAATGAATGACTCTGGACAAGTTACTCCTGATGCCTCAATGTCTGTAGAAATATAAAAACCACCTGCAGTGTAACCAGGAGATTTCTATCTCAAAAGCAGACGTATAAACAAGGTCCTTAGCTAATCTCCTACTGTTAAAACATGTTAAAGTCAGATGAGTAATACTACCTTGTATAACTCAGCAATCGTCCCTTATATGTAAGTGAAATGTTAACAACCAAAGTTCGATTCTATTAATAGTAGGCAGCATCCAATGAGGAGTCAGGAACCTGCCCTCAGTGAGGGACAAGACTATCCTGGCAAGTCATTCTTCCTCTAGTTCTGTGAGAAGGGAGAATACCAGTTACCTCTCCCTTACCTACTTCATAAGGATGTCGTGGTCCATCAACCATCTGGTGTACCTTGGGAACAGGGTAGTATATAAACAGTCATATTCATATTGCTATTAGTCTTGCTTCACAAGCTGCCTCAGTGCAATCACAACTTTTTAGGAGCCTGGTAAACAAGAAAAACTGCTTCCCTTCTCCCACTAAGAAAGGACAGGAATGAGGGAGGCAGGTAAGGAAGAAGGCCAGATCAACACCCACCTCTGTTCTGATGGATACTGGTTTTCAGGCATCATCTTTGGCATCTGCAGGGGTTGATGTGGTGGTCGGGGGACCGCAAATGTTTGCTGCTGTGGTCCAGGCTCTGGAAGCGAATGGGGGGCGGGGGCGGGGCCCACACCTTGAACAGGGCCAGCTGCAGGGGCGTGTGCTGAGGTGGGCAGAGTTGCCTGAGGTGGGGGAAATAGGGGATTCTGATGGGTGGGTGAGAGGGGGGTTGTAGGAGGGGTTAATGGCTTGAACCCAGAGGGAGGCTTCCTATCATAGGCACTGTAAACAGAAAAAGAGAAGGAACCATTAAGCTGAAATGAAGCCATTAGCATGGTTACCAAGTCCAGCAGAAAGCTAGTTTGCAGCCCATTGTTGCCAGGAAATAACAGCATTAACATAGTTAAATCGCTCGTAGCCCTGAGGGGATATTTGTACCTCCGAAAAGTGACAAACACACTGCGTCACAGGGACTTGTTTAACACTTCTAGTGATTTTTCTCAAGGATAATTTTAGCCTCTGCTTCCGGTTTCCTTTCTCCCTCCTTCTAAAAGAATTCTCCGTGTATGCCTGTGTAGGGTGGGTGGGTGAGGGGAGAATTTACGCTTTGCCAGGTGTTCTCTGGTCCCCTCTCCTAACTATTCCAGGGTTCCCAGGAATTAGTCAGAATCTGTGTTGAAGGTACGTCTGTGCTGTGACATCATTTGAATTAACAACTCTTCTCCTCCCCCTTTCAGGCAAATCTATGTTTATCTTCTAGAGCAAAGAATGATTTAAAATTAAAGCTTCATTCCTGGGGCCTGGATATTCTTAAGTAAAGGGCACAAGCTTCAAGACTTTTTCATATATTCTGATTTGGAGATTACTTCTTTGGTGCTTAAAGTTCACATTAACATATGATAGACATGAAGAAGTATATATTACCTGCCTCAAAGCCACAGATCAAATATCCCAGGATTGAGACTCTTTCCCTAGAAGGACTGGGTACCCTATGAACTTAGTGCCCTGCGGAGCCACAAGGCTTTAACGGTTTTCTTTCGTGTGCAGTACGATGATCCCAAGGGGACTATACTACACCTGGAGGATGACACTGCCATGAAAGGAGGATGTGTTCTACCCCAGGGTCTGCTGGGTAAGTAACACTGGGAAGGAACATTCAGGTTGATGGCTACTTTCAGAGCCTTTCTGGGCAGCCTTTCTTCGACTCCACTTGCCCACTTACCAATAGTTGTAGAGGCACTTTTCTCCATAGTTAGCACCAAGAGCCTGCTCATGGCTACAAGACGACAGCTCAGAGGAGGGGCTGTGCAGCTCCCGTTTGATCTTGGTTGGAGGTGGGGCATGAAGCACCACTGAAATCAGAAGAGGGATGAGGGGGGGAATAGAGAGAGAACAGCTGATTAACAGGGAGCACAATGCTTCCTTCTGCAAACCTTCTAACTAGCTGATTGTTCTTGGAACTCATGTCAAGTCACACGTCAGAAAAAGCAAAACGATTAAACACACAACCTCCCATCTAAAGCCAATTAAATTCTTCAAAGCCAGAAGTCATCATCTGACACTTTTAATTAGCCAAGTCTTTTTTCCCAAATTTCTTTGGTCATGGGTCTTGCTTTCCAGAAGCTGCAAAACCCTTAAAAACCTTGCAGGTAATGGGTCTCCACCAAAAATGCAAGTGGCTGCAGACATGAAGAATTTTGTTTCCAAAAAGGACGAAACGACCAAAAATGTGTTGGTAGACATTACCAACACATTTAAGCTTATCAAAGGCTTAAAATTGCTGTGGCAAATATATTTCTTATTCAGATGCATATTTACAAATTAAATATAGAATTTTTAAAAAGTCCTTCCTCAAGTAACTTTAAATATCAGCTCTCAGCAAGAAATATTCAACTTCAGAGGCATTCCAAAAATTTTAAAAGCAAAGGAATAAAACAACAGACCAATCCACTACCTAGAAAAGGCTAATGAATACAGAAAGCAGAAAGCCTGGCTACCTTTGTGCTTACATCTGCTCCAGGCCTGTCTCAGTGACTGACCAGCAAGGGTGGGTTTGTATAACCAGTCCTTTCATAGATGGTACAGTGAATGTTCCTGAATTCATGGAATAAATGCATGGAGCTACTGCTTTTGGTTTGGAAGCCAACTACATATTCCACGTAGGATCCTGAGAGGGCAGAGTAACAAGAATTTTTCAAATCAAGGTGATTTACATGTGGTGGCCAAAAAAAAACCCCAAAAAAAAACCAAAAAAAACCCAAAGAACAAAAAACCGAGTTTGCCTTTTCTGTCTTCTCTAGGAGCTAAATTGTTGCAGAGACAGCATTTTATCCAAAGTGGAAAGATGCATTTCACGCTATAAGGGCTGCCTTCTAGTTGAGTTAGAACAGTTACTCCTTGTCTAGCTACCTTGGAAGGTGGGGAAGGAGAGCAAGTTAAGCTTCTGTGCTGGCCACTGTATCAAAGGTCTCATTAAATAGCTAACTACAGTCAGTGATCTGGTGACCCAATAACATTTTCAGTTTGACTCAATGTTTAAACCTGAAACATCTTTAGGAGTTAGGTTAATTCTTAGTAATTATACTAGGTAGAACTAGCTAAACAAATCATCACACCTCTCTTTTTTTTTTTTCTGAGATGGAGTCTCACTCTGTTGCTTAGGCTGGAGTGCAATGGCGCGATCACCGCAATCTCCACCTTCTGGGTTCAAATGATTCTCCTGCCTCAGGCTGCTGAGTAGCTGGGATTACAGGCGCCCGCCACCACGCCCAGCTAATTTTTGTATTTTTAGTAGAGACAGGGTTTCACCATGTTGGCCAGGCTGGTCTCGAACTACTGACCTCCTGATCCGCCCACCTTGGCCTCCCAAAGTGCTAGGATTACAGGCGTGAGCCACCGCGCCCAGCCTAAACAATCATCTCTTTTCTATTAATATCTGATAAGACCGAACAATCTTCCAGCCAACTGGCCTCTCAGGTGCCTCTATAATCCCAAATTCTGAACTCAGGAGTGAGTACGAGACAGATGACTCTATCACAGATGACAAGGTTATAAAGCAATGTTGCTGCAAAGTCCTGCCAGTGACTGACTTGAAAGGACAGGTTTTCATAATTCCTTTCTTACATAATGCCAACTGCTTTTCCTGAATACATAAAATAAGCTGAGAACTAGCAGATTATATTTAGAAGTCATTAGAGTTTCTCTCGTGATTTTTTGATGGTGACATCATGGCAGCCAACACTCAATTGTTATCAATTGTTTCAAATATTCAGACACAGAAAATAGTGAAGCTTGTTTGAATGTTGGTAGTAAATGAGAATTTGACACAGAAATCCCTTTCTCCAACGCAGTAGATAGTCTGGCAGTTCTCAGCACTGCCCCTTGGTCACTGCCCTTCCTCTCACCAGTCTTCTGCTATAAAAGTTTTGGCAAAATAATGAGGAAAGGTAATGATGACCCAATTTAAACAAAAGACGTGTCCTTGAAACGTCTACCTTTCTTGTTTTATCTAATGATAGTCATTTGCAATCACTTTACCTAATTGTTTGGAAAGAAAACAATTAGTGTATTATTCAATGGTCTGATTTCAGGTTTTAGAAGTGTCTTGACATTGTCACAATATTATTATAACAGTTACCAATTCTGCTGACAAGTCTAACACCAGAGGGTAAGCCAAAGTTGCCCAGAAAGAAACATTTTGTATTTGTTTTGGGAACTGCACATATCTAAAAGGATCTAAATTGCCAGCAAATTCTGATGTCTTGATTTCTTCAAATCTAGACAGTACTTAGTGTGTACCACATCATTTTGGCTCTAAATTATATAGTACCTTCTACCCCAAAATGTCTTGTATGTGGAATAGTATATTCTTTATACAAAGGGGGAGTTCAAAAAGTATTCGCGTGAACAAATGGATTGTATTTCCAATTTGTTCTTACCCTTGAAGGCAGGGACCACATCTACCCTACAAGGCTGGGTACGATGTTAGTTATACATACTTTCCCTACCCAGGATAAAACACGGCAGGAACGAGAACGGAAAAAGTTTCACAGATCTACACTGACAGGAAAGCCACGAGGGGCCCTATGAGTGGTGAGGAACAAGGCTCAGCTCCTTAAAGGTCTGTAGGACTAGAGGATGTGTGAAGGAGCCTAATTCTGGCATGTGTTAGTCAGAGATAGTGGTGTATTTAAAGCAGGAACTCAGAAGCCCAAGGAATGCTCCTTGCTTTCAGTCTGTTTCTTCATTTGTAAAATGAGGTATGCAATGCTGCCTTGAGAAATAAAGAAAAGGGCACAGCACCTTGCAGATGGTGCTATGATGTTGTGTAATTATACCCTGTGCTTTCAAAAATAGTATTTACCTTTGCACAGCTGACTTACTAGATGATGACAGAGACCCAGGACTATAAAGGATGGCAACAAATTGGAATTGAAAAGGGATCATGAACTCTTGAGGAAGTCTGAAAAGAAATGCTAAAAAAAAAAAGAGTTGACATTTGAGCTAATAAACATCTTCTGCAATTAGAAACTTTGAGTTTAAATTCAGAATTGTAGAAGAGGGCCCACAAAGTCAGGGGTGTCCTGACAATAATTCTTGCTGAATGGGGACTACCCTCTTTGTCATGAAGATCTTTCTTTCCTTCATCATTCATTCATTCATTCATTCAATTCATTCATTCATTCACAGAGTATGTTCAATGGGCCAGGTATTCTGGATGTCAGGGGTATATGATGCTAAGCAAAACAGACATGGTCCTTTGCTCATGGGCTGCATAATTTAGTAAGGCATCTGACTTTTAGCATCTTCTCAACGATGCAATTAGAGATAGATTAGGGCCTCAGTATGCTGAATTCAAGTCCTTACATTTATAGATAAGGATCCTGAGGCCCAAAGGAACTAAAGGTCTTAGGCTGCTGTTATTCGAGGGGAGAAGAGGCAAGGGCCCCTGCACTGTCACTGTAGTCATCTTCTACCACACTGACAGAAACGCAAGATATTCCGCTCGCTCACTTTGTACATTCAAAATAGAAGGCATAAACCTTTTTTTTCAACTAAACAAAAATACCACTTATACCTGGTTAAGAGAAAATGCTCTAGAACAAAGGGAAAATAGTTGAGAAGAACTAATACCTCTGGAAGAGAACAGAGAAGGCTGATCAAGAAAGAAGCAGCCAGCCAGACCCCTTACCATTTCCTTTATGCCTAGTTGCTCTTATACACCTAATTTCATTAAATCTTCCCAATTTAATGAGAAAGCCATTAATGCTTCCACTGCCTTCATTTTACAAACATGAAAACAAGGCTCAAAGTCACTCGCCACGGTTTCACAGCTGGTCAGTGGCCAGGATTCCTACCTATGCCGTTCTTAGTCTTTTCATTCTATTGGCTCCCAGAAGGAATCTGAGAGAAAAAAGACCAATCAAAGAGGGAATAAAAGAAAAAGGGAAAGAGAGAAGGAAGACAATACAGGAGAAGAAAACAGAAGGATACTTTTTTCCAGCTCTCAGGGCTGTATCCTCACGTTTACCCTACACTCCCCAGTGCGAGCCACATCTCATACCCCTAAATCCACTCAAGGACTTACACCTTTGTCTGGCTCTAGGATACCAAAATTAACCAGGATCTCTATTTCACCTCCATTGTCACAGGCAATGACATCCCCGACTCCAGTAGCCTTTTTTTTTTTTTTTTTTTGAGACGGAGTTTCACCCTTGTTGCCCAGACTGGAGTGCAATGGCGCAATCTCGGCTCACTGCCACCTCCGCCTCCCGGGTTCAAGTGATTCTCTTGCCTCAGCCTCTCCAGTAGCTGGGATTCCAGGCGTGCACCACCACAACTGGCTAATTTTTTGTATTTTTAGTAGAGACGGTGGTTTCACCATGTTGGTCAGGCTAGTCTTGAACTCCTGACCTCTGGTGATCCGCCTGCCTCGGCCTCTCAAAGTGCTGGGATTATAGGTGTGAGCCACCGCGCCTGGCAGCCTTCACTTTTTGTAATCGTTGCCTCCCATTCTAGCATTCCATCTAAAAGGTCTCACTCTCCCTTCTATAGTTAAGCTGATCAAAACCTTCTGCTCATTCAGACAGCTGCCAGCACTTCAGAAGACCTGCTGTCTTCTACAGCCAGTCACTACTACCCAGACTCTGCACTGAAGCCATGGATGCCGTCTCTCTCCCGAGAAGCCCTGCCCCGCCCTGAAACTGCTTCTGGACAATTGTCCTACTACCACCACTGAGGCAGGAAGACCTTGAGTGAGCTGTCTGGACCCCGATTTGACTATAAGAACTCTGCTAAGGATCTATGCGCAAATATATGTATGACAGTCTTAGCTTGTCAGGGGTAGGAAAAAGAAGGGCAGCTAGCTGATAAGATGTAATTAAGTCCGTATCTGTGGGTATGCACAATCAAGTATATGTATTGCCTTGTAGAAAACCGTAACACCATTTTAAATTTAGATGTGATGCTCACAAGTCAACCAACTTCATAGTTGCTTTTCTTATTAGACTAGGGAACTCCTTAGATTTTTCTATCTGATACAGGGATCAAAATCCAAGCCTGGTCCTAGCTAGTGCAATAAGGCAAGAATAATAAACACAAGGCAAATTAGAAAGAAGGAAAGAAATCTGTCATTATTAACAGGTGGCCTGGTTGGGTACATAGAAAATATAAAAATGACCACAAAGTATAAGAATCAGTAAGCAAAGTCATTGGCTATGAGGTCAACATGTTAAAAAAACTTTCAATATACAGTAACTAAAACAATGTGAAATTAAAAGCATACACAATATCAACAAAATCATCAAATACCTAGGAAAATGTCTAATAAAAGATATATAAGATGTCTACACTGGGCCAGGCATGGTGGCTCATGCCTATAATCCCAGCACTTTGGGAGGCTAAGGCAGGGCAGATCGCTTGAGCCCAGGAGTTTGAGCCCAGCCTGGGCAACATTAACAAAATCCCGTCTCCACAAAAAAATACATAAAAAAAAAAAAAAATCAGCCGGGACTGTAGTGTGTACCTGTGGTCCCAGCTATGAGGGAGGGTGAGGTGGAAGAGTCACCTGAGCCCATGAGGCTGAGGCTACTGTGAGCTGTGATCATGCCACTGCACTCCAGACGGGGCAACAAGTGAGACCCCATCTAAAGAAAAAACAAAGAAAAAAGATACCTATACTGAAATCCACAAAACACTAAGGAAAATTAAAGAACTCTCAATAAATGGGAAGGATAGATCATGCTGGTGGACTGGAATGCTTCACATTATAAAGATACCATTTCTTCCCAAATTTATTTATAGGTTCAGTGTAACCCCCAACAAAATCTCAGCATTACAAAGAAGGGAGAATGAAGAAACTGCAATTATGCTTAACAACATGGATGAATCTCACAAATACGCTGAGCTAAAAGAAGTCAGGCACAAAAGGGTACCTGCCATGTAAGTCCATTTATATAAAGTTCAAAGAAAGACAAAACTAATCTACGGTGTTTGAAAGTCAGGAGGGAGGTTACTCTCGATGGGGTGGTGTCTGTTAAGGGGGCACAGGAGTCTTCTTATAGTCTGATAAGTTCCATTTTCTGATCTAAATGCTTACACTGTTTGTGAGAATACATCATGCAGCTGTACTCTTGTGATTTCTGTATGTTACTTCAACTACATTTCTACTTTTAAAAAAAGCAGCCTGGTCCTCATCAAATAGCACCACAGAGTTAATACTAAGATTTATCAAATTTTAGAAAATCTTTCTTCTGTGATGGTCTAGAAACAGTCTTCCAAAGAAACAACTCAGTTGTTTTAAAATAGAAAAAATAAACTGGTCCATTCAAGAGAAATAGTAATTCCCTCTGCTGACAAAATCTGTTTCCTGCCCACAAGTACAGGCCTGTGGACTGTTCAAGGCAGCCACCCCATGCCCATTGCTAACGGTAAACTTCACTGTTACAGCCCGAAGGATCAAGACGTAGGAAAACACTTTCATTGGATGTTACGATGAGCGACAGTTCCATTCAAAAGGATTTTTTTTTTTTTTTTTTTTTAAAAGACAAAACCCATCTTGTCTAATAAGGCTTTCTTTGGTGTTTCATAATCATCAAAGTTTCAGTTTGCCACAGACTTTGTTGTGAATACATAAAACATTTATGTAGCTGCTGAGTGTTAAAGAAATTGCCATTTAGTTACCCTGCGGTTTGAAGGGGAGAAGGACTAAACGCATCTGGATTTCTCCTACTTCACACACAGGCTTTGACCACCTTCCACCAGTTGCCATGCTTCAGGTTCTGTTTTGGGGTTTTCCTTCTCCCTTCTTCAGTTTCATTTACCTTCATCTGGGCCAGACTCATCTTTCCCAAATCAGCTGTGCAGGCCTGACTTCCAGGGAAGACCTTATTTGGTCATACACTATAGCCATGATCCTCTTACTTCACATGGAAAGTTGTGTCTCATGACAGAAGTTGACCAGAGCACTGACACGTGCTTCTGAATGGTGTGTCCATGAGGCTGCAGCTCAGGGGGCTGGCCTAGGTCTCCAGAACCTCCCATTACACTTGAACAGATATGATGTGGAATGTACACAAATAGTAGTGACCATACACTGCTCAGGGTTCCAGAGCTACCATCCTGAAACGAAGGCCTTCTCCTAAGTCTCCTGGCCACCAGCTTTTTGGGTCACTGCTCCTCTCTCTGACCACTGCCATCTCACATCCTTTCCCTCTAGAGGAAGAATTACATACTGTGTAGTCCAAGAATGGGGGTGGGAGGGGAGAGAAGTCCGAGACACCTGCCCATACTATTAATATTCTATGGTTGTGGGAGTGAATAGAACACAGGGAAAGAAGGCAGAGGAAAAGATGATCAAGAGGAGGGACCTGGAAATATAACAAGGACACTGGCAAAACAGAACCGAAAAACCCATCAGGGAAGAGCAAGTGTGACCTCTTTTTCCCTGATTTACCCTTAACTTGTCTGAGGACTCCACTGGCAAAGACCAGAGGGCTTTGAGTCACCAGAGGGAGTGTACCTTGTGCTTCCAACATAGTGCTGTCTACTCTTAGCTCTTGCCTTTTTTGATGAATTTTGAGACAAAGCTCAAATACTTAGTTAGCAGGAAAAAAGATGTAGATAGGGTGAGACCTTTTTTTTAAGTTCTACTATATTACCAGAGAGGGTCAGAAATATTTATTTTAGGACTGAGCAGATTAAAAACTCATTTCACACATAAAATCTATTATACCTCAATATTCTTTGTAATTGCTCTAACAGCACTAGTGAATGTCTCTAATAGTAGATAATACCCTGTTCTGGGAAACAAGAAGGTTCACAAGGAGATAAGGTTAAGTGGACAGGTTCTGGCACTTAAAAAAGAACATCTGGAAAAGGAGATGTCTGGATTTCCAAACCAAGTAAGAGGCATGCTCAAACTTGTTTAACATTGATCCTGCCTGGCAACAGTTTCCAAAAATAAAAATCGACAATGTTATCAAATTTAGTTAGGGGACACAAGTTCTAAAAGCAGAACTGGAGTAGGTATGGAAGAATGTGCCGTTTTCTTTAATATCTCACACAGCTAACCTGTGTAAGGATAAATTCTCGAATTTAATATGTGAAAAATCACCCACACATAGTAAAATCAACCATCGAGCAAGCTGTGCTAAAAACTCTTTAATGAGTCCCCCAAAAGCCCTCTCCTCAAACATGCACAAACCATCTCTGACCCAATTCTCTCCATCTGTGTCACTCTGTTCTTTCACCACTGTTTTAAGGCCAACACAAACACATGAATGTGAGAAGTGAGAGAATCAACAACATTGGAGATTTCTAAGCCTAAGGGCAGCATTTCTGGATGCTATTTGCATTTCTATATATTCTTTAAAAATGGACCGTAAAAAAGTCAATGACTGGCCAAGACTTCAAAAAAGTCACTGTTACAGGGAAAATAAAAAAGCTAGGGAGACTGTTGCATATTAAAGAGGATAAATGGAGCATAAACATAAATGCAATGTGTGATTTTAAACTGAATCCTAGATCAAAACCATTATCAACATTGCTAAAAAGATATCTGGAGACAATTGGGGAATTCTAAATATTACTGAATAAAGGTTTTCTTAGGCTATGTAGCAGAATGTCAATCTGTGGAGATGCACACCAGAGTATTTGGGGTGAAATGTTATAATGCCTGAAACTTGCTTTCAAATGGTCAAGAAAAAACTACACATACACAGAGATGAAGCAAATGTAGCAATACGTTTTAAAAATAAATAAATAAAACAGTGATTCTGTCCCATTTCCTCTGAGATATCTGGAGAAAAAAATCCTTTATCTTATGGTTGACTAACATATCAAAAGTAGAAATGCTAAGAACTTCGAAACCATACATCAACACATGAAGAAAGCCACCCTTGGCCTATTACTGAATTGGAAGGATAATACACCCCTGGGAATCTAGCCTTACACAAGGATAAATGCTGGTCACACCTAATGTCTACGCCAGTGGTTCTCAAACATTTTGTTGGCTTTGGCCCACTTAGAAAGGACAAGGGAACACTCCAGAGACAGCAAAATAAAAACAGCCACTGCTGTTACTGTGACTACTGCCTGCTGCTAATACTTCCACCAAACTGCTTGGGTAGAAAAGACAGCAGTTACACAAATGCAAAATGATTAAAATAACACCTATCAGTAACTCTCTATTCATATTAGTGCATATATAACAAGAACTAAAATATATGCCCAAGTCAACCACAACCATTCTTGAGAAAAAATGGAGAATTTCCACTCCTTGTGAATTTATATGTAAAACAGGTTTAGGACAATAGGTTGTCCAGAATAGCTGGACAACCCATTCGATTTCATCCCCAGGGTCTTCAAGAGAGTGCAAGGCAGCTATCATCAACCTGGGAAAGTTGGCAGAATTAAAGTTCTCTTTCTTATGGTTCTCCTTCATTTTCTTCCCTCATAAGCAGCTGGGTTAGCCCCTTCTACCCCTAAACGCTGAGCAGGGCTGGGATCAGGATGAGAGGAAGCTGGAAATAGGTGGCCTAGGCTTTTGCTGCTCTGAGCCTAGGGGCTCCCACTGTTCAGCCTAGTTTACCAGGCTAGATAAAAAGGAATATGGGGCTGAAGACCTAAACTGTATTAAAGTAAGTACACTGGTTTGGAAAATCTCCTATGCATTTATGTCTTAGGAACCAAGAATGGCAGTTGGACCTCAGTGTGGAATCAAGGCCCTCCATACGACTCACAGGGGACATGACAAACACCTGATAAGCCAACAACTGGCTGGCCATACCACATGCCAGGGCTGAGATTTCAGGGCAGGCTCGTTCTGCAAGAACAGCTGCATTTGTCCTGGGCAAAGTCCCACATGAAGAAAGTAAGACTTGTGCTTTGGGATAGAGTTTGCTATTAGCAGGTACAGGCAAAGAAGCTTCAGAACTGGCACAGCTGTATAGTATTCAGGACTTTAGATTAGCAATTAATCATGGTGGTGGAAGGGGGTTATGATGTTGATGACTCTGGGGTATTTTTGCGATTTGTCCTATTTCTCAGCAAGAACCAAAGGACTGACTGTCACCCTGGTGGTATATTTCAGGGCTCCAGGGTATCAGATTAACCATGAGGTAGCAGAATTCATCAATGAACAGTTATAGAATAGAATCCCTTCCTATAAGGCCAATTATCATCTTCTGTACAATAAATAACGCAAGAGCCAAATTAGGGAGTCGTAAAGCTAGTTCCTGGAACACTTGGCTTCAGGAATCAGATTTCTCCCATGCGGTGGGAAAAAACTACAGTCAGCAGAAGAGAGGCTTCAGGAACTGGTGTGTGGACAAAAACAAAACAAAACAAAAAAACAACAAAACACTCTATTCTTCCTGATTTAGACCTAGAAACTTGGGGTAATACAATCAGCTAAAAATAAAAGGCTTTGAATGTATTATCATGACATGGACTACGGGAACGACAGATCCAAAAAATGGGGTTAGGGTTACATTGGTATAGGAATAAGACCAACCTAAGACCCAGATTCAAGTTTTTGAAGTTTTGATGGCCTTGCATGAAAATGGCTAGAAATGCCAGGATGAAATAGCAGCCAATGAAATTAGAGCCAGGTCTTGCCACAGTGGGAAAGGAAGTGAGGGAAGGAGACACCTTTCTTGCTCATGAGAATAGATGAGGTTGTATCAAGTGTCTGGAAATTCAAGAGCCAAGACCTTTTGGGGAAGATTTTTGAAATGCAAGCTGAGGAATTTTGCTGGTGAGTGCTATGTTAAAAAATGCTAGGCACCTTGCTTGAAAGATAGCATAGAGACTATCTCCAGAGAGCCCACTCTCAGTTCCTAAGGGTGGTGGTAGAAACACAATTATTAAGGACACTGGAAGATTACTCTAGAATTCTAAAAATGGCCTTGAATATAACAGAAACTAAAGGGAAGAAATGGAGCTTAGAAAAGAACTGAACCAACTTTGAAAATGTATAAATAGCATTAGTAGACAATGGTATCTGAAACATCTCTAAGAGGTTGTCTGCAAAAATAGTGGAATTTCTCCCAGAATACAGGAATTAAGAGTTATTGATAAAATTTCCCCCACCTGGGTTTCATTTTATCTTTTTTTGTTTGTTTTTTTAGAGGCAGGGTCTTGCTCTGTGACCCAGGCTAGAGAGCAATGGCGCAATCATAGCTCACTGCAGTCTCAAACTTCTGGGCTCAAGTGACCTTCTTGCCTCAGCCTCCTGAGTAGGTGGGACCACAGGCGCCTGCCACCACATGCAGCTAATTTTTTTTTTTTTTTTTTTAAGAGACAGGGTCTCACTATGTTGCCCAGACTGGTCTCAATCTCCCGGCCTCATGTGATCCTCTAGTCTCAGCCCCTCAAAGTGTTGGGATTATAGGCTTGAGCCACTGCACCCAGCCTCAAAACTGGGTTTTAAAATAGATGATAGAACTGGTACCGAGAAGCAGTTAAAACCATGAGGCCATTCTCTGTAAGTCTCTCCTCCGTTGCTTGTTTACCTCAGATAACCCTAAGCCTCTGCTATGCCCTCGAGCTGACAATAGCAACATGGGTCTAGGTTGTGACACATATCATGTATTGGGCTTGTAGAACATTGCTTTCTCTGGGGAAATGCTGGCTGTATATAGAATTGGTGCTTGAAGACAAGATCCTGCAGAGTTCTGGAGAGTCAAGTGTTTATATAAGACCAGTGTTATGATATTTTATGCCCTTATTGCTCCTTGGAATGTGGGCTATATGAGATACAGGATAGATTAAACAACGGAGAAATCCAGCGTATCAGCAATTCCAGCTTAGGGGACCCACAGGTTGTAGCTTCTAGTAGACCCCAGAACAAAGCCCGTCTGGTTAGGGTTTTGTAAAAGCAGGGAAAGATGAAAATGGTGATTTTACACTTCCAAAGGAATTTTAATTTCTTTGTGGGAAGGGGGAATGACTTGACAAGGAGGTTACACTTAACAGAAAAGGGCTTTAGTTGGGAGCATTCTCACACTGTTAAAAATCTTATTATTTGAACTATAAGGTTTATATTATCTAGTGGGTTCATATAACCTTGGGGAAGGGGAGGTGGTTTAAAGGTTTGCTTCCGCTAAGCCTGGCTCAATGATTGCAACATTCAGCAAACAATTGCTTCCCTCCCCTCCCCCGTTTCCCCTGGCCGCTTACAGCAATGGTAGCAGCTAGACAGCAGAACCAGCACAAGGTATCTGGCAATCAAATCCCCAACTGAAATACAATTGGTTAGAAGACAAAAACTAAATTCTGCCCATGAAAGTCAGCTTGGGAGGTTACTGTCTAACATAAAATTGTAACCCACAGGTTGTACAGTACAACTCAGGCTGACCAGCCAAAGGGTTGGGGGCACTCCAAACTCCAGGGGGAGCTCAAGACTTGCCCTACCTCTGTACTCCTTCCAGAGAAGAAATGTGATCCAGTCTAAGATGACACGCAGGTCCCCAAGGACAGACGGGGGAAAGATGGGGTGGGGTGATAGTTTTGGCTAGAAAGAGCAAATGTCATCCTGAACATTGTCTACCTTTTCTGCTGCATGAGGCTGAAAGCTGCTCCCACTCTCCAAAGCCTGAGAAGGCCCAGGGAAGAGCTCAAGGCAATGGGCCTATTGCAGGCCTTCAGAGTAAAAGAGTCATCAAAGGTGACCTATGGGGCACTAGCAAGTTTGCCAAGGTAGCGAAGTTGGCAAGTCATGCCTTTGGTCATCAACTAGGAGAGCTGGCTTTTGGGATACTAGTCTTGTCCTTTCTTCACTTCTATCAGTGAATGACATGGGTGATTTGTAAAGGTGTCTATTCTAACTCTGGCTAAAATACAAGGAGAGAAATGCTTTGTATTAATGCTTCGTCACTGCTCCTCCTCCCAAAAGAAGTGGTCAGGCATGGGAGGAGAGCCTTCCATCCACGGGTGTAAAGTACTAAATCAGCAATGTCCTAATTCATAGATGGTGACCTGTGGGTAAGAACGATTATCTATCACTGAATAGCTGCATCTTATTCTCAGGACAAAAATGCCTCTTTCAGACAGACAGTCATTTCCAAACAGAAAACCTCTGTTATCAAATAAAGAAGAAAACTGAATGCCAATGGTAGTAGAGTGATTTTTTTGACCCAGATGAACTAGTTTCAGATTTACTTCCTTGAAGTTCATATTCTTTCTACACTTCAGCATTTTTCTTGAAACAGCTTGGATTTGTACAGTTCCTTTTCTTCAAAGGACTCATTTAGCCTAACAATTTAGGACTGTTACTTTAGAACTCCAAAAATGGAAACCTAGATGGCTTGAATGTAAGCGTTAGAAATTAAAGGTCAGTAAAGGAGACTAGAAAAGAATTAGACCAACTTCGATTGAGGTAGGGCTCCAGTATTAGTAGATATGGGGCTCTTCCATTAAAAACATTTTGTACGGGATGAGTATTTCTAATTGCATGAGTGTCGCATCTCAGAATTTGTGGGATGTGGAGAAACCAAAGCATTTCACAGTCAAGTAACATGCTTGTGAGTACAGAGCTGACTCCAAGAGAGTCAAGATAAAAAACAAGAGGTTCTTCTGACTTCTAATGCGCCACCCCCTTTCGACTACCATAGGCTGGGTGCTTTTAGACCTATAGCCACAGAGCTGGCATGTTGGTTACTTTCATGCTTAAGAGACCAGCAGGATACAAATGTGAGGGACTGGCCTGATTACACCAAAGGAGAATCTGAGCATTATTCGAACCAGTGTTCTGCTACTTTCCTTGGGCAGCTAGCTGTTCAAAGAATTTTAATAGTCAACCTGTAGAAATATGATAGACAACTATTGGTTTTACTTTCAAGATTGAGAAAGAGGTCTAAGGAAACCCTTGTTCTCCCAACTCATTAGAGATGACAGGGTGGCTTCCTCTACTGTGCCCTTACATCGATCACAGTGGATTTTACCATGAAGGGCTGCTCTCAGTGGATCACGCAATCAGGATAAGGGGAAACAGGACATTTTTCCTGAAAGGAAAAAAAATTGCAAAACTAAACCTTAAGCTTTAACATCCCTTCTATAATTTACTCCCAACTTACATAATTCTCATCTACACTGGCACTAAAGTGAAATGTTAACAGTACTTGAAATAGGATTTAAGCACTGTGGAAAATCTTATCTTTAATTTCAAATTGAAAATTCATCCGTAAAATCTGACAGAAGAAAATCCAAACCCTAGGGAAATGAGTTTCTTCCCCCAGAACCATTCCCTTCTATCTATAGCCCCACTTCTCCTAAAAGCAGAAACTCAGCAAGTACGTCAAGGGTGCCTAAACTGTGACTTGCACTCTAGCACATGCAGTCTTACTGGGAAACATAGCATTAGCTGCTCAAAGTCTAAATGCAGCCTAGCAACACTTGGCTAGTGTATGTGTTTAAAAGAGGAAACAGAAAATGAGAAATAGCCCTAACTAGCTTTTGTTCTATTTATCTAGAAGGTCATCCCAAGGACTCAGAACTCTGGGTTTGAGACCCTTTACAGTGTTACTTCCCCACCAGCTGGAGGCTGGGGCAGCTGGGATGGGAAGGGCCTGTGGTAGGGAATGCGGTGGTGTGCGGGCTGTATGCGCCAGGTGTCCACAGTGTGCAGAGCAGGCGCCGTGGCCGAGGCGGACATAAACACGTGACAGGGCTCCTCTGCTTTTGCAGACACTCAGAGCCTAAGAAACGTGATTTGTTTCCTGTTTCAATAGGAATAAAAATTGGGAAGCAGGGACTATGATTATTAGTTGTCAAAATACTAAATACTTCTCAAAGCCCTATGCTGTTTCCACCTTCTTCTGCAAGAAATAAAATTCCATGGCTGCTGGGGAAGAAAAAAAATGAAGATGGAGTTGAGAAGCAGAAATTTTTCGAGTCAAGATATCCCTCAGCACAGCAAAGTTATCCCCCCTCAATTATTCTCTATTAAAATTCAGATGAGGAAACTAGGGGTAGGCTCCAGGATCTGGCCTTTACTGTGGGTGACCACGTGGAAGAGACATCCCCTCCTCTTCTATTCTACCTTTTCTGTGGAAAAAGTATAAAAGACCCTCATTAAGTGCTCTTGCAGGCCATTACAAAGCATTTCCAGGCACTCAGCTGAAAGTGTTTATGTAAGCGAAGTCCTTCTCAGTCCCTCTGGAGAAACACACATATCAGCATCCTCCTACATAGCTGATATCTAGTGTTACCTCCTGAGAGGTTTCAAACTCTCTCACAAAAGGACAATCTGCCCAGGCCTGCTCTTTTTTAATAGGGAAGGGAAGGCATGCTTGCAAGGCCAATTTACAGCAAGGTAAAAAAAATCCTTGAGGCAAAACACGAGTGCAAACTGCCTTATTAAGGTTGTGAGGATGAAGAGTAGGAACTAAGAAAAGCTCTTTAAAATCCTGAGGAAGCTGCTCTAGATCATTACTATTACGTTTTGTTTTGCCTTTTAACTGATTGTCCTTTTTATGCTCATCATACATCCCTGGGCTATCCCACAGAGCACACTGGACATGTATCTGTGAGCTGCCGGTGAGCTACCGGGTAAGATGTTGGAGGATGTTTAAGTGTGGAAGCAGGTGGCTGTGGTGGTTCGAACCTGTAATCCCAGCTATGTGGGAGGATTGCTTGAGGCCAGGAGTTCCAGACCAGCCTGGGCAACACAGCAAGACTACCCCCACCCCACCTCCTTGGCCAATCAATCCCCTTGGCCAATCAATCAATCAATCAATCAAGGGTGGATGCTAGTTTGAGGCACGTGCACCCTTAAAACCTGGCCTAGTTTTGGCATGATGAGGCTACTTTGGTTTGGGGGTTGCTCAGAGGCTGGGTTTTTCTGGTACTTCCAAGGATGTTCATTTTGGGAGGTTTTGCATTTGAATAGTGTCCAGTGGAAGGGTTTACAGCCATAGTGAGATTCCCTCATTGCTCAGTACCAGAGTTTGAGTACGGTCGTTTAAAAAATGATACTTACCTGACCACAGAGGAAAATTAAACAGGAGTGAAGGCAAAGGAGTAGAGAAACTACAACTTTGTCTCCCCCATGTTAAAACTGTAAGCCTAAGCAAGAAGTGTCTGTGTCGTGGCAGGCAAACACCTGGGCTACTCAGGCCTGGAGTAGACTGGAGGTCAGAGGAGAAGAGCAGGCAGGAATCCTCAATGGGGAGCTAAAGCCACAACCCCACGTGAAGGAGATAAAAGGGTAACAGCCTCAAATCAAGTCTCAACACCTCCCTCTCCAGGGGAAGCTAAACCAGCCTCTCCTCTATTATCACTCCCTTTAGACAGCTACCGTCTAAAATGAGAGACAAAGAAAGGGGAGTGGGCTTCACTGGCTTTGTAGGTCAGTAGCAGCTCTTCCCCAGAAACCCAGGCCATCAGCCCGGCAGTTTAAGGGTTAAAGTGAGCACTTAAAAGAAAACTCAAACCCCATTAAGCCCAGGCTTGGAGAACAGGGAGCAGCAGGGAAGCCAAAGGAAACTAATTTTGGAGGCTCTCCAAGCTGCCAATCACAAGCATATTTCTAACAGTCCCAGTGTTGTTTGAGTTGGTTGTTTTTCCACAGGCTGCACAATGGGGTCTGGTTATTCATTGAAAAAGTCTGCAAGTGAGCCCCGCCCTCCATTCACAACCAATTTGGAATGCTCCATTCAGGCAAGAGGGGGAATCTGCAGCTCTGCTAGCTGGGGCAGACCTAATAGTGCTCAGCGCCCAGCTGTCCCCGCAGGGATGCTTGCTCGCTCAGTACGCTGTGTTTATGTAAGAAATTCAGACACTGCAGGGGCTCTTGCCTGCTGTGCACCCTTCCTAGGATTCAAATAGCCAAGACCCTTGTGGAAATCTGCAAGGGTGTGCAAAAGTCCGCTAGAAGTAAGGTCAGAAAGTGCCCTCTGGCAAAAGGGGAAAGGCAAAAGAAAAACTATCATGTGCCACTCGGTTCAGAATCTGGCTGTAGCCACCAGCTGAGAGAAAGAGACTTCAGTGGTATTTCTCCTGCCCCAGGGTAAGCTGGTTTGCATTAGGGGACAGCTTTCTCTGGAAGCCTGCCTCTCCAGACTTTCTTTCCCATTCACTGCTGGTAGCTGCGCCGGGCGCCACCTGGCTTCCTCCCCAGGGGAGGAGGGCTCTGGAGACACTACTAGATTTTCTGGCTGCAGAGGAGGGGACAAGCTACCTATTACAACAATTTCACAGTTCCTTTTTTAGCTTTGGATCCAGCCTGAAGAGTTCGGAATACCCTCCTGAATGCTCATGAGACATCAAAAGGGAAGAATGTGGAGATCTAAGGTTGGAAGGTGAAATCTACGCCGAGACTTTGCAAAGTACAAGGCAAAAAAACTGGTTTCGTTTCTTAGGTATTTTTTCCAAACCTTCAATAATCACCCTGAGGGAAAGCTGATGGAGCCGGTCTGACAACCACACTTTATTTCAAGGAAAAGCATACTTCTTTATGAAAAGCAAATGCAGGGGATACATTTGAGCTCATGGTCGTTTCCTTTTTTTCATTACATATTTGGCTCTTTTCAAATGTCTTATGTATACTTCTCACTGCCTGCCCTCATGTCCCCTCCAGTGAGCTCAGTGCCACTGGAAGCATTTCTCTTCAAAAGAAGAAGTTCTTCTGACCACAGAATCCCCAATCCATGCCTTGGCTCTTCAGATCAGCCTCAAACTCCTGGCCTTTTAATAACTAGATCTTATCCTGCTCCCTGGAATCTTGCACTCTCTGCTTCAATTTTTCCCTAGATGCTTCTTTCTTTTTAAACAAGGGAGCGCCCTTTATTTTCTATGCAGAGTCCTCTTATGTGGAATTCTTTTCCCTTTAACATCTGAGTTGCTAGCCCACTGTCATTTGCCTGCCAGGCCCAAAGGTGTACTTACATTATGGTTATAATTTATACATACACCCTCTAACTAGTGCGGGCACATACTAGGGGCCTGGTATCTTGCCACTCCTTTAAGCCAAGTCTAGAGGGACAGGACAATGATAGAAACTGACGACCAAAGCCTCTGTTAAATGAGCTTGATGAGTTCACAAAATGAATTTTTAAAAAAGCAACCTAATCCGGTAATGGCATCAGCATGCCTGGCACTTGTCCAAGAGCTGGGAGCTGCAACATGACAAGCCTCTGAGCTCCTTGGATTCCAAGTGGAGAAGCACTGTGTGCCAGGGCACAGATGGGGCCCAAGCTGCCTCAAGGGCAGCCGTATGCCCGAGAGGGGGCTGTCAGCCTCTGAGGCTGGATGTACTTTACCACCACTAAAACCCAAGAAATGTGTGGAGGGAACAGTTTCTCGGCAGAGAATCACACACCCCACCCCACGAGAAACTTTTTTTTCTGGGGCTGAAATTAAAACAATGATACTACTAGATGGTAGAAATGGGAGACAGTACACATTTTCGGCTTCGTTATGCTACCCATGTCTTACTCTTGTAAAACTGAAGAATGCTGAAAGAGGAGGGGATAAATGGTAATTTCTTGATGGATGCCAGGATTTTGTTACTTCTGGCACCTACACAAGTGATCTTGACACAGATGTAACTCCCCATCCCAAGTCTTTCTCACCAAATACAAAGGACTGGTGAGCCTACTGGGTTTTGTTAGATGACTAATAGCACAGAGACACAGAAGGGTAAGAGAAAAATTCAGTTTAAATAAGTCTAACTGAATTAAAGGTAGACGAAAGCAGATTTTGTAAAACAGATGGCTCCTTTAAGTAAATGGGTACTGTAGGTCTGGGGTCCTTGAGAATACTGAGTCTAGGAATCTTTGAGCCTATCAAAACAGGAAGCATTTCAAATCATTTAGCACCCTCCCAGCAGTAAGGTAGTGGGCTAGCTAACAAAGACTTTGAAAGTAACACTGTAAAACCTGGAGTCAGAGAATCTCTCCTCCGTGTTTTCCTCACACTTTCTTCAGCATTCTTTTCTACCTTCAGAACTACTGACTCCTGAAAAGTATAAACCGATGGCCTTGTTTTCCCTCAAACCTCTTATTTTTAAAAGCCCACTGTTTTCTTTCTTACCTTGCCAAACAAAAAACTTTAGGATGATCCTTTTGAATAGAGGTGGCCCAAGCAGGAAAATGTGTTTTGCTACACCACACCTAGGACCAAAGACCAAAATGATGTACCCTGTCCAAAGGAAAGGCACTGCCTCTACTATACTAACCTCACACATTAATAAAGAAATCCAGCTGAATAATCTCATCGTGAAACAGGATTAAGATCAATGTGTTTTAGGCTCAAGGGCTGTCATTAACAGTTAATCCTATTTCCCCAGCCGTCTATTGCAATGTATTTATGAAAAGTCGATTTTATCAGTTAATTAGCCGGTCCTTAGGAAATTACTTGTACTTCCTCCAGTTGTTCCATTCTTTTTGAAACACAGATCTTAAAAGAACACTTCAAGGGGAAAATGGGGTCATCTGGATCTTAAAACAATTCTCTAGGCTATATTTGGTATAGAGGCCATGATTTTGAAATAAGATTTTTATCATGCTCTCTACTCAGCATAAAATATCTTATTCAAGATGCTAACAGGTATATATTTACAATATCATAACTGAAATAAATAAGTGAGATTAAAAATCAGACCCGAAATGTCTATTAAAAAAACTGCTATTTATATATACTAAAATCCAGTAATACACTCTTTAAGTACCCAAAGAGTTCAGAAAAATGAATGGAACACATCGCCTTACCCCCACTTTGAAACATTCTTGAGTTCCAATCTTATCCAAGGCATAGTTAGTTCTATGAAAATGTGTAGGAAAGATGTACACACATCTATGCACTGACCCAGATTCCCTGGTTTAGTAGCTCTATGTGTTAAGGTACACATTTAGCTACATACACACTTACGTAGATATCCACACATGCACAAACACTTCTTCATATGTAGGACATATGTACACAGTTTTATCTGTATACACACTAAAGGTGTCTTCTAGGAAACATGGCAGTTTTTTTTGTTTTTGTTTTTTAGAGATAGGGTCTTGCTCTGGTACCTAGGCTGGGGTACAGTGGTGTGATCACTGCTTGCTGCAACTGTAACCTTGAATTCCTAGGCTCAAGTGATCCTCCCAACTTGGCCTCCCAAAGCACTGAGGTTACAGGTGTGAGCCTAAATGTCAGTTTTTAAATAATTTTTTTCTTTTATAATTGTTCTCTCTCTTCCAAATCCTAGACAGAAAAACTCAAAGCATCAAGGTATTGAGTAACTTTCTCAGGATCATAGAAGGAAGAGAAGTGACTGCTGAATTGGACAGTCAGAGGTCTACCTGATGCTTTCCTGAACGCCATCTCTAGATATCTGAAATAATGGAGAGCCCTGAATACACTTGAACATGCCACTACTCCCTGGCTCTGCAGCTTTGTGAGAGCTTCTTTAAGAATATTTATCTTTTTCTTACGTCACCTAACCCTTCCCATTTGCCCCCACTACTGGTCAGTCTCTCCAGCTATTTGGAAATAGCTGTGAAAAGAGGGGGCTGGGCAAGACTGTCTCTACAAGGGACATCCAACTCAAGCAATCTGAGATCTTCAGGGTTACTTCTTAGGACCAAAGGATAATGAGGTACACTGGTAGAATCCCTATGATCTATAGATTTCTATTCTAATCCCTTGAATTTGACCTTTAGGAGTTTCCATGCTTTACTGATATCTATATGTGTGAGGTAGAGGTGAAATCTGTACAGCTAGAAGTAAGCTGGGCATTTCTATAAGATATAAAAGCAATGGTTTCTTTCACTCAAATCAGACTTAAGGGTATCCCTATGGGCAGGAAACCCAATTCTGAGAAACTTACAAAATATAATTTCTTTAGAAGTTGAACTTTTAGTGTTTAGAGAAAAAAAAAAAGGCCATAATCTTTAAAACTGACATTCCAAAATAAAAATATTACCTACATTTCTATTCTCTTTCTTTTATGTTTACAATAAATTTATACATATACAATGGAAAATTTTCAAATCACTATTAATAGGAAAGTCTATTACCGGTGGCCACCAGTAAGAATATTTGTTACAGGCCGGGCACAGTGGCTCACACCTGTAATTCCAGCACTCTGGGAGGCTGAGGTGGGCGGATCACCGGAGGTCAGGAGTTCAAGACCAGCCTGGAAATCATGGTGAAACCCCGTCTCTACTAAAAATACAAAAATTAGCCAGGTGTGGTGGTAGGTGCCTGTAATCCTAGCTACTTGGGAGGCTGAGGCAGAAGAAATGATCGAACCCGGGAGGTGGACATCCCAGTGAGTGAGCTGAGATTGCGCCATTGTACTCCAGCCTGGGTGACAAGAGCAAAACTCTCTCAAAAAAAAAAAAAAAAAAAAAAGGTTTGCTTTCCCCTGGCAAATCTAAGGTTGGCTAATATTCATTGGTTAAGTGAGTCAAACCAACTCATAAGGTTTCATTAAATTTGAATGAGTTTTTTCCCTCCCCTGAAAAAAATCATGGGCTCTTCCAGAAAATGACTGGAGTGAAGCTGGTCCTGAACTCGAGGCTGTGGAAAGCGCTCATGGAAAAGTAAGTGCATGCAGCCGGCTGTGGGCTCTGCCAGCTCCTCCTCATGCTTCTGGCTGTCAGTCTGAACTACAGGAAAACATAATAGCAAGAATGAATGGCTCAAATATGCACCACCCACATTTGTGTTCTTGCCTTGCTTCTTAGGCAAGTTATTTTACTTGAATCTATCCCTTCTTGAAGCTCTACCTCAAGAAATAAAGTCAGAGGGAAAAAATCATTAGAAGACCTTTTCTAGGCTAGTCAACCATCTTTTATATCCTTATAAGATAGAAAGGCTCAACCTTAGGCAGTTAAAACAAAAAGTAAGCAAAGTAAAAAAAAAATCATACTTGGTAAGCAGAAACATCTCCCAAATTACCTCCATTTAAGGTACAGAATTTTAAAGAACTTAGAACATTCTATTTGCTGAGCAGAAATTATTTCTAAAGAGCCAAAACACATTTATTGATTTCTTCACTTTAGCCTATTCCCACAGATAAAAATCTCTCCAAATATAAATCCTGCTTGCTGACAAAGAACATACCCTTGCTTCAGCACATGCAATCAATCTGAATGCAGCCATCTCATCTCCCTTTTAACTCTTTTGGGTTACAGAGAAACAAACAAAAGTGTCATAAAAGCATTTCAAAGAACCTCTGCCAAGAAAGCCACCTCCCAAACAGACTGCAGTTTATGCTGCTTTGAGCAAGAACTGGAAAGGCTGGGCCAAATTGTCAACACAGAACAAAGTTGGATTACAAACCCTGTCTTTCATCTTGCAAACACACACACACACACATACACACACACAAAATTTGGGTTATCTTTATTTAGTCTTTCAGTGGCAGGCTTCCCCATCACTTGAAAGCAATCAAAGGGCAATAATTAACATGCATTTACTCTCCTATAGAACACATCCACAGCAAGCTGTGACAAAGCTAAGGTAACCATGCATGTGTGTGTTACAGTTTATTCCCTTTTACAGTTTCATGGCATTGTGCCTTGGACATGAGGCCTATCATTAAGGAATGTTTAGCTGCTACCTCTGTTCTTACATTTAAAAGATTTGGAATACCCAGCTTTTTACTTGGAGACAGACCTAAGATACTGTCTCTCCAGTGGCATTTTTACACACATACACCCACCTACCCAGAGATAAAACAAAGCTGGGAAGAATCTGTTGGTCCAAAATGAGAAATTGAGTCCTTGCATGGCTCAGGTGCTTGCTATTATAAACTATGACTAAGAGACATGAATTTCTCTATGATGCAACTCTCAAGAGAGGCAGCATTTTCTCCAGGCCTCTCTTAAACCTGCTCATTCGCCAGTGACTAATGCTCTCTAGAGCAGCCCTGTGCTGCTCAAATTTCATCAGCCAGCTTTGTCCTTGATAACTCCGCCTAGACCATAAAAGCTCCCAAACCTGTTGAGGACAGCCCCAAATGATCAGTGCAAAGTAACCATGCCCCTGCCAGTGCTGAAAACCATCTTTTGAGCTTCCCACTGCATTTTATCTCTAGTAATGAGCGCTTAGTGGCCATTTTAAGGAAAAGTTTCTCTTCTCTGAACAGAAAAGCCACAGCAACTACATGAAAAGTAAGAGTAAATCAGGCCACTCTGTGACCACCCCTTGTCAGCTTAGGAGTAGAGACAAAATTGACAACTGTTGGATGAAGCCAAAGTTAACTGGAGTTTTCCATTAACTATTTTCTGCACCTTTAAGAAAAAGAGAAATATCAGGTTCATGATTCACATCAAGGACTTAATTTATAAAACAAACCCCCCAAAAAATGTGTGATTAATAGATGCTTGGCCCAACACCATATATATTATGTCAGTTAATTTATAATTTTGAGCTTAAAACTTTGCAATATTCTTTTTTTTTTTTTTTTTTGAGATGGAGCCTTGCTCTGTTGCCCAGGTTGGAGTGCAGTGACGCGATCTCAGCTCACTGCAACCTCTGCCTTCTGGATTTAAGTGATTCTCCTGCCTCAGCCTCCTAAGTAGCTTGGATTATAGGTGCCCGCCACCAAGCCTGGCTAATTTTTGTATTTTTAGTAGAGATGGGGTTTCCCCATGTTGGCCAGGCTGGTCTTGAATGCCTGACCTCAAGTGATCCGCCCTCCTCGGCCTCCCAAAGTCCTGGGATTACAGGCATGAGCCACTGCGCCCAGTCAGCTTTACAATATTCTTAAGGAAAAAGAAATTTAGGATAAAATTATGTTCAGTAAGTCTTACCTGCAATACAGTAGAAACACTTTGGAAATAATTTTAATAAGAAATAAAAGTTTTCAGGGTTAATTCTGAATTATTAGAAGAAACTAAATGCATACTACTGTCTAAATCTGGCCATAGCTGAAAAAAGCATATTCTAGACATGGATGATCCAAGACCAAACAATTTCAGAACAAATGTGCCATCACCAGAAAGGTACTTACAGTTATCAGACTGAAAATCTGGGACAAACTGTTCATCATCAGGAACTTGTGCTGGAAAATAGATTTTTATTTTAGACCTTTAAGTTTTATTAAAAAGCACAGTAAAATGTTTTATATGGAAAATAGGACATCCATGAAACTTGCCTTCAGCTAACCAAGCCTCTTGAAGTTGACTGAGATCCTGAAACAGCTCTGAAATTGAAAACAGAAGACCCCAGAATGAGGATATTTCTTCTGCTAGGGAGAAGACAGGGAAGAATCTACATGCTACTGTCACTGGGAGCAGGGAAGCCACGACATAGGCAGGGAAAGCTTTACTACCTTCAGAATCGTGAGCCAGATCTGTGTCCAAAAACTTCCTCTTTCTGTCAATCACAGGCCGCCCTCTACATTCCTCAGATCGAGATTTCTGAAAGAGGCCAAGAGAAAGTGAAGGCTCAAGTGTAGTAAAGAGGTCCAAAGGGGGTCGACTCACTAAACCAACAGGGGGAAGAGTCATATTGGAGAGGGAGGACAAAACAAACCAAAAGCCACATAAACTTACCCCTGGGACCATAAAAGGGACTTGCTGATCATAAAACCCATCCATGGTGCTTTCAGCGTCTCTAATACCACTTTGAGAGGTTTCAGCATTGAGTAATTTCTGGGGGAAAAGGGATCCTCCTGTAATATGAATTTGGGAGATTTTAACTAAGAGGGGGGAAAAGAAACTAAGGGGGGGGAACAATTTTAGATTGCCTTTTTTTTAGGGCCTGTGCAAAATTATTACCCTTCTGCGAAGTACTTAAAACTTACTCAAGGTGCAAGCTTTACAGACCAAAGACGGGCTTGATTAATGGTATCAGAGGTACATGATGTACTTCGTGCCAAATCCATTTACCCAGTCATCATTTTTTCTGTTTTTTTAAATCATTAAAATTACAGATTTGCTACTGTCTGTCCTCTACCAAAACAAAACAAACCAAAAGCCCTTATTTTCATTATAAAACGGTGATTTCAAGATTCTCTCATATACTCCAGGGCATTTGTAGTAGAGTTTTTAAAAAAGAGATAATTTAATTTTTAACAGTACAGTGTCAGGAAGCAGAGAAATTGGGTTTAAGTATTCCAAATTATTGGCAATTAAACACCTGACATACATGGTGTTTCTAAAAGCATTTTGTAGGTCAGTGTTAAAACACTATATATAGTTCCTAGAATAAATTGATCAGAGGTATATTTATCTTTACACACAACTCTTTATTTAAAAGAGGTCTAAACAGATATAGCAATCTGTAATGTCACAAATATCTCCCTGGTTACTTCCAGAGATATTTGTGACATCTCCAACTTCTAAAAGAATAAAATGCCTATGAAAAGTAATGGATTAAAAAAACTAATTCCATTGCATGTGGTACAATGCATCTCTACCAAAGGTCTTTTAAAACTTAGGCTGTTTCTTACAGTGGAGTCATTTTTTCTAGACATACCCCCCCAACCCACCCCCAAATGAAACTCATTTCAGGACCGGTTAAGTGTTAAGTCTGGGGAAAAAGGGGTGGGGGGGTGGGGGTTAGAAGGGAGAAAACTTCTAACGTGAGTGGAATAAAGTAACAATTTTAGGAAGGTACCATCTTCCTAAACACTTTTATTCTCCAAATAAAAACATCGCTAAGTCAACAAAAGGTGGAAAAACATTAATTTCACTCACTCCAGCTCTGAGCAATTCAAAATGCTTAAAGGCTAATTTCTTTTGTTTAACATATACACAAATTTTAAACAGGAAACTTTTCCCCGGTAAGCAATTCCATCCAATTTGTTTTTCACACTATGTGTAACATATCAAATTTTTCATAAGTGAGCAGGATACAAGGAAACCCTTCACAGCCAGCCTCCTCCTCAGCACTTTGGCCCAAGGAATCAGATTATTTTCAAAGTCAAAGGAAAGAGAGGAGCAAAATAGCACACAGTTCGTAACTTCCTAGAAAAACACTCGCGCCAGCCTGCCTGCGTGCCCCGTCCAAACAGCACAAGAAACGTTCAGAATAATACCTCTCTCAAATGCCACCAAACCGTATACACAATTTGAGAAACCTCAGCAGTGAGTTGAGGGGGCATGAAAGAGTGTGCTCTGTCGCTTATGAAAATCTGTCAGATTAAATCGTGGCCTTAGACATTTTGTGAATGTTTGTTAGGGGGAAGGGGACAACCAGTAGAAGACGGGAGGGGGAGATATTTTTCAGTCTCATGATGAAATACTTCACCCGGAAGAGCAAAAAAAATTCGAAAAAAATTAAAAGAAATAAACTGCCATAAACGAACCGAAAAGAGACATTCCAAGGTTAGAAAAATTTTATTCCAAGTATAATTTTTTAAAAAGCCTGAAGGAAAGGCTCGAGTTCATCCAGGAGTTTAAACCACTTCCTTTGCCCCCCCCCCCCCCCCCCCCCCCCCGGGTGCCCCCAGGAAAACTTTAGCACAGCGCAGCGGCGCGATCCAGGCCCCTCCCCTGTGGCGCGCAGCGGGCCCGCTTTTATGAATGGGAAAGCGAGCTGCGGCCGCCACATCAGGTAGAGGCTGTAACTGGATCTCTCGCGCTGGGCCCCATTCACAAAATAAGACACACTTCCACCCAATTCCCAGCCTTCCCCATTCATGAAAACTCCTTCAGCTGCGCCCCCGCCCCCACTTCCAACGCACGCCCAGCCTCCGACGCAGGCCCCTCACCCCAGCGTTTTAGGAAGAAAGCTCAATGCTTCATTCACAAAAAGGGAAGAAAAAAAAAAAAAAAGCCGCAGGGAGCAGCGAGCCAACGAAAGAAACCCGCTTCATTCATAAAGTCACCCACATTCATAAAAACGAGGTGCTGCGGCCGGCGCTACCAACCGCTTTCAATCCCTCCCACCCCCAACATCTCTCTTTGGCACCCCCTCCTCGACCAGGAGTTCAGTTCCCCGCCCCGAGTTTTCTCCACCTTCTGAAAATGCGGCCAGAACCCTAATCCACCGCGAGGCTCCAGCATCTTTCGATGCTGCCCCCTCCACAACCGTGTTATCCCCACCATCCCCAGGCCGCTGTTCCGGTGCGCCCCGATTTTTCTCGAGTCGCAGCACAGCCCGACGCCCTCAGCCTGCTAGGTGGGAGCAGGGCGACTGCATGTCCACTTTCCACTACCTGAAACTTGCAAGGCCTGCGTAAGTTCCTGATCGACCCCCGCCCCCGCAGGCTGCACTTGCCTGTGTCATTTACCCCCTCCCGGTGCTCTGGGGGGCAGCGCCTCTCAGACATTCCCCTCAAACTGCTTCCCGCCCCCTCCTCCCAACTGCGGAGCTCCGCCAAGCGTCTCTTCTCGCGAGCCTCCAAGTCCCCTCGGGGCTCTCGAATCTCCAGAGACTGTGAAAGCCTCGCAACTCCGCGATTCCCCATCCACTCGGGAGCCCCCGCACTCGCGCTCCTGCGCGCCTCCCCCACGGCGTGTGGAAAGCAGCTCTCCCCGCGCTCCGGAACCGTTAGCCGCACCCGCCGGGCGCCTCCCAGGAACCAAACTGGACCGAGCCGCGGGGGGAGGGGGCGGTCAACCCGGGGGGGGTCACCCCAGGTACTGCACCCCGACTTTGAAGATTCTGAATCAACCCGTGAACTCTAGCCAGCTGGGCCTGTCGGACCCGTGGCCGGACGCCCCTTCCGATCTCCCTCCTGCCCCCGCAAAGCCCCCTCACCTGAGGCGGCCGCTCTCCTCCCCTCGCAGCGGCCCCGGCGGCGCAGGCGCGCTCACGCACGCGCGCACCGGGCCTGGGCGCCTGGGCAAAAGGCTGGGCCGAACCGCTCCGAAGACGGTGAACCGCTCCGCGCACCAGCGGCTGGACTCTGCGCCGCAGCTGCCAACCAGGCTGGAGCGCTGGCCCGGCCCCCCGCGGCCCGCTGCTCCGCCCGCCGCCATTGGCCCGCGGCCCTAGCCCAGCCTTGTTCCCATTGGCCCGAGGCCGTTCCCGCGGCTGTCCATCACCTCTTGTTTACCCTGTCTGCGGGCAAATCCAACCAAGCCGCCCCATTAACTCCGGCCCCCATTGGCCAACGATGCATCTCTCTCCACCCCCTCAGGGGTCTGTTTTACATAATTTATGCACCGGGGGCCATTGGCCAATCAGCACAGGCTTGTTTATATAATGAATGTAAGGACGTTTTTCATTCATAAAAAACGCGACCTGAGGGGGAAGCTTAGCTGAGTCAGTGAAGCACTTAAAGGGGCCGAGGCCGGGAGGAGCCGCCGTTACTTCCCTTCTCGCCGCTCTGCCGACTTTTCACCGAGGCACGACTCTTCCCCCTTACCCACTCACCCCCACTTCTCCATCCAGCAAAGCCCCGACCAGAATTGGGTCGCTTGGCGCCAGACGTTCGCAGCTGCAGCACCAAGCAAAGTTATCATTTTAGAATTCAGGGGAGAGGAATTCGTCATTCCACACAGAGAAACTCGCTGACCGACCTGGGCGTTTAGCCCACAGAAACACAGAAAACGGAAACGGAGCCCTCTAATCTTAGTTACCTTTAAGAGAGGCCTTAATTTCTTTTAACCAGGTTTCCAGTGGGAAGAATAAGCAGCATCTCCTTTTAAAATCTCAGCTCCCAAACAGATTTTAGTTACTATTTTGTACTGGCAAGGCCTAAGGCCCAACCAAATCCCGTTTTCTCTTTAATTGCGGCTCGTAACCTCCGCCAGAGTGGGTTCTGTAGTCGAGGTGAGACAGGGTTCGGGCTCTAAGAAATCCTCTCCGGGGACAGCAGCAGCCAGTCCACCGACCTGGAAACCTAAATCCCTCCGAAACGGGCATGCAGAGTTAGACTTTTTGCTTCCCTCCCCGGGCTGCTTGTTTTCCATTTAAGTATTGAATGCAAGATGGTGTATTTGCGAATTAGATCCCGTGCAGCTGGAACGACGAGAAGCGGCTCTGCTTGCCAAACGATAGGGCACTAACTGCAATTGCTGAGATTCTTAACAGGGTGTTCCAGGAAACAAATAAACAAACAACCCTCTCCCCTCTCCGCCCCCTTACCCCCTCCTGTAAAGGCCGCCGGGCGGCTCTATCTTCTCCCCGGGGATGCTGGGGCCTGTGACGGAGCTCTGTTCTCGTCCTGCTGGAGTGCCCTGCCATTCACGCCGCATGCCATCGGTGGGGAGGAAAGATGCTAAGTGATAAAGAGAGCCCCTAGCAATGGGGGTCCCAGGGTGGCCAACTCTGGGGCCACCCCCACATTTAAGTCAAAGGTTGCCTACCTTCTTTCTTATCTCCACTTGTGTCTCTTAAACAGAGTGGACACTTGGTCTGTCGTTTATAGTCTTTGAAATGTTGGCGTGCACCTAAGCAACCTGCAGCACAGGTGTTGAGTCCTGGGCTCAGCACTGACCAGGCACGCTGGAGCTGTTGACTTGGAAAGACTGAAATGGGCAGGAGTTGATGGATGGAAAGTGCTCTAAACATGTAACTAGCGGTTCCTTGAGATCTAGTTTCCTGGTAGAACATTTTGCTTCTGACTCCAGTTTTCCCTCAGTGCCCTTTTTCTTTCTCCAGGTGGTACCGTTTCTGTTTGGTGGCTGGAGATTTTACACTATTACAGTTGTGCTCCGAGCTTATTGCTGACGTTCCTGAGAGCTCTATCTCCCTAGCTAGATGAAGGGCTCAGGTAAGCTCCCAGATCCTCCTCCTCCCCAACTTTGTCTACCCCCACTCCCACTCCTCCCCTATCCCATCCCATGACATCCTGCTCTCTAAACTCATTTTTCCAAAGGGGCTTTCTTACTCCTCTTCCCTTAAGTCTCTCAGGCCCCAGCCCTCCGGAAGGCTTACAGCCCACAGAGCCACATATCCTCACCATCTAAACCGTAACACATCAATCACACTTTATAACTTTGGCTACAGGAAAACAGTGCAGCATGCTTCACAGCAGCTTCCTCACAGGGTTGGACCTGATGCCTGGAGTTTGGCTCTTGTGACCTTTGCCTCAAGCCAAGTCTCTCCATTCCACCTTGGAAAGAGAAGTGGGATAGTTCTGGGTTGAGTAGTAACAAATAGTGGCTCAGTTAGGGCAGGGGAGGATTGGGTGATAGATTTTCTTCAAAAAAGCTTGTCTTGATCATGTGTAGGGATTTACACCAGAATAGAGTAATTGCCAATTAATTATTTAGATTATTTAGTCATCCAGTAAACATTTATCTGGTACCAAATACTCAGCCAGACCTCGTGCCAGGCAAAAAAGTTGCAGAGATGAATAAGATCCAGTCTTTGCCTTGGAGGAGCCCACAGTCTACTGTGTATCTTCAGTATCTGAAGTTTACTCAGCACTTTATATATGACTTGTTCATGTTATATACAATTCTTCACAGATTATCTCATTTAATTCTCATAATAATAGTACCAAAGTGGTCGGGTCAGACTATTAATATCTCCATTCTATAATATATAGTTGAGAAACTAAGGCTGAGAGAGATTAAGTAGTTTGCTAGTGGTCACAGTGCTTGAAAGTCAGTTGCTGAACTTGGATAGGAAACAAGGTGGTCACATTCCAGAGCCCATATATGGGAGACCTACCATGTGCCTCTCTTCAGCGACCACCAGGAAACATCATTTCAACCTAGAGTGGTAAAAGACAGAGCTGGTCAAAGTGAAAGCAGGCAGATTTTAGCTCCGAATAGGGTTAGGAAGGACTCTGGGATGTTTGGAGTGGTCCAACAAAGGAAGACTGTATCTGGCCATGAGTCTCCCATCACAGGAAGCATTTATGCAGAAAGATTTAGGGATAGGGTAGAGGGACTAACGCATTTTCCAGGATAGAAGAACTCCGAGGATTGTTGCATCTCTCAGAGTCTCTGATTCTGGGAATCTGGAGCTTTGTGCTGGACAAGGGGTACAACTCTTGGCACAGCCATCTTGGCCGAAGCATTAAAAGTCAGAGTACAACCTGTGATGACCTGAGCCAGCTCCTGGGCCCAGGGTGGGTTCCTCATTGTTAAATATTTACTGATATCTTCTCTCCACTCTTCTTCCTTCTTCTCTTTGCTTCTCTTTATGATTTACCCCCCCCGGCTCCTCTTCTTCTCTTGTTATCTTTGCCTTTATAAGAGTTAAGGGTTTAGAAGTTCTTTGTCTATTACATTGAGTCTTCCCTCCTAGGAACATTGCTTACATGGGAGGTTTTGTTGAACAAGCGTGTGTTCTCATTATCATTCCCTCTCCTCCAGGAGAGAAACAGGATTGGAAAAGAAAACAAAAAGAGAGACCAGTCCTCTGGAACATTCATCTAATGTCAATCTAGCCTTTGTCCTCTGGCAGTAGCAAAACTCAATCACAGCTTGATAATCAGACCCTTGTTCTTTAAACTCAATTTGCAATGTGTCTAGAGGGAAACAGTGTAGAAGAATAGAAAAGAAAGACCTTGCCCCAAGCCTGAGAACCGTTACCCTTTAGAGGACTGCTTTTAGAATTTTCCCCTAAAATGCCAAAAACAAGTTACCGTATAAGGCAGGCAACCCTGTCTTGAGCTGATCACCAAAATGATGGTAGGAAATATGGAAGCATCATGATCTTGGTCTCTCATACTGGGAAAATGCCTCCTCTTTCTCTGTTAGAAATGCTGGGGTGAGTGTAGGCCTGCCTAGAGGTTTGTATTTTGTAAAAATACAAAAATTGTCCAGGTGTCGTGGTGCATGTCTGGAATCCCAGCTACTCGGGAGACTGAGGCAGAAGAATCGCTTGAACTTGGGAGATGGAAGTTGCAGTGAGCTAAGATCATGCCACTGCACTCCAGCCTGGGAGACAGAGTGAGATTTCGTTTCAAAAAAAAAAAAAAGGTACTGAAATGTGTTTATTTAAGGGAGACATAAAGAATCCTATCTTCCCTTCTAAAATTCAGAAATAAAGGCCCTAGAAACTTAAGGGGGAAAAGAACATCTGTTAGCTTCAATGTCTCTTTAAAAAATAGGGCCATATTGTCTTCAGGGTTCCTTCTAGCTGGGGAATAGTAATAGCTGACATTTACTGAGTACTTAATATGAGCCAGACACTTTGCTAAACACTCCACATGCCTTGGCACAGTTAGTCCCAACAACAGCCCTCTGAGGGAGGTACTATTATCATCACCTCCACTTTTCATAGATGAGAAAGTTTAGGTAGAGAAAGGTTCAATCAATTGTTCCAGGCCACATAGCTAGCACACAGTGAAAAAGGGAGTGTGCCCAAGCAGTAGAGCCCGCTCCCCTAGGGCCTGCCCAGTAGCCACTCTGCTGCCCTGCGGAAGCTGTGTGTGCTTAATGACAGCAGCCAGCACTGCAAGAACACTTCCCTGTGCCAGGCTCTGTTTAGGGGCTTTGCTTATATTAACCCACTTGGTCATCCTAATAACCCTGTGATGCAGATATCATTATTCTCCTCATTTTATAGATGAAAGTGAGGCACAGAGAGGTTAGGTAACTTGCCCAAGGTCACACAGCTAGTAAGAGTTGGAGTTAGGCACTGAATGTAGATCTTGAACAGAGTCCTTGCTCTTATTCGCTCTGCTCTGTTGCCTTAGTTCCTGCAATCTCTCCCTTTGTTGTCTTGCCCCTCACCTTGCCCTCAGGGCTTTGGCTGCTTGCTTGCCACTCCAATGAGAGCTGCTGTGCTTCCTTAGGAACCTGCTTCAGCAACTCCAGCCAGACTTCTGAATTATTGTCCTGGGCTGGCAAGGATTTGTCTTCATGAAAGCCACTTTAGAAAGAGAATGGAAATGATGTTTACTGAGCATCTCCAATATGCCAGGCTCTGTGCTAGACACTTTACATACTACAGTGTTTCATTTAATATGCCCAATCTCTTTTAGAGGTGGTAATAATACCCAGTTTGCTGATATGAAAACTAGTTTCAAAGTGAGAGGTTTAAAACCATGTCTGAGTTTTCTCAGTTAGAAAGGAGCAAGTCAGGTCTCTGACAGAATACATGTTCTTGACCCTCAGATCCAGCCAGCCTGGGGGACCTTATTCCTCTCCTGGCTCTTGACTGAGCTTGAAGACATCCTTTCTCCTGTCTCCTTCTGACTTTCAATTCTTACGAAACAGCCACTATCAAGAAAACCTGGAAGAGCATGTCCTATTTAGATTTCTGATGGCTGACAGGTTTATTTCTTAAGCCCACAGCTTTAAAAAGATACAACCGGCCGTGCATGGTGGCTCACACCTGTAATCCCAGCACTTTGGGAGGCTGAGGCAGGCCGATCACTTGAGGTCAGGAGTTCGAGACCAGCCTGGTCAACATGGTGAAACCCCATCTCTACTAAAAACACAAAAATTGGCCAGGCATGATGGCGTGCGCCTGTAATCCCAGCTACTTGGGAGGCTGAGGCAGGAGAATCACTTGAACTGAGGCGGAGGTTGCAGTGAGCCAAGATCATGCCACTGCACTCCAGCCTGGGAGATAGAGCGAGACTCCACCTCAAAAAAGAAAGAAAGAAAGAGAGAGAGAGAGAGAGAGGGAGGGAGGGAGGGAAGGAGGGAGGGAGGGAGAGAAAGAGGTGGAAATCTTAGGAAACTTCCCATGGCTTCTCCTTGACTTCAAAACTGAGTCCAGCTCTGCAGCAGAATCTTTGCAGCACCCATGGGACCCTGCAATCCCTCCCAGGCCTCCTGAGTCCTTTGGTCTCGCCATGCAGGGAAGAGCTCCTAGAGCCAGTCACATGCCTGCATCCTTCCGTACCTCTGAGAAATTTGAAGGACTGCCTGTCCCCCATGAAAGAGCCTCGGGCTACTGGACTTTTGGTGGATCCTGTGTTGGATCTTCCGAGTTTTCCTGCTCCCTTTTCAATGTCAGGTTGTTAATCAGAACATCACGATGCATTCAGCACATGCTTCTCTAGCCCCTCACATCTGTTGTAATTTTCTGCCTGTGATCTGCCATGGGCGTGGAAACCAGCAAACCAAGTATGTTTGCAATGGGCATAGAGAAAGAGTCCACAGGTTCTGAGTGGCAGCAAAAGCATCCCCTCCAATGAGGAAGTGGACAAACTCGGATGTGTAGACTTGGCAAAATCTATTTTGACCGCTCAGAGTCCTCTTTTTGCTTCCTTTTATGCCCTTGGTGGTGAGTTTTATGTGACCAGGGGTTAACCCCTTCGGTGCCCTCCTTGGACTTCGGCGCCTACAGCAGGAACAGGCTGACTCAGAACTTGCCTGTCTCAAGCTACGAAAGGCCTTGCTTCAGCGTCTCCCGCAGCTCCACTGGAAGAGACTAAGGGGCTGGCAGGGCTGGAGCGGGGCTTCTTCATGGGCCTGCTTCAACGTGGCAGCTGGAGAGCGGGTGGTAAGGCGGGTGGTTCTTTCAGCTCTTGGCTTGGTCTGTAGACGCCCACCTCTGCTGAGGCTCTGCTGGGCCTGTGGAGTGGGCTGTATTTATTTTGAGTTGGACAAAGGGAAGATCAACCATGGCCAACTGACAACTGAGCCCCCAGAACAAATGTCCCATCAGTGGATTTGATCGCTTGGCTTCAAAGGAGGGTCCAGTCTGCCCTTTTCGCCTGAGGCATCTTCCCACTCATGGCCATGTCAAACCAGATAACCACAGTGAGTGTTTAAACGGAAGTATACATCCTCTTCCCTCCTCTCCCCATCATGTTTCTTGCTAATAGTCTGTCTTGCCTGCCTCTTGGCTCTGGGGCAGGAGGCAGCCTCAATTTAAACCAGACCCATCTGAAAACCTCTTCTCATCCCCGCTCTTCTCCCTTCTCTGCCTTCTCTCCTCTCAAGAGGCCAAACTATATGCCTAAAGATATACAATATGAGAACAACATCCCATCCCAGGACAGCCCTGAAGGCATCCAGGTTCTCTGTCTGTTCCTTCCTGCCCTAAGGCTCTACTTGGGTGCAAGACACTAGCGCTCATGAAATGATCAGGGGGCACAGTTTCACTCCCATCGCCCTGCTGACCTGTATTTATTTCTAGGAGGCTGGAAGATCAGCATCCAGCTCTCAAGAGGGATTATTAGCTTGATGTAAGGGAATGTTCAGCCGTCTCAATTTGGGCCTATTTTGCATGTTTACTTTTTAATTGAAGTATAACATATACAGGAAAATACACAAATTGTAAATATATAACTCTATGAGTTTTCACAAAGTAACCCACCTATGTGCATTCAATACCAATATTAAGAAATAGAACACTCCCGGCTCCCTTCCTCATCCCACCAAAAGCCGCCTTCATAGCCCTTACCGATTGCTAAATCCCTTTCCCCATGAGGACAGCCACCATCCTGGCTTCTGACATCACCACTCAGTTTTGCCTGTTTTTGTACTTTATATACATGGAATCATACAGTGTATAATGTGGTGTCTGGCTTCTTTTCTTCAACATTAGGTTTGGGTTATTCATTCATTTTGTAGTATGTAGTTATATTTCATTCATTCTCATTGCTGTATAGTATTCCATTGTATGAGTATATTACAACTCATTTACCCATTTTACTGTTAGTGAACATTTGGGCAGTTTCCAGTTTTAGCTATTTTTAATGATGCTGCTATGAACATTGTAGTGAGACTCTAGCACATCTTTTGGTAAACATCAACCTAATTTTAGTTGGTTCACTTAAGATGCAGTCACAGGAATTGTTTTAGTCTCTTATTTCTTCGAAAAGTGTCAGAGACTCATGACAGAAATTTCAGCATCACAGAAAGGTGTAGAATGAAAAATCAAAGCCCGTACATAACCTCCTAGCCTGTATCCATTTTCATGCATGATTAACAGTTTCTTGTGTATCATTCTGTTTTTTATTGCCTAAACAACTATATCTATGTGTTACAACCTTTTAAAAATATAAATTAAATTTTATTATACTGTATTTCTGCCCTTAGGTCCCCTCCACCCCACCCCAAACACTATAGAGTCCCAGCAATAAGTGGGTGAGTGTATCTGACCATGGAAAGTGACTTTTCCTTCCATCAGATAAGGCTGGGCAATCACTTTTTATTTATTTATTTTTTTTGAGATGGAGTCTCACACTGTCACCTAGGCTGGGGTGCAATGGCATGATCATGGCTCACTACAACCTCTGTCTCCCAGGTTCAAGTGATTCTCCCATGTCAACCTCCCAAGTAGCTGGGATTACAGATGCCCGCCACCCTGCTAATTTTTCTATCTTTAGTGGAGACAGGGTTTCACCTTGTTGGCCAGGCTGGTCTTGAACTCCTGACCTCAGGTGATCCATCTGCCTTGGCCTCCCAAAGTGCTGGGATTACAGGCATGAGCCACGGGGCCTGGCCTGGGCAATCACCTTTAATGGGTTCTTATTAAGGTAAGACACATAGGAGTTTGCACAGCAGTAAATTTCATTTTCACTTCTAGAAGCATTTGTTGAGTTGCTGGTGTCCTCAGCTTACGACTTGTCTGAGAAAAGGTCACAATCTAGTGGGAGGTGGAAGAAGGGCACAGGAACAAATAGCTATTGTACAATGTTTACAGGTGTCGTAATAGAGCCCTGTAAATGGGTTCTGGGAGTACAAATGAAGGAGCAGTGAGTACTTCCTGTGAGGGTCAAGGAAGGCTTTAGAGAGGGTTGACATTTGGGACAGCCCTTGAATGATTAATTACTCAACTCTGCTTTGCAGAGCAAGTAGTTTTCCAGGCAGAGGGAACAGCACACACAAATATATGGGGGCTTGGCAATAGCTGACGCATCTAGGGACTGTCGATTCCTCATGTGTGTCTAAACTGTAGAATGTTAGCTCGGGGGGAGATATGACTGAGAAAGGGCTAGAATGGGTATTTTAGGGACAGGACATCAAGGGTCTTAGGTAATCATTAAAGGAGTGACAATTCACATTTTGGAATCATTTAATACATCTCTTAGGTACTTAAAAACAATCAACCAGGCTGAGCGTGGTGGCTCACACCTGTAATCCCAGCACTCTAGGAGACCAAGGCGGGTGGATGGCTTGAACCCAGGAGTTCAAGACCAGCCTGGGCAACATGGCGACACCTCATCTCTACAAAAAATTGCAAAAATTAGCCAGGTATGATGGTGCGCGCCTGTAGTCCCAGCTACTTAGGGGGGCTGAGGTGGAAGGATCACTTGATCTAAGGAAGTGGTGGTTGCAGTGAGCTGAGATTGTGCACCACTGCACTCCATCCTGGGCGACAGAGCAAGACCCTGACTCAAAAAACAAACAAACAAATACCGAACAAACCGAACAAAAAACAAAACAAAAAACCAATCAACCAAAAGATAAAAACCTCTTCAAACATCATAGCCTTTGTGATGTCTTCAATTAAAGCACAGATCACATTATTTGTGCATCTGTATTTCCTGTGACACAAATTCCTCTTACAGGGAACCTCTCAGACTCTTGTCTGAATCCTTCAGCCCCAAATACAGCACCTGGCACTTAGGAGGTGGTCACCAAAAGATGAATGAAAATGTGAATGAGCAAATGAGCAAGTGATTTCTACTGCACAGCAAAACGCTGTGCCTGAGAAAGGGGGTGGCTGGGTTACCTTCTCTTTGTGGACGTAAGTTTTACAGGTGCGCAGCTTCTGCCTTGCTCACATGGTGGAAGACGAATGAGGAACTGGTAACCTGGCCTCTGCAATAGCTCAGAGTGTGTGTGGAGGGAAGCACCGCATTTCCTTAGCAGCAGTACCTGGACCCTGGGACACAGAATTTCGTTTTGGTCAGATTAGGAATGGCATGAAGCTCAGTGGGACCCTAGGGTCTCATCTTAGCATTTAGCGACTCAGAAGGAGTTCATACTGCACCCAAATTCCCAAGTCTCCCATTTGCATGTCCTCATTTAAGTCTTGTTCAGAAGGAGGACTTCTACCTCCTCATTGACTCATTCCACCTACGTCCCTTTCCCTCCCTGACAGGTGCCCCTTTATCCACTGGGACTGGGCAATAGTGATCAGGTTGGAAGAACCACTTTCCACTTCTCCTCTGGTCTGGGAAGACTGGGAGGCTTCAGTGTCCCCCCTAAAAAGAGTGTCTCACTCACCCCTGGTGTTCCTGGTCCTCACCATTGTTGCCAGTTTCCTTGTGATACACTCCTTTGCATCTGGAGGGTCTTTAGGCAGCCAAGAAAAATCAACATTCCGAGGCTTTCCTTTCTGCCTGACCATCAAGGAATTTTCTTCATCAAGTAGCATCCTGGTTGGGAGAATTTTGTATGCCTTTGACTTGAACTACCTTTGAAATCTTTCTTCACTCTTCTTGCTCCATAACCTAATTGCTTTGTATATTTATCTGGGTTTCATCTAGATCTTCTCACCTAGGAATGTTCATCTTGAACCTGTGAGCTGACCTTAGGCCTGCTCCAACAGGGTCTGTCTCCGTCACAGGGGAATATACCAGCTAAATATGGACTTCCCCTTCCTCCCTATTAGTTAAACTGCTTTCGATGACAAGATGCAATTTTTCATTACAGGATCCATGTTTTACCTATTCCAACCCACACATGCCTGACTGGAATGCGAGTAGCATTCATTTACAACTATGTGTACACCTTGTAAATGTAAATGGTAACTAGGTAATCCATATGGTAATATGGTAATAGCTCTATAGACTCTCGTTTGGAAGAAGCTCTCTATTTATCCAAAGATCTTCAGTGGCGTAAACCACCTCCCCCTGCTTCCCGGATGTACTGTTTTCTCTCAAAGCTACTAAATTATTCCTGTGCTTCCTTGTAGCAGCTGGGGTATGGTGAAAAGATCATGAACTTGGAACCAAACCCTCATATCCTATCTCACCTCTGTCATCACTGATTAGGGGACTGTGGGTTCAGGCTGTTTTATTTCTCTGCACATCAATCTCCTATCTGAAAAATGGGAATAATAACTCCTGTCTTATAGGGCTGTTTGACTGTTCAATGAGATAATGTATGTGAGGATGTCCAGTGCCAGGTAGATGTGGGCCGTGGAAACTGGTTTCCATCTTGTGAAATGGATGAATTTGAGCAAATAATTTAATCTCTCTGAGCCTCAGTTTTATCATTTGTAAAACAGGGATAATAATGCAAACCCTAAAGTTTCCAAAAGGAATAAATAGAATATTTGAAAATCATCTAGCAGAGTATCTGGAATAGAGTAGAAATGTAATACATTGTGCTGTCTCCCAACTTTTCTGAATGAATCTTGTCGCTAGGAGCTCACCTTTCATGACCACCAGTGACCTTTTCAGTAAGATCCACAATGGTCTTCTCTGGGGTAAATTAAATAGTTCCCACACCTTCCTTCTCAATGTGATATTTCCTCCTTTGTAGATTTCACTTAGTGTTTTCTTCTTTACTACTTTTCTCTGATGTCGAGTGTTTCTGTCTTCCTCGCTGATTTCCAAAGAAATGAAAGGGATTCTAGTGGATCTCAGGACAGAAATGAGAAAGCTTTCTTGGAGGATGGGACCTCGCAGAATGCCCAGGTATTCTTTGGCAGAAAAGAGGTCATGGAGACCATAAGAAGAATGGTATGATGAAGGCATAAATGTGTATGAATCTGATATGTTGGAAGAAGAAGAGTGTGTCTGAGGCAATACTTTGTATAGTCACTGAGATGTCCTGGCTCTCAGCAATCACAATTTTCTTAGTAGAACATTATGACTTTTTTTTTTTCCTAAAAAAAAAAGACTATCAGAAAAGTATGTGGTATATAATTCTATCGTATGAACCAAAACAATTTTATTAGTAGAGAATGGGAATTTATTTTATGTGTACATGTAAGATCACAACCATGAGCACGTGTCTGAAATAAACAAGCTGTTGAAGGACATGTGATGGGCTGCTCCTGAGGCTTTTCCATGATTATTCACACGGGACTTGTTCCTTCGCCTTGCCATCTGTGGGCTCTCACTAGAGATAGGCAGAGCTGTGAGTGCCAAAGGTTTAACAAAAATTGATGGGAAAAACTTAACATTGAGAAAATTGTATCTTTGAGCATAATTTGGACAAGCTTCCACTATTCTATTTTAGTGCAGGAACATTTCTTTCCAACTTCGGAGTGCCATTGAAGTTCAGTCTGCAGGGAGAGCTGGGTTGGGTGCTGGGGGTGGGGTGGGAGTTAGGTGGGATGGGGTGGGGGTGAGGGTAGCCTGGCAGAGGGAGGTGAGTTTGGAGGAAGTTGGGTGGGGGCTGTGTATTGGGGATCTGAGGAATTTGGGTCTGATTCTTCAAGCCATGGTAAGTTGTAGAGTAAAGGAGTGACAAATGGAAGGGGGAAATTTGGGAATGACAAACCTGATGAGGGTAAATGGTGGGTTGAAGCGCATCAGAGCAGAGAGGTGAGAGAAAGAGAGCACAGACCTGGCTGAAGAGATGGGGGATCAGAAAAAGCATTCTTCAGATGCCTTCTTGTCCCGGCTCAGAACACCCCAAAGCTCAGAGGAGCAGGACTGGGTTCAGAAGGAAGAACAGGGAAGGCTGTCTGGGCTATCAACACTCTGAGTGTCTTGGAATCAACCCAGCACGTCCTGCTGCTGCTGCTTTCTGCCTCTGCTAGCTTGGATCCGGTAGGAAGAACAGAGTTTTACATTCCTTCAGTGAGTAATTGACTAAGCTCCACACCAGGTGTGAGTGGGGGGCTGGGGAAGTTCATATTTGCTCCTCCCCTGACTTCTTCTCCACCCTCCCTCCCGCTAGGCACACCAGGGATTTGTTCGTCAGGGCTGATCTTGAATGGTAGAGATAGATTCAAGCCATTTTGAGCCCAGTTCTAGGGTAAACAAGTAACAGAATCCTGTAGGCTGTTACATTTGTTGTTTTAAAAAGACTTGGTACATTATTTGTAAGGGAGTGCTGTGGGAAGTAAAATAGTTCTTTCAACTGGTAGGCATGCCTATCTGTCATGATACTTAAAAAAATTAAACTTATGGCCTAATTCCAATCAGAGAGGTTTCAGATATTTAATAATCTCACTTGTTACAGTTTCTCCAAAAGCATTTGTTTTTGTTAAGTTTTAAAATCAATCTTCTCAATTCACCCAAATTGGGAGTTATAAAGACACTTTAAATTGTAAAATCATTCTATATCCATTGTATACAATTAGGGAAATATAAAAAAAATTAAAAATAAACTAAACATCCATCATTCTAGACATGAATACTGTTAACATTTAAACATATTTCCTCCCTGTCTTTTTTCCTTGCTGTTTTACATAATGGGGATTTTAAAAGATAAAAAGTTTTGTATTTTTTCCCAGTATTATGTCATAGGAGTGGCTCTACGTTATTAAACATTCTTCAGAAACTCAATTTTTAAGATTTGCGTAATATACCTTCTTATAGTTATAATATGATTTGCTTGTTTCCCCAATGTTGAGTATTAGGCTGTTTCCAATTTTTTGAGGTTAAAAAACAACACTACCATGAATATCTTTGTGTGTGTGTGTGTGTGTGTATGTTTTAGTATAGGTATGACAGCAGGAGATCTGGCTACATTCTGTTGCCTATTTTAGATGGGGATGGGACTGCCCCCTTGCCATTATGAATGACAGCTGTCAGCCAAAGGGAGGGCTGCACTAGAGACTGTCAATCCGGCTCCTGGGAGAAGGGATAACACTCAGCACAGGAATGTTGTAAACACATTAGGGAGGTCTTGTGTCCACTTTGAAATGGAGGAACCTAAAATACAATCCATTTCCAGATGAGGTCGGGTTTGTTCAGGGTGGTATGGCCATAGACAGCAATCCATTTTCAAAGGAAACAGACGTTTTCAAAAAGCCTTTTGCATGGACTTGACTAGTATTGTGTGATTTTTAAATTAAATTACACATGTTAAAAAATGGGGGATCTAATGAAGTAGAGAATAGAAGTTACTTTGAATGATAAACTAGTGGGAATAGTATTAGTGAAGTTCCAGGCAGGCTGACTTCCTTGGTGAGTTCACCAGGGTAACAGGAGGAGTGTTGGAGTTAGAAAAGCAGAATTCTGACACTAGCTGGGCCATATTGGGCAAGTTGCTTGGTGTCTCTGAGCCTCAGATTCCCCACTAACAAAATGAGGTGGATAATGACACTAATATTTCTCACCTGCAGTTTGTTGTTAAGAGGATTTAAACACCAAGGAAGGATTAGTAAATGGCAACTAAGGCTGTGCCTAAGGGATGGTTGAGGCTTGTTCTTAACCCAGAATTCAAAACAGGCCTGCCTGACCTCAGGACAGCACAACACAGGAGACTCGCACGTACAGAACATGGATGTAAAGATGGAGTCCTGGGTTATAGTTTCAGAATCCACTGTAGGGATCTTAAACCTTCTCTCTTCAGGCCTTGAATAAATGATTTAATTTGCACACTGGACAGTTCAACACTATTGTTTTTTCTTTTTTTTGCCCCAGCCTGTGAAAAGGGACGGGGTTGGGCTAAGGCAAGGTTGAAACATTGCATTCCTCTGTCAGAAGCTTAAAAACCCTGCAATCAAACCCGAGGCCCTATTCGGAAACCAGTGTATCCGATGACAGCTTATTATGGAAGGTTCTGAACTTCTAAGAATTCCTTAGTAGGAAACAAACAAAATACAAAGATATCCTCCTAATTTTCTGCGACTGGGAATTTTTGTTTTTTCTTCCTCACTTCTCCCATCCATTCGGCATGTTTGTTAAAATGTAGGCACACAGGGTCCACGGTGTGTGATACTTGGGTGGGCAGAAGGCTAGTTCAGCCGGCCAGCAAGGCAGACAAGATGTGGTTCAACACACACATTGCTGGGAGCTGGAACTTCTCCCTCATTAGTTAAACATGGGCATGAAGTAAAGATTTCTGGTGTGTGTGCCTGTGTGTTTTCAAACGGCAGGTTCGGCGCTTCTAAGTACATAGCATGATAGGAAAGCGAAGCCTGTAATTACCTCTCTTGTCTGGGGTCCTGACGGGCCCACAGCAGGTTTGATTTACATATCTTCAAGCGGGAGACTTGTCATCCAGCCTTCATTCGCCCTTCTCTCTGGGCAGGAAAGAGTTCCATGTTTCCCGCTCCACAGAGGACATTTTATTTTTGCAGTTCTTTGAACTGCCCTCAAAGATCTAAGCACCAGGCTGAAGGCAGCTCTGTGTATGTTTGCAACAGATTAGAACATATTCACAATTTATTTGCTCACAGAACAAATATTTCCCTTGGAATGAGACCGAGGCAGTGGAGCAGGACCAGGCAGGACCAGCCACCAAAGACGGCCCCCAGGCCCCACGCTGGGCCTGCTCAGCGCCTGCACAATTGGTTCCACATAATTGCTTCTCTGCACTCACCTCATTTAGGCCCTATAGACACCTATGAGCTGATTAGTTGAGTCATTTATTGATTCAGGAATATTTGTTGAGCCCCAACGATATACCAAACACTATGCTGGTTACAGAAATAAAGAGAGAAACACATTCTGTCCTCAAGGGGCTCCTAATCAAGTAGGGGAGAGAAGCAGTGTCTGTATATTAATAAATCAAATCAAGGTGACAAAGATAAGCTTCAGAACCCAGGAGACGAAGTGTTTGAGGTAGGTCATTATTCTGTCTGTGTGTTGTGGGGTATGTGGGCAAGGGTGAGGTGTGTGGGGTGGTGTGGATATGGTGTGTATGGGCCTCTGTGTGTGTAGGTTATGTGTATGTGGTGTGTATGTGGTGTGGGGAGTATGTTTGAGTATGGGAGTGTGTAGTAACAATGGTAAAACATAATATGAAGTATAGTAAGTAATAGTCATAAGAGTAGTATTTAAATGTATGTCAATGTAAAAGAAATATTAATGTAAAACACAAAGAATGTGTATGCCAAGTAGTATTAAGTAGTATTTAGTATGAGTAATAGAAATTATGTATGTGGTGTTACAGAGAAATATATGTATAGAGTATGTGTGTAGTGACTGGTGGTAGATAATGTGTGTGTAGTAGTGAGTAGTGTTTGTGTAGTGTATGGGAATTATGTGTGTGTTTGAGGTAGAGGAAGAAATGTGTGTGTGAGTGAGTGGTGGTGAATGTGTGTGTGTGTAGTGGTGATGGTGGTGTTTGTGTGGTGTGTGTGGTGTGGGCTGTGTGTGTGTGGTGAGTGGTGGTGTTGGATGTGTGTGGTGAGTGGTGGTGGTGAATGTGTGTGTGTAGTGGTGATGGTATGTGTGTGTGGTGTGTGTGTGTGTGTGTAGTGGTGGTATGTTTGTGTGGTGTGTGTGGTGAGTCGTGGTGTTGAATGTGTGTGGTGTGTGGTGAGTGGTGGTGGTGAATGTGTGTGTGTAGTGGTGATGAGGTATGTTTGTGTGGTGGTGTGTGTGTGTGTGTGTGGTGGTGATGGTATGTTTGTGTGGTGTGTGTGTGTGTGTGTGTGTGGTGAGTCGTGGTGTTGAATGTGTGTGGTGTGGTGAGTGGTGGTGGTGGATGTGTGTGTGTGAGTGGTGATGGTATGTTTGTGTGGTGGGGTGTGTGTGTGTGTGTGGTGGTGATGGTATGTTTGTGTGGTGGTGTGTGTGTGTGTGTGGTGGTGATGGTATGTTTGTGTGGTGGGGTGTGTGTGTGTGGTGGTGATGGTATGTTTGTGTGGTGTGTGTGTGGTAAGTGGTGGTGAATGTGTGTAGTGGTGGTGATGGTATGTTTGTGTGGTGTGGGGTGTGTGTGTGTGGTGAGTGGTGGTGGTGAATGTGTGTGTGTAGTGGTGGTGATGGTATGTTTGTGGGGGGTGTGTGTGTGTGGTGAGTGATGGTGTTGAATGTGTGTAGTGGTGGTGATAGTATGTTTGTGTGGGGGGTGTGTGTGTGGTGAGTGGTGGTGTTGAATGTGTGTAGTGGTGATGGTATGTTTGTGTGCTGGGGGTGTGTGTGTGTGTGAGTGAGTAGTGGTGAGTGGTGTGTAGTGGTGATGGTGGTGTTTGTGTGGTGTGTGGTGTATGTGTGTGGTGGAGGAGAGTGTGTATGGGAGTATGTGTGTAATGAGTGGTGGTGGTGAATGTGTGTGTGTGGTAGTGATGGGGAGGGTGGTGTGTGTGTGTACACATATGCACGATGAGGTCAAGGCAGGAGGCAGGAATGAGGTCCTAGTGACAGCGATGAAGGGGAGGAGTTGTGGTCACAGGGCGTGAGGGGGGACCGCAGGCAGAGGGCTGAGCCTGCGAAGGCATGGAGAGGAATGAGGAACAGGGTATGTGCAGGGGAGGTGGTGGTGGGGAGGTGAAGCTGGGAGGCATTTTTTACTAATTGACCCTTACTTTCTAATCAAGACACTAACAGTTTTGCAGCTGTTCCTTTTCCTAAACCCATGTGAGGATTTTGGGTTAGAATTGCTGTGTTCTTCTCTGTCGGCCAAAGCTCACTAGCTCTGGGGCCTCCATTCTGGGAAGGGCCCTGTAGGTGAATCTCTGAGTGTTTACTGGGCTCCTTCTCTACCTGGGCTGCTGCACCCAGAACAGTTCTTAGAGTTTCCAGCCTCTTGAGCAGAATGGCAAAGATGGGTTCTATTGGACTTGGGGCAGAGGAGGTTTAAATATGACGATCCCTGAGGCAAGTGTTAGAAGAAAGGACAGTGCGGCAGTGCAGGGGATCTCCAGCTCTCTCACAATGCATGGCTGCCCTGGCTAGATCTGCGCTGTGTGGAGCTGTTTAAAGAAGGAACAAGGGGCCAGGCACGGTGGCTCATGCCTGTAATCCCAGCACTTTGGGAGGCCAAGGCGGGAAGGATCACCTGAGGTCAGGAGTTTGAGACCAGCCTGGCCAATGTGGTAAAACCGCGTCTCTACTAAAAATACAAAAAGCAGCTTGGCTTGGTGGCGCATGCCTGTAATCCCAGCTACTTGGGAGGCTGAGGCAGGAGAATCACTTGAACCCGGGAGGCGGAGGTTGCAACGAGCCGAGATTGCGCCATAGCACTCCAGCCTGGGCGATAAGAGTGAGATTCTGTCTCAGAAAAGAAAACAACAACAACAACAAACGAATAAGGAGGCAGATGGCAGGAGCTGGCTTTCTTCCTCAAATTTTGGTTTGCTTTTTATTACTTTCCCCTTACTGGATAGGGTCAAAGCTGCCTCATGATTAAGTTGGCCAGATAAGAATGATTTATTTCCATTTTACTAGACAGGAACTGGAAACCCTTACAGAAAGTCTAAAGTTTGCAAGATACTGGTCATATTGTCTCAGCTCATTTTCGTGGTTACCTGCGAGGTAAATGTTTTCTGGTATCATCCCCATTTTACAAATGGGGAAATTAGGGCTAAGAGAGGTAAAGTCACTGGGACAAAACCACTCAATCTCTTCCGTGAGTTCCTCATCATGGATCGTCTCACTGAAATTTGAACCCAAGTCTGTTTGGCACCAAAGACCATGTTTTTTTCATAATACTTCCTGAAGTTTATGAGGCAGCATGGTTTGGTTAAATGATGGTGGTTTTTTTTGTTTTTGTTTTGTTTTTGTTTTTGTTTTTTTGAGATGGAGTTTTGCTCTTGTTGCCCAGGCTGGTGTGCAGTGGCACCATCTCAGCCCATTGCAACCTCTGCCTCCTGGGTTCAAGCGATTCTCATGCCTCAGCCTCCCAAATAGCTGGGATTACAGGCATGCGCCACCACGCCCAGCTAATTTTGTATTTTTAGTAGACACGGGTTTTCTCCATGTTGATCAGTCTGGTCTCAAACTCCTGACCTCAGGCGGTCCACCCACCTTGGCCTCTCAAAGTGCTGGGATTACAGGCGTGAGCCACCGTGACCGGCTGATGGTGGGTTTTATCATTACATAGGAATGGGTTTAAACCCAAGTTCTCCTCTGTGCTGGTTAGGTACGTGACCTTGCATTCTTTTCTTCCTTGCTCCCTTGTGAAGTGTTAATTGAGGCCTATTATATCCGTGTCAAGCACTCTGCTGGGGTCTAACTTCACAGTCCTTGCCCATCCAGGGCTTCCAGTCAGATGAATAATTCAGACAATGAAATAGGCAAGTACAATGAAGTTTGAGAAGTGCTGTGATGGGAAGCCTCAGGTACTCTCTGTCCAATACAATAGCTGCTAACCACAGCCCAGTGCTATCAGTGTAAAATGCCTGCAGGATTTTGAAGACCTAGTGCAAAAAAATAATGTTAAGCACTTCATTAATAATGTCTTATATTGATTACATGTTGAAATGATTATTTATGGGATATGCTGAGTTTAAAACTACTTTATTCAAATTCAAATTGATTTCACCTGTTCCTTTTTAGGTCTTTGTATGTAGCTATTAGAAAATTTAAACTTAGGCCGGGCATGGTGGCTCATGCGTATAATCTCAGCACTTTGGGAGGCTGAGGCGGGTGGATCATTTGAGGTCTGGAGTTTGAGACCAGCCTGACCAACATGGAGAGACCCCATCTCTACTAAAAATACAAAAAAATTAGCCAGGTGTGGTAGCCCATGCCTGTACTCCCAGATACTCAGGAGGATGAGGCAGGAGAATCGCTTGAACACGGGAGGTGGAGGTTGCAATGAGCCAAGATCACACCACTGCCCTCCAGCCTGGGTGACAGAGTGAGACTCCATCTCAAAAAAAAAAAAAAAAAACAAAATTTAAACTTACATACGTGGCTCACATTGTATTTCTAAGGGACAGCGCTGCTGTGGAAGAATAAAGGCATGCAGATATTTCCTATCTTAATGCAACAATCAAAGAACATTTATCCTGTGACCTGGCCAGGAAGGCACACAAGAGATGCTTAACGAGTAGGAGCTTCTCTCCCTCCACACATGGTTTAAGAGGCTGTTGTTTATTGTGGAACCCTCAGTTCTCTGGTACTTGGAGAAGGTATCAGGTGACATGGCTGCAGAGCTTTAGAGCTTGTTAAGTCCCCTCGATGATTCCTTTGGGTCCTGTATCTTGAGAAGTAGCTGTCGTAACCCATCTCCCCCATGCCCCCCGAAAAACCCATGGCTGACAGTCAGATGAAATAAATGTTGCTTGTTGCCATGACCCCTAGGTATCTGCTTTTCTTTATTTTAGCAAAAGGAAGTCACGTTAAATATTTCAGGAGAGTCTGATTTTCAGTATCTTTATTGGATTGAAAAAGACAAGGCACATTAGGTTAATGATAAGGCCTTATCTGCCCATTAGAGTCATAGAACTGGGAAGGGTCTTGGGAATTGACTAGTCCCACTTCTGACCCTCCTTCTCAGAAAGTGAAGCTCAGAGAGGCTAAGGGGCTTGCCTAGGGTAACAGAGTCAACCAAGGTGCTCAGCGACTGGAACCCGGTCTTTCCATCCCCCGCTTCCACATGCAGCCGTCATTCCGCACTGCCCGTTCTATTCTGAGTTGCTCCCTTTTCTGCTCCTACCTCCCAAAGTCTCCTCCTGTTTGTCCCCACCCTCTTCTGCTGCCTTCTCTCTCTCTCTCTGACCCAGTGTCTTTAATATAACAGGCAACAGAAACAGGTGTCAAAAAGAGATAGGCACCGAGCGTGGTTGCTCATGCCTGTAATCCCAGCACTTTGGGAGGCCGAGGTGGGTGGATCATGAGATCAGGAGATCAAGACCATCTTGGCCATGGTGAAACCTGTCTCTACTAAAAATACAAAAATTAGCTGGGTATGGTGGCACGTGTCTGTAGTTCCAGCTACTTGGGAGGCTAAGGCAAGAGAATAGCTTGAACCAGGGAGTCAGAGGTTGCAGTGAGCCGAAATCGCACCACTGCACTCCAGCCTGGCAATAGAGCAAGACTCTATCTCAAAAAAAAAAAAAAAAAAAAAAAAAAAGACACCAACAAATGAAGCCAGGGAGGTTTTCGGTGGCCTTAACAGTGGTTCAGGGCTGGGTGCGGTGGCTTATGCCTATAATCCCAACACTTTGGGAGGCTGAGGCGGGTGGATCACCTGAGGTCAGGAGTTCGAGACCAGCCTGGCCAACATGGTGAAAACCCGTCTCTACTAAAAATACAAAAAATCAGCTGGGCGTGGTGGCCGGTGCCTGTAATACCAGCTACTAAGGAGGCTGGAGCAGGAGAATTGCCTGAACCCGGAAGGTGGATGTTTCAGTGAGCTGAGAGCATGTCATTGCACTCCAGCCTGGGCAACGAGAGCAAAAGTCTCAATAAATAAATACCTAAATAAATAATCATTGTTCAGGTGAAAAGGCAGCCTGGGTGTGTTTGGAGGAGCATAGATTTGGAATCACAGGCTCAGGGCTTGAGGGCTGGCCATGAGGCCTTGGAAAACCATAGTTTCCTCCTGTTTAATCAACTTCACTGGGTTGTCATGAGGGGCAAATAGGAGCATGTTTCTGAAAAGCTTTTGTCATCTCTGAGACGTCATACGAGTGGTGGTTATTATCATTCACACGATGCTAGGAGATTTTGTTGTGTGACAGCAGGATGAAATAGCAGAGTGATATGGTTGCCAAAGAAAGCTAATGTGGTATTGAGAGTAAGGGACGCGACTCTCCACTTGACCATCCGTTTCTGGGACACTGTGCTGTGTTCAGTTCCGGGAATTGCCTTTTAAAAGGGACTTTGGCAAACTGTTGTTGTTCCAGAGCAAATCGCAAGAATAGCTTAGGGTTTGAGAGTTATGACATATAAGGGATGATTTAAGGATCTGGAGGATGTTTAGTCTGGAGGAAAAAAAATAAAGACTTAGCTAGAATGAGGTAGGTCTTTCCAAATATCTGCAAGTTTCCTACGGAAGAGAGGAAAGATTCATTCTGTGTTGCTAGTGACCAAGCCAGGGCCCAATGATGGGAGTTAATAGGAGGCAGATCTGGGTGCCATTGGAGCCTATCTAAAACTCAGAAAGTTGTTCCCAGATGAACTTCCTGGGAAAGTAGTGAGCTGTCCATAAGTGGAAGTCTTCAAGCAAAGGGGGCTGTTTATGGGGACAGGGTGCTGTGAAGAGAAGTCCTGCTCTGGCTGAGAGGTTGAACCAAGTATTCTCTGTGATCCCTCCAATTCTGAGACCACGATTATCTCCTTCTGCTCTCTCAGATCTTTCTTGCTGATCTGCTTTCCTCACCGTTTTTGATGTCTTTGTTGACTGTCTGCTCCTTCTGAGAATGTTTTAGGGTTTTAGATTCAGAAATATTTCTGTAATCGTTGATAGTCCAGTGTAATGGAAAGTAGGAAGGAGGAACATTTAAGAACAAAGGCAGTGTTGTTACTTTGATGGACACACAGTAACCTGTTAAGTGGGGGTAGAAGCAGAAACATGGTGGTGTGTGTTTGGGAGTCTTGTAAATACTACAGCAAACGAATAGGCATCCCTTATTCTTAGCTATTGTTTAAAATGCAAGCACAACTGCTAAAGGCCTTTGTTCTTGAATGGACCAGCATTCTCCTTGTTTATACAATTCTTTTGTTAGCTGCAGAGATTCAAGAAAATTCTCACTATAAGAATTCTAGATCATAAACTGCTTTGCAGACTCATAATTTAAGTGCTTTGCTGATTTGGTTATATCAAATTCTGTACAGGAGGTGTTTTCATGATTTCTCGACTTCAGAAAAGCCATTTTCTTGAAAATATTTTTTCACGCATAGTTAGTGTTGCAGCTGGGAGAGTAAGAGGCTAGCTGAATCTCTGCAGTTGAGTGGGCAGCTGAGCTATTTCCAGGATTTTGTTCTGCCCCCAAGTAGCAATTATGCATCTGTCTCACAGTGCTCCACCTCAGACATCCCAACCGTCATTTCAGAAACCTCCACCTAGACTCTAAGGCACAAAATAGAACTCAGCAGATCCAGGTGGAAGGAGGAGGGCATGGGTGGGAACATTTTGGTCAGGTTCCCTGAGGAGAGAGTGTTTGCCCAGCCCCGAGAATGACAGCAGAGACATGGAGAAAACTGTGGATCAGGATGTGAGTTCCAATACTTTGGGAGCCTTGTTGGTCCACTGTGGCAGGAAGAGCCTGGAGAGACAACAGTAATGGTTCTTCAAATCCGGGAGACTGGCCAGTTGGGCCAGGCTGGGCAGGGTGGTGGGGTGCTGAAGAGGCAGCAGCAATCTGTAGGAGCTGCAGTGTCTGTGGTCATCCTCTGAGACTGCTGCCCTATTGCAGACCCAGTCTCTGAGGCTGCTGTGTTGAACCCACGTCCTGTTGCCTTAGCTCCACCTCAGTGTGCCCTTGAACCCTGGGCTCAGGACAGCCTCAGCCTGGAGACCAGCAGGTGGATTTGCTCTTGGATCTACATTCTGGACAGAGGGACCAGCCAACTCTGATTGAAGCCCACAGCCTTACTCCCCACTCATTCTTTTTTTTTTTTTTTTTGAGACAGAGTCTTGCTCTGTCGCCCAGGCTAGAGTGCAGTGGCACGATCTTGGCTCACTGCAACCTCCGCCTCCAGGGTTTAAGCGATTCTCTTGCCTCAGCCTCCTGAGCAGCTGGGATTACAGGTGCCCACCACCATGCCTGGCTAATTTTTGTATTTTTAGTAGAGATGGAGTTTCATCATGTTTGCCAGGCTGGTGTCAAACTCCTGACCTCAGGTGATCCACCTGCCTCAGCCTCCCAAAATGCTGGGATTACAGGCACGAGCCACCATGCCTGGCCCCCACTCATTCTTTTATTCCAGACCTGCTTCCTCACCAGTCTATGTCTAGGGGTGGTCTTCTATAAGCTCTGGTTTCTGAGCTTATAGAAGTCTGGGAAAATGGAGTCTGGGAACGGAAGGGACTTCTTACCAAGTCATTTTAAAACCCTGACTTGTCTCTGTCCTTCCAAAGTAGTCCTGCTTTCCCTGAATGGAGTGATGCAATGGTTCTCAAACCTCTGTGGGAATGAGACAGCCCCAGCTTTTAAAATATCAGATGTCAGAGGTCCATTCTCAGAGATCGTGATGAGGGAGATCCGGGTGGGCCCCGGGAATCTGGAACCCAGGTGTTTCTGATGTGAGCAGTCCCTGGGCCATACTTAGAGAAACATTAGAGGAAAGAACATGAATTTTGGGGTCTGAGAGAGACAGAACTGGGTTATTGCGTTATGTGTTGAGCAAGTTAATCACCATTTTTGAGCCTCCTGTTTTCATCATGTATAAAATGCTGACCATGTCTCGGGAGATGTCGGTGTGAAGATGTACATAAAGTGTTTAGCTGGGGCTTTTAAAAAATTTTATTTTACTTTAAGTTCCAGGATACATGTGCAGAAGGTGCAGGCTTGTTACATAGATATACGTGTGCCATGGTGGTTTGCTGCACCCATCAACCCGTCATCTAGGTCTTAAGCCCCACATGCATTAGGTATTTGTCCTAATGGTCTCCCTGTCCTTGCCCCCCACCACTCAACAGGCCCTGATGTGTGATATTCCCCTCCCTGTGTCCACATGTTCTCATTGTTCAACTTGCTGGGGTTTATTAAATAGGGCTTTTGGCTCTCTCTCCCCCTCCTTCAGCACCAGGGAATTGGCAACAGAGAATTTCAACCCCTCCTAGACATGACACATTAGTGGTGCCTTTCTAGCAGTGTGCACCTGTGGAATGGTCACAGAAGTGTCTAGAGGAGCACGCACATCCCCAGTGCCCTGTGCCTGGATAGCCAATCCTGATTTCACAAGCAATGGCATGAAAAGAAATGACCAGGAGGTCAGGGGTCAGCCACCTGCTGTCATTTTTATTTGCAGTAAACCACAGAGTCAGAACATACACAATATACAGTGCATTGCAGAGCAAGTCCACGGCACTCTATGCAGGCAGATGAGCAGGCTCGAGCAGGCGACCATTGTTACAGAGTAACACGTCTAGGGTGGGGGAGGCAGTGGAAGTGGAAGAGCAAGGAAGGAAGGATCTGGATCCTGGTCCTGTGCTTCTAGTTAGCTACTGCCCCAGTCATGGCTGGTAAACGCTGCATTTCTGCACTGCAGTTGAGGTGTGTTGGGACCTTTAGCTTCAACCTGTGCCCAGGGTCATCCCTAAACACTGAGGTTTAGCTGAGTTCCGTAAGTGGAAGCAGTGCTTTTCCACGGTGGGACTGAATTCTCTCCCAGCACACTGGCAATTCGAGAGGGCAAAAGAGGTTTGATACATGGAAGGGAAAATACTTACATTTCAGGGTTCATGTATGTATCTGTGTCAGTGTATGTGTATGGGTGTGTGTAGAGGTGGAGAGTTTACCTAAGCGTTTCTTTGTAGTGTTTCTTTCATGTTGGACGCCTCCCACCCCCAAAATTGGCTGATTTCTGAGCACGATCAATCATTGAGGGAAGGAAAGTAGATTCTTGGCAGAGGGGCTAGGAGTTGCGCTCCTGGGTCAGCAAGGCTTGGAGAAGCCTTGGGCCTAGTGGGAGACCCATGAGGACAAAGACCCTACCTCCTCTCTTATGGCTCTGGCATTTGCCCAAGGTGAAGCAAGATCGCTACAGCAGGAAGGTCTTTAGAGCACCACCTTGTTTGACAGATAGAGAAAAACAGGTCCCAGAAGCCTATAGGATGTGTGTCCAAGACCATGTAAATGAGACAGGACTGAAGCCCACTCCCTGTGCTGCTCTTGTTTTCCCAGGCAGGGTTTCGGGCCTTATCCTAACATGGGATGTGGAATGATTCCCTTCCACAGCAGCCTCTATGGAGCATTTGCCAGACTTCCCCAAGATAGAAGGTTCTTACTTGTTTTCTACAGAGAGAGAAAATCATCCATCAGAAACCCCTTAGCAAGTGGCTTCTTGGAATTATGACTACTTGCTAATAATAACACTTTCTCTGCGATACCCACCGAACTTTGAGGTCAACGGTACAGAGAAGCATAAAAGCATAAAACTTCTTCCCATTCTATGGAAGAGGACAGCTGTGCTGTAAGCTGGGTCAGCAACTTGCTGTGAATCCTCTTCTCTTTAGTTGAGTTGTCTGCCTCTTGCCATCTGAAGGAGGAAGCAAGAAAATGCGGCAGGTTTTGAAATCTGCCTTCTTGTTGAGTGACCTACACACTGGACCACACTGTCTCTATTAAGACTGTAGACTACCTCGGCAGGTTAGCACAGACCAAAAAGGGTAACATCTGGAGCATCAGGCCCTGTCCAGGTGAACACCTGCTTTGCCTCCTATCCAGGGTCCTGGGAGAGTTGCTTTGAAGAAATTTTTTATATGCTGATGGAAGAACCAGTACTGAATGACCGCCATTCGTTATTCAACTATAATCAACAGAGATAGACTTTGTGCTATGCAGGCTGCCAACTCTGCATAAAAGGTTGGACTTGATAACATCTAAGGAAGGGCCTTTCCAAGCTAAGGGGGCTATGATTTTAGAATTCCTTGCTTCTTGGACTTTTCATGTTAATTGAGATAGTTTGCTAGAAACTGTGAGTCCAGTAGGGTTGTGCTTGTTGGTTTTTGCTTATTTGTTCTGTCTTTGCTGATTTTACAGAAGCCCAATCCACCTAACTGCCATAGCCTCTAGCCCATTCTGTGTTCCTGAATCTGTTTTTACATTGAAACTATGATCGTTATGGCCTGGGATGTTCCACTATGTCATTATGGGTTAAACTTCCCAACAGTTCTCCACAAAGGTGCCTTATGTCTGTGATGAGACGCAAGAGGTGAAGAGAAAAAGGAGAGTAGTATTGAACGGAGAGGTTTAAGTTAGACATTGAGGCCATTTTTTTATGGGAGAAGTTGTGAGACGCTGGAGTGCACCCTGACATTGGGCTTGGAGTATGCCCTCTGATCTTTCCTGGGCCTTTTAAGCACAGGTTTGCCTGGAGGTAACAAAGTGGGCAGATGGCCCCTTAAAACCCTTTTCTAATCCTCTGATTTTATGTATGAACATTCTAAAAATAGAACCATGCTGGGATGGGGGAGGGTGCAGAGAGTCAAGAAAAATATCATGAGAATAAAAGAAAAAAGCAGAAGAAGTAGGCTCTGGGTGTGGGTAGAGGTTGAGAAAAGCAGAATGTGATGGGAAAGCAAGATGGAGAAAAAGTAAGAGAACTGCATTGCAACGTATTAAGAGATTAGGGTGCAGTCCCTGACAGATCAATTTTTGACAGAGTCTCTCTCTGTTGCCTGAGGGCTTCTGAGTGCAGTGGCGGCAAGATCTCTGCTCACTGCAAACTCTGCCTTTTGAGCTCAGAATTTATCTCCTGCCTCAGGCTCCTGAGTAGCCAAGATTACAGGCACACATCACCATATTACCAGCTAATTTTGTATTTTAGTAGAGATGGTGACATTATGGCTGTGGCTGGTCTTGAACTCCTGACCTCAGGTAATCCCCTCCTGCCTCAGCCTCCCGTAAACATAGGCTTGCATGAGCCACTGTGCCCAGCCCAAATCGAGCATTCTTTTTTTGAGATGGAGTCTCGCTCTGTCACCCAGGCTAGAGTGCAGTGGCCCGATCTCAGCTCACTGCAAGCTCCACCTCCTGGGTTCACTCCATTCTCCTGCCTCAGCCTATCATAGCTGGGATTACAGGCGTGTGTCACCACACCCAGCTAATTTTTGCATTTTTAGTAGAGATGGGGTTTCACCATGTTGGCCAGGCTGGTCTTGAACACTTGACCTCAGGTGATCCTCTCACCTCAGCCTCCCAAAGTGCTAGGATTACAGGCATGAGCCACTGCACCCAGCCCAGATAGACATTCTTTAAAAACAAAATATTTACTGATGAATCCATTAGTAAGTGTGTGAATCACCCTATCCAGCCCCATTTTACATGTGGGGAAAGTGAGCTGTAATATGACTTGCCTATGTCCCTATTGCCGGTTGGTATCAAGGGAGGCACTGGCGTTGGCCTTGCCGGAGAAGTCCAATGCTGAGTGGAGGAGGCAGAGCACATTTCCCGGGCTGAGGATGTGTGTATAGGAAGTGCCCTCAGGGCGCGGCTTCGAAGCTCAGGAAAGGGAATGAGAATGGGCATAGCTAAGGCCTGCGTCTTCCTTCCCCGGCCCTGCCTCAGAGCCCCAGGCTCGGAGTGACTGAGGCAGCAGAAGGGAGCTGGACACTCCAAAGGGCCTCACGCCTTGCCTTGCCTTTCGTCAGTGGCAGTAGGAGAACCAAATCCTGTCATACAACCGTCCCTTCTCCTCTTGGGAGCCATGCAAAATATCCACTGAATTTGGAAGTTGGGCTCATGAATGGCTTTTCCTTGCTTTTTCTCTTTCCTCGTTTCTCTGAGTTCCTGAGTGCAGTTTCCAGAAGTTTCTTTCCTCCTTTAAGAAAATGGAGTCTGGGAATGGATGGGACTTCTCACCAAGTCAGTCGGAGGCAGGATGGATTTCTTGCAGATGACTTACCTTTGAGACTATCTGACAGATTTCCCTGAATGTCCTTTTATTTCCCCTTTGGGGGAAGGTGGGAACTCTCATTGATGAGGTTGGTGTGAAGGTAATTGCGGTTTTTGCCATTAAAAATATAAACAAAACAGCAATTACTTTTGCTCCAACCTAATATTTTGTCTCTCCCTCTGCCCTAGTCCCTGCTCACAAACATCTCAGAAGGGACCTTCGAGCTGGAGTCCTCTGAAATGTCACAGAGGCGTGGCCCCCAGCTCCCACTCTGTTTCCATCCTTGCTCCCCTCTGGTGACCCACAGCAGTGTGGCCCCATCACAGAAAACAGCCAAGTGAAGGGGGCTCAGCACACTCAAGTGAGCTTTGGCTTTGGAATTCTTACTTTCCCCCTTAGGAAGCTGGGCCACTTTTAATCAGTGGGAAATAGGAAGAAACTTTGTGCTTCCTCTTCCCTACTACAAAACGACTGATGAACAGTAGTACAAATAGGCCTCTCTGTTCTGAGGAGATAGAGAAACAAAAAATCATGTTGCCTAGGCAAGGCAAACGCAAGTGTGCAGAGACCTAGCCCAGCATCCGTCTCTGGGAACGCCTGCCAAGAGCTCTTATATAAGCTGCAGTGAGCTCATGTGTTTGATCAGCAGATCCTGGGCTTCAGGGCCAGGGGTTAGGCTGGAGGAGGGAGCTTAGAAGAGACTGTGTTCTTCCAAAGAGGGGGCGATCTGGGAAGAAAACATGTTCCTATACTCAGAGTGATGGAGGCAATTTTCATCTCTGTGCCAGTCAACATAGACTTCCATTTCTCGTGGTGTCAATATCAGGAGAAGAGAAGGTGATGTTTGGTGTTATGAACTCCATGGTGTGAGGAAAGGGGTGGCAAAGGGAGGGGTGGTGTTTAATGATTCAAAGGCGGGCAGATGTGCACTTGGGGTATGGATAAGAAAGCTTTCCTCTTGATGTGTAGGAAGTCAGGTAGGTGCCCATGTAGCTCCACCATGCACAGGCTGGGAATCTATCAGGCCTTGGTTTCTAGTTGTTGCTTCTCCCTTAGGGCGTGCTTAAAATGGGAAACTCATTTTGTTCATTGACTGAGACAGGCTGAATATTCTGGCACCTGCTGTCACTCATTTTTGCCTGCTTTTCTTTTGTTTGGCAGAATCACTGAGCTGGCAGACCTTTGCAAGCAAACTCACCACCCACGTTGCCCACCATCTTGTCCGGAACATGTGCAGTCAGCCCACCCTGATCCCAGCAGCTAAGCACAGAGCAAGTGGAATGATACCTGCTTTCCATACATTTTGCCTATTGAAAATTATCTCTCACCCTGCGTAAATGAGCCAAAGCTTTTCAACCAGGCTTCCCAGATGTTCTCTCGGGGGTTGACACACTTCCAGATCAGTCCTGCCCTAGTGGAGGGGGTATCTGAACATCACAGCAGCCTACCCCCTCCCTGAGTCTAGCTTCCTAGTCTTCACATGATGCGGTAATAACTATAACTGTCCTTTAGCTGAACAGATAAATCTGCAGACATGATGTTCTATTGTTTTACCTGTTCAAAATAATGTGCCCAGCCACTCTGTAACTACTAATGCTTTAAACAGTCTTTTTATTTCAGAATTAAGAACATGCATTTTTCAGGTGAATTTCTTTTTCTTTTTCTTTCTTTTTTTTTCTTTTGAGACGGAGTTTTGCTCTCAGGCTGGAGTGCAGTGGCACGATCTCGGCTCACTGCAACCTCCGCCTCCCGGGTTCAAGGGATTCTCCTGCCTCAGCCTCCTGAGTAGCTGGGATTACAGATGCGCGCCACCACGCCTGGCTAATTTTTTTGTGTTTTTTTCAGTAGAGACGGGGTTTCGCTGTATTGGGGACAGGTTGGTCTCGAACTCCTGACCTCAAGTGATCCGCCTGCCTTGGCCTCCCAAAGTGCTGGGATTACAGGCGTGAGCCACCGCGCCCTGCCTTTCAGGTGAATTTCTAACTCATCCAAGTGTTTTGCATTTTCTCTTTGGTGTCATTAGTGCTCACAGCACTTTCCAATTTAGTGTCTTTTGAGAATTTAGTTCATGGGCTGTTTGCTTTCCTGTTTCCAGAAGAATCAGAAATGTTTCAAATACAGCTAAGACCATCTTTGGTTCCACCCAACACTTTCTCCTCATGAGTGATGGTAAATGTCCTGATGAATTTCTGCTTGGGAACAACTGGACTCAGTCAGTTGAGAAATATCAGAGCTCATATGCACAACACCTTGAAGCCTTCCTTCAGCAATGTGGATGATACACACAACCTTCAACACTTCAGAGAGAATCCTCCGTGATGATGTCGGCTCTAGTATTTTGGTGTGAGATGTCATGATAACTTACTTATAACAAATTCAGCCAGAAAAAGATGAAACAGGGCAAAATGTTAACAACTGTTAAATCTAAGTGAGGGGCACATGGTTGCTCATTATACTCATGGCTGCAATTTTTTTGTATGTTTGAGCATTTTCATCATAAAAAGAATTTATTCCCAGATGTTCTAATTTCAGGAGGCATATTTAACCTGTGGGGGCTTTGGGAGGCTGACAGGCAGCAGATGGGAGGCAGGAATTGCTTAGTTCTCCTAGGTCTATTATCATTACCTTAATGTCTGCTAGTAGCAGAGTACGACAATAGCAAACCCCAAACAGCAATTCCGTGACACCCTCTGTTATTAACACCTTCCATACAAGTACGGTTCTCTGAGTTAAAAGATGTAGTTCTCAATCCCTTTACCTCAAGGATGTTGGGGAGCGAGGAAATATTCACCAGGAAAACTTTTCTTTTCTTGAAGATCATGCCATTTTCTGGTAACCAATTGGTACCAGTTTTCTTAAAAAAATAAAAAACACAAAACAATTTCATTCATTACTTTGAAAGTACTGTTGTTTAGTCCCTCAACAGAAAATGCAAACTTTCTGGAATCTTCTTCCGGATTGCCAGTTATATTGCGGGGTTTTAAAATTCATTTCAATTTCTATTTTCTAGGGTACAAATACATTATTATTTTTATTATTCCTCACCTTGTAATTCCTCTTAAGATTTCATTTTAAAAAGATTTTTGCTTTTTGGAGAGTTAAAAATGCTCAATTTTTTTTTGCATTACTCTAGGCAGTATATTTTTTTTTTGTAAAAGTGTTTTTTAATCTTGGCAAAATAATAAAATTATATTTCACAATTTGCACAGAATCTGACTAAAGGGCAGAGGCATATTACCCTCAGAGTTTAGAATAAAGCCAGATTTTTCAGGCCCAGTTCCACTGTAGAGTTAGTATGCACTGCAATCCCAAACATTTTCTTGTTCCCTCTAAAGCTAGGGCCAATTTCATTTCAAATGGAGGTTAGAGTAAAAAAATCACTTTTGTGTTTTACCACCTTCTCTAGGCAGTATTTTTTATCCCAAATTATGATTCACCCGAAAGGTTTTTAAAAGGCCACTTCAAATCTCCACTCCACCTTCAGAGACGTTACTAAATTCTGGTATTTGACTACCTGACCTTATTTCTTTTGCCCCTGATCTTTACTATGGTCTCTGCATATGTTTTAGTAGCATCTTTAATACTATGTGAATACTGTGATCTGGGTGAGTTCTTCACCAGGTATCCACCGTTGTCCATCCTTCTCAAGTAGTGCCTTAGGATATTGCCCAGCTGGTGCCTGGGAGCAAGGACCTGGGAAGGTAGGAGGAGGTTGACATGGACCTCCTGCTGCTCAGGGCTGCTGCCCCACCTCAGTGCGCCCCTGCATCCAGACACATGAATGCTATTTCCACTCCAGCTCTGCAGAAGAGGGAGGAGAGGGACTTGGGTTTCCAGTTTGAGAAGGGAATAAGTCCTACACAGGAGATTAGTTTTGGGGTAGTAAATCCCTGTCCATTCCTGCGACTCGGAGGAATTGGTAATGGCACTGCAGGCACAAATGTGGACTTTGAAGGCAGGTACTGACAGGTCTGACTCCTGGATCTGTCACTGTGAGCTTTGCTCTGTTTCTCAGTTTTCCTCACTTGTCAAATAGAGAACATATAGGTTTTTGCGAAGTTCAAAAGTGGTCGTAAAAATAGTAAGCTTTGGACTAGATGATAAATGATGTTGTTATTTAGTAACAATTTCATTAATACCTGGGAATTTCTATTTTATCATTTACTTGGCTTTAGGCTTAAATTTTTTTTTTTTGAGGATTTCTCAGTTCTTCCTTCTATTTTTGGGCTATAGTGTTCATGCCCACCTCCCTTGCCCAAATCAATCTGCCAAAAAATCCAGTTCTCTATCTCTTTTCATCTTATGAACCTGAATCTTATTATGCTGATCTCTTACTATGTTGTAACTCTACTTCTGTGCTGCCCTTTTATTCTTTGTCAGTTCTGACCTTATCTCTAAGAAGTGAATTGCAAATATTTCTGTCTTTCTGTCCAAGTCGAATTTCATATTTTCTGAATCACGTAGCTGCCCTCCATGTGACCTAGAAAGCCCTTTGATGATCCATATTTAGCTGTATCCATCACTCAACAGATGTCTGGGTAGTTAAAGGCCCCCATGAGCTCCCTCTACATCCTGTGGTTTCAAGTTCCTGAGTTGTTAGTTAAAAAGCTTTCATCCCCCTGCCCCCACCCATTCCAGAGTAGAAGTACAGATACCCACTTTAGCTGTTCATTCATTTATTCATTTGACAAATACCTACTTATTACCTACTGCATGCTTGATACTGGGTTAGATGTTATCCTCTTTGTTCCAAATTGCATTTTCTTAATCTGACCCATTTAGAGTAGTCCTCCAGGTTTTCTGATGATTTCTCTGGAATCAGCATTGAGCATCCAATCAAGCCGTCTCTTCTACCTGCAGGGTTTCCTGACGCCTGGGAGACTTGGAAGCTTAATCGTAAACTCTGATGTCTTGCTATAATGTACCTGCTATTCCATGCACAGATTTCAGACTTACAAAGGTTCACCACAGCTCTATCTAGGGGAGTTTAGTTTGCAGATGAGGTTGCAAGGCTCTGCTTGTCGTCCTGCACCTTGGACATGAAGAATGAAGTGGCAGCAAGGGTAGAACGCCTAGCAAGTTAAGTAGCTAATTTCCAAAACCCCTTGGTTTTCTGTGCCCCTGGTTTCCCACAGAGATGCCTATGAGGAAAGACGCTTCTCTGCTTTTTGAGCTCTCTGGATCTTCCCATTAGATAGCATCTCTTGGCATCTGAAAGGCAGCTTGCCATTCTGTTCTTCTGTGGAACACAGATGGCCCAGCCCACGCCTATCACTAATGAGGATTGCATACAGAGCCTCCTTGCTGGAGGCTCCCTTCAGCAACCCCAGTGCTCCTTCCCTTTGCTGGCCAGTCACTGTTGACCATGGCATTTAAATCTGAGAAGGCTGTTTGCTGCTCTCCCACTCACAGAGCTGAACAAAAAAATCTATTAGGTGTAGGTCCTGGGAAATGAGTTGCATTCAGCTAGAACATGAAGACATTGAGGATTGAGGAAGGGATGGCTGCTGATTTGATTGCCAGGATTTTGGGATCCAGCTGTCCATGGAAGCTATTGAGTTTAAATATGAACAAGCACTGGAAGTTCTTCAGTAGGAACATGATTAGCTAGCTATACAGAGGTTAAACAGATGGGATATCAATTTGTCAATGTCATATTATTTCAAGTAGAATACTAGTATGGTTGGAAACAATTAGAATAGAATTTTAAAGGCACTAAAATATAGTGGGAAAAGCGTAGATTTTCTTTCTTTTTCTTTTCTTTCTCTCTCTCTCTCTCTCTCTCTCTCTTTCTTTTTTGAGACGGGATTTTCATTCTTTCACCCAGGCTGGAGTGCAGTGGCATGATCTTGGCTCACTGCAACCTCTGCCTCCCAAGTTCAAGCGATTCTCCTGCCTCAGCCTCCCAAGTAGCTGGGATTACAGGTGTGTGCCACCGCACCTGGCTAATTTTGTATTTTTGGTAGAGACGGGGTTTCACTATGTTGGCCAGGCTGCTCTCAAACTCCTGAACTGAGGTGATCCACCCACCTCAGCCTCCCAAAGTGCTGGCATTGAAGGAGTGAACCACTGCGCCTGGCTGAGCATAGATTTTCATATGAGACAGACCCGTGTCAAGTCCCAGTTCTACCACTTGCTATCTGTTGGACAAAGTACTTCACCTTTCTATGCATGAATTTCTATATCTGTAAAAAAGTACAATGCCAATATCTTAGGCTGTTCTGAAGATCAAAAGGGAAAGCACATGAAAAGACCTTGACACCGTGCCTGGCACCTAGTAAGCAATGAATGGAAATTTCCTTTCTTTTTTTTTTTTTGAGACAGAGTCTTGCTCTGTCACCCAGGTTGGAGTGCAGTGACGCGATCGCGGCTCACTGCAACCTTCCACTCCTGGGTTCAAGCGATTCTCCTGCCTCAGCCTCCTGAGTAGCTGGGATTACAGGCACGCACCACCAAGCCCAGCTAATTTTTGTATTTTTAGTAGAGACGGAGTTTCACCATGTTGTTCAGGCTGGTCTCGAACTCCTGACCTCGTGACCCGCCCACCTCAGCCTTCCAAAGTGCTGGGATTACAGGCATGAGCCACCGCACCCGGCTGGGAGTTTCCTTTCTTATCTCCCTTTCCTGCTTTCTCTTTATAGCAGAAAGTTGAAAGATGCACTCTAATATGGTAGAACATCAAGTTGAGCTAAAATCAATGGCTCCATGTGAAAGTTTGTACAATTCTGCTCTCCTGTTTTATTTAAAACTTGTTTGAATTTGAGATGTAGGATAGTTTCTTTTTCCTGGCTATTGCAAGTCTGATACAGGTCTGATATTTACGATTAGAAGTTCCAAACTGCTAATATGGACCTCAGTAGAAAGGCAAAATCTGTTTGACTTTAATACTATAATCCATTTTTTTAAGTTCTCAGAGCTACTAAGGAGCAATCACAACCACCATCACCGACCCCTGAGGGTGCCAGTGAGTCAGGTCAATCCTGCCATGTCCAAGACTGGTCTAAATGGTCAGTACTCCCAATCCAGAAATTGCTCTTGGAGTAATTTTTCATTCTTTCAGAAAATAACGGACACCAAGAAATGCCGTTCAAAAGGAATTAATAGATTTACTGATTTAACATTAATGCCTACGAAAACAGTTTAAATAGCTTTTGGGGTAAGGTAGATTAGTTACTGTTGGTTTCCCATCCAACCAGGTCAAAGCTTTTTCCTATAACTGCAGGTGCATGTTCATTCCCGCACATGGCAGTCCTTTCCATATTAGAGCAGCTCCAGGAGCAGTTATTAAATTGAATAGAAGTTAACCTGTCTACAACTGTGTTTTTCAGACCTGATTCTGTTCTCTGGAGTTACACAGATGAAGTCTGATCTCTATCCGCTATCATGCCTACCCTTTTATTTTTTCTTCTCTTCAATCCCCTTCCCAACTCAGGAAACAAAGGGCCTAGATCATTGATTCTTGCTTGAAGATGGATAGAGGGGAACAATAAAAATAGACAAACAATCTCATAAAGAAACAAGAAAAGGTGTCTTAAGAATGGAGACTTGGCTGGGCGCGGTGGCTCACACCTGTAATCCCAGCACTTTGGGAAGCTGAGGCAGGTGGGTCACCTGAGGTCAGGAATTCGAGACCAGCCTGGCCAACATGGTGAAACCCCGTCTCTACTAAAAATACAAAAATTAGCTGGGCATGGTGGCACACGCCTGTAATCCAAGCTACTCAAGAGAGGCAGGAGAATCGCTTGAACCGGGGAGGCAGAGGTTGCAGTTAGCTGAGACTGCGCCATTGCACTCCAGCCTGGACAACAAGAGCAAAACTCCATCCCCTACCCCAGCAAAAAAAAAAAAAAAAAAAAAAAGAATGGAGACTTCTTGTTCTAGAAAAAGCACTTTTTGAGATATTATTGTAGAGGATGGTTACTTGCTTGTTTCCACCTCCACTGAGAACAACAACAAAATAAATGGTGGTCTGAAGGCAGTGTTTTCTAATCTATAGATGTTGACAAATAAAGGACTCTATGGTTCTTTACTAGGAGTTCTCAGAGACTCTCTATGTACTTCCCAGAAAAGATTTAGCACTTGACCACAGAACTCTTTTTTTCATGGAACATTTGATGGATACTTGTGTTTTGGGAGACACATCTTAGGAAGTTATGGTTTCAGATATGCTGTGGGGACTCAGACTGAACATTTGAAATAATTTCTTGATTGATTACTGTTAGATCCTGGAGCTGGTGGCCAAGGAAGACTGTGAAGTTTCCTTCCTTGGAAGGTTGGTAGACTCTTCCTCCTTCTCCCAACTCCCCCTCTTTTAATACTAGAATTAGGCATGCACCTGCCTGGGAGTGCCGAGGTGTAGGCCTGACATATAGGGGATCTGAGCATCTAGATCCTTCCCATCCCCATGATTCTATTTTTGTGGATCCCAATTGTGTAGTGTTGCACGGAAGGCACAGACTAGCTGGGACAGGAGGTAACTGAGAGTTTTGGCCAAGAGAAGAGGGGGCTAGAGATGGGAAAAGTTGATGCAATTATTTTTGGCAGGAGTTGGAACCAAAGCAGCAGAAGAGAGTAAGTTTTAAGACTCTCTGGCAAAGTAACTTCCTAATCTGTCACTGAGTATGTGTAAAAAAGTGATTAGTGGGTCTCTATATTTATCATGATTACTCACAAATATGTAATTTACATAATATATACAGCACATTAAGTACTATGTCACCTTATATAATGTGCATATGTATAATGTATATGCATGTTATGTAACGCCAGTCTGGAGGCTCTTCCAGGTTCTGCCAAGTATTTCCTAATTTATTTGGCAATTTTAACGTATCTTTTCCATCTGTGGAAAGAACTCTCTTGAGAGGAGCTGGTCTCTGACCTGAATATAATCATCCTACTAGGTCTATCTCCACTCTCAACACACTGGGGAAACTCCAAAAAGACTAAGCCATAATGGAACACAATTCCTAGCTCATCAGTTTAGGGACAACACAATGTACTAAAGAGTTCCTGCTTTACAGTTTTTATTGCTATTGGGGTAGAAGCATGGGGGGCAGGTGAGAACATGTTTGTAGCATGGCCAGAATCAGAATAAGAAATAAGGGACTAGGTTCTCCCCTGACTAACCACTAAACCTCTTCTCATTGAGATTGAGATAATAATACCTTCTCGGCTAACCTCAGAGGTTGCTATGAGGGTCACTATGATGAGGGACTCCACAAAAAGAAACCACAGTCATAGTGTTTAAAGGATGATTTGCAAGTAATGATTAAACAACACAAGATTTACTAAGGTTACCAAATTGGAAGTGCAATTCCACTGAAGTTGTTATACTCCATGCCTCTAAGAAGGACTTGGGATATGTCTCTCAAGCAACATTGCAAGTCCTGTGCACTAGGGTACAGCAGGTAAGGGCCATTTTCCACACAGCCCCTTCATGAGACTTGTGAGTCTCTGAGAATCAATTTCACCTGTTGATAGTGCCATGTCTCAATAGCCTCAATCTTAGGGGAACTTGGCTGAAACACATGCATGAACTTCTGTAAATGTCTTAGAATCAGTGACCCCAAACCTGAACCTGCCTCAGTTTCAGAATCAAGTGGCTTCCAAGATAGTACCTGTAGTAATTCTGGAGCTTGTTGGTCCCATCACCAAGAATACCATCATTAAAGATATACTTCAGGTGGCCTAGTTTTCCCCTTAGTCAGCATTCTGCACTATTAGGTTGAGCAGAATGGTCTTAGATCTTGCTCCTAGATGGTCCTTCACAGTTAAGTGCCATTTGTACACACAATCTTAATATTCCCTTCCTTGTCCAAAGCTCCTGTCCAATGCAAGGAGATTAGAGGTAGCTCAGCGGAGTGATATTAAATGGGTCCAAGTTTCCACTGAGAAATCTCAGAGAGGGATGGAGGCCTAGTGAAGCGCTGAGCGGCCTTGCCTTTGGGAAAGGATGGTAATGCTGGCACTTGCTGAATGAAGCCCACTAAGCTCTGCTGAGACCCCTCTGTCCTGGCTGGCAGTATCTTGCAGAAGATGCCTCAGTCCTCCTTGCGACTCTCCACTGAGGTCATCCCTGCAGCCAAGGTTGTTTCCAAACTAAGAGACTATGATGACCATGATGAGGTGACATGTGGAGAGTTCAATCTGATGATCTGTTTAGTACCTTCAACCTCAGACCAACTTCTTTTCCATTCAGGCCAGAGAGAACCTCTGGGAAGCAGCATGAGGCACTCGTTTTCTTGTGTGGGCATATCCCGTCCACGCATGTGCTGTACGTTTGTTCCTCCCTGGCAACCTGGATCCAAGTGGAATCACTTTTCAGTGACCGGAAATGACCCTACTCTGAGATGCATGGGTTCTTTTCTCCATTAAATATCTTTATAACGGCACCTACTCTCAAGCTGCATTAGCCAAGACACCATGGAAAAAGTCTCTGAACTTTTCTGAGACTCAATTTTCTTATCTGACAAATGGGAGAGTAAATCCAGCCCAGCAAGTCTTTCATGCTTGTTTTGAGGATCCAGAATAGGAGCTCTCAGTCTCTTCATGAAAGTAGGGAGCTACTTTCATTCCCCTTAACCCTTGTGATCACCGCAGGGAGATGCGTCCTGATAATGAAACAGTGGAGTGGGGGAGTAAGAACCTTTTTTTTCCTTACCACTTTCTGTCTCATACTACCTCTGTTATTTTTTCCAATCAGGAAAAGTCCGTCAGTAAATAAATATTTATATATATATAAATATATATAGGCTAAACATATATATACATACACACGTAAGACCATCAGAAGGTCCTTCAGGTCATACTCTGGGAGTGGTGAGTGCAAAGAAGCAGGAGGGAACCATCTCCCGGTTTCCCCAGCAAAGTTCCTTCCTTCCCATCTTTTCTGCCTTCAGGAATAGTCTGCCACCAGGGCTTGGAACTCAAACAGGAAACACGCTTTGGCTTGAAAAAGAAAGAAGCTGGGGGTGGTTTTTTTTTTTTTTCTTCCCTTTTTACACAATATTATGACACCAATTTGAAAAATAAATCCCAGTTTCTCTGCTTTCCCTCCCAGGTGTTCACAGAACTAAGAAAATAAATACCACATCTAAGGTGTGCTGTGCAGGCAGCTCTGGGAGCTCTTGGAGCCACCTCTAAACAAACATACAGCCACCAGGAGAAGGCTCCGGGAAAATAACAAGTGCCCACTGATGGTGCAGAAACCCAGGAATGGAAATACAGCTTTCCACGGCCTTTCTGCCTCCTCAGCAGGTTGAGGGAGAAGTTATCACTCAAAGGAGGACCAAGAAACCAACGTGCGCCTGCTGAGCCCTGCCAAGGATTATGCTCTGAGAGCTGGAGGCTGTTTTGTCTCTGTACAGAGGGACCTTTGTGCAAATTCTCTGGAACCAGAGCTCTTTCCCTTGGCCACATCCGATCTCACTATAGGCAGGAAACCTGCAGCCTGCCCCTTGCAAGCGTCCATGAGGAAACTTGCAGGGCTGGTAGAAAGAAAGGGGGATTTCTCTTCAGTCTCAGAAAATTCTACTCGAGGCCTGTGGGAATGTGGAGGTTGCTGCATGAGCCCTCACGGGCCCTAAGTCCATTCAAAATGTTTTGTTGGCACTGGCTCTGTTAGGGGTGTACCCACTGTTGAAATAGAATCTATGGCAAGGTGACGTTTTCTTCCCGAAGGGTGGCTTTGCTTCCACTGGTTAGAGAAGAGTGTATATGTGTGCGTGTGTGTGCATGTGAGTGTGCACATAAATGTGTGTGTGAGTGTGCATTATAGTTTCTTGTTTTCTCTCTTGGTTTAGCTGGTGTTTGGCACACTGTTTAGTCTTTTGAACGGCTCTTCCTCCTCAACGAGAAGAAGCTGCTCTTCTGGGGAGGCCCCATCATCATGGGCGCTTGGTTCTTGTGAGTAATTTTAATCTAAAAGCAAAGAGGCAGAAATGAATTAGTGGCATGCAAATCTCAGTAGCCTAAGGGAGAGTGAGCCACAGAGAAAGGAAAGGCCAGCTTCAGGCTGGAAGGAGCCCCATGCAGAAGGACAACTGTCCTTGAACGGCTTCAAAATTGGCAACTTGACCCTGACTGGGCCTGGAGTTTGGCACGGCTGGGAGTGAGGGGCGGAAGCACTGGAGAGACAGGTGTGAGCTTCCCACGTGGTGATCAGCTCACACCTGTCTTGTGTCCTTGGTATTCACAGACTCTCAGAATGTCACAGCCAGAGGAGACCTCAGGGACTCAATCGACCCCTCTGCAGGAGCCCGTTAGACTAGCCTAAGTTCACAAACAGAGCAGCAGAACAATTAGAGCCCAGTTTTTCAGATTCCCAGCCTCCATTGCTCCTGGTCATTCCTGCCAAGGCAGTGCTGAGATGTCAATCAAGTGACCGAGACTGGTCTGACCTCTGACTAAGCAACATTATGTGGAGAGTTCCCAAGTGAGTGCCTTAGGTATTTCCTCTTTTCTTGGCCTTCTAGGGAAGAGCCTAAATTCTTTTTAAAACTTTATTTTCTTTAAATTTTAGGGTTTATAAGTGTTTTCTCCTGTAAACTTTAAGTCAATTGGAAGTGAAAGACACCGATGTATTCTCATTTTTGCCTTTCTTCCCAACCTTATCCTCAGGTCATGACTTTGAAATCGTAAATTCCTACTTGAGTGTGGCCTTGCAACCTTAATAATCTACATTATCAGTCCATCCACAATATTTATTAAGTATGATAATGCTCAGAGTAGGATGATGATGTGGGAACAGGAAGCACTTAGAATTCAAAGACCTGGGTTTGAGTCCAGACACTTCCACTTCTTTGCTGTGAAAATTCAGACGAATCATTGAATCTTCAGAGCCAGTGCTTACTGAACTGCAAATGAGGAGGATAACATTTGTCTTATTTTCCTCACAAAGATCAAATAATAGATTGTCAATGAAAGCCCACTGTAAACTGTAAAATGGAAAGTAACAGTTAGTGAAATCCTTGTCTTATGGAGAAAGAGAAAGAGAAAGATGGAGGTCAAAAGAAACAGAACCTATGAACTCATTCTTGTGGTTTTTACCGCATTGTAGGAAATGACAGTGTGACCACAGGGAACAACAGAAGAACTCTTGAGACAGAGACCATCAACGAGTTTAAATTAATCTCGGCTAAACCAAGTGGCGTCCAAAACAAGGTGGGCATGGAATGAGAAAAATCTGATGGGAACAAGGAGGAAAGAATTTTAAAATTTGAAGGAAGGAAAGGAAATGTGTTGGTGAAAAGGGCGTGGGTAGAGAAGTCACAGATGAGCAGGTTGAGTTCAGGGCAAACTATGAGAAATGTGGTCATGGACACAGGTGGGGCAGCTGGTGTGGGGTTTTAAAGGGAGGCAGAAAGACTGGGTTCACATGAAGAAACGAGGAAGCGTGAGAGATGGCATTCTACACTGCTGAATAACATGACAAAAAAAAAAAAGAGTTTGAGGGAAATTATTTAACAGCTGTTGTCAAGGTGAGCTGGGTTAGTGAGTGCCTGGCTAAGAGGGTACTACTGTAAGCCAGGTTGACATTGAAAGGGCTCCAGGAACTGTAATCGCGGCACTTTGGGAGGCTGAGATGGGTGGATCACTTGAGGCCAGGAGTTTGAGACCAGCCTGGCCAACATGGTGAAACTCCGTCTCTACTAAAAATACAGAAATTAGTTGGAGGTGGTGGCAGGCACCTGTAATCCTAGCTACTTGGGAGGCTGAGGCAGGAGAATCACTTGAACCCGGGAGGCGGAGGTTGCAGTGAGCCAAGATCGCGCCACTGCACTCCAGCCTGGGCGACGAGAGAGACTCCATCTCAAAAACTTAAAATTAAAATAAAGGGCTCCAGGAAATGGAAGGGAAGGATGGGACCAAAAGACACTGTGGACAATTAGCATAAACTGGTGCTAAAAGCTGAAAATGACCCTTATGTTGGCTTCCACCAGCCTGGAGACCTAAAAGGGGAGAGAGTCACTGTTCTGTGATAGTCACCAGAGGAGAAAACCGAGAATGCATCAACATCATTTTGTGCTGTGTGTCTTATTGTGGGCATTATGTTTATCCCAGAATGCACAGAAGTGAGGCATAGGCTGGAGACTGGACACTCGGATAGCAATTATCTGTGGCATGCAATGTAGCATTCTTTGTGGCATGTTCCCCGGTGGTCAGCCATCTCTCACTCCTGATCTCCCATGCCCATGAGGGGAAGGACTTCAGCTTCTTCACCATGGTACTCTCTGAGCCAGTGCAGTGCCTGTTCAGGGTACAACACATTGTGGAAGTACTGACTGATAAGCCGTACATGCTGGCAGTGGAGATGGCTATGTTTGAGGCAGAGGTTGGTAGCTGGTGCCTACCTTTCCTGCTGGTAGAGCACCCCCCCTTTTTTTTTTTTTTAGATAGAGTCTTACTCTATTGCCTAGGCTGGAGTGCAGTGGCGCAATCTCGGCTCATTGCAACCTCTGCCTCCCAGGTTCAAGCGACTCTCCTGACTCAGCCTCCTGAGTAGCTAGGACTACAGGCACTTGCCACCATGCCTGGCTAATTTTTTATTTTTTAGTAGAGACGGGGTTTCACCACATTGGTCAGGATGGTCTTGAACTCCTGATCTCATGATCCGCACACGTCGGCCTCCCAAAGTGCTGGGATTATAGGCATGAGCCACCGTGCCTGGCCTTGTTTTTTTTTTTTTTTTAAGATGATACAAGACCCTCGCTTCTCTTTTTTCTCCCTTTAGCTGAGCTATTTATTCACTAGTTAGTACCTCTAGGGCACAGAAGAGGAAGTAAAACTCAAATCTCTCCTGCATGTTTTTCAGCAGTTCTGACAAAGGTCTAGATAGGGTAGGAGTTTGGGGCTCCCGGGTAACATAATATTTTGGTCAGCTTTGTGGATTCTATTACTATAGAACCGAAAGAAGTATGAAATCATATCCTCATTTCCAGTCAAAGAGATATCAGTCCCTTACCCTTAAATTAGGGGCTAGCAGGTAAAATAGTTATGATCCTATTTTAGGAGGTAGTTGGATGTGGCTAAGCCTGCCTTTTCAATTCCTGATAGAAAGAGGTCATCCCACATTTCTGTAGTTAGCACCCAAGCTTCTTTGGTAATCGGGTAAGTCAGGCAATTAACTAAAGTCTCTATGATTTTCTTAAAAACTATTCACAACACTGACAGCACCTGGCCAAATGCTAAGATCAGGAGCTTAGTGCATAGTTTTCTGCTCGATCATAGAGAGAATTGATACACTAGACTCTTGCATGATAGTTCGAAGTTCACAAAACTATTGCAGCATGTAATTTCCCCTTTAAAATAGAACAAAAATGTGAACTTCACTAGTGCTGGCGATTGACTTTGTTTGGGGGCTGTTTTCTGCAAACCAACACATTTTTATTACTTCAAGAGAAGCAAGAGATTGAGGGACTTCTCAGGGCGAGTAATTCAGATAGTGCCTAGTAAAATGGCCAATAACTTTAAGTGTGAACCCTTCCCAAACCATTTGAAAGATGTCTGAGGGGTCAGGCACAGTGGCTCACACCTGTAATCCCAGTACTTTGAGAAGCCCAGGTGGGCAGATCGCTTGAGCGCAGAAATTCAAGACCAGCTTGGGGAACATGGTGAAACTTCATCTCTACAAAAAATACAAAAATTAGCTAGACATGAAGGGGCACCCTTAGCTACTTGGAAGGCTGAGGTGAGAGGATTGCTTGAGCCTGGGAGGTCTAGGCGGCAGTGAGCCATGTTCTCGCCACTGCACTCCAGCCTGGGTGACAAAGTGAGACTTTGTCTCAACAACAAAACAACAAAAAAGAAAAGTGTCTGAGATCTGCTGTAATTTTAACTGGAGATGCATAGAAAGGCACAAATCTGAAAGGTCTCAAATAGTCTCTGTGATATTTTAAAAGTTAAAGAAAACTATGCTTTAAGCAGGAAATCTGCTTAAAGCGAGCCTAAGGGAGGGGTGAAGGTTTCCATGGTTTTCAGGTCTTAGCTGTTTCTGGGCCCTCCAAGATCCTAGAATGCTCTGCTTCATGACAGTGTTTCCTGCCATCAGAGGCCTTCGAATGTAACTGGACAAGGCCAGGCACGGTGGCTCACACCTGTAATCCTGGCACTTTGGGAGGCCGAGGTAGGCAGATCACCTGAGGTCAGGAGTTCGAGACCAGCCTTGCCAACATGGTGAAATCCCGTCTCTACTAAAAAGTACAAAAATTAGCCAGGTGTGGTAGTGGGCGCCTGGAATCCCAGCTACTTGGGAGGCCAAGGCAGGAGAATCACTTGAACCTGGGAGGTACAGGTTGCAGAGAGCCGAGATTGTGCCACGGCACTCCAGCCTGGGCAACAAAGCGAGACTCTGTCTCAAAAAACAAAAACAAAAACAAAAACAACAAAAAACAAACAAACAAAAAACCCCAAAAAAACAAAAGAATGTAACTGGACAATCAATCAGATTTTGCAGAGGGTGGGGAAGAAGTGTGGGATTTATTGATGAGTTGGGAAGTTCAACTACATCGTTGGTTCTCAAAGTGTGGCTCATAGGCCAGCAGCATCAGCATCACCTTGGAACTTGTGAGAAATGAAAACTCTCTAGCATCCAGACTTACTGAACCAGAAAATCTGGGATGTGGCCCAGCAATAGGTGTTTCAGAACCCCTGTAGGTTATTTAGATGCAAACTCAAGTCTGAGAATCACCAGACTAGATAACTAGGATCATCTTTGACTTTGAGATTCTACTATCATCTAACTCTGGGAGAAGATTCTGAATTTTGAGGCTCAAATTATGCCACCTAACTGTGATGGTGAAGCATGAAAGATCATCTTACAGTGTTACAATAATGAGACAAGTTTTCTTAATAAATATATATATACTTTTGTGTATACATATATAAACAAATATGGGCTTCTGTTTTGTTTTTGTTTTGAGATGGAGTCTTGCACTATCGCCCAGGCTGGAGTGCAGTGGCACGATCTCGGCTCACTACAACCTCTGCCTCCAGGGTTTAAGTGATTCTCCTGCCTCAGCCTCCTGAGTGGCTGGGATTACAGGTGCCCTCCACCACGCCCGGCTAATTTTTTGTATTTTCAGTAGAGACGGGGTTTCACTATGTTGGCCAGGCTGGTTTTGAACTCCTGACCTTGTGATCCACCTGCCTCGGCCTCCCAAAGAATTGGGATTACAGGCATGAGCCACTGTGCCCAGCTGAAACCTTTCCCTAAATGTTGGGCTTTTAAAGGAAATTTTTAGGAAATTTCCAACTTTTTGCAATGATGAGTAATATAGACGTGACATTCTTATATATCAATCTCTGTATTTCTGGTAATCTGTATTTTACTTAGAATAAGTTCCTAGAAGTATATGAACAATTTTTAAAAGTGAAAGTAAATGAACTAGATCAATGTATATTGATATTTATAACAACAGTTCTTGATACATGGGTCTGCATGCTTTTCAGAATGGCTGTAACTGTCGATACTCTTGCCTCACTGTATGAGTGTACTGGTCTCCCCATACCCTTGACAGCAATGAATATTAAGACAAACAAAAAAGCTGTGCTAATTGGTAAGTGAAACATGGCATAGCTTTCTCACGGTTTTAATTAAAAAATCTTTTATTCCTTTTTAAAAAACTTGTGATATTAAATATTATTTCATAGATTTATTAGCCCATGGCACTTCTTCTATGAATTCTCTGTTCACTATTGCATTGTTAGTATTTTTTTTTCCACTGGATTCTAATAGCTCGTTTCTTTATACCTTGTGAGAATTAACCTGATCTTTGGAATAGCGATTGCAAACAATTTGTCCTTAGTCTTTTAAAAATTCCATATTGATTTTTTGACTTGTAGAAATTAAAATTGGTTAATAGTCAAATATGCCACTTTTTCCTTAGAAAATCCCTGCCCACAGTGTAATTATGATCATCTATTTTTTTTCTGGTAGCTAGGAACATTTAATTCTGTAATTGAATTGGAGGGTTTTTTTTGTTTTGGTTTTGTTTTTGGAATATAGTTTGAGGTGAGAGGTTCTATATAATGACATTTTCTGAAACGCAATTTCTTGGATATTGTATACTAAACTGTTCATTCCTATCTAATTAGTTTATAATCTTTGTCTTTCCTTCATTAGTTTTTATGTATACTAGGGTTTCTCAAGGCTTGCTTCTGTACTATTGATTTATGTATCCAATATCATGCCAATAGCATGTTACTCAAATTATTGTGGCTTTATAATTATTTTAATATCTTGTGAGAAGTTATTTCTCAGCATTCTTTTATAAAACATCCTAGAAATTGCATTGTTTGTAGAGTTAAAAAAACAATTGCATTGGAATTTGGGAATCCCTGTTCAGGAACGTGGGATGTTCTGTGTTAAATCCTTTTTTTTTTCTTTATTGGTTAAATCTTATAGTCATCTTCATTCATTTTACACAGTTCAGTTTAGTATTTTATGTCTTTTGTTGCTTATATAATGATATTTTAAGCTTTTAATTATATTATTTGAATTGATTATTGCCAGTATATAGGAAAACTACTAATATTTGTCCATTTTTCTATAGGGTTTTATTGAAGTAATTTATCCTTTGAGATTTTCAGTTTATTCTATTAGCTTTTAATGTACATAATCTTACCACCTACAAATAATGACAGTTTTGACTCTTTTCTAAATAATTATATTTCTTTTCTGCTTCAAGTATGTATTGCATTGGTTAAAATTTCCAATGTTAAAAATACATGTCTGGTTCATGATTTTAGTGAAAATTCCTCTAGTGTTTTACTATTAAGTAAAACATTGGTTATGGTTTAACATATATTTAACAAAGGTATTCATTAGTGGGGGAGAAGCTTTCTGATCTTAGTTTTCAAGAGTTTTTATCTTTAAAAATCAGAAATGTTGAATGTAATTGTATACTTTTGGGTCATCTATTTTATCATGTAATTTTTCTATTTAAACTAATATTAGAAGACTTTCTTTTGTTCCTTTGATATGTTCAGAGGGGTGAATGATTCTTTTAATACATTGTTCAATTCTACCTACCAATACTTTTAACTATAATTCTTATGTCATATTTATATTTGGGAGTGGTCTATAGTTTTCTATTTTTAAGTGTAATTTTTGTTAGGTTATTGCATGTCTTCATTTCACAAAATGGATTCAGTAGCTTTCCATCATTGTCTATACTATGAAATAGTTTACCTAAGTATGTATTTCCTAGTAGTATGGAAGATCTCCCCAATAAGGCCACCTGTTTTAAGATCATTTAGTATGTAATTCTTCGAAATAATTTGATTTCATTAATGGTTACCAGGATTTTCACTCATCTTCTTAAGATGTTCGAGTTCATTAGAATCAAGATGATTATGTATTTTGTTTTATATATATATATATATATTTTTTTTTTTTTTTTTGAGACAGAGTCTCACTCCATCACCCAGGCCGGAGTGCAGTAGCGTGATCTTGGCTCACTGCAACCTCTGCCTCTAGGTTCAAGCAATTCTCATGCCTCAGCCTCCCAAGTAGCTGGAATTACAGGGATGGGCCACCATGCCTGGCTAATTTTTGTATTTTTGGTACAGATAGGGTTTAGCCATGTTGGTCAGGCTGGTCTGAAACTCCTGACCTCAAGTAATCCTCGTGCCTCAGCCTCCCATAGTGTTGGGATTATAGGCGTGAGCCACCACACCTAGCCTTGTTTTATATTTAAATAAAGCCATGGAAACAGTTATATTTATATTTTTATATTACATTTATGTTTTTTACATTTTAATATCTTTGATTCCTTTCTCTTTTAAAAATTAGGTTTTCAAACATCTGACATATTTTAAGAACTAGTTCTAGAGTTTCCTGTTTTTAATTATTTAATTTCTACTTTTGTCTTTATTATTTTCTTCCTTCTGCTTCTCCTAAGATTGTTTTATTATTGCTCTTCTAATTTTAGTATTATTCATTACATTTTATTTCTTTTTTATATGATGGAAGATTATGAGGCTTTGAATTTACTTCCAAACATAGTTTAGGCTATATTCTATAATTTTTAAACTGGAGCCTTCTTATTTTTATAATTTTTTGAGTAATCAACCATGGTGGCTTTGATCTCCTCATAAATCTCTTGTTTAGGAGAATTTTTAAGTCTCCAAGTGACTAAATTTTGTTTATTCACTTAATCTTCTATTAGTAATTTCTAGTTTTATTACTTTGTGGTCAAAGAAAATGACCTTTATAATTTCTGCAACTGGGTTTTATGGCGCTTTTTGCCTTGTAAACTAGTTTCTGATCTATTTTAGTAAATATGAATGCTTGAACAAATATCATATTTAATTTCTTTATGAGTTATAGAGTTATTTCATCCAAGCCTTTTTTTTTTTTTTGGCTACTTAGCCTCAAAGATGGAAACAAATATTTTAAAGCTTCTCAATATCTGTCTGTCAACTTCTTCTATATCAACCTTTTCTCAGAATATATATTGATATTATTTTTTCACAGTATATATTTTTATTCTGTTATTAAATATCTAACATTTTATGACCACTATATCTCATAATTGAGTGTACTTTTTATCAAATAAAAAATGCATTTACTTATTCTGCTTTATGCTTTAGGCACATGGGAAGGTTAGTTTGTCTAAAATTAGCACAATTAACATTACTATTTCTTCCTTTTAATTTCTCTGTACCTGATAAAGGATAAAATAAGAAGATATACATTATATATACATATGTATAACCTTTCATTTTAGATGTATCTTTTGTAAGAAGCATATATTTGGATTTTCATTTTTAACTCAATATGAGAGTATTGGTCTTTTAATAGAGAACTTTAACTCATCTATTTTTCTTTTATATATGTGTAATATATGTGTGTATATATATGTATATGTGTATATATATGTGTGTGTGTATATATAGTCTTAACATCATTCGACTTGATTCAAAAAATTTTTAAATGTTGGCTTATTTTTTGCTTTCTATCCTGTGCTACATTAATAGAGTTTATATATTTTGAATTCTTCCAGATTTGAAAGGCGTGCGCCCTATTTTTAGTTTCACTAGTGATTGTCTACCTATTAAAATTATCTTCTGATTTATATGTTTTATCATCAAAGTGAAGAGAGACAATGAGAAACTTCACGTATCTTTACTATTCCTTCAGCAGTGTCTCCTGCGTTTTTGGCCTTTGTTAACATAATCTTAGGTTTGGGATACAGGTTATTAATGTTCACATGATATGTCTTCACTTTCGAAGAATGATTTTTGCCGTTAGCATTTAGTTGCATAACCATATTTAGCAGGTTTTTGGAAACTTCATTCTAATTTCAGTGGTTTCCATTTTTACCAAAAGTTCTTTTGGGCTGCGATAGTCCATTCTTAAGGCTTTAATTTTGAATCACTTCTTAGTTGGTGTATACCTTCAAGAAGATGTTTCAACAAGGGGTACATGGGTTTTAACCCTTGCAAGTTTAAGAATGATTTTCTGTTACCTTCTGTTATGGACTAAATTGTGTCCCCCCAAATTCATATGTTGAATCCCTAACCCCCAATGTGACTATATCTGTATATAGGGCTTTTAAGGAGGTAATTAAGGTTAAATGTGGTCACAAGGGTGGGGCCCTAATCCATTAGAACTGGTGTTCCTTTAAGAAGAGAAAGGAGTGTGCAACATAGAGGAAAAGCCATGTGAGGATATAACAAGAAGGCGGCCATTGGAAGTCAGGAAGAGAGGCTTCCCCAGAAACCAGCCCTTCTGGCACCTTGGTCTTGTGTTGTCAGCCTCCAGAACTGTGAGAAACTAAATTTCTGTTGTTTAAGCTGTCAGTCTGTGGTATTCTATTATGGCAGTCAAAGCAGATGAATATACCTTTCCATATGGATTTCTGGACCTCACACTATGAAATCATTGGTTCACAAATTCTTTCATAGTGAGTTGTAATCTCTAAAGGCTGGTGTGGAGGAAGGGTGGGTGTGGGCATAGGGAGAAGTAGTTAGCTACTTCAAAATCCAGTGCTTGAATTAATAGGAATAGCAATCCAGTTTTCAGCTAGGACTGAACCAGGTAGGAGAGCGTTTGATTTCTTCCACCTTTTTTTTGTAGGGGGGTTGGAGATAGGAGGAGCTTGGATAGATTCTTCTCAATTCAGTTCCATCAAATGATAAACAGTAGAAACTCCCTCCGTCCGTCCTAACTTTAGCAGGGTGGAAAGCCATTATTTGATATAGTGTGTTTTCATTTTTTTCTTAGTCTTCATAAGATCGAGGTAAGATTTTTGCAGAGAAATTTCTGTTTTTGATAACCTTTATAGGAGATGCTACCTTTTCTCAGCAGGTTCAGGAAACCCTCTCTCTAGTAGAAGACAACTTGATGTTCTAAGTGGCTCAAAATAGCAGGTGATCAAAGTATCTGAATACTCCACTAGAGTGAGGAAGCTTAGAAACTCCACTTTATCTTTTGAAATTTGCATAGCTGCAATCTTATTGAGGGTATGACACATGTAGTATCCCAGCAGAGGCCCTGAAAACCAGAACAATGATTGCTCTTCACCACAGAAATTCTAGCTGCGTTTCTAACTGAGGACAAACTCTAAGAAGGAAGGATGCATGGCTCCTGTACTGGTGTTAAAAGGAGAGCTAACGAATACAGTAAGTCTGGGAATGGAGATACTCTATTTTTGTTAGTTCATTTGTTCAATCTTTTATTCATCATTTGACATATATTATTGTGCAACTGTTACAAACCAGGCACTGTTCTACGTTCTGGGTGATAGTGCCATAAACAAAATAGATAACCCGTGTGGTGACTCATTCAGTGGAATTTTCAAGTAGGTTATCAGGGCTGTGGGTGCACTGGTTGGGAGGCATGTCTGTGCTCTGTGAGAAATTTTCTCCCGGGAGCTCCAGCAGTCAGAGGAGCTACCCTACCAAATTCTAGGTAAGGTAAGTGTGTAGATTTGGCTTCCACATAAGGAAGCAATTTGACTTGTTCATCAGCAGAACAGTCTTCCTCTTGAGGTACTAAATTCCTTGCCATTGACATGATTCAAGCTGAGACTGTCCAGGATACAGTAGGTGAAGTCTCAGAATTCACTGACTAGAACTGTGAACTCCTCGAAGTCAGTTCTATGTCTCATTCAGTTTTGTGGCCGGTGCCTCACAGTGTCTGGCATATAGCAGGTGTTTGATAAGAGCTGGTAGGTAAATGAGTGGGTGGATAAACAAAGTGGAAGAGGGGTTGCACTAGATAGTCTTCCACGATTCCTGCAACTCCGAGATTCAGTGATTTCATATTAAGTCAGTGCCCTAAAGAGCTCAAAAATAAGGCTGCTCATCCCCGTCTCAAAGATTGGCAAGACTCACCGTGCAACATGGCTGCATCCAGGGTTCTCCATCCACTTGCATTGGCAGCAGCTTGTTTGTCCTGGAACCCAGAACACCAAGAGAACACAGTGAGCTTTTTCAAGTGAGAGAATCAAGGTTGTTCCCACCAGGAAAACAGAAGTAGGAAAACCTTATCTGCCCACCTAAGAGTGGTTCTCTAAGACTCTTTTGGAGAACTTGTTAAAAATAGATTTCTGAGATCACCTCAGGGAGTCTAACTTGGCAGGTCTGGGGCCAGGCCCAGTGGTCTGTGTTTCTGTGTGTGTGTGTGTGTGTGTGTTTTGTTTTGTTTTTTTGAGACGGAGTTCTGCTCTTGTTGCCCAGGCTGGAGTGCAATGGCACGATCTTGGCTCACTACAACCTCCACCTCCCGGGTTCAAGCGATTCTCCTGCCTCAGCCTCCCAAGTAGCTGGGATTACAGGCATGCACCACCACACCCGGCTAATTTTTTGTATTTTTAGTAGAGATGGGGTTTCTCCATGTTGGTCAAGCTGGTCTCGAACTCCCGACCTCAGGTGATCCGCCTGCCTCAGCCTCCCAAAAATGCTGGGATTACAGGCGTGAGCTACCGTGCTCGGCCAGGTCTGTGTTTTAATAAGCACTACAGGGGATTCTACTGCCTTGGTCCTCAGACCCCAGTTTGAGAAATACTGCTGTGGATGAGCAGTGAAATCCACAGAAGTCTGGGACACAGTGACCAGTGAGCATGGCAGCACCACCACTGAGCAGATGCTCCTCAAACAATCAGCTAGAAGGCCCGGAGTGCATGCCAAAAACTCCACTCTGAAAGGGGAACTGGCCTGGTCTCTATGTTGAGTGAGAGGTTGCATCATGTCAATGAGGTAATGTCTCCAATTTATACAACATACAGCTCAGGTCTGAGTGTGTCTTGCCTTGCAATCTATTCTAACCTCAATCCTGTTTTTTGTTTTGTTTTGTTTTTGAGATGGAGTCTCGCTCTGCCGCCCAGGCTGGAGTGCAGTGGTGCCATCTTGGCTCTCTGCAAGCTCCGCCTCCTGGGTTCACGCCATTCTCCTGCCTCAGCCTCCCAAGTAGCTGGGACTACAAGTGCCCGCCACCATGCCCAGCTAATTTTTTTGTATTTTTAGTGGAGACGGAGTTTCACCATGTTGGACAGGGTGGTCTCGATTTCCTGACCTCGTGATCTGCCCTGCCTTGTCCTCCCAAAGTGCTGGGATTATAGGCGTGAGCCACCGTACCCGGCCCAACCTCAATCCTTTTAAAAAATCTCCTGAACAAGTACACTCTGGGGTTGCATGGATTGTGGGCCTGGCTTACCTGGGAAATGGGGTCATCCAGGAATACTCTCCCCAGAGGAGAGGTAAAAGTGTTGCCTTCTTGCTTGAGACAAGGCTTTTCTGGCCTTGGCATATGGATTTTTTAAAAAGCGACAGAGTCTCACTCTGTTTCTCAGGCTGGAGTACAGTCATGTGATCATAGCTCACTACAGCCTTGACCTCTTGGGCTCAAGCAATCCTCCTACCTCAGCCTCCTGAATAGCTAGGACTACATGTGCACATCACCACACCTGGTTAATGTAAAAATCTTTTGTAGAAGGGGGTCTTGCTATGTTGCCCCCATTGGTCTTGAACTCCTGGCCTCAAGCAGTCTTCCTTCCTCAGCTTCCCAAAGTGTTAGGATTAAAGATGTGAGCCACCACCCCCCGCCATAGATTTTAAAAGGAGAGAGATGAAGTTTTCTGACGTCCCTCTGCAGAAGAGTTATGAATTCATACTACATTGTCTTTGGAAGAAAAGGCAGGCTCTTTTGGAGGCCTCTGGTCTGGGTGAGCAGGGAACAGTTATCACCCATTGACATGGAAGCCCTCACCTGGGTTTGGCAACTGTTCTGTTCTTGAAATTATAAAATGGGAGGGAAAAGCTGTCTTCTGATGTGATGATTCTCTGATCGACCCTGAGGGTATTTAATAATAAAAACAATAAATCTACTAACAAAAACAAGAGTAAAGAGTGGCATTTTGGTTCTTGAGGCTGGGGATGGTATTCAGGAAATGGCCAGGAGGATGGGGCTCCTGGCTCACTCCCTCTGTTTCTATCTGGAAATAGAGCTACTGAATGTGAAGAAAAAGTCCTCCTCCTTATACATGGCTTTTGGATTCCTCAAGGATCAGGATATTCTGTTCTCTGTGGTTTTCATAAGTTATGGCTTAGATGTGTTAACAGACTGCACCTACTCAGTATTAGAGTCCTGGAGAATGGATAGGACTCAAGAATTAATCTGGAAAACAGGGACCGCATCAGGACACCAGCTCAGAAAGAAAGGAGAGCAAAGCTTTGGAGAATAGAAAAGACAGAAAACAAAAAGAGGAAATGAAGAAAAGGGGTCGATGGAGCAGACCTTCAGCTAAGAGACCTCAGGGAATCTGCTGTGGGGACCTTTCTGAGGAATGCAATGTAGTGCCAAGGGCAGAGTTTCTTCCAATGTGCTCTGATAATACTTGCCCATGGGAGAAAAGAATTCTGTGGTCAAATACCTTTGGGAAACCCAGCATCCTGTGGACTCCTCTAGGCGATCCCCAAGGCGTGTTAATAGATTTGGTCCATAGTAATTCAGTGAAAAAGGAAAGGAATAAAGACTTCTGACATTATCAGGTGGGAGAAGAATCTCAGACAAAGTATGATGAGCTGCATTGATTAATCAGAGGCAACTGAAATCAGAGGATCCTCTCGATTAGACGTCATCTCTTCCAGGAGCCTGCAGTGGCTAACCTGTGTGGTCTGTATCCTAGAGTTGTCATCCTCTCTGTCAATTGTGCCAGTTTTGCTGATGTTGATGGCTTAGCATACAAAGACATATAGGAAATAGCATTTCTCAGGTCACTGTCTGAGAAAGAGCAGAGCAGAGCAGAGACATCGTTTTTTCATCAGAGTGTTCCCTCTGGCATCCCTCTGCCATCTATCTAACATTTTAATTTGCAAATATAAAAACGCCAAGGAGTTGGACCTTTGGTCTCTGGACCATTTAATCTTATACTCCTGTTTAGAGAACTTCACCAGATCAGTTTAATAGAACAGCAAACTGGTTGTGGCGGGTCCTCCAGTTGATGTTTTAGATGGGCGCATTACATCCTGTTTGGGAAATGGTCTACAAAGATGTTCTTTACAAACATCATCAAGCTTTTGTGCTGCACTCTCCCTGCCCTAAAATCCAAAGATGGCTTCTTAGTTGTCTGCACGAATGTGTAGGGAGATGGGGAGACGCAGAGGCTGTTTGGTGACAAAGAGGCATACCTGATGGTGACAGAGGAGCACTGGGCCAGCCTCCTGCCTGCACTCTTCAGGCCGGTGTAGATCTGCCCCATCTCCATGGCTCCTTCTAGCCCCACCACTTCAAGGAGTTGGTCACTGAGGTCTGCAAAGTGAGACAGCAAAAGTAGTGCATATACATCTCTCTGTTCCTCAGATAAGTTCTGGCCAGAAAGTCTGGTCCCCAGATGGCTAATGTCTGTATCCCTTCATCTCCCACCAAACACCTTTTTCATACTCACTCTGAATAGGGTGTTTCCCCAAAGATCAATAAATGTACCTTTTCATGAGGAGATGGTCAGTTTTAGTGAAAAAAGATTTTGATTCAGATATCATATATATCCAATAAATAGGTTACCATATCAAGAAGCCTCTTCAAATGTAGAGTGACATAAATGACAAACCAGCTATTTCTGATCATTTTCAACCTCCCAGTGCAGCTAAAGATATATTGGTTTGGAACTAGGATAGGAAGGAATGTTGATGAGGGCCATTACCCAAAGCTGGACCAAGTCTCTTTTCTCTGAATGTCTGAATAACATTTGGCCCCACTGACAACGACTGATGGTTAATTAACCTCAAATTTGGCCTGTGGTAAGTCACTGGTGAGCCAACCTCCTTGGATATCCTCAAGAAAACCAGTGACCTCTTTCAGGACACCAGGTGCCTAATCTAAGCCAAGGAAAAGAACATTTCACCAACATCAGAGTCTGTGAGCCCACAGTAGAAAAGGAGGGGCAGGAAGTTGGAGGCTCAGGCTCAGAGTCACTCAGGACCAATGGTCTCCCACAGTGGGATTTGCTTCTCATTCAGAACTTAGATGAGGTCCTTTTCTTCAGCATTGCTGAGGCTTGGATGGTGGCTCCGCAGTTTCTTGTGAAAGCAATAGCAGCATTAATGTTTGATGTTGGGCTCAAAACTCGCTTTTCCAACACAACTTTCATTTACTTAAAACAGAAGCAAAATAAAAAGGCAGATTTTTAAAAAGCTTCCATTCCTCTGCCTACCAAGACAAAAGTAGCTTTCTCATAAGTTGTGGCTAATCACTAACATCCCCTTAATATCTACAAACTAGAAAACTGTGTCTGTGTTAATGCTGTTGCTTATTTAACAGGTGGCTTCTATCTTGTAAAGTGCCTCCTGGTATAGTATAACAGTGTTAAGATTGGCAAGGAGATATTTGAGTTTGTCGTTACTCTTGTTTAGAAGGCTAACTATTGTTTAAAAAACAGTCTCTTGACGGATGTATTCCTAGTGAAGACAGTTAAACAAACCATTGGGCTGACCACAAATGTGTTAACATTGCTAGTCTAAATTACTGACGATCACTAATGGACATTAGCTGCCAACAGATACACGGCTTGCATCAGTCTTTCTGTGACAGGCACATAGCTTTTCCCCTCTACCTCTGTTGACAATCACATTCTCCCCTCATACTCCTTTCTTCATGTTTGTGAAAAGATACTGTTTCTCCTTAAACACTCCATCTCATTTGGACTTGGAATAAGAATCCACGAAAGGGTAATGTTTGTTTAGGAGAATGCTCCAGGCTCTCTGGAGTTTGGACCTATTAAACAGTGAATGTCTAAACCTCTAGTCACTTAATTAGCCTCCTTCTTACCAAAGAGGGTTGAATAACGTTGGATGGTCTAGCTCACTGTGTCATTCCAATAGGGTCTGTGAAAACATGGGCTATGAATGTGCATGTGTGTGTTTTTGTATGTGTGTGTAAGGTAGAGAGAGAAGGAGGATGGAGAGGAAAACGGAGGAGGAGAGAAAGGTATAGAGTATGTCTAGGGGTGAGGGGGGTTGAGGTTTGATGTTGGGCTAGGAGAGAGGGGGAGAAAAGAGAAGCAGAACTTTTCAGAAGTCTCTTGAGTGGCAGAGACAGATGTCTTGTAAAATGTTGTTCTTTGTACCAGGCTTTGGTATCTGATGGTGCTGTGATAGTTCAATGTTTTCCCTCCTTAAAACATTCCCTGGTAACAAAATGTTCTAAGAAGCAGGGAACTTAATAGACTCAAGTGTTTCAGCTTTACAATGTCTTGGTCTTTTAACAAATTTTCCCGTTGAATGGCTTTAACTCCAAAGTTGTTATCACTTCCCACACATTACCTTGCAGCTATCACTTCCCACACATTACCTTGCTTCCTGGCTCTAGAAGAGAAGTAATGAAGGCTGATCTCATCAGCATGGTGGGTGGGTGGGGGCAGGGGCTTACACAGATGTGGGACTGAGGAGATTTGTAGGGAAAGGGGCTAGGATCTTGGCATACTGTTTGCCATCCTGCCTTTGAGTTTTCCCTGGCAGAGAGAGGCTGGGATGACTACAACTGAGGCAAGACCTGATTGCTCTTTTACTTCTCTACCATTGCCTAACTGATCTTTCCTTCTACTTCCGAGAATGCCTACAGAGAGGTCTTGAGGTAAAGAAATCTATGTAACATTGTTTCCCAAAGTTATAAGACCACAAGACCCTTTTCTTGTGTGTGATGCCTATGAACAACCCACAGCTTCCATTTTTTAGGAATGTATTTTGGGAAATTCTGGTATCACTTAATCCCCTTTACTTCCTCTATCACAGAGAAACTCAGGTACAACTTAAATTTGGAGTTAAAATGAAAGAGAACAGAATGCAAGTCAGTGTCTAGGCACACAGAACAATTAATGTTTAGATTGAGACATCTGGTATACCGGGTGTCTGTTTTACCTTAAGCATCAATGATTCAGGGTGTGATGTTGGCAATTCATGTCATCTCCATATTGCCTTTACACTCTTCAACTCACTAGTATTTAAGATGGAATGTGTATGCATGCACCTTAGTGAAACAGGAATTCATTCACTCACTCACTCATTCATTCAACAGTTACTGAGTAACAACTCGGTGCCAGACACTGTCTTGTAAGAGTTGGGATGCAAAATGTTCTATTGTTGAAGGGCTCTTAGCCAAGAGGGAGAAACCAAGTTAGGTGTAGAAAATGCTGTAATTGGACTGCAGGATCAAGGAAACCTGAGTGACTGATTCTGCTGGGGCAAGGTACAGAAGGCAGGTGTTCCAGAGCTCTAAAAGAGGTCTTGAAGGTTGAATGAGCACCAAGGTAATTTCTGGGTTGAAAAGAGGAAGGAAGAAGGACATTCCAGGCACAGGGATGATCATGGGTGGGGCTGGAAGGTCACAGGATGAAGAAAAAAAATAATTAAGCAATAAACCCACTTGGCAATTTCATTGTGAAATATAAAATGTATTATTTCCTCAGGAGAATTACTGTCCAGAGACTCTTTTTGGCCAGAGCTAGAGGAAGAGGGTCTCTGGGCCAGCATGAGCTTGTCGCATCCATAGAGCTAGGACTTTCAGTGCTGCTCTTATTTATTTCTTGGTAGCAAAGCCTTGTACAGTGTTTTGCGTGTAGTGAACACATAATATAAGCGCTCCAAGAAAAGAGGATGATAACAAATGGGAAAATAGAAAAAGGAGAATGTGGAGGCAAGGGAGGAAAAGCAAGGATGACAGTAGGGGTTCCAATCTGGCCCATTCAGTTCAGCCTCCAGGAAATGCAAATCTGATTATGTCATCCACATATGAAAAGTCCTCAGTGGCACCCGTTATAATACCAAGGGCTGGCCGGGCTCGGTGGCTCCCGCCTGTAATCCCAGCACTTTGGGAGGCCGAGGCAGGCAGATCATCTGAGGTCAGGAGTTCAAGACTAGCTTGGCCAATAGGGTGAAACCCTGTCTCTACCAAAAATGCAAAAAAATAAAAATAAAAAATAATAAGCCGGGTGTGGTGGTGGGTGCCTGTAATCCCAGCTATTTGGGAGGCTGAGACAGGAGAATCGCTTGAACCCGGGAGGCAGATATTGCAGTGAGCCAAGATCGCACCACTGCACTCCAGCCTGGGCGACAGAGCAAGACTCTGTCTCAAACAAACAAACAAACAAACAGAAAACACCAAATGCTGGAGAAGGGAACATGCAGTGTGCATACTTTCACACTGAAAACGTAAACTGGTAGGAAGGAAACAATTTGGCCAATTTTACTGAGTATAAAACTTCCTTACTGCTTGATCCATTAATTTCTTTCTTGGTATTGATCATGAAAATCACTGATAGAAACTAACTTCATACAAATATGTACATTGAGGCATCATTTGCAACAGGAAATCTCCCTGCCCCCATTTCTTCCTGTATGGGAATAGTTAAATAAGTGATACGGTATCTATGTGATGAAATTTTTTTGCTGACATTAAAATATTTACGAAGTTTCAATAACATTAAATATTGTTTATGTTAAAATGTTAAGTGTGAAGGCAAGATGTAAACTTACTTGTATAGCGTTCTTTCAACTAGGTAAGAATATGCATAAAAGAGGCCGGGTGCGGTGGCTCAAGCCTGTAATCCCAGCACTTTGGGAGGCCGAGACGGGCGGATCACGAGGTCAGGAGATCGAGACCATCCTGGCTAACACAGTGAAACCCCGTCTCTACTAAAAAATACAAAAAAAATAGCCGGGCGAGGTGGCGGGCGCCTGTAGTCCCAGCTATAGGGAGGCTGAGGCAGGAGAATGGCGTAAACCTGGGAGGCGGAGCTTGCAGTGAGCTGAGATCCGGCCACTGCACTCCAGCCTGGGCGACAGTGTGAGACTCCCTCTCAAAAAAAAAAAAAAGAATATGCATAAAAGAAAAGGACAAATCCCAACAAAATCTTAACGGTGGTGAGTTCTGGGTAATTAAATGAAAGGTAATTATTATTTTCTTCTTTATGCTTTTTGGTATTTCTTATTTTCCATAAGTATGCATTAATGTTATAACAAAAGTGATGTAGAAAAAGATATCAACTGCTCTTCACAGTTATAAAAATAATGCTCACACTCTCCGGTTTAATGCCCAAGGTCCAATTTCCATCTGGCAAGGGGCTGCCTCTGCAGTTTACTTCCTGTCTTTGTGGGACTAGATGCCTGCTGCAGACACACACAACATGTCATTCCCCAGGCAAACCCTACTGTTTCCTCCTCTGTGCTTTTAAATATACTCTACATATGCTTTCTCCTACTTTCATTTATCTATCAAAACTCAGGTCAAGTGTCATCAACTTCCAGAAGTTTAAAAGGAACTTCAAATTCCTGTGCCTGCAGTTTGACTTAGATGCTCCTCCTCAAACTCTCCCAGGTAGATATAGTCAAAGAAAGAACAAGGAAGACAAGGGCATTGATGATATTGGCTGTGGGCAGGAGATGGCTGCAGTAATTACTGTGCCACAGGGTCTAGGTTGAATAGGAAAGGAGATGGACTGAATGAAAAGGGAGAAGGTGAGTAAGAGACTTAAGGAGTTCTAGAAACAGCTGTTCTGAGACAGTGAAAGAGAGGGTTGGGGAGAGGAGCTGTGAACAGCACTAGCTGATGACAAATTCCACCTGTAGTCCCAGTGGTGGGCAGCTGAAATGGATGGTGGAGGGTGGGATTAGAGTCAAGGAGAAATGAGGCTAGGCCAGTGGTTCCTAAACTTTGCTGAGTGTTACAATGACCTAGGGAGCTTTTAAAATCAACAATACCAGGTTGCACCCTATACCAATTAAATCAGAACGTGTGAGCATAGGAGCTAGGCATCAGTCTTTGTTTTTAAGTATTTCCAGGTGATTGAAAAATGCAGCACAGTTTGGGAACCGCTGGGCTAAGTTATTGGGTGGATCATTCCCATTGGTCAGTAGTTCTCAAAGTCTAGTTCTGGACCAGCAGCCTCAGCATCACCTGGGAACTTGATAGAAATGCAAATTCTTAGGCCACACCCCAGACCTACCCAATCAGACAGTCTGGAGTTTGGGCCCAGCAGTCTGTGTTCTGACAAGCCCTCTGGAAGATTCTGAGGCATGCTTAAGTTTGAGAACTTGGGCCTTAGGCAATAAAATTGCCCAAAATATATACAGAAGTTGGAGTGAAGAAGAATGTCAACAAGTTATTTCATGACTGCTTTGATCTATTGCTATTTCAATGGAAAATTTGAAATAATAATATTGACCTCAAAATGGGGTTATGAGATTTAAATGGCAGACCTGTATGTGAAAGTGGCTGGCACAGAGTGGGCACTCAAAATACATTAGTTTCACTTTCCTTTTTCTCCACGTTCACCCTGACAACTCCCAATAGTCAGTCTATCTACCTTGTTAGAGCTGTGTACAAGAGTCCCTAGGCCATAATATTAAGGCTAAAAACATTTTCTTAAATCTTCAATGTTCCTCATAGTTTTACGCTTCCTGTAAAGGTCAGAACTCCAGATGAGCTTAATACGGATGAGTAAAGGCTAGCAGAACACTCTGGGGCACATCTGACATGTCCAGTCTTTCTTTGGGAACATCTGGAAGCCAAAACAAACAACAGAAACAAAAAACAAAAACAATGTTCAAGTTCCTTAGCTAGGTGTGCAAATATCCCTCTGCTTGGACAACTCCTGTTTAGCCTCCTGGGATGCCCCAGGCACCATGATAGTAGTTCCTTCTTCTGTGCTTAGATAGTGGATCTCACCCAACAACTGGCTCTGTACGTATCACTCTCTCAACTCCATTGCAGGACTGTGTTCTTGTTTTGTTTATCTTTGTATCTCTAGCAACTAGACCAGCCTTTGGCATATAGAAGGCTCTTGATATATGTTTGTTGAATAAACTGAATAATATAGATGCTTGAGAGCCAAAGACTTTGACAAGTTTGGCTAGAAGAAGAAAAGAGATAATAATCGATAATAATAATAATAATAATAACTATAGTTGCCTGCGGTTATCAATGGGGGATTGGTTTTAGGACCCCTGCAAATACCAAAACAGATGCTCAAGTCCCCGATATAAAATAGTGCAGTATTTGCATATAACCAGTGCACATGCTCCTGTTACTTTAAATCATCTCTGGATTACGTATAATACCTAATACAATGCAAATGCTCTGTAAACGGTTGTTATACTGTATTGTTTAGAGAATAGTGACAAGAAAAAACGTCTACACGTGTTCAGTACAGGCATAACCATCCATTTAGGAAAAAAAAACCTTTGATCTGCTGTTGCTTGAAGCCACAAATGCAGAACCCATGAATATAGAAACCTGACTGCACTTGCCCAGATTGTACTGGGTAACAGGTTTTCCATGAATTAACTCATGTAATCTGCATATAACAGTCAATTTCTACCCAGCCTGGTTTTTGCTTCTCTCCTGTATTGCATAATTTTTCTGTCCATTCTCTTCCTAGTTGCTTTTTTCTTTTCTTTTCTTTTCTTTCTTTCTTTTTTTTTTTTTTTCTGAGATGGAGTCTTGCTCTGTCGCCCAGGCTGGAGTGCAATGGCATGATCTCGGCTCACCACAACCTCTGCCTCCCAGGTTCAAGAGATTCTGCCACCTCAGCCTCCTGAGTATCTGGGATTACAGGCACCCACCATCATGCCCAGCTAATTTTTACAGAGATGGGGTTTCACCATGTTGGCCAGGCTGGTCTTGAACTCCTGATTTCAGGTGATCTGCCCGCCTTGGCTTCCCAAAGTGCTGGGATTACAGGTGTGAGCCACCGCACCCGGCCCCTGGTTGCTTTTTTGCATTAGTGAAAATTCAGTCATTTAAGAGGCAGGGGAATCTCTGGGTGTCCTGATTTGGGCTCTTCTTTTACAGTGCCTTTGAGAAGTGTGGGATATCCTTAGCTTAAGAGGATGCTTTGCTACCCTCAATCCCACTCCTACTCCACTTCCCCTTCCATCAGCACACGAGGGTTCAGGTCTTGGGGCTGCCATGGAGCAGCCCGGGGAATCAAACAACCCTGAAAAGAGGTGCAGGGCGCCTGACTATGTATGGAGCCAAGAGAGTTTCTAAACCATACCGCCATAGTGGCAAGGAAGCCTGCCCCATACCTTAGAGCATCTGTGTCATGTGATAAAACCTGTGGGCCCTGTTCGTTTACCTGGGTTACAGCAGCACTGGCATGCTAAGATGTTAGGTGCTATTGTTTGGGCTGCAATCCTGTCAGTTCAGTGGATAACAGTAGTTAGCCAATGCTCATGTTGAGCTCTGACGGGCAGGGGTATGCATCTGATTCATTAGAAATGCAAACAGGAATTTGTCACTACTTAATACATGGCCGCTGATAGAAAAACTGGAGTCACAGAGGTAAAGAAAAAAGCTGGGAAACTCTACACTAAGTTCTTGAGGATGGGACTAATGGCTTAATTGCTGTGTCATTTAGGGTAAGTCATTTGTTGTCTCTGAGCCTGTTTTCACATCTCGAAAACAGGGGCTGCATTAGTCTGACCAGGCTTGCATAAACAAGCAGCCACAGGCTGGAGGGCTTAGAAGGCAGAAATGTATTTTCTCACAGTTCTGGAGGCTGGAAGTCCAAGGTCAAAGTGCCAGCAGGGTGGGTTTCCTCTGAGACCCCTCCCTTTGGCTGGCAGTTGGCTGCCCTCTGGCTGCCTCTTTACAGGGCTGTTCCTCCATGCATATGGCCCTTGGTGTTTCTCTGTGTGTCCAAATCTCTTCTTATAAGGACACCAGTCAGACTGGATTAGGGCCCACCCTAATAAACTCATTTTAACTTAATCACCTCATTAAGGCTCTGTCTCCAAATACAGTCACACTCTGAGGTGCTGGGGGTTAGGGCTTCTTTGATGCGTGAAGTTTTGGGGGACACAATTCTGCCCATACAGGGATAATCATAAACCCTACTTCGTGGGTTATTCTGAGAACAAAAGAGATAAAGAATATCAAGGTGTTCTATAAAAAGCCACGTCCCTTATCATTGTGCTACTGAGAAGCTGACAAGTGCTGTGTGTGTGTGGGATCTTCTTACCCTCCTCAGAAAGAAAGGACACAAGCCCAGTTTTGCTTGCAGTGGGGCCAGGTTCAGTCCCCACAGTCTAGACAGGTGCGTGGGAGCTGGCAGGCCTCTTTGCAGACTTAGCCCGCTAAGGCTGCGGCAGGCATGTCCTCGGGCTCCTCTCCTGCCTCCAAATTTCCGTGGAGATGGGCATGTGTCCTTGGTGGCTCAGGCACTCAAAGCTCAACAAAGCTGGGCACTGCTCAGCTCCTCTGAACCTCCCAGTTGGACTGGTCTGCACAGATGAAACACTGCTCCTGGCAAAAGAGCTTCAAAGCACAGCTCAAAGGCAATGTAGTCTGAAAAAGGCCTAGGGGTGGGGAAATGGAAGGAATCCTGAAATACTGTTTCCTGATCTTCTACAGGGGAAGGGGACTGGGGTTCCCCAGGAACAAACCAATGAGTAAGAAAGGAAAGCTCTAACTGGTCAATCTCCATTCCCACGTTCCCGCCTGGCCTCTCAAATCACCAGGCCTTCAGGCATCCCAACCATAACTAAGCTGAAGAATACTCTATGATTAATGCTTTCCCCAAAGAAACTGACCCTGTCATAAAGAGAGAGGCAGAGGGCTTATTCCTTGGTCTTCCATGAACCCAGCACAGAGAATGTACCCTCGTGACAGGTTGTGAAACAGCATGAGCTTCGGACAGAGTTGGGTCTGATCCTGTCACTTGGAAGAAGGCTCTTAACTTTTCTGAGTCTGCCTTTTATCTGGAAAATGTATTAATAGATACAATAAGTCACTGGCAGGGTTGTCTCGAAGTTTAGAAGGGATGCCCTCAAATACCTTGTATGATTAGGATGGGATCAGAGCAGCACACAGAGGGCCCTCAAGAAACACTTGCTCTTACTGCAATTTTATGTTTCTTTACAAAGGGATATCCTCAGGAAGTTCCATCTTTGCCACACAGTAAGTGCATGGCCTTCTGTAGATGGTAATTCATGTAACTTAGAGAAGGTTATGGAGGAAGAGAAGGAGATGAGAGGGAGGGAGGGGAAGGATAGGTGAAAAAAAGGAGAAGGGAGGGGCGGGGAGGATTCTGAGTAAGAGAAAGGCAGAGAGACGGTAAAGAGCAGAGATATTATGACCTTGAGAATTTAGGGTGACTTGCCCTCTGGCAAGTGAAGCATCTCTATTCCTTTTTTTCTTTTTACTCCAAAACAGGGGGGAAACTCACCCTTTTATTTGAAAATGAACTCCCCTCCTTTCCCTGTGGCTGTGTGTGTGTGTGTGTATGTGTGTGTATGTGTGTGTGTATGACACAATCCCACAACCATCCTGGTTGCCTTCTCTTGTTCCTGGGCTGAGCAAGGTGGGAGCAGAGCAGGTTCTAGACATCTTTAAGGCATGGGTTGGATACTCTTAGGCCAGTTGGGTACCCCGCTCCTTTGTGCCATGCCCTTGTCACACTGGTTTGTGGGTTTCTGCTCCTCTCAGGGCTCTGTAAGCCCCATCAAAGCATACAAGTGGCCAGAGGGCATCGAGTGGCCTTTGAGTCTGGATAATCCCATTGGGAAGAGGTAGGAAGCAGAAGCAGGGAGAGCCACTGCTTTCTGACAGGGAGAGGGCCTGCAGAGCCTGAGGGAGAAGCGACGTGTGGGCCCAGCAGGCAGGACTGGAATTGTGTCTGTTCTGGCTCTGTCTACTTGTGTGACCTGGGAAAATCACTTCCCTCCTCAGGGCCTCAGTTTCCCCCAATTGAGGGTGGAGGCATCCTATCCCTAAGGTCTATTTGCACTTTTTCAGCCAAGATGGAGGCTGGATTTCCTGATGGTCTGAGTCAAGGGCAGACGGGTAGGAGACCTCACCTGTCCTCACACTGTGCAGAAGACGGAACATTCAGTACAGCCCTACACTGAGGCAAGAGAAAGTGTGAGGGCCTGCACACAATGGCCATTGTTGTTGGTTCCTGAAAACCTGCTTATGTGGTGGGCGGGGCAGGAAAAATATGTCCTCCATTCTGTGTGGCTTTATCTTCTGGGATTCCCCAGGGCTCCAATGAAGGTGCTGTATATTGGGGGAGGTGGGCTTTGAAAGCTCTGTGCATGAGGGTCAGGTGCTTCAGAGTGGGAGGCAGTGCACTGGCAGAGCTGTATGGTGGGGAATGTCCCAATGGCTCTGAAGCAAGGGTCTGACATGAGCACGGCCCTAAGAGAAGCCAAGGGTGGGGATGTCCTTTAAGGCCTGGGAGCCATCAGAGCTATGGAATCTTGATCTGGTGGTCCCAGTGAGGTCCAGTGCTGGGCACAGACTCCACAGCCTAGACCTTTACAAAGGACAATAGCAGGAATTGACACATGGGATCTAATTAAACTAAAGAGCTTCTGCACAGCAAAAGAAATGATCAACAGAGTTAACAGACAGCTTACAGAATGGGAGAAAAATGTTGGAAACTCTGCATCCAACAAAGGTTTTTCTTTCAATCCTCGTGGCAACTCCGTTAAAAACTACTATCCCAACATAAACAACAACAACAACAAGTCCTTCAGGCTCAGAGGCTAAGAAACTTGCCTAATATCAGAGAGCTGGCATACCGTAAAGCTGGAATTCAAACCAAGGCCCGATTCAAAAAATAAGCTCATTCGAAAGGACGCAAGGCAGAGACAAAGTACCTTGGAGTGACAGGGTGTCTGAAGGCAGGGAGGTGAGCTTGGGTGGGGGTGAGCCTCTTCTCATCTCCTCTTAGGGAAACCTTGGCTACATGATCTTATTAAATGAAATGCTGAATGCTTCGGCTTGAAGGTAAAATACTAGTTGCTATAGTATCTGGCATTACTTTACCCACTGAGCTCAGGAATCTCATTCAGGGTACACTGTATATAATAAAATAAATCAATTAGTGGTAAGATTTTCCAGCTTAAATCAATCCTGATTCTCAGGCGTGGCATATATAAGGTACATTCCAGAGATCTGCATTGGCCAAACTAATCACAGCTCGACGGGCTGCCTACAGCACCTACTATTGAGAGATCATCTTAGAAAGATCTTATAAAGGAACTAATCACATTCCCTAAGATCATCTCAGATTCTCCAGAAAGGCAAAGTTGGAGGAAGAGCACGACAGGGAGGGCCTTTTTCTGGTGGTTGGGTCAGGGTTGGCCAGAAAGGGGGAGGTGTGGGAGGGCGTTGGGTGTGTGTGGAAAGAATCCTATGTTTGGAATACTAGGATTTGGGCTCTAGTCCCAGATCCACCAGCTAACACAGTCTTGGATAGGTCAGTTAACCTCCCTGGGCCTTGTTTTTCTAATCTATAAAGTATTCCTCAGGGGTGCTGTAGGGGATTAAAATGAAATGATGAATGCAAAATATTCCTGGCATCTAGTGCTAGATCCAAGTAAGTACTTAACACATGCTGGATGAATAGACCTGAAGATGAAAAGAGATGGGCGCCGGCCTCACGCTAGAGGTGCTCAGGGGCAAAGGTCTCTGCCGATGTCTCTGTTCTGCTAACAGAAGCCCCTGTTGATGGGGAGAGGTTTGAGTGTGGAGGCAGGCAGGAAAAGGCTGAGCTTGTTGGGAGAAGGAGCAGGGGTCCTGCTGGGTGGTTTGTGGGGAGGGAGGAATCACCTGTGTGGCAGTGTCCTCTATCCACCCCTTACTTACTGTTGGCTCTGTCCATGCTTCCCTTCGGGCTACTAACTCTCAATTTGAGGTCCTGGAGCTGGAAGCCCGCATTCTGCATTAGTCTCCTCACTGGCCTCGTTGCCACCAGGTTCTTTCCCTTCCTTGCCTCGTTGCCACCAGGTTCTTTCCCTTCCTTCTAATCCAAACTGCACGTGACTCTCAGATCCTATTGCTCCTGGCTGAAAAACCTTCATCTCTTCTTATTATTCAAAGGATCATGTTCAAACTACATGAACGGTCTCCATCTTCCAGTCTTTGCTTTGCTCCTTCTGTGTTTCAGTGCCCAACCCATGTTGCCTTTCTTTTACTCATTGTCTTTTCAAATCGTTTCGAGCTGCCAGGACTAACACACATGCATTTCATCTTGTTCATTCATTTGTTCATCAAACATTTGTTGATCACCTACTAGGTGCATTGCATGGTGCTGGGCAGCTGGGGCACATGTTCTGAAGGGGAGGCCTCCTTGCCTCCCACACTCTTTTTTTTTTTTTGAGACAGAGTCTCGCTCTGTCACCCAGGCTGGAGTGCAGTAGCACAATCTTGGCTCACTGCAAGCTCCGCCTCCCGGGTTCATGCCATTCTCCTGCCTCAGCCTCCCACGTAGCTGGGACTATAGGTGCCCGCCACCATGCCTGGCTCATTTTTTTGTATTTTTAGTAGAGACGGGGTTTCACCATGTTAGCCAGGATGGTCTCGAGCTCCTGACCTCTTGATCTGCCTGTCTTGGCCTCCCAAAGTGCTGGGATTACAGGCGTGAGCCACTACACTCGGCCACCTCCCACACTCTTACAAACTCGTGTCTTCCATTCCATGGTGCTTGCCCATTATGCCAATATTAACATGATTGTTCTACAGATATTTCTTACATATAAATAGTAGATTGTCAACTACTTGAGGCCTGGACCACATTGCATTTTTGTCCCCTCCTCTGCAGACTTGGAGCACCTTAGATACTTGAAGATGGGTTTGAGTTCAAGCTCTATCATGTGTTATCTATGTGATTTTGGCCCAGTTACTTAATCCCACTGAGCTTCAATTATGTCCTGAGACAAAATGGATTAAATAATTATGCAATGGTTTTGTCCCATAAGTAGGTATTCAATAAATAACAGCCCAACATATATTTGCTGATTAAGAAGATTAAACACTGCTATGGACTGAATGTTTGTGTTCCCCTCCCTCCATATTCATATGTTGGAGCCCTAATTTCCAATATGATGGTATTTGGAGGTGGGGCCTTAGGAACATAACCATATTATGAGGGTGGAGTCCTTAGTTAGGGGGAGTCCTTAAGGTGATTAGTTCCTTTATAAGAAGAGATTGGGAGAGATGATCTCTCCACACGAGGATACAGCAGGAAGCGTCCATCTGCAAACCAGGAAGAGGACTCTCACCAGGAACCGAGTGTGCTTGTGGCTTGATCTTGGACTTCCCAGCCTCCAGAACTGTGGGAGATCAATTTCTGTAGTTTAAACCACACAGTCCATGGTATTCTGTTACAGAAGCCCAACTCACTAAGAAAAACACTTCTTGCACCAAATAGAAACAGACCAAAGAGAATACCAACATTCAGGCTGTGCAGAGCGTGTGGCCAGGATGGACTTTTGCTGTGGGATGGATCTTAGGTGGTGCCCAATATTAAATGGTCTATGAATTTCTGCAGGGGAACAGAGACCAGTTTGGGGGTCAAGATGGGCAAGCGCAAGAGGGAAAAACTAAGGTGTCTAGTCCTGCCAAAGAGCCTAGCCTAGAATTTTCTTCTGTATGTGAAAAGTGAAAGGTTCCTTGGTTCTGTGGTTCTATTTTGAGCAGCAAACCTCCTGAGGCAGGAATTCAGTTGGAGTTCAACTCCAGCTCGAACCTGTGTGAGCAAGTTTTTCCTCTGCAGCTGCTGAGCAGCCTCCTGAGGCACATTTCCACCTCTCCAGGCCCTCCCAGGTCTTGGAGAAGGGAGTGGGAGAGGGGAGGAGACACAGCTGGAGTCAGAGTCTTCCTCATTCAGACATCAGCTGAGAAAGAGTGAATGATTGCTTCACTTGAATTTCCAGTGAATTTGAGTTGGGTCAGGACCAGCCAGAAACTGGGAGGCTGGGGTGGGGTTGGGGTGGTTACTCTGGGGTTTGTAGAAAGAATTGTACGTTTGGAATACTAGGACTTGGGTCCAGTACCAGATGCACCAATTAGTGTGACCTTTGATAGATCAATTAACCTCCCTGGGCTTCCTTTTTCTAATTTATGAAGTTTATTCTTGGTATTTTTTGGAGGAGAAACAAGACCTACCAATGCAGTGCTTCTCAAAAACTTCAGTGTACGTGTGATCGCCAGCAGATCTTGTTGAAATGCAGATTCTGCTTCAGCAGGCCTGGTGTGGGACTTGAGAGTCTGTGCTTCTGACACACACCCATGCAAGGCCAGGGCTCCTGGTTCATGGACCACATGGTGTTCTAGCGCAGGGATTGACTAACCATGGTTTGAGGATCAAATCCAACCTACTGTTTGCTTTTGTAAATAAAGTTTTATCAGAACACAGCCATGCCTGTTCATTTAAATATTGCATATGGTGGTTTTCATGTTAAGTGGACAGAGCTGAGTAGTTGCATCAGAGACTGTATAATGCACACAGCCTAATTATTTTAATAGTTACAACATGGCCCTTTACAGAAAAGGTTTGCCAACCCCGGCTGTAGAGGACTGAGGATTGGTCTGTGTGAGCCAGAAGGTCTGCATTTCTATCTGGGTTTGGCCAAGGGCAAGCCACTTCACCTTGCTGGTACTCACTTTCCTTATCCAGGGAACAAAATAATATCTACATTTCTAGGCAGCCTGTGATTCTGGGATTTCAATATTACATAGAAAACATCATAGTTTCTATAGAAACAGGCATCTGAGAACCACGTTGAATGGCCGGCATTTGGAAGCTGCAAAAACATACCTGGCCTAACCCCGCAGAGTCTAGCAAGGCAGATCCCATCAGATGCCATGAGAAGTCTATGGAAACAGACCACAGCTACTCTCTGATGTTGAGTCAGCTCGGAATAGAAATGGGCTTGAGAGGAAGGAAGAGTGAGAATTGGAGGCTGGCCTCCCGAGCTCCAGTACAGGTGCATGCTGGCAGAGGGGCTCTGGCACAGCGCATGCCAGCATCACTCACACAAAGTCATTCTTGCTGAGAGACCAACTCAAAAACAATTCCCTAACTCACTGCTCCATGTTCTCCTGACTGGGTGCATTTGGTCAACCAATATTAACAAGCTCTTTCGAGGCCTCCGAGACTCTGCAAGGCACAGGGATACAGAAGGGTTTATGACATCTGGGGCCTCCTGGGGGCCTCACAGTCTGATGGGAGAAACACCATGTAGATAAATAATTATATGAGAGTTCCTCAAGCCAGCCGTGAAGGGAAACACGTGACTCTGGGTCTCCAGCTTGGGCAACAGGTGAGACATCAATAAGGCAGGGAACATGGGTACGGGAAGAGGCAGTGTTTTTAGAAGGGGGAAGGATGTGTAAAGATGGGGAAGATAATGACTAGTTTGGGGCATGTTGATTTCAACGTGGGCTGCTTGAAGGACTAAATGACAAAGCTGTGAATTCCTATGAAAAGCAAAACAGCATCTCTGTAGGCCTGCAAATGTTGAACGGGAATGACATATATGTTGCCATGGTTACTTCCCAGAGCTGAGAAGAGTCCCAGTGCACACACCCATAGTACTTCTGGGGCTCTCTGGGGGTTACCTGCCTTGCTCTGTCTCGGCCCACAGGAGAGACCTGGGCCAGAGAGGATCTCTGTTAAATGCAAACTTTTTAGGAACATTTTTATTTTCTCTCAACTCGGAGGAGTGGTGGCAGATCATTTCTCACTGTGACTGTCAAATCTCCACTGAATGGGAAAATTGGGAATCTACAGACCTGGACAGCTCCTGAGCCCCTGAGGCCACATTCTGGTACGGCTTCATAAAGGTGAAAAGAAAGCCATGAGAAACAGTGAACTCGTGCTCACGATTATTTTGGTGTCTCAACTGATCTCTAGTTCCTCACCTGGGAGTATGAATCTGAGATGGCTGGATGGCATCCCATTCCCTTGCTTTGGGATTCAGAGCATAATCCATACAATTAGTGAGAATCCACACAGGTACAGTGCACAGACAGATTGAACCATATGTGCTTGCAAAGTAGCAGAGCCAAGGTATTGCCCTTCCCAGGTAAATTGTCCACATCTAGGAGGGCAGATCTGATGACTGCACATATTTGCCTGAAGAGTGCTTGTGCCTGCTCTGCTCAGTTGGTTTGAGTGCAGGCTAGTGAGGCCACATGAGCTACACACTGGCTTGCTGGCCTTGCTTGGGTTCTTTCTGGGTAGCTAAGCAATTCTTAGCACTTAGCACAGTTCCTAATTATATGCCTGTCTATGGGATTATTTTATTGAGGCCTGGCTCCCCCACTCCCAATGGCTATAAAGACTATGTTTGTTTTTGGTTTTGTTCGCCATTGTACCATGGTGCCTGGCACTTGGTGGGGGCTTTGTTAAGTATGTGTTGAATAAACTGACAGGAAGCCTGTCTCCACTGCTGGGAAAATGACTCAAAGTAAACACTACCGAGGGTATCTGTCTCCCTGTCTTTGTTTACCAAGAATTGCACAAAGTATTATCTAGTGAGATCCTGGGAGATTTTGCGCTACCCATTTATAACCTTCTCTAGGGGCTGGGCGCAGTGGCTCACACCTGTAATCCCAGCACTTTTGGAGGCTGAGGCAGGCGGATCACCTGAGGTCAGGAGTTTGAAGCCAGTCTGGCCAACGTGGCAAAAACCCAGTCTTTACTAAAAATACAAAAATTAGCCAGGCATGGCGGCGGAAGCCTGTAATCCCAGCTACTTGGGAGGCTCAGGCAGAAGAAACACTTGATTCTGGGAGGCAGAGGTTGCAGTGAGCCGAGACTGCGCCATTATACTCCAGCCTGGGCAAAAAGAGAGAAACTACGTCTCAAAACAATAAAATAAAATATAAAATAAAATAAAATAAATAAAATAAAACCTTTTATAGGACACACCATTTGCAGTTCAAATAGGATTGACCAAGAAATCACTGAGAGGAAAGTTGCTTTAATATCAGACAGCCAGAGGGGCCAGGTGTGGATAACACAGGCTCAAGACCACCGCTGGCTTGAAACTGAAGGCTGGATAGGAGCGGGTATGAGGATCAGTGAAGAGGCTGAGAAAATATGCAGGAAGCCTCTGCCTTTATATTTTAGGCTGGGGCCAGAGAGAAACAATGGCATAGCTCCCCAGGACTTTGCTCCTCAACCCCAGGGGGACCGACCCAGCCTTGTGCCATGCCCTTGGTGCTTCCCCAGGATCCAAGACTGGGCACCCTCTCCCTCCCCTTGCTTCACTGGACAGCCAGCTCAGGTGGAACTCCACATGGGCAACAACAGCCAAACGTGTAGGCACAGAGCCAATACACAACCCTAGAATTACAGGTTGTTAGAGCCACAGGCAATTTAAAATCTATAGATCAAATCCTGAAGCCGTAGTCAAGAGAGTGAAATTCTAAATTTGGCCCCTTTCTTATAATATTCTAAATACCTTCCCCCACACCTAACAATAATTCTGATTACTGCTGACCAAGTGCTCACCAAGTTCCAGGCACTCTGCTGAGTTCCTACATGGATGATCTCTTTTAACCCTCAAAACAAGGCTGAGGGAGGGAGACCATACTTGTTTCCATCTTGTAAGCATTGAAATGGAGGCTGGAGATGTCCAGCGGCTCATCGAATCCATGGCTGGTGGTGAGAAGCTCTGGGTCTTCTGAATTCTAGTTCAATGGTGAGTACCTACTCTACCCTCTCTCACTTGCAAGTCCTCTAAGCTATATTTGAATTACCTATTTAAAGATGGCCAGCACATCTTACTTACCAAATGAGTTTATAATAGCTCCATGAAATTGAATTCTCAGCCTCAAAAATACTCACATGTAACTCTAAGATTTTTTTTCTTAAGACTTTTCCACTAAGTGCCTGTTCCTGTGCTGCTCCAGAATCTACTGCCCACTGGCAAACCAGAGGCAAGATTCCTTACCCTCTCTGCCCTCTTCCAACAAATGTTTCTGTCGAACACATGTGCATCAGGCAGGGTAGAAGGCTTTGAAGGGGACACAAAGATAAAAAACACATGATCCTCATTTTCCAGGTAGTGGCAGGGAAAACATATGATGAGAACACACATGCCCCTGACACAGGCCAACTTCCGATTAGTGTACTGACGAGATAGAAGGCAAAATTAAGTGCTCAGGGAATTCACAGGCTGGGCTCGCTTCCAGCAGGGAGATGGTCATTAGATAGGCCTTGCAGAGGGAGCAGAATTTCAACAAGTAGTTGTGGAGCCTCTCCTCAGACTGGGATTAAATACTTACTATTTCCTGAGTGCGGGGCTTATGCAAGACACACAGTAGGCTCCCTAACACATTTTCTAAACACTAGCCGCTTGGGCTAGGCTAGGAGTCATGGGCTTGAATCTTGGTTCTGATGCCACCACTGGATGTAAATTGTATAAATCCTACCCTTTCTCTGGGCCTTTGATTTTCCCCAACTATGAAATAGGAATATGAAGGAGGCTGGATATATCCTTGCTCATGGGTTTCTGGTTAGGATTACACTAAGTGAATACATGCAAAATTATTTTCAAGCCAAAATGAAATAGAAATACAAGAGACTGTTTCTCACTATTCTTATTATTGTTACAAAAACTAAAAAATAGCAAATTCCATATGCTTCTCATGAGCTAAAAGCCTTTTTTGGAGGGGGTAGGGCAACTACTTGAGGCCAGGCACTGGGGATACAAAGATTAATAACACCCAGCCTCCATCCTTGGAATCTGGAAGGTCTAGGAAAGGAGATAGTAGGTACAATTGGTAATATAAGTTTAATGTGCTACTACAAAGGCTGGGCTGGAGTTTGGCAGGAACTCTACTCTTTCTTTTTTTTTTTTGAGATGAAGTTTCATTCTTGTTGCCCAGGCTGGAGTGCAATGGTGCGATCTCGGCTCACTGCAACCTCTGCCTTCTGGGTTTAAGCGATTGTCCTGCCTCAGCCTCCCGAGTAGCTGGGATTACAGGCATGCACCACCACGCCCAGCTAATTTTGTATTTTTAGTAGAGATGTGGTTTCTCCATGTTGGTCAGTCTGGTCTCGAACTCCCGACCTCAGGTGATCCACCTGCCTCGGCCTCCCAATGTGTTGGGATTACAGGCGTGAGCCACCGTGCCTGGCCGAGCTCTGCTCTTAGTGGTAGTGCAGGTGGATAGTAATGCTTAGGACAAGAACTTCAAATGTGAATCAACTGGCATTCTCCAACACAAAATAGAATTAAAGGCATAGGGACTTTTTTTTTTTAAGTTTGAGCTTATTATACTATGTTCCAGGCACTTTCACATCCATCATCTTCCTAATAAGCCATGTATTATTATGCCAGTTTTACAGATGAGGAAGCTGAGACTCAGGGTGGTTGGGTAATTTCCAAGATCTATAAAACTAGAAGCATAAAGGCAAAATTTAAACCCAGATTATCTAACGGTAAGCATGGGGCTTTTCCCAATATCCCTTGTTGCTTTCTTATCAGCCAATGTTTCTATAGAACCCATTCCATGCTAATCTTGAATGACCTTCTTACTCGGATTGCTTTTCCCAGGAGAAAGACTAATCTTTGATAGAGTGCAGTGGTGTGATCTCAGTTCACTGCAACCTCCATCCACTGGGTTCAAGCAATTCTCCTGCCTCAGCCTCCCTAGTAGCTGGGATTACAGGCATGTGCTACCATGCCTGGCTAATTTTTGTAGTTTTAGTAGAGATGGGGTTTCACCATTTTGGCCAGGCTGGTCTCAAACCCCTGACCTCAAGTGATTCGCCTGCCTTGGCCTCCCAAAGTGCTGGGATTACAGGTGTGAGACACTGCGCCCGGCCTGATGAGAGAGATTTTACAGTAACCCCTCCCATCATCATTTCCTCTTCCACTTCCTATGGTAAACTAATTCCCTCCTACTGTGCTCTCCTGACTTCTCCCTCTCCTCCAACCCCAGGGAAACTGCCAAGGAGTTAAGAATCGCAATACATGAGGAGGCTGCAGAGAGAGCACCCTGCCTCCTCAGCCATTAGCCTACAAATCTCAGGACAAAATACACTGAGAGAAGGGAGAAATTTGAATACAATTCTGTCTAAGAAAGAGTTCACATAGACCAAAATCTGACTATGCCTTAATTTTGCAGAACTGTAAGGAATCTTAAAATATAATTATCAGACTTGCTTATTTTACAGATTCAGAAAACTGAGACTCAAGAAGGGGAAAGACTTGCCTCAAGTCACACACTAGCAATAGGCAGAGTCTGGACTGGAACTCCAGTCTTCTGACTCCCAGGCTAATGCTTTTTCACTAAAATACATTGCCTCTTTAGCTTTTCCCATTAACAACTCAACTTACATGAGATCATAGCCCTTTCAAGAAGAAAGCTCAGTGCTGGTATCTCTGCAAAGCCCAGAAGTCAGTGCCCCACTCTGATCAGCTGATGTGCTCATCTAAAGAACAGGAAGTGGTTTCACTTCTAGCTCTGAAAGCACATTGTAGGGGTGAGAAAGGGGGATTTGGGGAAGAGAGTTCCTGTACATGATAGTCAAAAGCAATCAGCAGACACTTTGGTCTTGCTTGAAGAAGGGGAAGATATAAGGTCAGACATGTAAGGGGAAGATAAAGGTTGTCCTTGATCAGCACATGATTTCATCAAGAGCTTCCCCCAGCCGCAGGGTGGTGGAGAGTGGAAGTGGGGAGGGGGGAGGGCGGTGGTGGGGATTCGGCTCTGCTCATTCCCTTCTCTGTTCTGAGGGAGCTAGATACCAGAGTGGGGCTGAGATAGGAGCACCAGGGTAGGAAAATTTGCAGGAACTTGATACAACCTTCAATGCTTCCTCCACCCTCCGTTAGCACCCATAACTTCCCCTGTCAAGAGAGGAAGAAGGAACACATTATTCAGCTTTACACACTGAAAAGTTTACTGTGTGAAATAAAGGAGACTTTAGAGGTCAACAGAAGCTGGGCACGGTAGGTCACACCTGTAATCCCAGCACTTTGGGAGGCTGAGGCGGGTGGATCACCTGAGGGCAGGAGTTTGAGATCAGCCTCGTCAACATGGAGAAACTCCATCTCTATTACAAATAGAGAAAAAGTATCTGGGCATGATGGTGCACACCTGTAATCCCAGCTACTCAGGAGGCTGAGGCATGAGAATTGCTTGAACCTGGAAGGAGGAGGTTACAGTGAGCCATCATGTGCCACCGCACTCTAGCCTGGGTGACCGAGTGAGACTCTGTCTCAAAAAAAAAAAAAAAAAAGAGGTCAACAATTCCTGAATCCTCTCTTAAAGGACAGAGGTGTGGAGATGATGTTTCCTGATGACCTGGCCTGGAATATAACAATCTGATTGTCAAATAGATGGGTGTGAAACAAGAGAACAACCTCCCCAACCCCCGCATTGATGTCAGGGGAGTTTTGTTTTCTTCTAGTGGTAGGATCACATCCCACCTTAGTACTAACAGCCGGGGACATCAAAGCACACAGACACAGAGCCATGGAATGCCAGGCATGGGAAAGACTGCGGGCATTTGCCTGTAGCAATGGTGCTCCAACCTGGCAGCCCATCAGAGTCATCTGGGGAGCTCATCAAAATTGAGATTCCCAGGAACCAGCCCAGAGATTGATTAGGTAAATCTGGGCTGGGGTACACAAATCTTCATTTTCAACAAGCAGCTGGTTTAAGAACCAAGGATCTGGTTCAACCCCATCCATCCACCTATCAAAACTTTGATACAAGATACTGCTTTTAGAGTAAAGAAAACTGAGGTGCCAAAAATAGGTTAGTAGCAGGACTTGGACTAGAATTTGGTCCTCTTCCTGCTGGTATGGTGTCTCTGCCAGTGCTCTTACACCTGCCTTTCTCTTCCAGCCCACATGTCCATTGAGGACCTGTGAGGACCCGTGAGCCCACAGGGGAATCAGCTGCCAGGAGCTTTGATTGAATCTCTCCATTTAGATCACTGGTGGAAAATGGCTACTTTTGAGGCTGGGGTAGAGGTGGTTTTAAGGACATTCTCAGAAAGCTGTGTTCTGTATTCTGGTGAGTTAAAAGTGGAAGGCCCAGCTGGTGGCCTCTAAAGCATACTACCCAGTTGTTCCAGACAGAAAGAATAGTTGGTTCATGGGAGCAGCCTGCTGTGTTGGAGGAACCAGAGTGGCGGAGGCAGAGTGAGCAATGGAGAGAGTGGCAGAAGAGGAGGTCTGGGAGGTAATGGGAAGCCAAAACATACGGGACCCTCTAGGCCACGTGATCTTTGGCTTTTTCTCCAAGCCACTGCAGAATTTTGAGAAGAGGAGTGTCACAACCTGACTGCTCTGATGTGGTGGTGAGAACAGGTTACCTACGGCAGTGGGATAGAAGCAAGGAACCCAGTGAGGAAGCTTTGCAGTAATTCAGGGGACAGAGGTTGGCGGCTCAGATCAAGATGGCAGGAATACAGGTGGTGAGACATGGTTGAATCCTGGATGTTTTTTAAAAGTAGAGTTAACGGATTTTCTGATGGACTGGCTATGAGATGTGAGATAAAAAGGGGAGTCAAGGATGATGCCAAGCATTTGGCTCTAGGGATGGGAAGGCTGCAGTTACCAACTGAGAGGAAGAAGACTGTAGGTGGAGAAGGTTTGGGGGAGGGACAGCAGAGCTCTGCATTGGACATACCAAGTTTGAGGTGTCTGCTAAACACACAAGGGAAGTACGGCACAGGCTGCTGGACACAGGAGCCTGGAGCTCAGGGAAAACTCGAGACAGGCTAGAGGCATCATTGAGTATACACATGGTATTTAAATAAAGTCTTATGACTGGATGAGGTGATCAAGGGATTAAGCACAGGCAGTGAAGAGAAGAGGGTCAAGGACCCTGCCTGGGGACCCTCCAGTATCAAGAGGTCAGAGAGAAATGAGACCGAGAAGGAATGAGGGACGAGGAGGGAGGGAGGAGGAAAACCGTGAGCAAGTCAAGTCCTAGAAGCCAAGTGGACCAAGCGTTTCCAGGAAGAGGGAGTGATCAGCTGGGTCACATGCCACTGACAGCTGTGGCAAGATGAGGGTTAGGAACTGACGATTGGATTTAGCTATTGAACTGGTAACCTTGACAGAGGTAGCAGTTGACTCTGAACCTCATGGAGCCCCACAGTTTGACAACTGACTGTCATTGAAGACACCCTTATTGTGAATTTTTGTCTTCTGGATTAAGTTGTAAACTTTGCAACATCGGATGACAAGTCAGCACATGCGCAGAGCACAGAGTCCTTGCTGGGCTGTGGGGCCTTATGAAGCCCGTTGACACCCACCTGAGGGCTCCTACCACTGGGCATTGACCTGAAGCAATTATCCTCATTCCTGGCTTACCTTGAACGCAGAATTTCAGTTCTTTGGGGTCAGTGACACCCTTCCTGCTTTCCCGGATCACGGCCCGGTTCTTCTTGTTTTCTCCCCAGAGATTGGTGCCTCCGTACATGCTGGGAATGTTGAGAATGGCAATGCCTTCCAGGAAGATGTTGCTCAGGTCCACCCCAACCCCATCACACTGGAGGACAGAGAGAAAAGGCCATCTGTTAGTGTCCTCAGCGTGTCACAACCCAAGGTGCTCTGTGTGTGTGTGTCTGTGTGTGTGTGTGTGTGTGTGTGGTGGGTACTCTCTTAAAGGATGTGACAGGTCCTCAGCCACCACCCTGCCACTGTAAGAGGAGAAGTCATGGGCAAAGTCGCTCAGACTTAATGCTTTGACCACTGCGGTGAGATGAGAGATCCAGTCCTGGTCAGCTCTGGGGAAGACAGCACAAGGCTCCAGGGGTCATCTTTAGGTCTAGAAGTGCTTTAGGGCTGGTTCTCAAGTCAATTGTCAAACTGTTCTCCAGTCTAATCTCATTATCATCAATCTTGCCCCTTCCTAACCATTAGAAGATTTAGTGGAACTGAATTCAGAACCTAACAAATGACAGAATTTTTTTTTTTTTTTTAGATGGAGTCTCGCTCTGTCGCCCTGGCAGGAGTGCAGTGACACAATCTCGGCTCACTGCAACCTCCACCTTCTGGTTTCAAGTGATTCTCCTGCCTCAGCCTCCCAAGTAGCTGTGATTACAGGCACCCACCACCACGCCTGGCTAGTTTTTGTATTTTTAGTAGAGACGGGGTTTCACTATGTTGGCCAGGCTGGTCTCAAACTCCTGACCTCATGATCTGCCTGCCTCGGCCTACCAAAGTGCTGGGGTTACAGGAGTGAGCCACCACGCCTGGTCAGAAATTTTTTGTTTTACCCCCTCCTATTTTATCTCTCTGTGAGAAGCACAAGACTTTAAGCTTTGGAAGGCTTTCAGAATCTGCCTGTCTCCTGTATCTGTATCATAAGTGCAATTTTGGCATACGTGTTTGCTGAAGGAGCAGAGTTTCTTTATCCAATCTCCACAACTTGCAATCCCCACCAGGTATGAAAAGTCAGAAGGCTTGAATTTTCATCTCGCATGTCTATAAAGTCAGCCCACTTTGGCATCGTGCTTACCAACACAGCAAGAAATATCAGCTCTGATCCTTGTTCCTTAGGATAGTAGGTAGTTTATTTCACTTACAGAAGCAAACACTGGACCCAGAGAGTTGAGCTAAGTTATCCAAGATTGCACAGCTAATAAATAACAGAGCAGGGGTTCAAAGTTGGGGGCTTTGACTACAAAGTACATGGTCTTTATCTTGTTTATTGCGAGAAAGAAAAAATCAAATGCATACAATAAAAACCCACTATCTCTGAGGTTACGTACAAACCCAAACTTCCAGAGACTTATCAACAGAGGAGGACTAGAAAGGTATTGTTGCCATCAGAGGAGGACTCGAAGGCTTGTTGCCATTCATAGTGACTCATCTCCTGATTTCTTCGCAGGTCTTACATTATGTTATCTTGTTTCCCCAACTACAAGATGGAATACACTGAGCATCTCTGGTAACTGGGAACTCATTTTTTCACTGAGAAGTTCTGATAATTTGAGAGGTCTCTTTATGTTGATCTGGATTCTCTCTCACTCTTGTTTCCACCGGTTGGTCCTGTTCTCTCTACTGAACTCATACAGACCGACCCTCCTTCCTCCTCCATGGGCCACCCCCAGGACAGATGATGATGATGATGATGATGACGATGATGATGATCACCATCGTGCACATGTATGAAGCACTGCCATCTACCACACACAATTTTATACACATCTCATTGATTATCTTCGTAATAATCCTATAAGTTAGTTACTATGACTATCGTCTTTCTACACTGGGGAAACTGAGGCACAGAGGAGGTTAAATAACTTGCCCAAAGTTCACAACTTACAAGTGGAAGTACACGGATTTAAGGGCAGGCAGTCAGAGCCCAAGTCTTTTATTTCTCCTCCCTCTCATACTACCAGGTTGTGCCACCTCTGGACTGTCAACTCTCTTCATCTTCTCCCATGGGACTTGGTTTTCAGATCTTTTCCCATCCTGGCTGCCTTGTTTTGCACACACTGTAGTTTGTTACCCTGCTATTTGGCAAGGTCCCTAGCATTGAAAACAACACCAATGATGGGATCTGATGGGGGCAGGTGGCTACCACACCAGTACTTCTTGTGGCTGAAATTTTATGATACTATCCTGCCCCAGAAATGAGATGATGTGCAAAGTTCATGTAAGAGTTCAGCACGTTATCCATTATCATTATCCTTATCCTTATTATTCAATATGATCAAGGTTGCACTGGCCCTTTTGTTAGCGACTAGATCACAACATCACTTCAGCTTAAATGGGTGGTCATCTTTGTTGCCCAGACCATCTCAAGATCCTATTTTTCATCCAATTCTTTGCCATTCTGAACCTGTGTAGATTTAAAAAAATAACACAGACATAAAACTTTACATTTATGTTAATTAATTGCATCTGGCTTTCAGCCCAAATTTCCTCTAGTCTACCCAGTTTACTTCCAATCTTCATTCTATGACCTTCTGTCATAGCGTTCCCATCATTTGGGGATTAAGTCATTAACATGTGTGCATAAAAGGAAAAAACAGTGACCGAGCCCTCTCCTTGGTCAGTTTAACACCAAACATTATGCGTTAACATCTCTAGGGGTATGGCTGCCCTCTCGGAGCTGCATCTTCTGGAGTGGACTGTCACCCAGCTACTTTTTATTATAAGACAGACTGATGGAATTCAGAGATGAGAGGCACATAAGGGAAGATGCCTCTCATCTTTCATGCCTCATCTTTCATAAATCAGCCCCAGTGAGGTTAAGAAACTTCCCTGTGGTCATCTAACTTATTAATGGTAGAACTAGATATGTATCCAGGTCTCCAGACCTCAATCCTGTGTTCTTTCCACGAAAACATAAAACACTGTGCCGAGATCAAACAGCGTTTCCTAAATGACCACCCTGCAACCTCTATCAGAAAAGGAATAAGAGAACTTAATTAAGTCACCAATATCTCCGTGCAAAGCCTAAATACTTTGTTAATAATCTACTCTAGAATCTTGCCAGGGATCAGAATAAAGTGTATCAGTCTGTGGTTTCCAGAATGTACTCTATTCTTATTTTTTGAACACTGAAGCCATATTTGTCTGCCTCTTATTGGCTAGAACCTACTCTGTTTTCTGGATTTGTCAAAGCGGCCCCTGAATGATATCTACAGGCTTGTCCGGCAACTTGGATTCAAATGTGTGTGTGTTTTTCAAAGCCAGTTAGTTCTCTGCTGATCTACCTTGGGCTCTAGTATCCACTTTGGCATCTCTTCTTCCACTTTTAGTTTAAGGCCACTCTCTTTGGAAAAGATGAAAACTCTTCCAGAATGGCAAAGTCCTGTTGAGCTATGCTTTCTATGTTCTTTTTTGCTTCAAATGTTGTCTAGCATTCAGCTTGGCCTTCAGTTAGCCTGAAGCCAGACTCATAGCTCTGAGTTGCTTTTGTGTATTCCTACCTGGTTGCATGCCCAGGCTCTGCCTTTGTGTGTATTCGCACAGTTCCCTGAAAGCATGGGCTCAACCAGCTCTCTCTGTTGCTGTCACATTGATTGAAAAACAAAAACCAACTCCTTTTTCTTTTCTTTTCAATGTGATTCATGACTTCTTAGAAACTTATTTTGGAATGTCTTCTACCCTCCTATCCTTCATACACATATTCCTAATTAGGGATTTAGGCTGGAGTCCCATTGGATCACACTTTCTTTTTTTTTTTTTCAGACAGAGTTCTGCTCTTGTTGCCCAGGCTGGAGTGTGGTAGCGTGATCTTGGCTCACTGCAACCTCCACCTCCTGGGTTCAAGTGATTTTCCTGCCTTGGCCTTCTGAAGTAGCTGGGATTACAGGCACCTGCCACCATGCCCAGCTAATTTTTTTTGTATTTTTAGTTGAGACGGGGTTTCACCATATTGGCCAGCCTGGTCTTGAACTCCTGACCTCAGGTGATCCACCCGCCTCGGCCTCCCGACGTATTGGGATTACAGGCGTGAGCCACCGCGCCTGGCCCACACTTTCTTTTATTCTTGTCACCCTCTAGATGAAGCGGCCACTTTCCCCGTCTTGGTTGTAGTTGCTTCTGCGTCATCTCAATTTATTCATTGTTGGTCAAAACATCCCTTTCCCTTCTAAGCAGTAATAATAATAATATTGGCAACTCATGCTAGTTGAGAGCTTCCTAGGGCACTGTGCTGGGATTCACCCACAGCATCTCTTGGGATCTTTACATGAACATGATGAGGGAGGCAGCATTGCTACCCCCAACTGACAGGGCCTCTTAGGGGTTAAGATGCTTGCTCAAGGCTCCATAGCTTCCCACTCTACAAGATGGCAGAGCCAGGATGCAAACCCAGGAAGGCAGATGCCAGATCCTACGCTGGAGATGAGTCAGTGAGGCAAATCGGGATTTTTGCTGATGCTAGGCTTATAGCAAAATTAAACTTCCAGCTGTTTGAATAATTGAGATCTCCCACTACTGCTCTATCTTATTGAGTGCTTAGAGCAATGCCTGGCACATCAATGTTGGATATTAATATTATTATATCTTGCCTCCACACCAGGTTTGTTTTTCAAAAAAGTACATCACCAGCACTGTCCTTGACAAACAGTATTCCACAAAGTCACCTTTCTTCTGTACTACAGTTTTAAGTGCACTCTGTCCCTTCATCTCTATCCATAGCCAGCTAAGTGTGTTTGCTATTACCTTGGTAAACGTTTACCGCTTCCTGGAAGAGCAGACAATCCTCACTCTGCTTTCTAGGTTGTCCCCTTCCCTATTACCGCAGTGGGTCCCATGTAGATAGGGCAAGTAGAGGAGGTGGGAGAAGCCTGGGGTCTGCCGGACGCTGATGTCCTCTCCTCTTGGAATGCACCTACTTGGAAAGTGAAAGCCAATATAGTGTCTTGGAAAGAACGTGCTTGCCTGGGCTTGGAGGCAGAGAGACATGGGTTTAAATCTTGGCTCTGTCACTTGCCAGCGGTGTGATTCCAGGTTGTTTCCTTACCCCTCTGAGGTTTAACTCGTCATCTGTAAAATGGAGGATGGGGGAATAACATCTGCTTTAAGAGGTTGAATGGTGTCTGGAAAGCAGTCGCACTCTGTAACTGTCTGCATTATTATTACAGGTTCCCCAACCTCTGTGCCAAGAGGAATTTATCTTCCTGAATTCACTCCCCACACCTGAGGCTTTGCTGGAAGCATCTTGATGGTCTCTTGGCCCGACCCAGGCTGGTAAGAGCTTTGGCCAGCGCACGCCTGCGTGCCCATTCTCCGGAGTTCCTGGCCTCGCGATCGTGCCCTGATTTCCTTCAGAACCCCAGGCCCGCTCTGGAAGTGGAAGCTAGCCGTGCTGTCTGGGAAAGTGGAGCCGAGCAAGGGACGCTGTCGGCCTAAATGGAACGCCGGCCCCGGGGACCGCTCCCCGGCGGGTTCCGGAGCTAAATCCTCCAACTGTTCCATGACGTCATCGGGCCCCCTCCCCCTGCTCCGGCCCGAGCGGCCCCGGCGTGGCGCGAAGGAGGGTGGCGGTCCTCGCACACCGTGGGCCATCCCTAACCCAGGACCTGGCTAGCAGGCTGCCCTCCGAGCCCAGGCTGCGCTGGGCGGAACCGCGGATTTATAGCCCGGAATGGCGCTGAAACAGCTCCTGGCCAGAGCAGAGAACGTGCGCACGCTTGAAATCGTGCTCCCTGGTGCGCCGGCGGCCAGGTGCCCGACGTCGGGCTTGGAAGCAGGGCCGGAGTCCGTCTGAACCCAGGCCCGGGAGACCAGCGGCTGCCGGTCACGTTCGACTGTGTCCCCCTTGGGAGGACAATCCCCCCAGTTCTGGTTTCTTCCTGAGCCACGGGTGATTGGTTGGTTTGGTGGAAGGCCAGTGCACAGGTAACAGAGACTGGGTGAGGAGGCAGAGCGCATTTATGTGCAAATGAAACGCACAGGGAACCTGTATTCCTCTCCGCCTCCCAGCCCTTGACGTCTCGATCCCTACAGTCACAGAATTCTAGGCAGAGGCAGCCGACTTCTCCGCCCTCGCCGACAGGGACCTGGAGCACCGAAGCTTCCCAACGGGTGCCGGCGTTTCCGCGCCCTCCTGCTGTCCTGCGCCGCGACCTCAAAAGGGCGGCGGGTGGGGGCCCCTCCACTCCAGCCCCGTCGATCCTATTTCGGAAGGGCCTCAGGGAAGGAGATTCCACAATTTACTTGATGACCTGTTTCAGTTTTAGCAACTAGGAAATTCCCCCTTCTTCTAACCTCGATTCACCGTGCCACAGATTTGGTTTGGAGGCAGATGGTTCTGTTTATAGGCCTGCCACTCGGCTTTGTCTGCTCTCAGGAATGACCTCCGCCAGGCCAGATCGGAGGTGGAAGCCAGGACTCGGTAGCTCCGGAGGCATATGTCCCCTTCCTGCTGGAAATTTTCTCTTTCTTGGATGCCCTGCCACTGAGTTAGTGTCCCTCCCATCTTCCACGACTCCTTCTTGGTCTTTCAAAAAAAAAAAAAAAAAAAAAAAAAAAGCCAGGCACTGTGGCTCATACTATGTCACTTGGCACTTTGAAATTGGTTGGATTACCTGAGGTCAGGAGTTCAAGACCAGTCTGGCCAACATGGCGAAACCCCCGTCTCTACTAAAGATACAAAAAATTAGCCGAGTGTGATGGGGGGCGCCTGTAATCTCAGCTAGTCTGGAGGCTGAGGCAGGAGAATCGCTTGAACCCAGGAGGTGGAGGTTGCAGTGAGCTGAGATGGCACCACTGCACTCCAGCCTAGGGGACAGAGCGAGACTCCGTATAAAAACAACAACAACAACAACAACAAATTATGGTTATTTTCAAACATACAGGGAAAGTATAGAGAATAATAAACCCCTGTGTACCCCAAAACCCAGTTTGGGTAATTAGCACCTCTAGCAACTGGCAGCTAATCTTGTTTTAACTCTACCCCAGTTCACTTTATCACCTCCAGATCAAACTAGTTTATAGCAAATTCTTGAGATTCTATCATTTTATCCATAAATACTTGACTATGTGTCTTTAATAACTTAAAGAAAATTACAATACTATTGTTACTCTTTAAAAAATTCTTTAAAAAGGATCCAGTAGTTGTTCAAATTTCCTTGATAGTATCATTTTTTAAAAAAATTGTTAGCTTGCCTGAAAAGTCTTCACATTGCATTTGTTGATATATATCTGTGAGGTCTCTTTGGATCTATAGACTCCTGTTCTTTTTTATCCTTGTCTTTTGTTTACTGAAGAAATGGGTCATTTGTACTTAGAGTAGTGCTTCTCAAACTTTAATGTGCATGCAGATCACTCCAGGGTCTTATTAAAATGCAGATTCTGATTCGGGAGGTCTGGGTGAGGCCCGAGACTGCATTTCTGACCCCCTCCTTGGTGATGCTGACGCTGCAGGTCAGTGGACCACACTTTGAGTAGTAAGGCTGTAGTGCTGTGCAGATTCTGGATTTTGCCAACTGCATCTCTGGGGTGTCTTTGAAAAATAGTCTATCCCTTGTATTTTCACTAAATTGGTATTTTTAGATCTAGAGGCTTGACTAGATTTAGGGTTAGCTTTTTGGCAAGATTACTTCATTAGTGTGGCTGTATATTTCCTATTGCATCTCATTAGCAAGCACATAATTTGGTTGTCTCTTTTTTGTGATTTTTAAACTGATCAGTGGATTCAGGTGTTGTCAGCCTGCACCTTCTATTATACAGTTCTTGTCTAGACCGATTACTGTAGTCCCCTAATGGTAGGATACCCTTGAGGATACCCTAGCACCCTCCCTGTACTTTTCATCCAAATCTCTACAGATGCTATTTTCTCCATAAATTATTTCCTGTATAGTCTTTTAAAAGGATCTTTCTCTCTTTTTCTTTTCTTTTCCTTTTTTTTTTTTTTTTTTTTTTAAGACTGAGTCTCACTCTGTTGTCCAGGCTAGAGTGCAGTGGTACGATCTCGGCTCACTGTAACCACCACCTCCCAAGTTCAAGTGATTCTTCTGCCTCAGCCGCCCAAGTGGCTAGGACTAGAGGCGCCCATCACCACACCCAGATAATTTTTTGTGTTTTTAGTAGAGACAGGGTTTCATCCTGTTGGTCAGGCTGGTTTCGAACTCCTGACCACAGGTGATCCACCCGCCTTGGCCTCCCAAAGTGTTGGGATTACAGGTGTGAGCCACTGCACCTAGCCTCTCTTTTTCTCTTCTCTGCATCTGTACTGTCATGGAATCAAAGACCTGAAGGGCTTGAAAAGTCACCCAGTCCAAATACTTCACTTTATAGATGAGAAAACTGAGGCTAAAGAAGTTTAGGGAATGGCCCAGTGTTACTTAGCTAATTAGAGTGAGCTGATCCAGAATTAGACCTGTGATTGCTTGGACTGACAACCAAGAAGCCATGAGTGACTTTACAAAGAGGAATTTTGGCTATTGGATGAGGGCTGAAGCATGGAGTCTTAGAATGGGAAAGCAACATGGGACATTAGAGACCATTCCTAATTACCAAAATGAGAACAGTGAGGCCTAAAGTTGTAAGTTGACCTTCCCAGATGACACAGCTCTCTCCTGGGAGAGATAAGGGCTTAACCAGGGACTCTGGGATGAGTCAGGTGGTGGTAGTGAGGGAACAGAGTCAGAGTCTGTGTGGTTTGGTGGCACACGGGCTGGAGAGGGAAGATGGGATCTAAAAGGATAATGTGATTGAGGAAAAGGTTTTTTGTGTGGATGTTTGAGGCAGAGAAGATACTCAATACATCTTGTTGGATGAATGAATGAGAAGAGGAAGTTGGGATGCCTAAGATGGGAAGTAGATGGAGTGGAAGAGAAGATGCTGAACAGAGTGCTGGGACATTGATCTGGGGATAATACCAGAGTCCTTCCTTTCTCAGTGAGTGAGAGAGTTGGCCAGGGGGTAGGTCTTTTGAAGATGGAAGTAGTAAATGCTGGGCCACGTCCAGGGAAAATAGTACTTCAGTTATAGTCAGAAGGAAGAGAGAGGGCTGAGGAAGAGGTGGGCAGTATTCTGACACACTTGAATAGGGGTTCTGGTGGGCTGAGAGGGGCATGGGCAGGAGGTGATGGTGGCCTCCCTTGATGCCTGGGCTCCATATCAGAGCCCTAGATACACTAAAAGGCAGAGGGTAGCTGACCTAGACCTGAGTGAAATCCCCCACCACCCCACACAGTGCCTCTTTTTTAAGGGAACAGGACACTGGCAGGCAATAGGGAAAGAGAAAGCACCAATAAGCCACGCTGTGCACCTATGCAGCCCCTGGGGGTCCTGTGGGACCTAGGTAAGAATGAGGCAATGGTGCTCATTTACAGGAAGAGCATTTCTGCTACCATAGGAGGGGAGCAGGCTCTCTCTGTGAATTAGCTTGGCAGGTTGGAATGTAAGTCAGACTATGAGGAAGGCTGGATGCCATAAGGTCTCCTTTGGTTTGGACACAGGAGAGTAGCTGAGGGAGAGGGTTAGCTGACTCTTAGTAAATGTCAGTTGTAGTAGCCTGAATTCTGCATAGAGGCCACAAAGTTGGGGACTACTTACCTTTTTTTCTGCTGTACACACTGCCTAAATTGTCCATCAGCTCTTTTATGCCTGTTAAAAAAACCTTTGCAGCTCAAAAGCCTTCTCCCTATGAGGTTCTCCCCAATGCTCTTGCTAGAAACGAATCTTCTTTTTCTCTGAATTTTCACTGCCTTGTTTTCTCCTCTTATATGGATGTATATTCTGCCATGCATTTTGCATATTATTCTGTCCCCAAAAGACTTCAAACTCATGGAAGGTGGGGACCATATCTGACAGCTCTGTGTTCTTCATAGTACCTGGCATGTCTTACCCATATCAGGTGTCCAATGTAACCATTTGTGAGTTGAAAGAAATAATGTGTGCAAAAATCCTAAAATGGAAACCCAGGTGTTCTTTGAAGAAATGTGATACAGTTTCTTTGCTTCCAGATGAGTTCCCCCAACCTCTCAGGATGAATATAGTGAACAAAAAAAGTGGACCAAATTTCCAGGATAGGGAGAGACATGGAAGGTTAATCCAAGTCTCCATCAAGTAGTCCTCTGATCATAGCTGAAGGAAATCCATACTTGAACACTTGAATAGGCAACAAGAGTAGGGCACATGAGGCATGTTTTATATGAGAGAGACATTAACAGGCAGAAGAAAGGAGTACTCACTGATCCATCAAGAATGATGAGAACCTACTTATTCTGTGCTAGACTCTAGGGATGGAGCAGAAATGGGACACAGTCCCTGTCCTCAAGGTACTTCCAGTGGGTCAATACTAGAGGCAATGGTGTGCTGCTAAATGCTTAACAGCAGACTCCCCTGGAGGAAAAAAAAACCTTTGTTATTGTGTTCCATGGTGGTGTAAATATTCCTACTATGGCCAAGTTCAAGTGACCATGATGACATCACCGAAAGGCAAGTTGGGAAGCGATACACCAGCAAGCAAGCTTGCTCTAGCACACCGCTGGCTGGAGGCAACGGGGAAGAAAAGGAAGTAGTCATCTGCATGTCTGCAGGGCCTATGGCCATAATAGAGAAATGTACTGGGAGTGAAAGAAAAATAGGGCAAACAACAATATCTGTTTTCCCTAGAGAAAAACTAGAGAGAATGTTTTTATTGTCAATAATCTTATGTGGCTCAGAAGGGAAGAAAAGGTGATGTATTGAGTGGCGCTGATGAGTGGTGACAACATTATTGGAAAGACAGTCCAGTATTTTTTTTTTTTTTAAGACAGAGTTTTGCTCTTGTCACCCAGGCTGGAATGCAATGGCGCAATCTCAGCTCAGTGCAACCTCTGCCTCCTGGGTTCAAGGTATTCTCCTGCCTCAGCCTCCCAAGTAGCTGGGACTACAGGCACATGCCACCATGCCCAGCTAATTTTTGTATTTTTTTTAAGTAGACACAGAGTTTCATCATGTTCGCCAGGATGATCTCAATCTCTTGACCTTGTGATCCACCCGCCTCAGCCTCTCAAAGTGCTGGGATTATAGGCGTGAGCCACCTCACCCGGCTTTTAAGACAATCCAGTATTATCCACATACACAAACTGGCCTGGCCTGTAGCAACTCTTACAGAACAGTGGCTTCTTCTGCATTCAGAGGTGCTGGTTTATATCATTTTAGGAGCTGATGTCTATTGTGGGCAGTTAGATAATGATATTAATCCACACATATGTTATATATTATTAATATATATCATTTATTGAGTAACTATTATGAACCAGCACTTTATATATTTTATGTCTAATCTTCACAACCCTACAATGTCAGTATTTGTATTCCTCCTTTTTTTTTTTTTGAGACAGAGACTTGCTCTGTAGCACAGGCTGGAGTACAGTAGCATGATCTCACCTCACCACAACCTCCACCTCCTGGGTTCAAGTGATTCTCCTGCCTCAGCCTCCTGAGTAGCTGTGATTACAGGTGCACACCACCACATCCGGCTAATTTTTGTATTCTTAGTAGGGATGGGGTTTCACCATTTTGGCCAGGCTGGTCTTGAACTCCCGACCTCAGGCGATCTGCCTGCCTCACCCTCCCACAGTGCTGGAATTACAGGTGTGAGCCACTGCGCCTGGCCTTGTATTCCCATTTTTACAGATGAGGAAACATTGACTCAGTGACACTAAGGAAGGAATGTCTTTCTAAATTTGTCAAGGCTCATGATAGTCCTCATGAACCTGCAGGTTTCCTGCATGAGATGCAAGTGATGAGATCAAGCAGTCAGCCCAACTTACAGAGTGCACGCACCCGATGCCTCTTACTCTTGTGCTTTGTTACCTATGAGATTACATTTAGAGTATCATAGAACAGGAATTTGATTTTTCATTTTAAGGCGGACCCTGAAAAAAATGGAGTATATCAAGAGAAGAGTGGTCCAGGATATTTATGGGTCCATAAATCAAGTCATCTAAGGAACTGAGGCTGTTTAGCTCAGTGAAGATGAAGAGGAGACACCATGAAGATACATCTCCAGCTCTATGAAAGGCAGTCACGTGGAGGAGTGCAGAGGATGCTGTGTGTGCCCCTGGAGGGTGAAAATGGGCCCAGTGGATGGTGAATTCAGTCATGTACTCCGTAAACACTTATTGTGCGCCTATTTTGCTCCAAGTATTGTGCTAAGTGCTGTCTAGGGAAGAAGATGATAAGGAATGGGACACACAATCCTTGTTCAACATCAGGAAGAACTTTCTGAAAATCAGAGCTGTCCAGTAGCACAGCAGGCTTCTTGAAAAGTAGTGAGCTTCCTATCTTTGGAGTATTCAGGAGGAGGCTGGGTGCCCACTTATCCGAATGTGCTAGGATGAGTCTTTTGTGGAGTGGTAAGTGGAACTAAATCCCCTTCCAGTTCCAAAATTCCATATCCACGTTCAGCTTTGTTTTGGCAGACTAGTGTGCGCTGTGCTGAAAGAGTGCCATCCTGACCCCCACTTCCACCCAGCCTTGTCCGCCCTGCTGTGTGCTGGGAGTTCTCTGACAGCGAGCCGAGGTGGGCCAGTTAGACTGGAAAGTGGCTGCATCTGTGACAGGGATGATGGAGTTCTGGTGGGTTTGTGTGGGCTCAAGGAATGTGGCATTGAAGCCATGTACACACAACCTGCTTAAGAACATCCCATGGGCAGAAAATGTTTTCTTCCTCTTTAGCCCTCCTCTGTTGCCGTGCCAGGCGGGCACAATGGTGCCTTTGAGAGGGGCAGCTGGAAGGGGGTGTTGGCAGGCAGACTGGAAGTAGAATATTGCAGCTGGGGGTGGGGGTGCCCAAATCCATTTCCAGGAGTGAGCCGGCACTGGGTGCCAGTTTCCAAAACAAAACTGCTGTTTCTCAGAGTTCACAGTGGTGGGTTGCTTCAGAGCTGGACAGAAGGCAAAGCTGTTTCCTATCCGCTGCTCCACCCTCCCCAAGTGGTTTTTTTTTTTTTTTTTTTTTTTTTTTAACTGGTGTGTTAAGGGATTCTTGCTCTGGATGTAGATGAATAGGCTTTGCTGTCTGTCTGGGAAGCTAAGGCCAACCTGGAGTGGATGGGGCTTTTTGAGGGATCACACTTTTCTGCAGACAAAGCAGGGCTTGATGGCCTGGGGGCCAGCAGGGATCATGGGCAGGTAGGCTTCTGAGCCACAAGAGAGGGCTCAGAATGGAGATCCTTTCTGCCCTGCAGGGTGATTTCCACCCTACAGCCACCCGGCACCCTCACTGCCACATGGGCTCTGCCCACTCACTGTCTTAACTCTGTTGGGTGGGAAAGAGGTGGGAGAATGTTGGCATTTCCTGTCCTGGTTCACACTTGTCCCGGACCCTCTGCTACTATCAAAGATACCACCAATAGCTTCCTAGAGATGGGCGTGGGAGGCCTTCTCACTCACCGTGCAGTTAGGAGAAGGCCTGAGTGCCTGCCATCTTCCCCTTTGTGTTACAAATGCAGCAAGGTGGGCCCCCTTTCCTGGTAGCTTCCAAGAAAAAGGCGTGACTTGAGGCTGGTCAAGTGATCATTTCTAATGTTCACACCAATTGTGGAATTTCCTATACTTGGTTCAATTTTACAATCAACAAATAACTATTGAGGAATTAGTTCATTTTAGGCATTGTGCTAAGTCCAGGGGTATAGAATGAATAAGATAAAGTCCTTGCTTCAGAAAGCTGACTGCCTGATAGATATGCCAAGTCCTGAATGGGAGCCCCTTTATCAACGAAATGGACACATGACTTTTCTAAAAGCAGGAGGGTAATGCAGAGGTCATCTCCTACTGCAGGTCCTGGGGCATTGTGAAGGGCATATGGGCTGGGGATCACAGATTGAGGCTTGAAACTCATCTGATCTTGGGAATACTTACTTATTTTGTGAGATGCAGTTTCCTTGGGTAAATAATGGGAATAATACACAACCATGCAGAGCTGTTATAAAGATGAAATAAGACAGAGCTTGCCACATGGTAAGTACTCAGTAAGTTGCTGCGATGGTTATTCATTTGTTTATCCTAAAGGGCTTGAGATATAACATGTGTGTGTGCACAGTGGTATTTATCCAATCCCTTGTAGATTCTATGACCTTCTTTAAAGATTCAATTCTTCTACCTTCTTAATTCCTCTTCTAGTGAAGACTAAGATTAGTCAGTTTAGGACCTCACAGGATAAGTTAGAAAAACAGACATATCCACTATAGCCAACAAGACATATTTGTATATAATATTCTGTTTAATAACCTGTGATTGTAGAGGAAGAAAAGGATTGTAATGTTTCTCTTCTCTGAGGCTCCCAAATCTCCCGGGTGTGGTGATGAAGATCATGAATTCCTCTGAATATTCTAAAAAGCCTAGGTCATTTCCCACTGACGGGGCCTCAGAGTTTATTATTACTTAAAAGATGCATTTGTTTGGTAGACATTGCTTGGGGAAAGTTAATTCTTTTAGTAAGGGACCTTGGTGGTAGAAGACTTATGCTTCCTGGGGCTGGGACAGAGGTTGGCTGAGACAATCTTCCTGAAAAAAATGTATTGTGGGAGCACATTCTGACCCAGCATGCTGAATCACATGACTCCCAACTTCGGTCTCCTGAGACTTTCTTGGGCCCCATCTATTAAACATGCTGCATATCCCCCAACAATTACTTTGGGAAAATGTAGGCATAAAACGTAATCTTTAAAAGTTATTCCCAAGTCCACGGAAGACACAAAGTAGATAGAGCCAGGAGTCTGAAGACAAAAGAAAATCAAAGCAATTCACAAAGAACAAAAGAAATGGAAAAGAACAGGAAAATAAAAGCATATGAATGAATAGAGGCTTGAAGTGAACTGCAGGGTGCGCATTAGTAAGAAATAAAAAAAGAGGGTCATTTAAGAAAGAGAAAAAGTTTTATGTGCCAGAAACTGCAAGCAAACAATGGAATTCTGTAAGGGAAAGTTGGCGGAAACAGTTTTTCCTTGGTAAGCTGAACGATTCTATGCATCGGTGAAGGAAACTTGTAGTCGGCGCGTGATTGAAAGAGACAGAGATGGGGATGATGGAGCTGCATTTAAAAATGAATAAAGATGTAATAAGCCAAAGAATCATAGAGGTCCTCAAGAGGCCTGATGTTAAAGAAACAAGGGTTGATGTTAAGACTGAAACGAGGCCAGTGTTGTAACAGTGCTAATTCCTGGTTGGTGGGATTGGGGGTTATTTTCTTTTTTGCTCCTCTATATTTTAAAATGTTCTACCATGAATTTGGATTACATTTGTAATCAGGAAAAGAGGTTAGCACACATATTAGGAGTAGCAGAAAGAAACCAATTAGGAGGAAGCAGAAAGAAACCAAGTGGTGAGAACTGGTGAATGGGCACGAAGAAGCAACCAGAACTGGCAGGAGCTGCCTTGGATGGTCTCACAGTGAAGGTGGTGCTGGAGTGAGGGAGCTGCTGGACTGGATTGAGGAAGGGAATAAACTAGAAGGAGGAGCTCTCTCAGGACCATTCTAGCCTTACTTTTGACTTCAGGATTTGCTATGTAATCAGGTTGGCCCTCTTATTTTCCACGAACTCAAAATCCCTTCTAATGCTCTTCTCAACTTTCCCTTCCCCATGCATGTTTCCATTTCTGCCACTGTGGCTGCATGGACGGGCTGCCCGTCAGTCAGTTCCCACCTTCCTTACTCCAGCAAAAGGCTCTACCTCTGGTAGCTGAGAAGAAGGTTCAGATCATATCAGGAGAGACCAAGACTTGAAGACCTCTTTCCCTCTAGTTTAAGAGAATGCAGCACTGCAGGTGGATGCTAAGACAGAGTAGAGAATGCCCACAGCTGGAGCTTATGAGCTGTGAATTCTCTTCTGCACATACTGGTTTGGGTGAACTTAGTCAAGGTACCTCACCTGTGAAGTCCTTGATGTCTCTCTTTTAAAAATAATGGCACTGGCCAGGTGCGGTGGCTCATGCCTATAATCCCAGCACTTTGGAAGGCCGAGGCAGCTGGATCACTTGAGGTCAGGAGTTTGAGCAACATGGCGAAACCCCATCTCTACAAATACAAACATTAGCCAGGCGTTGTGGTGTGTGCCTGTAATCCCAGCTACTCAGGAGGCTGAGGTAGGAGAGTCACTTGAACCTGGGAGGCAGAGGTTGCAGTAAGCTGAGATTGCGCCACTGCACTCCATCCTGGGTGACAGAGCAGACTAGTGTGCTTATTAAAAATTTTAAAATTTAACCATTTTAAAGTGTCAGTGGCATTTAGTACGTTCACTCACACTGCCTTTTTAAAGTGTTAGAATAACATAGTCATTTGGGTTGGTTCCATTTTGCCGTAATAAAAAAATGTTGCATTGCACCTCCATGCTCATGTGTGAGAAACTCTCTAGATCAATGTCGAGAAGAACTTGCTGGGTCATATAGGCTATAAATGCATTTTTGGCTTGGTGTGTATTGACGAACCGCCCTCCAAAGTGGCTTATTCCCACCAGCAGGGTCTAAGAGTTCCCATTTCTGCTCCTCCTCACAGATAGTGGCTGGGTTTTCATGCAACACCATAGAGCAGTTAAAAGTGACCAACCAGGCCGGGTGCAGTGGCTCATGCATGTAATCCCAGGACTTTCAGAGGCCAAAGTGGGCTGATCACTTGAGGTCAGAAGTTCAAGACCAACCTGGCCAACTTGGCGAAACCCCGTCTCTACTAAAAATACAAAAATTAACTGGGCATGGTGATGGGCGCCTGTAATTCCAGCTACTTGGGACACTGAGGCGGGAGGATCACTTGAATCCGGAAGGCGAAGGTTGCAGTGAGCCGAGATTGTGACATTGCACTTCAACCTGGGTGACAAGAGTGAAACTCCTCAAAAAAAAAAAAAAAAAAAAAAAAAGTGACCAACCTGCTCTATCAGCACTAACACGGAGTGATCTCAAGAACATAAAGGTGAGTGAAAAGGTAAGTTTGGAGAATGAAGAGACTGGGGGCTTCAGCTTTATCTGTAGTATTTTATTTCTTCTGTTGAAAAATAGTTGAAGGGGCTGGGCGCGGTGGCTCATGCCTGTGATCCCAGCACTTTGGGAGGCCGAGGTGGGTGGGTCACCTGAGGTTAGGAATTCAAGACCAGACTGGCAAACATGGCAAAGCCCTGTGTCTACTAAAAATACAAAAATTAACTGGGTGTGGTGGCAGGCACCTATAATCCCAGCTACTCAGGAGACTGAGGCAGGAGGATCACTTGAACCCAGGAGGAAAGGGTTTCAGTGAGCTAAGATCACGCCACTGCACTCCAGCCTGGGTGACAGTGTGAGCTCCATCTCAAAAAACAAAACAAAACAACAACCACAACAACAAGAAAAGGAAAAATAGTTGAAGGAAATAAGACAAAATGATGACAATATCAATTCTGAGTGAGGGGGAGTTGGCAGTATTTGATATACTATTCTCAAGACTTTTCTGTATTCAAAAAAACCCTCAACTAAAAGGAGCAATTGATGTGCAGAGATGCCCAAAATATACTGGATAACCAGATTATTATTATTATTATTTTTTTGAGCAGCTTCCAGATTTGGACTTACTTCCCCTCCATCAAAGTTTATATTAGTTCATAGTAGTGGAGCTGGCTGGCCTTCCCTTGTGAATATTGTTTTAAAGATTGGATTAAATATCAAGGAATTGGACCGGGCACAGTGGCTCATGCCTGTAATCCCAGCACTTTGGGACACTGAGGCAGGTGGATCACAAGGTCAGGAGATTGAGACCATCCTGGTCAACATGGTGAAATCCCGCCTCTACTAAAAATGCAAAAATTAGCCGGGCGTGGTGGTGCACGCCTGTAGTCCTAGCTACTTGGTAGGCTGAGGGAGGAGAATCACTTGAACCTGGGAGGCGGAGGTTGCAGTGAGCCAAGATCACACTACTGCACTCCAGCCTGGTGACAGAGCAAGGCTCTGTCAAAAAAAAAAAAAAAAAAAAAAAAAAAAATCAAGGAATTTTGTAAGTTCTTATTTTTAGCCAGTAAAATGAAACATCTCTACAAAATGTAAAATAAGTGCTCAAGTTGAAGCCTGTCTGGTTTGCTCTACCTAACTATGATCCCATCCAGAAAGCTCTGTAAGGTTATTCTGGGCCTGGGGTGGGGGAGGTGACTCACTGTGTGCCCCCCTCACCCCACCCCCCACCTGCTTAATCAGGTGAAATCAGGTTAGAATGAATATTAAGAGCCTCTGGAGGGGAAGAGATGTCAGAGAGGAGCACCCTGAGAGACTGCCTTAGACCAGGGCTGGTGAGGGTGGGGTGTGGGTGACATGCTGGCTTCTTTTTTTTTTTTTTTTGAGACAGAGTTTTGCTTTTGTCACCCAGGCCGGAATGCAACAGCATGGTCTCAGCTCACAGCAACCTCCGCCTCCCGGGTTCAAGAGATTCTCCTACCTCAGTCTCCCGAGTAGCTGGGATTACAGGCATGTGCCACCACACCTGGCTAATTTTGTGTTTTTAGTAGAGATGAGGTTTCACCATGTTGGCCAGGCTGGTCTCGAACTCCTGACCTCAGGTGATCTACCCACCTCAGTCTGCCAGAGTGCTGGGATTACAGGCATGAGCCACCACACCCGGCCGACAGGCCGGCTTCTTAATTAGAGCCCACAACGATTTATGGAGCACCCAGTTTCCAGGTACAGCACTCAGGTCCACAGACCTTCCTTTGTGGTCTCATAGAAGCAGCATCTAGGGTGAATGTTTGCAATTTTTTTTTTTTTATGCTCCTGTTTTGACAAATGGAAAGAATTAATTCCTGCTTTTAACGTTATCTGAAATGTTAAAATAAAGACTGTGAATGATAAGGAGATTGGATATGCCCAAACCTGGTTAAGAGTCTCTGCTCTAGACTGAGCTTCTCAAGTGCCAGTACTGCCCAAAACTCTCAGGTGTCTGGCAAATCTGGATTTGAAGCCTGACCTGATCGCTCGCAGGTTATGGACCTCAGGTGAGCTTCTTACCTTCTCTCAGCCTCTGTCCCCCTTCTCTGGAAAGGTGATTATGACACCTGCCACTTAGGGCTGCTTTGCAGATTCCGTGAGGCACTTAGCACCACTGCCAGTTACATAAAAAAACAAAAACAAAAAGCCCTGAAAACTTTAATCCTAATAATGGCCTTAGGAGGTAGACTAACCCCTATGCCCCCCATTTTTTAGATGAGAATACTGAGGCTCAGATATACAGTTCAATAAGTTGCTTAACCTAAGCACAGACCAGGGCTCACTGCCAGGCCTTGTGACTCCAAGTCAGGGCCCTGGCCAAGTGTCTGCAGGTGAGCAGGAGATTTAGAGTCACCTTCTCCTCTACCTGAGTCACAAGGCCCTAAAAAACTGGGTCAGGGGTGATTTGACTCATGTGGCTCTGCAGGACTTTTTGGATCTAGTTTCCTTAGCACTAGTTAAGCAAGTGCCATATTGAACAGCTTTTGTGTGTTCTGTGGACTCCCTTCAGTTTCTCTCTTGTCCAGTTGGCCCAGTTGGCCACAAGCTTTGTTTCAGAGATGAGACTAAGTCTCTTATTCCTTCTCAAACAGCCCCTAGCCTCAGAGAAATCACCTGCATATCACATGAATGGCTTTCTTTTCTTTTTTTTTTTTTGAGACGGAGTCTCGCTCTGTCCCCCAGGATGGAGTGCAGTGGCACAATCTCGGCTCACTGCAACCTCTACCTCCGAGGCTCAAGCCATCCTCCTGCCTCAGCCTCCCAAGTAGCTGGTATTATAGGCCTGCACCACTACACCCGGCTAATTTTTGTAGTTTTAGTAGAGACAGGGTTTCACCATGTTGGCCAGGCTGGCCTCAAACTCCTGACCTCAGGTGATCCGCCCACCTTGGCTTCTCAACGTGCTGGGATCACAGGTGTGAGACACCACGCTTCGCCACGTGAATGGCTTTTAATGGAGACCTTCCCTGCAGTATCTCATTTGAGCTTTAAGTTTCACCATCCAACTTTTTACCACATTGGCAAAAAAAAAAAAAAAAAAAAAAAAAAAGAAAAAAAAAGGAAGAACTGAAATAGACTTCACTGTCTGTTCCCCTAAGTTCCTTACAGTTGTGCCCTTCCTGTAATCGCTGAACCCGTCAGCCTCAGTTCCCTCATCCGTAAAGTGAGGACATTAATATTGGCCCTGCCTGTTTTGTGCGTCAAAATAAATGAGACGCTGTGTGGGAAGACCTTTTGCAAACTTTAAGGCAGTTTTCCTCCTCTCTGACTCTCTCTCCTATGATGCAGCCTGAATCTATTCCTTCCTCAAATGAGAAGTAGGACTGAGTCTTCTGTTCTTTGCAAAGCATTTCTCAGCACACCTGCCCAGCTGCATGAGCTGAGAGGAAATCAGCATATTAAGGAGGAAGAAACAGTGCCTCCTGCTGAAGACTTTACCGCTTCTAGCACCTGTTAGGTAAATCTCTATTTATTGGGTTCCAAGCTAAATTCACTCTAAAAGACCTAGAATCTTTTCTCTTATCAGTTTTCAGCAATGAAGTTTTGGTTGAGAAACTGAATGCACCTGAGCCTCATTTTTAAAATGTGACAATACTTGCCTCACTGTGTGGTCATTGTGTATTAGGACATGCTATGGTTGGCAGTCAAAGCACGTGACTTTTTCTTGTCCCACTGGACTTTTCTCTCCCTTCGGTTTACCCTATTTTTTTTTTTTTTTTTTTAATTTAAGATGGTGTCTTGCTCTGTCTTGCCCAGGCTGGAGTGCAGTGGCATGATCTTGGCTCACTGCAGCCTCTGCCTCCTGGGTTCAAGCGATTCTCCTGTCTCAGCATCCGGAGGAGCTGGGACTACAGGCACCCACCACCGTACCTGGCTAATTTTTGTACTTTTAGTAGAAACAGTGTTTTACTATGTTGGCCAGGTTGGTCTCGAACTCCTGACCTCTGGTGATCCACCTGCCTCGGCCTCCCAAAGTGCTAGGGATTACAAGTGTGAGCCACTGCACCTGGCCCAGTTTACCCTTCTAAATCTCTGTGCCTCAGCTTGCTTCTCCATAAAATGGGGATAATAATCTCTGGACTACTTAGTTCACAGGGTTGGTTGTGTGACTTTGAAATAAAGGCTGTGGTGGGGAACTGAAGATGGCGAAATGTAGTAGCAATGCCTCAGTGAGGTTATTAGATGGCCTTGGCCTGGTGGGTCATGTGCTGGTTCTCAAAGGCCTGGCCTGTTGTCTGCGGCAACCACGTTTAGAAGGTCCCTTAGTATAGCTGCTCTTACCAGCTCCTCCTGAGGCCCCTGACACTCTCCCATCTCCCTGCAAGGCTCTGCAGTCTCCTTACACCTGTTAACCCCACGCCTCACCCCCGTCTGTCTCTCTTAGTCCCCCTCTGGATCACAAGGCACAAGACCATCCACCACTATTCTCTGGATGCAGAAATGGTGCCTGCCCCAATCCTAAGGGCTGTCAGAAGCTGTCCATCACATGACATGCTCAGCCCCACTCCCCCAGCTAACCCTCATGAATAAATACTAAAAAGACTCATTATGGAGAGATAAGGAAAACAGGAAGTACTTCTGAAAGCTCCCAACAACACCCCCCCTCCAGACCAGTGAACAACCCCACCCCCTCCAGAGGCCACCAGTGTCTTTAGCAACGAGGCCCCCTCTGCAGTTGAGGAAGAGCCTCTGTCTTTCAAACCCAGAGGGGACTGTGGGGCCTGGAGCCGGGAGGGCAGGCCAGAGGCAGGGGAGCTAAGTTGCTGTATTCTGGGCACAATTTCAAGGCCAGCTGCAGGGAGAACAAGCAGTCGCTGTGCGCCTGCAGCTGGCTGTGGTTAGGCCAGGGCTGTCCCTCACTTGTGGTATATTTAAAGAGACCCCACCAGACTGCCGTGCCAAGGGGAAAAAATGCACACATAACCCTGTTAGCCACACTCGGTTCCCCTGCCAAGGCCTCTCCTCCTTCCTCAGCTCCCAGCACTGCGTTCACACATCAAGAGAGGAGGACCGTCTTCTCAGACTCTCTGTGTAGCACCTGGGGACACATACCCTGGCGCCTGGCCTCTCTGCCCTCTTACCAAGCTGGCCAAAAGTTCAGGGGATTAGCCAGATCGGCGCCTCCCACCCTGGCATTGGTAACCCAGCAACCGAAGGGGAGAGGCAGGCAGATGAGTCAAAGGCAGCCGCACAGAACCTCTGGCTTCGTGTTTTGTTTGTGAAAACTCCCTGTGAGTGAGGAGCACAGGGGCCCTTCCGGCAGGGAGCGGCAGGGCTTTCCTACACTGCTCCAGGCCACATGCGCCTCCTCCAAGGGAGGCCCAGGTCCCACTGGATTACAGTGCAGGTTTAGAGGCCAAGCTGGTGGGCCAAGAGGAGCCCACCCTGGCTGAACTCTCTGGCTGCCTCTTCCACTTGTTTTCCTCAAGTGAAAACAAGACTACAGGCCTAAATCTCATGGGAAGGTAGGCCCAGTAGCAAGAACTCTGGACAAGAGAACCAATAGGCGTAAAGTCCCACGGAGCAGGTGTGCATAGAAGTTTGGACTTTCAGGTGGCCAGAGACCAAGGAGCTATCCTCATAGCCATCAATGAGATGGCTTCCGGAGCGAAGCCCAGCCAGTGTGGGGTGAGAGGGTGGGAAGTGGGCAGCTTATCAACTAGGGGAGGGAAGCCAGCAGGCAGACTGTCTGAGGCAGGCCCCTACAAGTGCCGGAAGAGTTAGTGAAACACAAGTGCACCAACAGGATTGGCTACATAATTGGTGGGGCCTAGTTCAAAATGAAAATGCCAGATTCTTTGTTAGAAAATTATCAAGGATTGCAAGAGAGTGACAGAATAGCATGAAACCAAGGGCCCTTCTAAGCACAGGGACATTTTGTGACCACAAAGGTTGCATACCCACAAAACTGACCCTGGGTAACTGTGAGTCAGCTCCTTGAAGCAGATGTGAAAATCAAGGCAGATCAGCTGGGGGGTGTCTGGCTGCAGCTCCTACACTCCCCACCCCTGCTGCCCTGTAACACCAGTTCTCAGACTTTTACCAGGCTTGGGACATTGTCTCTCCAATAGCAGCCCCTCTCCCTGTGCTGATGGCAATGGAGACTTTACCTCTCAGAAAAGAGGCAATCGCAAGGCCATGGAAGGAGGGCTGAGGGCTGGAATGAAGTGTGGCTCAGGGGTCTTGGGGCCTCTGAGTTCCAGAGCCCCCCAGGGATTCTCTAGACAGGTCATTGGAGCCTTCTGAGTGAGGGTATGGAGGTGTTTTGGAACAGGATGGAGAAACAACACAGACTACGCTGTGGGTCACCTCTTAAGGTCCCGAGAGGATACATCCTGTGCATGTGTGACCATCCAGGAGCGGAACCAAGATCCAGGAAGCCTTCTCCCCACTTGGGAACTTACCTCCAACTCAATGTGGTCATGCAGTTTCTTGCAGGTCGCTGCAAAAGTCTCCGAGGTACCAAATTCAAAGTACCACAGCTTGTTCTTCATCCTGGACCACAAAGCAGAGAGATGCCTCAATATTCCATACTTGAAATGATCATGTAAAATAACTACGTTCTTTGGATTGGGAGGTCCGAGCCTTCAGCAATTTCCCCAATCTTACATTTTCTGCACTTGTTAATCAGATGATCAAGGAATAGAAATTTTTACCAACTGTTCTTGCTCGGAACTTAGAGAAAATCCACTTATTTCTTAGACATCATGGCAACCCTGGGTGAACTACCAACTGCTCCCCGAGCTTCCTGGTCCGAACAGGAAGAAGGTCTCTGTAACTGCATTAAGGAAAGAGTTCTATGAGAAGTCAAGCCAGAGGTGGCAAATATCGATACAGTGCTCTGGTCACTGTCCTTTCCATTACTCAGGCAGAATTCTCTTTTGGGTATGTTTGGGGTGTAAAGGGAAGATTCTTCTAAGACTTGAGGGATGTGCAGTCTTAGGACAGAGGAGGGATAGCCCCACACTAACCCAGCTAAAATGCGTGTTGCATTGTCCAGGCTGTGATTGGGGGAAGCAGAGTGCCAAGAGTTAGATACAGATTTGCAGCCAAGAAAAAAAGAAGGGTTGATTGGTAGTAATAATCACCTCCCCCCTTCCTCAAATGTATTTGCTTAGGCCATGGCAATCCTTCAGTTAAGAGCAAGCCTTGCCATATTTGCTTCATAGTAAGAGTTCACTACTTTAAGCTTTAAAAATTTTCAGCCTTTTCCTTAAGAGAAAAAAAAGAAATCAATCAATGGGGTTCTCATGTAGCTGGGGGCTTTGCAAAATCAGATGATGTGTCCTGACACTTGGTGCTTTGGATCAGATGGTCTCACTAGGAAATGTTTCTGAAGGTATTCCATTCCTTCCACCCCAACTGTTACCCCATTATCAGAGGTTGGCTAAGAGAAGGGACACCTGTCCAGTTTACGAGCTGACAGATTTTGCTAAGGAAGGATTAAACAAAATCACATTCTTCTTGGCACTCAGAAGAGAGGATGCCACCTTGCATGGTGCTAATCCTTTCTCCTCAGGTTTGCAGATGAAGGGGAAAGGAGCAGTCTTCAGAGGGAAGAGGGCTCTTATTTTTTCCTCATCTTCCTTAGGTTGTAGCAGATGACTCTCCAGAATAGTAGACACAACTCTTTTCTGCAGATTTTCCCAAGAGTCTACCTAGAACTTGAAGATGAGACTGTGTTCTTCCATTGTATGAAGACTTCTGAGATCTAGTTGGTTGGGAAATAACTTTTCTGACTCTTAGTATGCATGAAAAGAACTAATCAATGATGAAGAGAGTAAGAGTAAGCAAGCTGTGGGAATTATGCCTCATGAACAAAGTTAGAAGAGTTGGGTATACTGTAAGCAGACCAGTGCTTCTCAACCCATGTGCTGTGTGTGGCACAGGCATACCTGGGATGTCAATCTTCTCAGCCTGCAGAGTGGCCAGGTGGGATCTGGGACAGGCTGAGCCCCAATGCCATGGCAAACATTCTCATTTGTATTCCCAGTGCGCCATACGTAGATTTTCATTTTCTGTGCATGCCATGATGATGGGAAATAATTGCGGGAAACATTGTTCTAGATCACTGATTCTCTGTATGCACAGTAATGTGAATGTCTAATCACTTGGGGATTTTATGAAGATGCACATTCTGATTCAGTGGTTTAGGGTTAGGGCCCAAGATTCCTCATTTTCAGTGCTGCTGGTCCAGGGGATACTGTTAGTCATGTGGACCTGGAGACTGTGCCTGTGGTTCTCAAACATTGGTATTTATAAGAATTACCCGGGAAATATGATTAAAATGCTGCTTCCAGGACTCCAATCTACAGAGATTCTATGAGACAGTTGGGGAACGGGGCCCAGGATTGTGCATTTTTATGTGTGTCCAAGTGATCATTATGCAAACGGTCAGTGGACAGGACTGAGAAACATTGCTGTAGATTCCAGTGAAATGAAAACGTGGAAAAGGACAGAACCAGTTAAACCTGAAGGAGAGGATTCTCCAGGGAGGACAGAATGAGGGTCAGTGCCTTTCCACAGTCAATGATGGCAAAAGACTAAGGAACAGGAAAAACACAGATTGTCATAAATACCAAAGCTGAGCATTCCTTTTTGGCAGCAAGAGGATCTCTGTAGCCAGGAGACTTGCTTGTGATTCCATTTTCAAATATCACTGCTGGCCTGAATCATGACTTTTGAAAGTTATTGCCAGGAGATTTAGAGTTTTAATAAAAGTTTCCGGAAGCCACAGCTATTTTTTGCCCAGTAGTAGCTCTTCTGATGAGCTAATAAAGGTTAAGAGGTCATGGTTAGGTCAGCATCGCAGAATAACTGAGAAGATCAAACGGACTACTCATTCACTGCTGGCTGTGTAACCTTTGACAAGTGATTTAACATTTTTAAGCCTCAGTTTCCTCATCTCTAAAATAGAGATAAGAAAAATATCTGCTTCAAGAGGTAGTTGAAAAGTTAAATGAGATGACAGCAAAGGACTTCACATAGGCTTGCTGTATAGAAGGCTCATCAAGAATGCCAGCTACTTACTTATTCGCTATTATTATTTCAGTGTCTTAAGCTGGCATATTTGGATAACATAGTGAGGCAAAAATGACAAATAAGGATGTGTAGCTACAGATATTATATATTAATATTTTTCCAGGCAAGAAAAAATGTGATCATATTTATTACATTATGTGCCTTGACTTTTGGTGAAAAAAAATATGCTCCCCATATGTCTAGTTTAATAGATTTTTTCAGAATCATACCACACCCTAATCCTTGATTAATTATCTTGACTGGTCACACAATTGGCCAAAGTGATGTTAATCGCTAATATACTTCTGAGAAAGTACAGGTTTGGTGTGAGACGAAGTATTCATCAATTCAACAGACATTCATCATGCCAGGGACTAGAGAAGGTGTGCTAGGTACAACAAAGAACAAAATAGCATTCCATGCATTGGACATCTGGGAAAGACAGACAGGAAGCAGACCACAGCGTGGTCAGCCAAGAACCAGGCACCGGGGTTCGTAGCGAGAGAGACACCCAGTTCTTAGAAGGATGTAGAAGGCAAACATGGAAGGTGGAGAAAAAGCATTTCAGGCAGACAAAGAAGCTAGGCCATGGGACAGGCAAGAGAGAGAATAGTCTTGCCGGAGGGGACACAGAACTCAAGGTAGGGCTTGGCCAGGTAAGGCTGGAGGCAGACAGGAGCAAGACTGTGAAGGATGGGCATGCCACACTTAGGGGTTTGTGCTTTATCTTAAAATCTGGTGGGGCGCGACGGCTCATGCCTGTAATCCCAGTGCTTTGGGAAGCAGAGGCAGGTGGATCACCTGAGGTTAGGAGTTCAAGACCAGCCTGGCCAACATGGTGAAACCCCGTCTCTACTAAAAATGCAAAAATTAGCCAGGTATGGTGGCAGGCACCGGTAATCCCACCAGCTTGGGAGGCTGAGGTGGGAGAATTGCTTCAACCTGGGAGGCAGAGGCTGCAGTGAGCTGAGAATGCACCACTGCACTCCAGCCTGGGTGATAGAGTGAGACCCCCATCTCAAAAAAAAAAAAAAAAAAAAATTCTATTGGGAGTCATGGACCGTCCTCAAGTGGTATGGGAGGGGGAGGTGGTGACAGTATTGACCTGATCAGATTTTGGTTTTTAAAAGATCATTCTGTTCCAGTTGTGGAGAAGGGACTGGAAAGAGAGGTACAGACTGGAAGTTTGGAAAATAGTTTGGAGGTGGTGTAGAAATCCAGGAGATAGCTGAGAAGGGCCTCAACAAGGGTCATGACAATAGTATTAGAAGGGAAGAGCAGGGGAGAGTCACATGCTACAATTTAGGAGTTATTTTAGCTTACGGAACAAAAAAGAGGGGTCACAGCGATGGCCAAGTTTTTGTCTTAGACAGCATGTAGATGGCAGGTGTCATTTCCTGACAGAGGGGCACAGGATATTGATTCTCCTGTGGCAGTCATCTTTGTAACTGGAAGACAACACTTTTGTGTTTGGTTAATCTTTTCATTCATCCATCCATCCACTGAACATTTATGGACCCCTACTATGGGCCAGGTGCTGTATAGGGCTTGGAGATAAGTGATGAATAAGACAAGCAAGACCCCGCCCCTGCCCCCCCCCCCCTTTTTTTTGAGACAGAGTTTCATTCTGCCTCCCAGGCTGGAGTGCAATGGAACAATCTTGACTCACTGCAACCTCTGCCTCCCCGGTTCAAGTGATTCTCATGCCTCAGCCTCCTGAGTAGCTGGGATTACAGGCATGTGCCACTATGCCCGGCTAGTTTTTATATTTTTAGTAGAGATGGGGTTTCATCATGTTGGCCAGGTTGGTCTTGAACTCCTGGACTTATGTGATCTGCCCACCTTGGCTTCCCAAAGTAGTGGGATTACAGGCGTGAGCCACCATGCCTGGCTGAGCCTATACGCTTTTAATAGCTTCACCAAGACCTAACATTGAACCTCTGACCCATGAGGGACGTGACTTTTAGATATGTTCAAAATGGAAATGCTTCTGTTTCTCCTCTTTCAATGCAGGCATTTTTGGCTAGAAGTGAATGTATTCTATTCCCATGGCCCTTTGTTTTGCACTCTGCTAAACGTTTTACACACACCGTCTCCTTCTCTGAGAACCTACCAGGTCTCAGAAGAAGCTTACTGGTAGGTTACTCTAGGATTTCCTTATTGCTACAAACAAGGACATTCACAGATGGAAGCGAATTCTTCTCTGCCTCATCTTCCTTTTGCTTTATCATCACCAGCACACCACCATCACCACCCGTTTCCAAAGCCTTTAGGAAAAGCCTATAGACATGTGGTACCCTGCAGTTTGAGCTGGGAGATGCAGTCCCCACTCTCCCTGACCACCAGAGAGCCTGAGTGCAATGTTCCTTCTTCTCTTTTGAAGATGTCTCCCCAGCTACTTTACTCTTAGCCCTTGTAGGAGGACCATTGCTGCAGAATGTGGCACTGAGTGTTTGTCTGTTTCATCTTCTATTGTACAAGAATATGGCATCTGAGAGCTGAGAGGCTAGGGTTCATGACTGGCTTTGCCACTCACTGGCTGGGCAAGTTATTTAAATTCTTTGAACCTTCACTTCTTCTACAAAGTGGGAACATTATTTTCTACTCACAAAGTTGTGAGGCTTATGTGGCAAATGCAAAGTACCAAGCAGGTGTTTAATGCATAGTAAGTGCTCAGTAGCTCTTCTTCCTTGTTGCTAGGAGACACAATCACTGGAAGAAGACGCATTCCCCAAAGGCTGCAGGGGTAAGGGCGGGTCTCCTGTGGGGAGTCTATCGTAGGTGGCCGATATTTTTTGAAGAAAATAAAACTAACAATGTTTTAATGGCTGCTGGAATGCTTTTTCTGCATCTCTCTTCCTAAGTTGTCTTTGGCCCACCATTTTTTCCCCTCTTATAATCACCTTTCAGCTGGAAATGACTAATCCTGAACCAGCTGTTCTGAGGCTGATTTCCCGTTCCATGAAACTCCTAGGTTCATTGTCAGGCTCTGAACTACCTAGATGAACCCATTCTTGAGGCAGAAGATCCTCCTGTGTGCTCCAAGGGACTCTCAGCCACATGGAGAAATGGCAAATACAAATAGTGACACCATGGCTCAACTCTATTTCTGCGTTTTCTTAGTTGCCCCCTGGCTTATAAGAAAACAACATCAATTGCACACTAGCTAGTTGAATCTTTTCATTAGACAGATGAGAGAAAAAATGAGACTAACTAAAAATGTTCTTTTATGTTTGTCAGCAATTTAGGGCTGGAATCCATCATCCTGACAGCTATGAATAGCCTGTTTTCAAGGATGTCCACAGTGAAACCCAGCTAGCTGCTGGCCATTCACTTTACCAGCAGAGGCTACGTACTCAGCTTCCTATACCACCCCGAGCTTCTGGGGACCCTTTCCTGAGAATCAAGGAAGTTTTAAGGGCAACGGGCTTTTGAAGTTGTCAAAACATGAAAACATTTATTTGGGCTTAGAAGTCTACACAGAGAACACTACAGTTATTTCTAGAAATAGAAGCCCTTGAAGTGAAGGTATTCCTCTTTGTGGTTTGGACTTTGATAATCAGGTTCTCGGAGTGACTCATGCCTCACATAGTTACTTAGGCCTTGGGTGTCAGTTAGCATTAGGTTGGGAGGCCTGGTGAAACAGATGCCACCCACAAGATGGTGTTCTGTGTTGCATGCAGGGAGGGCAGAATGATTTAGTGGAGACCGTGCTGCACCAGCGGGCAAAGCTGCCTCCCAGACCCCATTATCAAACACACCAGCACCTGACTTCATGAGAGTCACTCAGCATCCCCAGGCCTCAGATTCCTCATCTTAAAAATGAAGGGCTTGGGGCCGGGCACAGGGGCTCACGCCTGTAATCCCAGCACTTTGGGAGGCTGAGGTAGGTGGATCATGAGGTCAGGAGATCGAGACCATCCTGGCCAACATGGTGAAACCCAGTCTCTACTAAAAATGCAAAAAATTAGCTGGGCGTGGTGGTGCATGCCTGTAATCCTAGCTACTCGGGAAGCTGAGGCAGGAGAATCGCTTGAACCAGGGAGATGGAGGTTGCAGTGAGCCGAGATCGTACCACTGCACTCCAGCCTGGCGACAGAGCGAGACTCCGTCTGAAAAAAAAAAAAAATGAAGGACTCGGACCAACTGCTTTCCAAGGTTTCTCCAAGCTCCCCAGACACAACTTGAGATGACACAATTCAGAACAGGATGGGAGGACTCACGTGTTCCACAACTGCTGCCATGTAGGAGTGTGGGCCCAAGTATTGTCAGAGCTGACATTTTTGAAAGAGAATCCAGAAATATATTTTCATGTAAAATCTGATTATTGGAATTGGCAACTAATTCAAGTTTTTAAGAACCTAAGCCAAAAACTACACATTTGGGAAAACTGTAGCTAGCCAACAGGACATTTCTGTATATGAATTATAAATTTTCATCAGGTTCATCTCAATTAAAAAACAAAACAAATGGTCTCAATCCCATTTGGGATTTGCTGGGTTATTAGTGGTGTTATTGCTACCACTACTGAAGATAATAGACTAGCATTGGATTACTAAGGTAAATAATAATTTAGCAAATCAGGTATAATAGAAATGCAGAACAGTCAAATGCAATAAGAGTTGAATTATAATTAACTGATAAATATTAGTAATAATATTGATAGTACTTTGCCTGTTAACATTTTACATTACTTGAATCTCAAATACCTTTGGAAGCTTAGTAACTATGTTAACCAAAGTTTACATCAAGAGTTAAAAAAAAAAAAAAAAGCAAAGGCAGGTGGGGTTTGCTCTAAGGCCAGGATGTCAAGTCCTATAAGGGGCCCATGACTGTCACCTCACAGGTGCTGCAGAGGCCATCTGTGTCACCCGCACACCCAGCTGCCTTGGCCCATCAGAGAGTGTGTCACCACATCTAATCCACACTGCATGCTGTCCCCAGCTCTCACTGCTCATCAGAACAGGCACTCAGTGATCCTCAGGCACGGAGCTGTGGATGGAATCATCTTTTCCAAGAGGGGGCAGTGGCCCCTTTGGTTCAAGGGAAAGTGAACACCCAGCAATCAGGAAGAAGGCTTTATAAATAGCTGTTTTTGTACTCTGAATGTGACTCTTGTGCCTGCTGTTCCTGCCAACAGATTTGTGTTGGCTCGATGTGTTTCAGCTTCAAGGGGCAAGGTATTCCCTGGCTTTTTTCCATACTTGGGACAAGACTGGTGTTCATGGCACTCAGAAAAATCTCGGGTGGTGAATGATGGGAAGACTGGAGGCCAGAGACCAGAAAGGGTGGGCAGAGAGATGGAGAACAGGAAAGGGGAGATCTCAAGAAGGGGCTCAGGAAAATAAAAAGACTGAGAAAGGAGGGAGAAACTTGCATAGGATGTATTTTATTGTATAACTATGGAATCCTCTTAATAACCTCTAAAGACACTTCTTGAGTCATTTTCATATGTGAGAAATTAACTGTAAAATCACAGATGACATACTGTTTGCACTTAAAAGGTTTTCAGGGTTCAGGGACTTATAGCTGGGGGATCACAGGTTCCAAAGAGTCTTCCAAAGTATGAATGGAGTCCATGAGCTGCTGTTAATATTTCTTAATGTAAAATAGTATTTGTGCATTTAATCATAATAAAGACAGCACAGACTAACTAGTGGGTTAAATGATAATTTTTTTGATGGGCAATGGAATTAAATCAGTTATATCAGTTACTGCTTGGTAACCAGAGACACGGATTGAATGGCAATTGAATCCTGAATAATAAAAATGGGGAAACAAATGATTACTTAGAACAGCTTTATGGCTGACAAAAGTCTTATTCAATATGGCACCCATGGTGGGAGGCAGTGGGAGAATGAATAAAAATAGTGCACTATTCCATAGTATAAGGGTACATGTAAAATTACTACTCTATACCAGGGATGGCTGGTGGTTCTCTTCTAAGCTATGGCAGCCTTCTCATGGTACAGCTTAAGAAACCAAGATCAGTTCTTGAGGATGCAGCTGGGAGGTACGGAGCTGGAATACAAACCCCGTCTTCCAGCTCATACTCCTTACTGGTTTACTCTCCCTGGCTCCTGTTGCTATGCCCCAGAGGCACCTTAGAGAAACAGAAAAGTCAACCAAAGTCACCAGAGCTAGTGACTGCAAAGCTGTGAGTCATTCTCATTCATGCTTGTGGGCTGGGTTTACTCACATCTACCACATGGGCCACCTATATGGCTGTAGGATTCCAGCTTGAGGTAGGCTGGGACCCTGACACTCTTTAGCAGAGTCAGTGATCTGGACCTCCCCATTGGTCTCCAGTCTCCACTCTTGTCCCAGACTAACAAAGGGCCAAACTCATGAGCCTCGTGTGTAGAGCAGCCTCCATACCCCTTCAAGGGTAATTCTGGGTACCTAAGAATCTACTGCCTCTGAACAGTGACCCTTCTCTTCCATATAAGAGAGTGTGTTTCTGTGGACCAAGGACACATTCTCCTTTGATAGGCTCTCCGAATTCTGTCTGGCACCTGACAGTATCTCCTCCTAAGGGCAGGACTCCAAGCACGAAGACTGCCAAAGTCTGAAATCGGATCCTTTCCCAGTGCAGCACACAAGGACACACGTGTGCACGTGCGGGCACACACACAGGCCGCAACAAGAAGGTTTCTCTGAGACTCATGATCCACTGTTACCAAATGTGCTCGCAGACACTGCCCCTCTGAGGCCAGAGAGTCTCTCCAAAAGCCCAGCATCCTGACTGGACAATGGCCGGCCGTGTGCTGTGAAAGGCACCACTTTGGGGGTGGCCCTCAGGGGAGAATGCTGAGGGAAAGGCAAGGCCAGGACCATGTTGTCAGGGGTTTCCTTTCCTGATGGCCTTGGTCTCCAGGGTGTTTGTCCAGTTAGTATCTGTCCTCGCCAAGAGAAAATAGCTCCTTTCCCTCATCCAAAAGGAAAAAGGAAAGAAAGAAAAACCCTCACAGTTTGGCTGCTTCTTAGCAATCCTTTCTCCCTTTGAAGAGTTATTCATGGAAAGAAAATCCCCTTCAGGCCGATTTGGCGGAGGCTGGAGGGCACGGAATAAGCTTGCTCTTGGCAGTTATCAGAGAGCAAAGTCAAATACTGGGACAAAAAGAAATCCCTGCCTGGAGGGATGGGGAAAAGGCGGACAGGAATGCTCACTGCTGAGGTTCTGTAGTGATTCCTTAGCTGTGCTTTCCAGCATTTACACATCCATCAGCCCTGGGAACTGGTATCTGAAGGCAAAGGGGACAGTGAAGACACAGGTGGGCGAGGCCTTGTGTTAGAACTTGAGCCTTAAAAGCTTAGAGAAGGTAGCTGCCCTGTTGGAGCTGAGCCTCTCGCTGTGGAAGGTGACTTCCTGGGTCCCGATCAACCAAGACTGAAATGTGGAACTGTCTGGAGGAGCAGAGGCAAACCCTGGAAGCAGGTCCACACCCTCACAGTACCGTGACTGCCAGGTGGGTCCTGAGGGAGCCAGCTGAGTTCTGCCAGCCCCCAGCTGTTGGGAGGAATCTCACTTCCCACTTCACAAATGTTGACTGTGGGTTTGACCTGCACTGGCTGCTTTCTACACTCAAAGGTCCTGCTCTTTTGATCCTCATATCTACCCCCTGCGGTAGGTACTACGGTGGCTATTTGTAGATGTGTGAGATGGTTGTTCCTTGGCAAACCTACAGCTAGACTGGAATGGGATCGCAGAGTCTGAGGGGATGCAGGCTGACTGATCCTGTTCTCCCCTCTTGCTCCCCCGCCAGTCTTTCTGAACACGAGGCAGTGCCTGCTTTATGATAGGTTGGGTTACAAAAGTTCCTTGGTTAAGCCAGTTGTTTGTCACTCTGAGCACATTTCCCCATAGAAACAATGTTATGTTGAGGTTGGATTCCCAGGCTAACCCACAAGAGTCAATTAACCCATCAGATACCCAAAATACAATGTCTTGTTTTGGAGAGAGCTTACTGGAGCTGAAGGAGCTGTGGTGAGAAGGCAGAAAGGCCTGGGTTCAAGCCACAGTTCAGTCATTTACTTGCCATGTGCCCTTGGGCAAATCATTTAGTCTGTCTCTTTATTTCTATATTTTTGAATTGACACAATATGACCTACCTTGCAGGGGTTGCTGGGAATATTAATTAAGAATACACACACATGGTTGGGCATGGTGGCTCAAGCCTGTAATCCCAGCACTTTGGGAGAGCAAGGCAGGTGGATCACTTGAGGTCAGGAGACAGATGACACCCTCTCTTTACTAAAAATGCAAAAATTAGGCCGAGCATGGTGGCTCCTGCCTGTAATCCCAGCACTTTGGGAGGCCGAGGCAGGTGGATCATGAGGTCTAGGAGTTTGAGACCAGCCTGGCCAATACGGTGACACCCCATCTCTACTAAAAATACAAAAATTAGCCAGGCATGGTGGTGGGCACCTGTAATCTGAGCTACTTGGGAGGCTGAGGTAGGAGAATCGCTTGAACCTGGGAGGCAGAGGTTGCAGTGAGCCAAGATCATGCCACTGCACTCCTGCCTGGGCGACAGAGTGAGACTCCGTCTCAGGAAAACAAACAACAACAACAACAACAACAAAAAAGCACAGAAGAATACACACACATGTATGTCTCATGATATACACTCCAATAAAGGCACAGTAGAACTGCAATGCTGTATATAAAACTGGTTTTGTGGCCTCATGATTCTGAGTTCCAACTTAAAGTAGAGGGAGCACATCTTTTCTGCTGAATTTGGATTGGGGATCTTTGCTTTCCTCAACTTCCTGGGAAAGAAACCTGGAGACTCTTCTACCCTACATCCCTGGTGGTGACCCTGAAGTCTGGGCTGGAGTTCTACTTAGGAAGGGAATGGAGATGCCAGAGGGAGACTGTGAAGTAGCAAAAGCAGAAAGGGTAGCAGAGAGCACACACTGAAGTATGTGTCCTGTGTCTTTCTTTTGCGATCATAAAACTCCAGGTTGGTCTGTTTATTTCCGCCTATGTTTCCTGTGCCTTCCACACCATCGGCCAGTTAGAGGCATCTTGTCTAGAATTAAGTCCACAGTAAGTCATTCCCTCATTGTTTCCCTTACCTTTCCCATCATGAAATTGCTAGCAAGGCAAGTCAAAAATGCACTCGATAGGGCAGATGCCTGGATAAATATCCCCCTTCTCTTCCCTATTCCATCTTCTTCCTGTGCCAGTTTAAAAAATCTTAAATAGAAAAGCATGAGCCAGAGCCTCGCTCTGCCTGAGAAGACTGTGGTAGACCCTGCCAGCAAAATCCTTTCTATTTCATCCTTTTGAAAATCTCATCCATATGCTCTCTACTTTGCTTCCACTCTGACGTTTGTGACTTCTTATTCTTGTGTATACATCCTTGCCACCCATTTCAGAGACTACAATTTATGTGAACTTGTCATCCTCACCTGGCCTGATGGTGCTGCTGTGCGTCCTGCCCCACCATGTCTCTGTCTGCAATCTCTAAGGTCGTGCTCTTCTCCCCTAAAGAACACGACTAATTCAGTTTGGCCCTCTCACTATGCGGTTGGCAAATGCATCCCAGTTGTAGGTGTGGCCCCAGTGGTCCTCCCTGCCAGTTCCTTGGGAGAGCTGCTTGGCATCACCTTAGCCATGCCTCTTAATTGTAGCTTGCACCTGCTGCCCTTCTGCGGGCTGTGATTTTAGAGTTTAATTTGAACACTCTACTTTATCCTACTTAAATCTCATTTTAAAGCTCTTCTGTTTGGTCTTCAAGTATCTGGCCAAAAATATTCCTCTTGGTTTATGTGATAAGCTCCCAATTCCTTGCCAGGGTCCTCTCATTCCAGCATCAAAATCCATGGTCCAGAAGAACAGTCGTTTTCAGATGAGCTACAGAGCAGCTCTGTGTTCCCCATATGTGCCTGTTTCTTCTAAAATTACGACTCATGGCTGAGGAAGAGACTAAAGCATTGCCTTTGCCCGTGTCCCTTGGCTTCCTACCCAAGACATCAAAGGTCACTAGAGATACTAACCAGGATTCTTCCAAATGTGTCATTTGCCACCATGCCCGCAGGCAGACAGGAGAAAGAGTCTGTAAGTTATATGAATATGTACACTTGAATGCAGGGGCTTTCACCAATGTGAATTCAGTAAAATATTGGTCTCAAGAGGCTCTGGGGTAAGGGGATGCTGTGGTCAGGTAAATTTGGGAAATGAAATAGTTTCTCTTGCTTTTGTGTGATCTCAGCAGGTTAGAATCTACATTAAAAGCTCTACAATATCAAACAGAAAAGAATTACGTTTAACTCAATTTTCTAAGTGTATTCAATGACTGACACCCCCCCCCCCATATTCTTGTGAATTTCCTTTTAACATCCTGTGGAATGCATTTTAACCAATGCTACATACTTTAATACATGCTGGAAGAAGACAATCTGGGTAGCTACCTCTGCAGGCTCATCAGGAGTTGAACCTCATGATAAGTCTGTTAGCTGCTCTGTCTCCCTTCTCCAGAAGGTCCAAATTTATCCTCCTTGTGCAGAGACTATACTTTTAATTTTTTATCCAAACAGGAATTAGGCATTTCCTCTTTATTTCCATATCTATTTATTAATCAGAGCGACTTTTCTTTATGTTCTCTTTGCCCTCCTGAGTACCTTTTCTTTCTGAATCATTTCTTTCTTTTTTTTTTTAAAGTGTATTTTATTTACTTATTTTTTTGAGGCAGGGTCTCACTCCATTGCCCAGGCCGCAGTGCAAGTGGTACGATTATATTAATAGTTCCCTGCAGCTCTGAAATCCTGGGCTGAAACAATTCTCCCCTCTCAGCCTCCCAAAGTGCAGGGATTACAGGCATGAGCCACTGCGCCTGGCCCTGAATCATTTTTTTTAAATGACATCTAGGAACCCTTTGTCAATGCTTTTAAATTCTCCTCAAGCCCATGCATTCTCTCCTTCGGCAGAAGACCAGTTCACATTTACAGCACCAATAATTTGTGACCAAGGTCAAGAAAGAAAAATAAACAATTGGCCCCCATCACAACCCTAAGATTATATTTCCTGGGCATCCACGTGACAACTTGGAGGGCCAAGGCTCTTATGGGGCCTGGCAATGTGTTTATTTGGCTTGCACAGTGGTGTTTAAAATTGGAAAATTTTACATACACACCTGAAGCCCAGCTTCTCTTGAGAAATCAGATCTGTTAATACTGGATTGCTTTCCAACCTGGCAATAATCGACTGCCACTGAGAACTGGCTGCTCCCTTTACACAGGTCTCAGGCTAGAGTTCTCACCACTCCCTAGAGCCTCACATCTACCCACTTCTCTCATTTACACGAACTGCCTGCCTCTGCACGCATTTGGATTTGTGACCTCTCATATAGACCTCTGTAGTTTTCCCCTGGGAATTTCCCTGGAAGATGCTTCAAAAGTGTCTACGCTACTTTCTTCCTCAGATCCTTCCTGTCTGAGCTGCTGGTGTCTTTGGTCATGAGTCCTAATACATGTCTGATTTCAAGGGTTGACCAGCTGCAGCAGGGTGACAGATGAATCATATTGGCATTTGCAAAGATCACATGCACAGAAATAAAATATCATCCAAATCTACCTCTTCCAGGAAATAATATTGCAGTTGCTCTGTGTTTGGAAGTTAGGGCACAACCTGGTAGATAGATCAACTATTCCACAATTATGGAACACTGAGAAATGAACTTGACTCTAACTATTAGAAAAGTAGCCTAAGCTCACATTTATCTTTTCCCTGAACTCACTACTTTGTACAAACCATGATTATTGTGAATTTTAAGATTATACCACGAAGTCTTGATTATTAAGGGACAAGTTCTTTAGTAAGTAGATTATCCAATCCTTCAAATTTCTTCTTTTCTCACCCTTTGGCTGTTAACCATTTCATTTTTCTTTAGTGCAATTTTTACCAGTTGTGGAGATGGGGCCAGAGGGGGAAATGAGTACAAAGCATGAACCAAAACGTCAGCTCAAATCAGAGGGCATCCTGTGGTGTCATCTCCACCCCAACCCTGCATATACCCACAGAAACCATGATTAAGAGCAGCCGCTCCCCGTCTCCCCATCCAAGTTCAGGGGCAAGGTGGTACAGAAGAGGAAAGGGGGAACCTGACTAATTACAACACTGTGTTGAGAGCTCCAATAAAAGTTTCACTGAGATCAACAGTTGGCGGTTTTCATTTACCCAGGACTTTCTCACTCCCTCTTACTCTATGGTAACCCAAAACTGGAGATTACGGACCCACTTTCAGCTTATTGAGTTCAAAGGCAAGAAAGGGTACTTGGCTTGATTGGCAGTTTGGAATGCTCTCCAAACAGGCCCACTTTCAGGATTAAAGGGACACTCCATTCAACAGAATAGAAAACATCTTGTTACTAGACAGTGAAGAATTTCAATCTAAGTGTAGGTTCAATAAACATGAATATTCAGCAATTACGTAAGTCCCTGCTGTGTTAGTAATTTGAAGGTATAAGTACATTCTTGAAGTGAGAAGAGCCCCTCTTTTATTGAAGAGCATTAGAAGATTGGGAAAATGCCTTCTTAGTAAAATGTGAAGTGGTAAGTACCCCCTACCCCCTTCAAATTTAAACACTCCTACAATCTTCAAAGTAGAGATCTATAGTCTTCAAAGTAGAGATTTGATGACCCCCTTTGGAGGAGCGTTTATAGAGGGGATGCTTATACTGAGAAGGGGGTTGAAATCTAAAGTCCTATCCAAATCTAGGAGTCTATAAGTTACTATTACAGACAGGAACCATGACAGCGTGCACTAAAATTAGAGATTCTACAATGGATTCTCATATACTGCTGCATGTTCTCCTTACAAATCCCCATAGTAATCAATAGCTTCATACCAATACCTGATAAACTTCAAATCCATTGACTTATTTACTCTAATTCTTACAGGCACCTTGTCAGGCAGTTGTAATTTCCATTTTACACATCAGAACATTAGGAATCAGAGAAGCGAGTAACCTTCCCAATGGCACACAGTAAGTAAGAGGCAGAGTAAGGGCTGAAACAGTTCTTTTGATGTTGAATGCAATGAAACTCAGGAATTTGCATCTGTATTTCACATGAGGGTGACACGACCTGGCGCAACAGAGTTGTAAAGCCATTTGCTCAGGGTTTCTGTGAAATAACTTACTTATTTCACGGAAGAGTGCGTTTCCTGATAAGTACAGTGAAAGCTTGCTTTCGAAATTTCCTTTGGCCCAATAATAAGTGCGTTACAGCTTTTTTTTTAGTAAATGCTGATTTAAATGGGGAATTAAAATTAATCACTTGAATCTTTTCTGAGAACATCTATACCTTTTTGCCTTGTTTTTTAATTTCTTCATAATAAAATACATGCAATTATGAAAAGTTTAAAGAAAATATGGAGGACTGAATATGCTAATCATATCAGCTCTAAATACAGATATGGACTCTGTTGTATCACCAAAATACCCTTATGCAAAAGGGCAACAATTTTCTGAAGTTTTAATTAGTAAAGTACAATAGAAGGCCAATAAACTCTGACAGTATTTTTTCTGGATATAAAAACAAAGAGACATGTTAAACTAAGTTGAAAAGCCTAAGTTGCCCTCTCCCTGAAGGCATCTGAAACCGTGGTGGTGAGGAAGAGAGAAAGACATGTGGATTCTTTTTTTCAGTATGGATTTCTACTTCACAACCAAATAGCATGCTTTAAAGCTCAGGCTTTATAAGAAAGCTCTGTCGCTGGTTTCCAGTTTTTCTAGCCCTGATGTGTACTGACTCCTCCAGGGCAGCAGAACTGGCTCCTTCATCTCTCTCCTGATGCCCCTCTTCCTTCTGTCTCCCCACAGGGATTGCCTCTTTTCTGGGTCTTTCTGACTAACACTCTGTCTGTACTATTCTAACATTTCATCAAGGTTCAGTATCTTAAAGTCCCAGTGATTCTAGGAGCCCTGAAAGTTTTGCTCCAGAAATACTTTGAAAGGTAAGCCACTCCTTCATTAATCTATTCAAAAAGCACTTACTGATGGATACCCTCACTATCCACTCACCCATTCCCAGGATAAGATGCAAACTCTCGTACGGACCACCGAGATCTGCTGCAACTGCTCCCTGCTGCCTTTTCACTCCACCTGGGAACCTCCGGCCTCTCCACTAGTGTGATGATGGAGGCAAAGATTGGCGTGATTGATACATCTACAAGCTAAGGATGTCAGACTGCTGGCAACCACTAGAAGCAAGGAGAGAGGCACAGAAATCATTCTATCTCAGAGCCTGGGGAAGGAGTCAACCCTGCTGACATCTTTCAGACTTGTAGCTTTTTTTTTCTTTTTTTAAGACAGAGTCTCATTCTGTCACCCAGGTTGCAGTGCAGTGGCATGATATTGGCTCACTGCAACCTCCGCCTCCTGGGTTCAAGTGATTCTCATGCCTCAGCCTCCCGAGTAGCTGGGATTACAGGAGCCCGCCACCACGCCCGGCTAATTTTTGTATTTTTAGTAGAGACGGGATTTCACCATGTTGGCCAGGCTGGTCTTGAACACCTGACCTCAAGTGATTCGCCCACCTCAGCCTCCCAAAGTGCTGGGATTACAGGCTTGAGCCATCGCGCCAGGCCAGACATGCAGTTTTTAGAACCACAAGCGAATAAATTCCTGCTGTTCTAAGCCACCCAGTTGTGGTGTATTGTTATGGCAGCCCAGCACACTGATACAGTTGGTATTAACTTCTGTATGTGCTCATCTTCCCAGCTACACCCACGAACTCCTGAAAAGCAGGGGCTGTGGTGCTCCATCGTCCCTCTCAGACATAGCATGATGCTAACACAAATAGATGCTCAATGCATTTTGGCTGAATGAAGAAACATGCTTGGCACCACCCTTCTGGATTTAGTTCAGTGGATCCCGAAGAGAGTTAGACTCCTCTCCAAGTGAGAAAGCTTATGAACAAGTTGGAGACATAGCTTGTAGTTTAGCATCCCAAACAATAAATTATAGAAGACAAAGAGGGCGCAGCAAAGTGGGACAGAATGTGTCAGAAACATTGAAGATGGGCCGGGCGCAGTGGCTCACGCCTGTAATCCCAGTGCTTTGGGAGGCCGAGGCGGGCGGATCACGAGGTCAGGAGATCAAAACCATACTGGCCAACATGGTGAAATCCCGTCTCTACTAAAAACAAAAAAATGTGCCGGGAGTGGTGGCAGGCGCCTGTAGTCCCAGCTACTTGGGAGGCTGAGGCAGGAGCATTGCTCAAACCTGGGAGGTGGAGGCTGCAGTGAGCTGAGATCACACCATTGCACTCCAGCCTGGGCGACAGAGCGAGACTCCATCTCAAAAACAAACAAACAAAACAACAACAAAAGAACATTGGAGATGGAGTCTGAGAGAAAGTGGAGTACAAAATGGGTTGGTCAAGTAGGTTGGTTCAGAATATTCTGTGCTGCATTTTGAAACAAGTGATGACTAGGCCACAAGAGGAGATGTCGTCTAGGTTGAGGGATTGAGGGCCTGAGAGCAGCGGTGTGGGGAAGGTGAGAGTAACGGAGCATGCAAGCAAGAAGCTGAGGCTGGTGTTTGAAGAGGAGAATGTTAGAAAGGGCACTAAATGCAAGCATGGGATGTAACGCGGGATGGGGCTGGGGGAAGTAGGTGTTTGTGCGGCAGCAACAGGACCACAAATGTATCCCGGGGAGACTAATGGGCAGCTCCAGGCAGGGTGGGCCTGAGTGGGAAGGGCATCGAGATGGGCCAGAGGGTAGCTGAGGAAATCCTGAGGATGGGACATCTCGGGGACCAATTGGGAACTGAGGAGCACAGGGGGCAAGAGGTCTCACAAGTAAAGAAAATTGTGCAGTTAAACAGCGCAGCTTGGTCAGTTGTGGAATGGGAGGCAGAAAGCTCCCATCTGGGTAGTCCGCCCCTGGGCTTGGAGAAGGTGGTGTGTTTATCATCCCAGATGAATGGAACTCTCTGTTTTTGGAAGCCTTTGCAAGACATTCCAAAGCTACTCTCAATAACTCATTTCAGTCTTTAATGTCTCCAGGCCAGAAGATTCCTGCTCCTATCCAAAAGACAATTCTTTAATTGTAGAGCACATTTTTTCCCTCTCTCATTCTTTCCTGAACTGAGATGAAGAGTAAGGAGGTGTAGTCACTATTTCCAGTTGTGAATCCTTCACACACTTGAGGCCCATTCCCAGCATATTCGCTGTTTCTCTCCAAGAAAAGTGATTTTGGATGACTTGTGGCTTTCTCATTGACCCTATAATCATATCTGTGGCTCTTTTCTAGTCTTTTTTTTGGGTGCATCTTTGGTCATGGGGCACAAAACTGGGCACATGGAGAGGCAGGGAAGTGTGGCAGGGCAAGAGGAGTTGTGGAGTAGACAGGCCTAGATGCCAATGGCAGCTTCCCTAGTAACTACTGTGGTCTGGAGCAAGTTCCATCTTCTCTATGAGCCTCACTTTTCTCATCTGTAAGATGGATCAATAATACTTACATTTGGTGAGTTGTGCCAGTTAAAAATATTGTACATGAGATCCTTGAAAGCTCTCAATAAATGATGGCTACTATTGTTGGTATGGGTTGGAGCAGAACTGATTACATTGGGAAAACCACCTTTATAAACACTTTAATAAATGACATGGTTATTCATGCTTTAAAAACTATACTAGGCCGGATGTGGTGGCTCACGCCTGTAATCCCAGCACTTTGGGAGGCCGAGGTGGTTGGATCACCTGAGGTCAGGAGTTTGAGAGAAGCCTGGCCAACATGATGAAACCCTCTCTCTACTAAAAATACAAAAAAATTAGCCGGGCGTGGTGGCGCATGCCTGTAATCCCAGCTACTCAGGAGGCTGAGGCAGTAGAGTTGCTTGAACCCTGGAGGCGGCCATGTCAGTGAGCTGATATTGTGCCACTGATTCCAGCCTGGGTGACAGAGAGAGACTCCATCTCAAAAAAACAAAAATGAAAACAAAAACGATGTTACTGCATAGTTCAGAAGGCAACTCTTGCTATCTCTGATGGTCAGATAAAACACAAACTGGTTCTTTTGAGATACAGCAAAACTATGGGCAGGACCCAGAATCGTGTTGAAAGGATAAAATATTTTTCAATACCCTGTGCAATAGTAGAGCTGCATAACATATTAAATAGTTATTTCAACTGTGAAGGGACTTGGATAATGGTATCTTTAAAGCACTCAATGACTAAACCAAAGCATTGGGACTTTTTACTTGGAAAAGACCAATAAAACTCCTACAGCCAATGAACTCACTCCATTCAATTCCTTTCTATCATCTTCGCTTCATAACCTATAAATGCTAGTATGTTAATAACGTTTTAAACTAGTGTTTACAGCGTGATCTCGAGTCAATAAAATTGTGCAATTAAAGTGTTGAAAGAAAATATGTTATAGTGCTGAGTTTATTTTTTGGAGGAGGGGATGAAAAATATGATTTTTTTTTACAATGAGCCTCAATGACTTATATAAAGAAAAATTATTTTAAAAATGGTATGTATAGCTTTATAAAAACACTTTATCATAAATATTTTAAGGTATATATATCAAGATAACTGCTGTAATGCACCAAAATGGCAATATTGTGTTTCTCCATGATGGGACTATGAGTGACTGGTTTTTTTTCTTACTTTAACTTTTCTGAATGTTCCAAATTATTTATAATGATATTGCAATGTGCTATATAATAATACTTATGATGTATTATTAAATCACATAATGATAAATATATTGATATTTTATTGAAAAACTTTTAATTAAGAGAAATGACGAGAAAAATAATTCCATATATTTCTACATTGATGACTCACACCCTATTTAATATTAAATAGATTTTTATCTGCCTATATTAGATAATCACCAACATTCAGAGTTTTAAGGGCTTCTGAATCATCTAACATGATTATTATCTGATATAGGATCTCTTTTCAATAAGAATATTAATAACAATCATAATAGCTACCACTGATGTGCCCGACTCTGTAATAAACACTTTAAGTGCATTGTTCCACTAGATCCTCGAAATAAGCCTATGAGGTTAGCAGGCAGAACAATGCCCTGAAGACGTCCACGTTCTGATCCCCAGAGCCTGTGAGTATGCTAGGTTACGTGGCAAAGGGGGAATTTAGGTTGCAGATGGAGTTTAAGTTGCCAGTCAACTGACCTTGAGATGGGGAGAGGATCTTGAATAATCTGGGTGGGTTCAGTGCAATCAGCGTTCTCATAAGTGGAAGAGGGAGGCAGGAGAAAGAATATCAGAGGGATGCCATATGAGAAGGACTCGACTGGCCACTGCTGGCTTCAACAATGGGAGGGGGCCAGGAGCCAAAGAGTGGTGATGCCTGGAAAAGGCAAGGAAACAGCTTTTTCCCCAGACCCTCCAGAAAGGAATGTAGCCCTGATACACCTTGATTTTAGCCCGGTGACACCTATTTCAGACTTCCGACCTCCAGAACTGTAATACAGTAGTGCTAGTTTTTTGTTGTTGTTGTTGTTGTTTTTGAGATGGACTCTCCCTCTGTTGCCCAGGCTGGAGTGCAGTGATGTGATCTCGGCTCACTGCAAGCTCCAGCTCCCAGGTTCACGCCATTCTCTCGCCTCAGCCTCCCGAGTAGCTGGGACTACAGGCGCCTGCCACCACACGAGGCAAATTTTGTTTTTGTATTTTTAGTAGAGACGGGTTTTCACCGTGTTAGCCAGGTTGGTCTTGATCTCCTGAGCTCGTGATCCGCTTGCCTCGGCTTCCCAAAGTGCTGGGATTACAGGCGTGAGCCATTGCGCCCGGCCAGTAGTGTTGTTTTAAGTCACTAAGTTTGTGGCAGCTCATTACAGCAACAATAGGAAACTCATATAATATTATACTCCAGTTTTACAGGTGAGCAGACTGAGGTTTAGGAAGAGTAACTTGGTCAAGGTCACACATGGTGGTTAATGAGGACTCCTGGATTTGAATCCAGGTTGTCTGATCATGGAACCTCTCCTACTGGGCACTTGCTTCCAAAATGATCGCCAGCATGGGCTTGAACGCAAAACATGAAAACTCATCACCTTCCCCAATAGCTCACTGCACTTGAGGATGCCTCTGACCGGTAGAATTGATGTCCTATTTGGGGCTCAACCCAGTCTTGCATTCCAGTCATCTTTTCATTGATTTATTGTGCAAAATAACACAATTCCTGCTTTATAAGAAAAGCCTTTTAAATATTTGAGGCCAATAATCACTCCGCTCTAAGGCTTCTCTTCTTTGGGTGAAACAATTCCAGATTCAGCCTTTTCTTCGAAGACATCTAAAGTTCTAGTACCTTCTCAACCACTCCCTTCTGGAAAGTATCCAGACTGTCAACTCTCACGTTAGGATCCAGTCAGTTCCAACCTTACTTTGAATTTGTGTGCTTTGATTTTCTTCCATAAGGTTATCATGCTAGCCTCAACTCTTGTGAACTTGATTACATACTGCATCTTGAGCTCTTCGATGGAAATATTTCTAGAAATCAATCAGTCAGTAAATACTGATAACTGGGATTATCTGGCCTATAGTCTTGAAAATATAGCGTGCTTTCAAGTTCCTTCTGGTATGATCACAAACTGATTCTACTCTTTGTTGACATGAATAAGACCTTTCCTGTTCTAGCCTGGCAGGGGCTAGAAGAAAAGCCCATTAAGTTACAGAAAGAAACGGTTCTGGCCAGTGGGTAACCTTGTAGGGAGGCTTGAGACGCCACAGGCTGCTGCTGTGCAACAGTTGAGAGGTTGTGCTGTCTGTTCCCATGTGGACTGGGGACCCAGGAGGAAAATGAAGGGATTGTTAAGAGTCAATGTGATTTCATCATATTATTTAAAATACTGTGAACGTTAGGGCAGAGAGAACTGCACACAAATATTAATAACAGACTCCCCAAATCTTTGATCATCTACCACTTTAGATGATCCACGTGGTTGCTCCCTTATTTCTGCGAATAAACAAGGCTTAACTATAAACAATCATCATCAACAACAACAACAACAAAAAACCCTGGACTTCTGCAGTTGTGTAATGAGCATCTGATGAAAAAAACATGAACCCATATTTCATTCATTTTACTCTCTGCATCTCTCGCAAAGAGGGGTGAGGAGGGTGGGGGACAAAACATTTTTGTGGCTTAGTATCTAAACATTCAAGTAATTAAGTCAGTTGCTCTGTCAGAATTGACTTGAAAGTCAAAGGTTCTTGAGCACAAAACATAAGGTTTGCATTTCTTTATAAATACCTACAGGAATAAGAAAAAACATAGAAAATGCCACAATTAAATTCATTTGGGGCTTTTCTGAATCCCAGATATTTAAGAAAAATAGTTTGCTATATTGAGGGAAGCAGGTGCAGACAGTCTGGACCTCTGGCTACCTACAGCAGGTCTCTTTTGAGGTGCCAAATATTAGATGAAGAGAGGCAAAGCCCAATTCAGGGCACAGAATGAAGACTTTGATGGCAAGGATTTTTAACTTTGCTATATTTGCTGCTGTTGAACCTTTATGCCTTGAGAAAGTCACACATCTGGGTCGTAATAGTGGGCTACCTCACAGGGCGCCAGGAAAGAACAACTTAGAAAGGTTTCATTTTTAGATATAAGAAGAAAATCTTATGTAAATCGTGATATATTTTATGCTTGTGACGGCAGAGCATACCTCAGGTATTCAAGACAGGAAACCCTTTCTTTCATTTTCAGAACTGTATGACTTGAGCTTTGTCAGTTTCTATTTGGTTTCCCACAGAACATCTCTGTCTTTATCTGAGGTCAGGGTTGGGGAGAGGTATGTGGTGGGTGAGGGGAAAGAAGTATCCGTGAGGGAGGGGTAGTCATATCCCCAGCATCTGACCACAGGGCCACTTGCCTACCTGTCGTGCAGTCCATGACCCCTGCTAGTAAGCCAGAAGCACCCAGAGAGCACATGGAATCTGTCTTGCCACTCTCCTTTACTCACTCCTGCCCTGTTCCTCCTGATACCATTTCACCTGGGGTCTGTGACCCCCTCCCTTGATCCTGCTAGCCCGGACTTGGCACTGGACTTCGAATCTCTAGTGTTCAGATCCCCAACCTCCACCTCTCGGATCTCCATGGAGCCAGTGAAGGGGATTTCCTCTAGAGCTTCTGTCCTGCAGAATCCAAACCAACCAAACTGGTGCCATATTCCCAACCCAAAGAGAAGGATTTGGGCAGATTCAATGCATCACTGCTGGGGTCTCCTCCAACTTTTCAGGTTAAAGGCCATGTCAATGGAGCATTGATTCTATGATAACTGAATCCCATTTGCCACTCCATTAAAAAAAACCCATTTATTGTCAATACTTTATTGTCAATTTAAGGCAATGCTTGTTATTTAATGATATTCAACAACAAATGTTTATGGCGAACCTACTATGTACTATGAAAACTTAGGTATTATGTCACTAAATACTTATAGCAACATTGCAAGATTTTCAAAAGAGGCAGCAAAGGATTAAGAAGATTAACTTGCCCAAGGTCACATAGCTAATACGTGGCAAAGCCAAGTTTTGATGCCAACTTACTCTATACCCTGCTGTCTTCTTCTATAAATAGTTACTAAGTGCTTAGTTATTTACAAGGTATATTTCCAACCTCTTAAAAACTCAAGCTACATTAGGGCTTCTGGGGAGCCCCTCATCAGTGACTCCATGGGACCTGCTCCAAGAAAGCTAATATTTCAGAACCTGTTAATTACTCAAGGGCTTTTGAGAAAGGTGGTCAGCTTCTAGTAGGAATGAAGCACTGCTTCGGTCCCTTTGAAGGGTCTAACAGGAAATAACTTGCTTCAGCCTCAACTGCTGAGAGACATAGTCAAGTGGATACACTCAACAGGTTTAGAGTAACACATTCCTCAAGTACTCTGAGTTTCTAACCAACAATGAAAACATTCCATGCTTAGACTTCTCTTTCTAGACACTCACTGACAGTGACATTAGAATTAGGTGGTTTTTATGTATAGATTTCGTATGGCAAAACTCTTCATGGAGACTTAATCTGGAAACTTCATGGTGGCTGGGGTTTGGCTATCTGGAAGACTTTGATGGGATTCTTGTCTCCTCTGCTAGTACTGACTGCCGCCTGTCTGTGGGACTGAGAGTCCCTCTCCTTCTCTCTAAGTTGAAACCCTCTTTCCTCCATTCTTTTGACTTTATTGCAAACACTCTACTCCGTGACTATTGGCAAATGTGTCCTTTTATTAATTCCTCTCTCCTTGCTAGGCAGGGCCAGCTCATAGGTGTGAGACGTGGACCCCGGGGCCCCACACTTAAGAGGGCTCAGTGCTTAGTTTAATGCTTGGCTGTCACTGGCTTGAAATTCATGATAATTTTTGAAGAAGGGGCCTCACCTTTTTTACTTTTGCACTGGGCCACACAGATCATATAGCCAGTCCTGCTCCTTGCTGTGGACATGGAAACAGGGAGGATACTCACACCATACAATGTATGACTGGATGGTGTACCTGTTCTCCTTCCCTCTGGAACTGGGCAGGCATTTTCCCATAGAGACAATCCATAAAGGCAGATGATGCCAACCATAACTCCATCCTCCTTAGCCTCAGTTCCTTCATTTCTAAAATGGGGACCGTGGCACTTACCCTTGCATGTTATTGTGAGCAATGAGTGGGATGATGTATAAAGTACTTATCAGAGTGTCTGGTATACATCAGTGCTTGCTCAATGAAATCCACGGGAGATAGCAGTTGCAGGAAACAGAGCTTGAACTCTGGAGTGAAGAGCTAGGTCAGAAATTAAATTAGCCCCACTGCCTAAAAAATACATGACTTTTGTTAGTTGACTTGGTTTCTTCCAGCGTCAGTTCCTTTATCTGTAAATGGGAATGCTAATGTTTCTCTTGTAAGGTTGTTTTGTGATTTAAATAATTTAATGTATTTAAAGACCCTAGTTCACCACTTGGCATCTAGGAGGAGCTAAAAGATGAAACAGTTCTTAGTCAGGTTTCCCTTTAACAATATTGCTAGGAGGAGCTAAAAAAATTATAACAGTTCTTAGTTAGGTTCCCCTTTAACACTATTGCTACACTTAAAACAACCAATTTGGCCAGGAGTGGTGGCTCACACCTGTAATCCCAGCACTTTGGGAGGCCAAGGCAGGTAAATCACTTGAGGTCAGGAGTTCAAGACCAGGCTTAACAACATGGTGAAACCCCATCTTTACTAAAAATATGAAAAAAATTTAGCCAGGCATGGTGGTGCGTGCCTTTAATCCCACCTACTCGGGAGGCTGTGGTAGGAAAATCACCTGAACCCGAGAGGCAAAGGCTGCATTGAGCCAAGATCACACCACTGCACTCCAGCCTGGGCGACAGAATGACTCTTTCTAAAAAAAAAAACAAAAACAAACAACCAAAAAAACATGACCAAAAATACCCCTTAAAAAGAAAACAATTCATTTGCAAATGATGTTTGGGATATGACCATTAATAAGTTCTTATATATTATACAACTTCCTGTATACTGTATCACCTGTGAAATGTAACCACCTTGTATGTTAAAATAATTTTGTAAAAAATATTTGAGCACTATTTTTCCTTTTCTTTTGCTAGACTATGAGTTCCTTGAAGGCAGGGGCCATGTCTTATGTGCCCTTTATTCCAGATCACTTTCAAACACTTCAGAATCTCAGTTGAATCGAATTTCTCTTTTGTTCTTTATGCCAACAGTGAGATGATAATCTACCTAACATTCCTCAATTAGCAATTAATAATTAGCCTATCGATAACTAGGAGGTAGACAGGGCAAAAAATAACCCCATCTCTGCCCTGAAAGGTCTTTTCTTTTTTGTCCATCACACATGGCTCATATTCCTGCCTCCTCGGTTCTGGTTCTTGCTCCGTTAACGAAACTATTCCCTCAGGGAACATAACTTGGTTTTCTGGAATCTACTATCCTCCCTGGTAACAACCTATATAGAGAGGCCATGGAGGAGGAATTTCCTGAAACCCCAACATTTGAGTCATAATTTGATGCCTCTTAGGATTCAAAGAGGCCTCAGACCTGTGACTTTTAAACATTTGGGGAGTATAGGTTCCTTTAAGAATCTTCTGATAGTTATAGACATTCTCTGCAGAAAAATACATTCAATACCTTAGTACAATTTCAAGGTGTTCTCAAAACCCCTGAAGCCCTTGCGTCCCAGATTAAGAATTCTTGTTAGAATAGCCAAGAAAAGGGAATCAGTAATGTGAATGATTCCGGTTTCCTGGTAAGTTCTAGCCCTGACTAGTCACTCTCCCTTGCTGAAAACAAAACAAAACAAAACAAAACAGAACAAAACACAGCAATGACAACTCCCAAGATTTAACCTCAAGGTTATCCCTGAGAGTCCAAACCTGGGCAGTAATGGCAAAGGGCTTTCAGCCAAGCAGTAACTACTCTTTGGAGAACCTAAGTTAAGCTGAGTAAAATAAGCCTTGTTTGATAATACCGTTTACATTTCCAAATCCTGGGTATCAAGCTTTCTTCCTATCCCTTGCGGCCCTTCCTAAGTTTAGCCGCTGGTGTAATGGGGTAACCATGGCAACAACCACCTGCCTATTTAAAACCATCTCCAATGCTAAATAAGGAAGCCTGAAGAAAATGGCTGCTTGCCTGCCTCTCAGTGGACAAATTGGGCACTCCTGGGTATTTTAGACACGGGCGAATAGGCAGGGTAGAAGCAGTATGTATGCAAAGCTCCTCATAGGAAGCATTTGGTGACCTGTTGAAATAGGTGCTACTTCAGCCCTTCTGTCTTCAGATGTTAGGCAAGCACACAGGTTTACGTGCAAATCCGTGTGCCTGTCACCACGTCACCCATGCTACCTTGACCTCAATCAGGTGAAGAGTGAGGTGAGAACCTACCCTCAAAGAGTAGTCTTGTTTATGGGATCTCGGAAGGGAGAAGGAAAAACAGTTCTACAGATCACAGTGAATTTGTTCATACTTTGCATTAAAATGCACACTACAATCTTTTTTTTTTTTTCTGACTGATGTGTCTTTCTAATTGTACTTAATCATGTGGGTGATGGATGATTGCTCTATTTATGTCATATGTTGGCCTGCCTATTGATTTTTGGCATATGGAGAAATTTCTCCCTCCCTCTGCTTCCTTGCTTTCTGGGAATTACAGAGGTTTGGTTTCTTTCCCCTGCCGAGACCATACAACTGATCACACTGAACATCTTGCTCTTCCACAGTATACTGTACCCTCTCACTCCTTCGTATCTTTTCGTACATTTGCTTCCTTCTCCCTGTGTTGCCCTCCTCTTTTTCTGTGCCTTGGTTCAGTCATCTCTGTCACTGGAAAACCCTCCATGCCACGTTTCATGTCCTTGGTTTTTGCTCCCATAGGTCACTTCTAGTCACATCCCTTAACACAAACCATTCTGCACATCTGCTTGCCAGCCTGTTTCCAGCACCGGGCTGTGAGTCCCCTACATGGGTCTGTCCAAAACGCCTGTAGAACAGTGCCTGGTGTGCATTATGTTTTCAAAAGATCTGTTGAATGAATGGATGAATGAATGAACAGAGCCCCACGGCTTTCACAAGTGTATGGTACATGCGCATGAGTACGTATAAGGATACTTGTGTGAGGCCGGGTGCGGTGGCTCAAGTCTGTAATTCCAGCACTTTGGGAGCCTGAGGTGGGCAGATCACTTGAGGTCAGGAGTTCGAGACCAGCCTGGCCAAGATGGTGAAACCCTGTCTCTACTAAAAATACAAAAATCAGCCGGGTGTGGTAGCGGGCACCTGTAATCCCAGCTAGTTGGGAGGCTGAGACGGGAGAATCACTTGACTCAGGAGGTGGAGGTTGCAGTGAGCCGAGATTGCCCCACGGCACTCCAGGCTGAGCAACAGAGTGAGATGCCACTGAAGAAAAAAAAAAAAAAAAAGGTACTTGTGTGGAAAGAGGACTTTAAAAGTCTGAGGAATGAGTTGAAGAGGAGTACTTTTTAAAAAAGTGGTTTGTGTATATCTGGGAGTGCAAAAGATTGTTAGAGGTGATCACCTGAACTGTACGTTTGTGACTACAGTGTCAGGGGCTGGAAGTACACGTGTTCCTAGCGTGCAGTGAGTGTGTAGAGTCTGTGCGTGTGAGAGCAAGAAGACGCTGTGATAGGATGCACTTCCTAAAAGGTTCATTCAGCTACTATCACATCTCATAGATCACTCTTCCTGAAGCTGCAGTGTTCAATATCTGACCTCTGAAAAGACCTCCTTCTTATTGGTTGACCTCTCAGGCTGTGGGGTCAGGACAAAGAGTAGGAGTGAAAATGGCAAGTGCTGAAAATGATGGGTACAGGCTTTAAATGAATGTCTTCAGTGAATGCTCTAACCTCTCTTTTAAAGACAATTCTTACTTGTAATCCCAGCACTTTGGGAGGCTGAGGAGGGCAGGTCACTTGAGGTCAGGGGTTTGAGACCAGCCTGGCCAACATAGTGAAACCCCATCTCTACTAAAAATACAAAAGTTAGCCGGGCATGATGGCGCATGCCTGTAATCCCAGCTACTCAGGAGGCTGAGGCAGGAGAAAGGTTTGAACCTGGGAGGAGGAGGTTGCAGTGAGACAAGATTGTGCCACTGCACTCTGGCCTGGGTGACAGAGTGAGATTCTGTCTCATAGATAAAAAATAAAATAAATAAATAACTAAATAAAGACAATTCTGTGGGCTAAACAAAAGTCAACATCTTCAGGTTCAAAGACAAAGTCCAAATCATTATCCATCCTCCTCCTCACCTACCTAGGGCTGGGGTGGGAACAGTGTCAAAATAGTGGTCATCTTGAAATAGTACAGCAAAGAAAAAGAAAGAATGAAAATTAACCAATGAGAAGAAAGAGAGAAAGAAGGAAGGAGGGAGAAAGGGGTAGCTATATGTCAGTCACAACTCAGTTCTGGCAAATTTTCTCCTACAAGGAAGAAGGGTTTGCTTTCATTTGCAAATGACCTCGTTTCCTCTTTCCTTTCATTTCTGAACCTAACTTGGCAACTTCACAGAGTGCCCAGGCTGAGGCTGGGACTTAGTGGGTTCCGGGTCTCCGGCCTTTGCAGGTACCTCTCTGCTGCTGCCCTCTGCTGTCGGGGGAGGCCAAGGAGACGCCCTTCTGGGCCTCCTGGTCCAAGCCCCAGAGCTGCCACCTCCTCCACTTTGAGACCGACAGAAGCTAGGGTCTCTTCCAGCCTCCCCACCCTTCCACAAAAGAATCATGAGGGGCTGGGGTTGAAAGCGCTGTACTAGGAAGCAGAAGAGACTCAGGAGGGGGTTCCAGTTAGCCAAGGGCAGATACCCTCCCACCTCCTCCTCTGCAAAAGCAGGCCCTTCATACCCACCTCTTGCTTCCCAGCCCCTCCCTTTGCACAGATCTTTTGGGAGAGGACAGGCAGTTAGCCTGTGCCAAGTTTCTGAAATTTTTTTTTTCTTGGAAATGGAAACCCTCCTTCCGGCAATGTGGCAGGAAGGCCAAGTCCCTGGAGGCCCTGGCTGGGAACATTTCCGGAGAGCAGGTGAAAGGCCTCTGTCCCGCCAGGGCCACCCTGGGTGGGTGGCAGTGCAGCCGGGCCTGCAACTTACCTGCTGTTGAATTTTTCAGGGTGTTTCTCTCTCATCACGTGGAATCTGTGTGCAATGGAAGCGTCCTGAAAGTGAAAGAGACAAAGCAGATCCTTGGTGAGTGGTCATGACAGTGCAGTGTGGAGGGAAGGGACACACACATGCCCTCGCTGAGTCATGCCAACCCTGGGACTCTATCGCATGGTGGGGCTCCAGGTCACATCCGCGGCACCAATAGAGGCTCAACACTGCCTCCAAGGGGATGAGCTAGCATCATCAATACTCTTACAGCCTGTGCCAGTAGACTCTGGAGTCCTTGCTATTTCACTCTAGCCCAGGCCCGCCGAGAACAGATAGTTCAGGGGTGAGTGGAGGGGAAAGCCTTTGCTCTTTGGGGAGACTGAGAGTCTGTGAGCACAGGACCCTGTGTCTGGGGCTGAGCATGAGTCTCTGGAAATGACTTTCCATAATAATTCTTTTTAAAATAGTTTTTACTTTGGAATATTTTGACTCACAGTAAGTTCCAAAAATAGCATGGAGTTCCTAGGTCCCTTTCACTCAGCTTCCCTCAATAATAACATTTTATATAACTATAGAATATTGTCAACACTAGAAACCTGACATTGGTAGATGCTATTAGATATTAAGTCCTAACCATCCACACCAATAGAAATAATTAGTGGCATTGGATAACATGCTTAATAGATAATAAAAGAAAACTAAACTCTGGCTTCTGCTTCTTGATCACTTCACTCGAAGGACTCTCTCCAAGACCAGTAAGAGTCATTACTACACCGTGTGGACACTGCCCTCCTATGAGCACATCCCTTTGCCACACTAGCGGCCCCCTGCACTCCAGCACTCACAGTTAGGAGGCTGTCATGACACTGTGCTCCTGGGCTCTCCATCCTTTGACCACAACTTCCTAACCCTGGGTTCTACCTGTGGCCCCCACTCCACACTGTGGCCATCTTGTGAGTTCTCGCAGCTGTTATCAGCATCTAAATGATGATAGCTTCAAAGTCTCAATCTCTAGAGCCAACCCTAAGCCTCAAACCTGAAACGGAACTCGTCTTTCCTCCTCAAACTCGATCTTCCACCCTTGACACCCAGCAGAAGAATGTGTAACACCCCTTCACTGCTCACGCCCCATGCTGGCACTTTGGGTGCAGGTGCTGGGTTTCAGAAATAAACAGGCTAATTGGACTGGAGATGGGGGGTGACACAGAAATCAGGGAGCTGACTAGATTTGTTTTGCAACGAAAAATATAGAAATCCATTTACTGGAATACATGGCTACAAGACACCAGAAATTCCATGCAGTGAATTTTCATCAAATGCATATTAATTCTGTTTCTTATATGAAAATTTCTGCCTGTGTGGTTTTTTAAAAATTTTAAAATTTTTTAATTTTTAATTTTTTTTTTTTTGAGATAGAGTTTCACTCTTGTCACCCAGGCTGGAGTGAGTGGCGCGATCTCGTCTCACTGCAACCTCTGCCTCCCAGGTTCAAGCAATTCTTCTGGCTCAGCCTCCCGAGTAGCTGGGATTGCAGGTGCCCACCACCACACCTAGCTAATTTTTGTATTTTTAGTAGAGGCAGGGCTTCGCCATGTTGGCCAGGCTGGTCTCGAACCTCAGGTGATCTTCCCTGCCTCAGCCTCCCAAAGTACTGGGACTATAAATGTGAGCCACTGCACCCAGCCTCTGTGTGTGTTTTTAAGCATCAAGAGGTATAGTTCTATGAAGAAGCTTTTCGAGCATGAACTCTGTGTGGTGAGGTGCACCAGGCACAGGAGTCCACCAGCCCACATCTGAAAGGTGGCAGGGCAAGAGGAGAAAGATGGGCTTATTTTGTGATTGGCAAACATTCTCTGCTAAAATGATGTTTTGAGAGTTTAAAATTTAAACTTTAGCTTTTTTTTTTTGAGATAGAGTCTCACTCTGTCGCCCAAGCTGGAGTTCAGTGGCACAATCTTGGCTCACTGCAAACTTCGCCTCTCGGGTTCAAGAGATTCTTCCGCCTCAGCCTCCTGAGTAGCTGGTATTACAGGCGCCTGTCACCATGTCTGGCTAATTTTTTTTGTATTTTTAGTAGAGACAGTGTTTCACCGCGTTGGCCAGGCTGGTCTCAAACTCCTGGCTTCAGGTGATCCACCCACCTTGGCCTCCCAAAGCGCTGAGATTACAGGCGTGAGCCACCAGGCCTGGCTGATTTATTTTTTAGTTTAAGATATATTAAGAGTTTAAGGTCTTGGAGAGGCATCCCCATGGGTGCACAGGTGAGATGTGCGGACCCCAGGGAGGCCTCTGTCCCCAAGGCCTGTCCATCCTGCACTGCTTCCCTGGGCAACAGCACTTCATGCTCCCAGACTGTGCCCACCTCCCACTCTCTCAGCAAATTTCAGTGAACACCCTCAATAAGATTCATATGACATTTGTCAAATACTTCTCTAAAATTCATGAAAATATTCCATCTACTTCTATTCCTTTGAAGCACTAATTTTCTTCTGTCAGGAAAAAAATGGAGGGGAGGGAAGAAAAAAGCAATCACATGTTGCCTGGCACAATTTGTACTTCACTATCCCCAACCCCCAATACTGCTGACTGACTCCCAGCTCTTTTATTCTCTGGGATACATGTACAGACCCCCTCCTTCCGTAGAGTTCTGGCTGTCCTCGGTTTTTCCATAACTAGGTTTTGCAAAGCTGCTTTTCACAAAGACCAGCCTTTAAAACATTATTAGTGAAGCACGTGGTCCCTAATTTGACAATGTAATCCCTTGGCAAATACACAAAGTAGCAAGGGAGAGTAGAGCAGCGCCTTTTCTAAGTCTTAAAAAGGCTATGACGGTAAAGACTCTGAACACGTTTCTCTACCTGGGGATTAAAAAGAGAGTCGAGATTCACTTTCACTCTCCGGAGCTTCTATGTCAGGCAATGACCTGAGCCTATTTACAATCAGTAGTGACTTCATTTAAATTTGGGAAACCAGGGCTACGATGGTTCAAACCCTTTCTTGGTTACTAAGGTATAAACCCTTTCTTGATGATAATTAAGGCAAAGCGAGACTTCTGTTCTGAAGGCGGGAGATGGGAGTTACAAATCCACGGAAGTGATGATAGCATTTCTCACAGCCTTGCTATCTGAGGTCTTTCTTTCAGGTGTGGAGTGAAGAGGAGATGGTGGAAGGTATGGACATAGGGCCTCTTTCCTGAACTACAACTCCAAGCACATGGGTGGACAAAGAAATCTGGGACCCTTCCAAGGACATGCAGCAGTCATTTGGACTCTGAGATATTGGAATGTCTAGGCCAGTACTATCCAATAGAAATATAGAGTAAGCTACATATGTAAATGTAACTTAACATTTTCTAGTAGCCACATAAAAAATTAAAAAAAAAAGAGATGAAGTTAATTTTAAAAAATTTTTTAAATTTTTTATTTTTTTGAGATGGAGTCTCACTCCACTGCCCAGGCTGGAGTGCAGTGGCATGATCTCAGCTCACTGCACGCTCTGCCTCCTGGGTTCAAGTGATTCTCCTGCCTCAGCCTCCCGAGTAGCTGGGATTACTGGCGCCCACCACCATGCCTGGCTAATTTTCGTACTTTTAGTACAGACGGGGTTTCACCACATTGGCAAGGCTGGTCTCAAACTCCTGACCTCAGGTGATCCACCCGCCTCAGCCTCCCAAAGTGCTGGGTTTACAGGTGTAAGTCACCATGCCCGGCCTGAAATTAATTTTAATAGTATATTTTCATTAACCCAATAAGCCCTGAATATTATCACATGGAATTAATAGAAACATTATTGAGACATTAAATTTTTTATATCACATTTTTGAAATGTACTGTGTATTTTATACTTACAGCTCACTTGACATCTTAATTAAGACAAGCCCCATTTCAAGCACGTCATACCACATGTGGCTGACGGCTGTTATATTGGATAACGCAGGTCTAAGTCACTTTGGCAATTTATGGAGATAAAAAGATGGAAAGGAGACCATAAGGCAGATTATTTGAATTTGGGTTGGTCTGAAAATTATGGGAGATTGGGGAATGGAAAAGGGTGTAGACCCTTGTCCGTGTCCCTCTGGGGAGTCCCACTGTATTAGTATCTTCATGGCTCTCACAGGTGACAAATAAGAACTTGGTGCCGGCAGAATCCATGAATCTCCAGGAAAAATTATGCCTTGTTGAGAAATTCCCTATGTGTAGGATGCTTATCATGGTGAGAAGCTTGTCTAGTGATAGCTAGGAATGATCTGCAAAGTGGAAAATGGTGTGTGGGTCAGTGCGACCACTGTGGCCTCTCCTTGGCCCCTGGGCTCCCCTAGCATCAGAAATAGATTTCACTGAATCAAGGGATTAGCTGTTCACCCGTCCTGTTAAGGCTCATGAAAGCAGAGCTTGTGAGGAGTTCAGAGTTACACATACCTTGGGAATTATTCTGTAGTCTCAAACTTCCTGTCACTGATACCTGGCCATCCTGACATTTTCTGCTAATCCAAAAATAAAGAACAGGGAGGAGCAGGCCAGAGAAGTCAGAGGAAGTGGCATCCTGAATGACTGTGTTTAAAATCCCCTGCCGGTAGATATTGTCGGTTAGAAGGACTGATAAGGCCAACTATCTTAGCTTCTCACTGTTGAGAATCTGATGTGTGGATGGGGCTCTCGAAGCAATGAGAGCACAGTCGCTCCTTGGAGAGGCCAGGAGACCCTGCCTTATTTATTGCCTTATCTATTAAGTGGGTTCTATTGGCGTCAACGGGTCCCAGTAAACTCATCAGAGAAAATTCTATCCATAGCACCCAGGGGCACTGTGTCAGGGGTCATTGTCATCATCTTTATAAATACAAAGCAACAGACATTTGATATCATAAGATATTCTAAGTCCTTCAAAAGAGGCAAAGACCTTGCAAGGCTCTCTTTGCCAATGGAGTCCACCTCTATTTGATCATCATAAGGAAGTAAAACTTCCTTGGTTTACACACCTACTTCTCTTACAAAGTTTGGGAAGTCAAATAGGGAGCAAGACCTTCTGCAAATGTCAGCCCCAGACTCTGTTAGGGTTGCGTGTTGGTTACTTGTTTTCTCAAGAATTTCTCTTTTCAACTTTTAAAGAGCGAGCATACAAACCCTGCAAACATTTTATTGAGAGAAAGCCAAGGGCACACCAATGAGATGAGAACAGCCCTGGTTTCTCATTCTTCTGCAATATAATATTAAACATGGATAAGCTAAAGGTGTATGAAAAAAATCAAGAGAAAGATATTGTGAAGTTGTTCACAATTGGAAAGATGAATAGATTGGGTTATTGTAAGTCAGCCCAGGGTAGGTAAATTATCTTGACCACTGAGAGTGATGGAGAATCTGTTTATATGCATTTCCTTGGGGACAATTAATTAGCCAGCCAGTAGGCCTTCCTTCCTTCTTACCTCCCTTCTTACCTCCCTTCTTACCTCCCTTCTTTCCTTCCTTCCTTCCTTCCTTCCTTCCTTCCTTCCTTCCTTCCTTCTTTCCTTCTTTCCTTCATTTTTTCCTACTTTTTTGCTAGAATAAATTAAAACCATGATTACTGAATAGTCTTGGCTCTTGGGTTTAGGGCTTGGCTATTTAGTTGAGGGAAGGCTGTCCATTCCTCTTCATGTGTTAATCCATTTGGTCAGCAGATACTAAGGAGGACCATCTTATTACAGGGCACTGTGTTGAGACAGGGAGGTGTCGGGAACCATGTTTTTGTCAGCCAGAGCAGGGTGTGTTATAAAGGGAAGAGGTGGGGCTGAAGCTTCTGCAGGCAGCTGCGCTGTAACCTGCTGTCTAGAAGTTCCCAGGCAGCTCTGCCAGTCTTGCTCCTCAGCTCTGGCTTCCAGCCCATTGCTTAGAGGGGCTAGTTCTCCCCTCCTTCCCTGCTTCCCTTTCCATTTATTTCAGTTTCGGCTTCCGTGCCAGTGAAGAGCCACTTCCTTTGACCATTCTCTGCTCTAGTAGGTTGTCTTCACTCCCTGAGAACTTGGTCAGGACCATCTGATTCAGAATGATCTCAAGGGCTTGTTAAAATGCCAGTTGCCGGACCTCACCCAGACCTACTGAGTTGGAATACGAATCAGCATCTGTTGCGGGGGTGGAATTTACATTTCTGATAAGAGGTGGTGGTGAGCCACCACAACTAAATTTTGAGATTCCCCTCTCTCAAACCATGTTACATTTGGCAACATGAAGATGGAGGGGGCTTCAAAGAGGCACAAAGCTCAGTGGTCCACAGCTCAGTTGGCTTTAGAGCTCAACTATTATGATTCCAAGCTCTGCCACTCACCAGCCTGAACTTGTTTCTGTACCTCTCTAAGCTATGGTTCCTTCTTACAAAACACAAATGGATAATGCCTGCATCCACTGGCAGGGAAACTATGTCTGGTGTGCAGTAGGTACTCAATAAATGTTAGCAAGTTGTGTTCTGGTTACTACAGGAAAAAGACATGAGGTTTTTAAAACTGTAATGATGGGAAACCCACGCTCCCAGAACCCCGGACCTGTCAGTCACATCTAATTTGCAGGAGCTGAAGGCTGCATATGTTCCTGCTGGGGGAAGTGGAGCCTCAGCAGCCGGTCCAAAAAGGAGAGGGGCCTTTGAGCAGCAAGAGGAGGGAGGGCATCTGCATGGGTCACTGGAGGGGCACCTGGAAGAGGTCTAGGGAAAGCTGCCCCTCAGCTGAGGCCGGGGATCCAGTGGGATGAATCAGATTGGGGCACTTGCTCCCAGTCCACCACCTCTACCCTCTCAGAACCTCATCATGGGCTCAGCAATGATTCCCTCTTCTGCTTTAGTAACAGAAAAAGAGCACTGGATTAGGAATCAGAAAATGAAGGCAAATCCCTTAATCTGAGTCTCTGTTTTCTTAACTCATAAAATAGAGATAATAACGCCCTTCAGAATATATCTGTGAATATGGTAAAATTTAAATCCTTCTGTAAATATAAGGTATTATTATTTTTAATCCTTTCTTCTCCCATGGTTCTCTATTTAGCCTTCTTATTAAAAAAGTAAAACCTAGGTTGGGCACGGTGGCTCACGCTTGTAATCCCAGCACTTTGGGAGGCTGAGGCAGGTGGATCGTTTGAGGTCAGGAGTTTGAGACCAGCCTGGCCAATATGGTGAAAACCCGTCTCTACTAAAAATACAAAAATTAGCTTGGTGTGGTGGTGCATGCTTTTATCCCCAACTCCTGAGGCAGTAGAATTGCTTGAACCCTAGAGGCAGAGGTTGCAGTGAGCTGAGATCGTGCCATTGCACTCCAGCCTGGGTGACAGAGTGAGACTTTTGTCTCAAAAACAAAACAAAACAAAACAAAACAAAACAAAACAACCTTTCACTTAAACTTGCTATCCCCTCAAGCCACCTATCATTTCTCCTTCTTTTTCCTTTTTAAAAAAATTAAAATACCAAAATTTCAAAAGAAACACAGCTAAGCAAGGTTGAGGAGTGCAGGTATCACAGAGTCTGGGGCAGAGAATTGGTCTGTTTCATACGCATGTGAAACTAGGCAGCACAACTCCAAAGACAGGGGAAGAGAGCGGAGAGAACCTGGCTCCAGAGCAAGGCACTGCCATGCGAGTCAAGGGTCCTGAAGCCTCATCTGTAGAGTGAGATGAGCGGGATAATGATACCTGCAGGACTACTGTGAGGACTGGACTATGTACAGCCTAGCACTGCAGAGAGCACACAGGTACTCAATAAATGCTAGTGTCTGTTCTTACTTATAAGTGGGAGCTGAACGATGAGAACACATGGACACAAGGGGGAAAACAACACACACTGGGGCCTGTGGGGATGTGGCGGGAGGGCGAGCATCAGGAAGAACAGCTAGTGGATGCTGGGCTTAGTACCCAGGTGATGGGATGATCTGTGCAACAAACCACCATGGCACACGTTTACCCACATAACAGACCTGCACATCCTGCACATGTACCCCTGAACTTAAAATAAAAGTTTAGGGAAAAAATTTGATAAATATTTGTTGAAAAAAAGAATAAATAGTTCAATAATTCTGTCTTTTTTTTTTTTTTTTTTGAGACAGAGTCTCGCTCTGTCACCCAGGCTGGAGTTCAATGGTATGATCTCAGCTCACTGCAACCTCCATCTTCCAGGTTCAAGCAGTTCTGCCTCAGCCTCCCAAGTAGCTGGGATTACAGGCACCCACCACCACACTTAGCTAATTTTTGTATGTTTAGTAGAGATAGGGTTTCACCATGTTGGCCAGGCTGGTCTTGAACTCCTGGCCTCAGGTGATCTGCCCGCCTCAGCCTCCCAAAGTGTTGGGATTGCAGGTGTGAGCCACTGCACCTGGCCAATTCTGTCATTCTTGGAGAAAGTAAATTTCTTTGTTGCACCCCCACCCCCTCCCAACCCCCAGCTTCATTTATAGAAATGATTGATCTCTCCCCTCCCGTTCCCATCCTGTTCACAGCAGCCTGGGAAGCAGTTCCCACCCCAATCCTCTTTGGACCAGAAGCTGAGCTACACTAGATGTGCTGGGGCTAGTGGATGAAAAAGGAACAGAGTGCTGTCTTTGCATTGTGGGAGTGTATGTGTGTGCATGGGGGTAGGGGGTACCATATAAGTACATTAAACCAATTCCTTCAATCTAATGCAGAGTGTGCATGAATGGGGTGAGCATAAGGGCTGTGGGAGCATCAAGGAGGCTCATAACTTTCAGCCTAAGGGGTCAGTTGGGAGGAGACGCCCCTAGAGGTTTATGAAGCACATGGAGGGAGTGGAATGGGTTGAGAGAAGAGAGAATAGGAGAGAAGGATATCTGAGTGCTAAGCCAGCCAAGGCAGCTTGGGACCACAAGGTCCTCCTTTGAGGATCAGAATTCCCAGTTCCTGAAGCTCATGTGAGAGTTTCCTACCAACCTTTTCCCCTGGTTATTTCTTGGTGTTGCTTTTCTATGACTGCTACAAATTACAGAAGGAGTAAATATGTCTTTTGAAAAATTTTCAGTCTTTTCCTGTGTTAGTTAAAATGACGGAGGAAAGAACTTCCTCCCTAAACAAGAGACGGGGAATAAAGCGGGGTACAATCAGGGTGTCCACACTCAGGCCAAGTTTCAGAATGCCTGGACCCAAGTCAGGGCTGCGGGGCAGGTAAGACAGGTAGACACTAGGGACCCAGAGGTGATAGCAGAAGGCTGGAACCCTTCCTGGGCATTTCTCTTCCATGCAGAAAGGTGATCCTTGACCAACTCACCACACCAATGGAGAAATAGTTGTTCATGATGCTGTATGGGACCTGGTCCCCGTTTTCCACTTCCTCTCTGGGGATGACTTCCAGATGCCAGCGGTCCAGCATCACCAAGGGGCTCTGCTCAATGTCCTTCAGGATTTTTGTCAAGCTGCCCCCTTCATAACCTGTGGAGGACAGCACTGCATTTGCCACCACAGCAGAAAGGCAGTGCTCTTGCTAATGCACAGGTAGTTGTCAGGGGAGGTAAGCCCAGGGCATCTGTGACTAGGGGACTCCCCACTGTGTCTGTGGGCTGGAGACGCTAATGTTCCCTGAACCACATAGAAGGGGAGGACAATTGAAAATACTAAGATGCTGGGGGCAGGGCAGGGAGTGGGTGCTGGCTAAAGGTTGCAGGCTTGTGTAGCTGAAGCAAACCCTGGAGAAGCGGTGGGCTGGATGGCTGGGAGTCTCTGCATGGGAGAACAGCAGATGTCATGTAGGAGACTGTGTCATGTAGGAGATGGACAGTGTGGCAGGCAGAATTTTAAGATGGCCCCTAGGCCTGGGTCCTGCTTGCTCTGACACTGCCCACCAAGCATGGCCGATCATTGAACACTGACCGTTGCACTGCCTGGTCTTGACTCATTCTCTGAATTATCAGCCATCTGGAGTTCCCACCCTTTTCCTGGCTGGCAGCCTGATCTGTCTGCTCCATGTGTTGAGCTGAACTTCTCCACTTTCTGGCGCATGCCCAACTCCATGGGGGCTACTGCAGTTTGCAAAGTTCTCTGCCCCTTGCCTTATAAACTGGTCACCACTCTGTGTTTCCTCTTAGGGAAATTTCAAAATGAAGGCCAATGGCCATGGGGCTTAGGATAATCTGAATGCTTCTAGTGACGCTAAGTAACTGGAGATGGAGCATTTTGGTCCTCAGTTTTAGTCCTTATTCAGAAGATCAGCCATTTGTGGGAGAAGGAATTTCACACAGGAAACATCTAAGTGAGCATCTTCTCGGATGGGACTCTGGGGATGGGACACATGAGACTTTGTCTTTACTCTAGAGTTGATTGCTTTCTACTGGGGAAAGCAGGCTCTAAGTTGACGGTTTCAGGATGATATTAAACATGGGGGTGAGGGAGCAAAAACTCCCAGAGCCCCGAAGAGGGGCTTTTCTTCTAGATTCAGCATGGGATGGAGGGCAGAGAAAGGGTCATGGGCTTGACATGACTACAGAGTTGAGTATTACACTGCGGAATGTGATCCACAAAAGGGTAAGTTCAGCTTGGCTCTGTAGAGCATCTCTGTCAACAGGAACACCTGTTCCCAGGGTAGCACCACTAGCATGCAAACTCACCTCCTCCCCAGCGGAGACAGCGGGCAAGGTCATTTCCTGTTCCAAGAGGCAGGACAGCCACTGGTGGATGCTTTGCAAAGTTGGCCTTATCTGCAAGACACACAGAGGAACAGAGGACCATATGCCATGGGACTATAGAATGTTTAAGTTGTCTTTTTATTCCCGATCTGATGCTTGAACCCCTCCATAGCATTCTTTGTTTGAATACCACCCTGATGGGAAACACACTACTTCCTAAAGCCATCTATCCCATCTGCAGCATGTTAACCACCACTAATTGAGTTAAATCTGTCCATTTGTGTTTTATATTCAGCTAAATCTGTATCCCTGCAACTTGCACATGTTTATTCAAATTTCATCCTAAATCTGTCCTTTGGGGTGGCAGCATACACCCCAAAACATTAAGTTGCATGTTTTTAATCCTTAATGATAATCAGCACTTACTCCATTTATTCCTCAGCCTAACCTTGCAAGGTATTATCCTCCTTCAAGTAGCTGAAGAAACTGAGACTGAGAGAGGGAAAGTAGTCTACAACCATCCTACCCTGAACACGCTCAATCTCATCTGATTGCAGGAGCTAGGCTTGGTCAATACTTCAATGGGAGAGAGGGAAAGTAATTCCAGAGCCAGGATCCAAGCCCAGATCTCTATGGCTCTGAGTCCATTCCCCTCCTCTCTTCAGGGGATAGGCAGGTACACAGATTAGTAAAACAGGTGGGGCTGGGACACTAGGGAATAGTGGGACATTGGACAAGCTGAAGATGCTCACCTTCAACTTTTCACCATTCGAGTTTAAAAGTTAAAACTAACATTAGCTAAACAAACAAAACCTCCAGGTGTTATTTGGCCCCTACACCAGTTTCTCACTTCCACACCTCTCAGGATTGCAATGACACAGATTCCTAATCATTCCTCTTCTGATAGTTGTGAAGGACATCAGATAGAACCACCAGAGAAAGCATAACAGTACATGTTTTCATCTGGTCTCAGATCTACCGTGGCACATTGTCTAGGCTGGGAGAGCTCAAGGGGGCACAGGTGTCCATCAGTTTTGGGGTTGGGTGGGTATTTCCATGAGACCTCAGCACTCATGGTGCCCCTGGATGTGAGCAATGTGATTGTGGGGTTGGGAGAGATGCAGGAATCAGCAGAGGAGGCTCAAGCTAGGGCTGCCCTGGCAAACTGGAGCTTGTAGGTCCTCCAGGTTGTCTGACCTATGTCAGAAATGGCTGAGTACAGGCGAGACCCAGGACTGAGATGGCCACTGGAAGGCTTGAGATAGAGAGCAGAGCAATGCAATGGCCTCTCTCATTGTCCTCAGAACATGTGATTGGAGCACCGCCTCCCTGCCTTTGCATAGCCTGCTCCCTTTGCCTAGAAGGCTCTTGTTTCCTGTGTCTGCCCCTTCTTCTGTGTCCCCACCTTGGCAGGTCAGCTGTCCTTATGGTGTTGAGGCTAGAAACCTGTATGCCACCCTGGGTTTTTCCTTTTCCCCCCACACATCCATTCACATATCACATTCTATGTGCTGTCTCCTTAACGGATCTCCAAGAAATCTCTTCTTTCTATCCCCATGGTGATGCCTGAATGCAGGTATGATTCCTTCCCACTGGTATCGCTGCAACAGCCTCCTCTTGGCTCTCTCCGCCTCCAGTTCCACCCTCCTAGTGTGTCGCCCATGCTTTCACCAAGAAGGGCAGTCCACGAACCACAGTCTCTTGAATTGGCTCACTGCCTTCACTTATGGGATGGGGCTGTGTGGATCCTCATGGCCCCATAGCCTGCCACAGTAGGCCCAGGAACCAGGCTCTGCCTTTCTCCCTAGCCTCACCCTTCTGCACATCCTGCCTCCCACACAACATGTCAACCATTCTCAAGTGTTTTCACTTCCTTAAAGCACAAAGCTGTCTGTGGCTCAGCTCAGAAGCTGCCTTTGGGAGGCCCTCCCTAGTTGCCCCAGCCTGGACCTGGTGCCTCGTCAGAATATTTCCTTAGCACCAGAAATGATCTCATTGTACTCTCTTGTAATTATTTCCTTGTTTGTTCCCTGAATGTATTGTAACCTCTCCGAGGGAGGCTGGGTCTTGTTCTCACAGCATCTTCACACATATCGGCTGAAGTCTGCTATACGCAGATGCAGTGTTAGGTGCTTCAGCTCTGAGAGTGGGCGAAAAAGCCGTGGCTCAGGTTCTCATGGTGCTTACTTACTGTCCAGTGGGACAGACAGATATTAAAGAGGAATCCATGGAGACAATGCATCATTTCACATTCACGTTGGAAAAGAGAGGAGCACTGTCCTATAAGAAGGTGGCTGAGGCTGGTGGGTGTGTCAGGGGAGGCTCCCCTGAGGAAGCCACATGTCAGCTGAGATCTGAAGTGGAAGCTGACTGAGTGAAGGCTGGGGCAGCACTGCAAACAGGGTGGCCAACTTGTGCGAAGGCCCTGAGGTACAAGGGAGACTGGAACGCCCAAGGGTCTGAGTCCAGATGGAGAGGGATGGAGGTAGAAATAAGGCTGGAAGGGTGTGCAGCAGCTGGGTCACCCAGGGCCTTGTAGATTACTTCAAGGGTTTTGTCTTTATTCTAAGAATAATGGAAGCCACTGGTGTGCTTTACGCACACCATGCACCCAGTGACATGCAGGAAAGATTGCTATGGGTGTAGGGAGAGAACAGATCAGAGAGGGGACCATGGAGGGACACTGGAGAGCACTGAACAAGTGCTTAAATGAGAGTGAACGGATGAGTATCTTACACAGTTATCCCTTTTACTTCTGCTTTTTTTCTCTTTGGGTCACTAACCTGTGAAAAAAACTAATGTTTCTTCCTCCTTCTGTGATCTTCTTTCTGTTTTGAGCAGCTTTTATCACCTGGGTCCTCTGCGGATGAATTGCATAAAGCTCTCCGCCAAAGCCTACTTTCTCCTTCATGGTGGGGAGGGAGCTGTGTGAGTAGTCCAGTACCGCAGCCATCCACCCTCTGCAGATCAGCTTTTCCTTCCTTGGCTCCCAGAGGACTCCTCCCTCCTCCCACAAACAGCTCCAGAGCCCAAGGTGACAGGAGAGCGTGGGTGGCTGCTTGGCAGGGCTGTGTCCATGGCAACCAAAGTGCCCGGGGGAGTGGCGGGCGGCAGGTGTACAGTCCTGCAGCCTTCTCACCCAGCTAGGTGGTCTACTTACAACCCCTGGAGGCACAGCTTTCTCTGCCCTGGTCACGGTCTAGTCCTGGCTTATCCTTGACTCCCCTCTTCCTCTCATCTCCCATATCCAGTCTGTCAGCAAATTGTATTGCCTTTACCTTCTAAAGATATCCAGAAGCTGGCCCCTTCTCACCACCCCTCTGTTTCTACTGTGGTCCAAGCCCTGGACATCTCTCTCTTAGATTGCTGCAGTGGCCTACTAACCGATCTCCCCACTTCTGCCCTCTTCTCTTAATCTGTCATGTTCTTCCTTTGCTAAAAACCATCCAATGTCATGGGACCCTCCCAGTATAAAAGCCATATTCCATAGAATGCCCTATATGTCCTAGTCACCTGGTCCCTCATCACCTCTGCTTCATCCTCTGTAGCTTTTCTTGAATCCACTCTGCTCTGGCCATGCTGACCTGCCTCCAGCAGCCAGGCCTGCTCCCACTTCAGGGCCTTCGTCTTTGCTGTTCCTTCTGCCTGGACTGCCCTTCCTCAGGTATCCATGTGGCTCACCGCTCCTCCAGATCTCCACACAAATGTTGTCTTCTCTGTGAGGTGTTAGATTGCCGCCTTGAGCTCCTTGTGCCTCTTCCCTGCTGTATTTTAAACACCTCCTGACATACTATGTCTCACTTATTTAGTTGTTCATTGCCTGTCTCTTTTCTCTACATGGTACGCTCCATAAAAGCGGAGTTTTTGTCTCTTCATTCCCTGCTGTATCTCCAGTGCCTTGGGGAGAGCTTGAGCCATCGTGGGGCACAGGCGGCATTTGTGGAACGAAGAATGGAAAGCCCAGGGCTCATCGCTCAGGGCCCAGTCTCCGACTTTGATGACTGTCCTCCCCAGTGCTCCCCCCCAGCTGCTTTCTTATACCTATATTACACTTTGCAGTGTTTGTCTGGGTTCTCTAGGGTTAGATCTTGACTCTGCTTCCATCCCAAAATTTCAGTCAGTTTCCATCACTTACTGGGGCTGATGTGTCCGAGGACCCACAGATCCAGGTAGAGCTGGGTAGAACTCAGGCTACCAGCCTTCCAGCCTGGGCCTTGCTATCTAAGTGTACTGTAGAGGACACAGCTCAGTGTGGTCCTTCTTTGCTTGCACTGATCTGCACTTTGCAGATGCACTTTCTGGACTCAGGCTCCGGCTGTTCATCTCAAGGTGATTTGTCCCAGGCTATGATCTATGCTTAGTTCTCTTGCCTTTACCCACCCCAAAGGATCTGCCCAGAATTCCACTCCTGTCCTCCCACCACCCAGATCTGACCTGTCCTGCCACTGCCCAAACACCAGCCATGACAGATCTGCTTTATAGGGAAGGCCTGAAACTAAACTGTTACCTCTGTATCGGAGGGAATCATTTCACTGTCTTATTTCTTAATTTTATTTTTTTCCACCCAAAGCAAATATTTAGTCAAGTCTTGGTCCAGGGGAAGATACAAGGATGAACAGACATGGCTCCATGTCCCTTCCTTTTTTATTGCCTTCTGCCGATTGTAAATATGCTTACTATAAATAAGCAGCAAAGGCCCTCTCAGCCCATGCTTACCAATGCAATCCAAAATCCAGCCAACTGTCCCATCTCCACCACAGGCCAAAACACGGAAGTCTGGAGTATCATGGAAAAAATTCAACCTGGGAAGAAGAAAGGCCAAAATGGACTTGTTACTAGGTTGCGGTTGACATCGATACACGTTGAGTCAGAGTCTCCCCTGTTCCCCAGGAGTAGGTTAAGACCTCAGTTCCTTTTGCGGTTGAAAGGGTCACTCAATGTTCTGAGACCAGAAGTTACTATGCAGTGCCTTGAACATGGAGCCAAGGCCAAGGGGCCCATTCTTGTACAAGGAGAATCTGAATCAACATTCAACACAAATGGAAAATGGTTTTCTAGAAATTCTCTACTAGTTATGCCGAGGAGTCCAGAGTTTGTGCATTTTG